>NC_082689.1:34618169-35224835 GCF_949987515.2 Delphinus delphis | reverse complement strand
AATTGGAAATTTTCTTTCTTTCTTTAATCCTTGCCTCTGAAAATATTAAATAGTTTTTCTAGGAATCAACTTAGTTTAAAGTACTTAGGCAAAATGATCAAGACTCCTTTTGTATTCGTTTTGTTTTAGGGAGCCCCATAATGAAAGCCTTCAATTGACTGTTTCTGTGCTTGCACTGATTTTCAAGTGGCCTTTGTGGGGATAGGTGTCTGTGGGGTTGTGAGGCTGCTTGGCCAACCGCTGTAATGATCAGGAAAAGAAAATGCTTAGGCCACACCATTTCAGTCTTTGATGCGCTGCCAATAGGAAGCGTCTCAAAGACCTGCTTTGCCGTGCAAATGGAAATACTTTCCATCAGAAGTTAAGCTTTAGAAACGTTTCATTTTTGGTTCTAAGTTTTATCAGTTTCTCAGCCTCTGATCATAGAGTTGTGCTGTTGTCATCAGTGAACATTCATTTATGGCTTTTGTGTTGAAGGCACCTAGGTGGTCTTCATCCTGTTTACCTTTACACAGCTTTAATCAGTGTCTCATGAGGCAGGACAAGAACTTTTGGTTACAGTTTGATAAATGGAAGAAGTCGAGGTTGCTCACGGTAAGATCTAAGCTGCTACCACCTGTCTCGCCATATGATTAGAGTGGAGTGGGTTTTGGATTAGACAGATACTGCTTACTCACTGCTCCCTTGTGCTTCTTTCCCAGGCATCTTCTGTAGACCCTTTACTGTTATTTGACTGTGATAATTGAATCAGATGGCTGTTATAGTTTTTGTACACAGAACAGTTGCTTTCACAAGCATAACATAGGACATGAGGGCAGATACATAATATGGGCAGATTTAAGTGATGGAGTCTGTTTATTGATCTCTGAATGATCGTGCATAATTCAGCCAATCAATTCATTCCATCACTGTTCTGTCTTAGAGTGTAATCACACAATTGAAATGTGATTTTCACGATACAAACAGTTAAAAACCCAGTACACATAATTCTAGAAGAAAAACAAACCTTTCTTTTTTCTTCCATTTTCTTGAAGTAGTCTGCTATGAAGGTGTTATTTCCTTGACACATCAAAATGGCTAATTTGGAGTTGTGATGCTTGTTATGTAAATAGGCCATATGTTGAATTTCTATAGAAGTTTATTCGTTCAGTGTTGTGATAATGGATAGGATCCCCTAAGTACCATAGCTAAGAAAAATATCTGTGAGGATGCATTTCTCTCTACTATTTATATCCTTCCCATTATTTTTGTTTAACAGCTAGAGTTCTTATTTTCTAATAAAAATATTCTTAAATGTGATGGTGTTATTTACCCTTATACATACAAATCTTTCTCTCTAGTCCTGACACAAACTCTATTCTCATTTATGCACCTGTTTAATAGTTTTCATGGTTGATGTCCTGTTGTTAGGCCAACGGCTGCATGCCTATCAACTTTTTATATCCTCTGCTAAACCTCTTCCTTTCACACTGTAAAGACTTTTCTTTTCTTCATACTGTTAGCGTTCTCTTCATCACCCAGACTGGAGACCTAGGAACCATCCCTGACTCTTCTCTCTCTCTCGTTCATTCCAGTAGTAAAATCAGGCACCAAGTCCTGTTATCTCTTCCTTTGTAAGAGTTTTTCCGAGCCAGCTCCCACATTTCCTTGGCATTCCTCACTCCCCACACCCCGATAGCCCAGGCCCCCGGCCATCCCTATTCTAGGATGATTGTAATCTGCTACATACCGTCTCTCTGTAATTGAGTTCTCCCCATGCTTCGCACTTCATCATATCAACCTTCCTAAAGCCTCTTCTCCTTAGAATTCTTATCCAAGGATTGTCTCACAGGAAGTCTGAGTTGAACTCAGATTTGTCGGATTCCAAAGCTAGTGCTCTTTTCACTAGTTCAAATTCTTTTTATACCCTTCCCCTCCCCTCTCCCCTCCCCTCCCCTCCCCCCTCCCTTCCCCTTCCCCTCCCCCTCCCCCTCCCCCCACCTTTGGTCCAAGGTCTCAACCTGGTTTTATTATTTTTTTAAATTAATTTATTTATTTTTGGTTGTGTTGGGTCTTCTTTGCTGCGCATGGGCTTTCTCTAGTTGCAGTGAGCGCGGGCTACTCTTCACTGCGGCGTGCAGGCTTCTCATTGTCGTGGCTTCTCTTGTTGCTGAGCACGGGCTCTAGGCGCGCAGGCTTCAGTAGTTGTGGCACGTGAGCTCAGTAGTTGTGGCTCGCGACCTCTAGAGCACAGGCTCAGTAGTTGTGGTGCACGGGCTTAGTTGCTCTGCGGCATGTGGGATCTTCCTGGGCCAGGGCTCAAACCTGTGTCCCCTGCACTGGCAGGCGGATTCTTAACCACTGCGCCACTGGGGAAACCCCTCAACCTGGTTTGGATATACCTCACTCTTGCCCAAATTTTACTTACTAACCGTATTTTCTACTTTTCTAACATGAACCTTCTATTCCTACTAATTGGATCTCACTGTCCTTCTAAGATGACTTTGTACCCTTTTGTTCATGCTCTCCCTTTTAGAATGTCTTTTCCTTTTTCCTCTGACCTAAGCACAATCTCCAAGTTAAGTCTGCTCGCCCTAATCATGTTACTCTCATTGGATTCTTCCTCTTCTGCCCTTTTGTCCACATCATTCTTTAGACCAGTAGATACTCTCTTATAGTATTGTGTTCACAATTCTTGCTTTCCCAATGAGATTGCAAGTCCCTGGAGGGCACTGATGTACCTTGTATGCTATCTTTGAACCATCTACAAGCTTTGGGCATAGCAAGCCCTTGATAAGTAGACCTATAGAATCAATAAACTAGAAAGGTGAATTTTTTTTTTTTAAAGATGGGCTTTGATATTGCCTGTGTACTGCTCATCAGCATGTCCTCAGAGCCTAGCTTGCAGCTTGACACCTAGTCATGACCTCAATAAATATTTGTTAACAGAGAAATTAATGTTGACATTGGATAAAAGGGACAAGCGTTTGAAGGAGGCATCTGTCAAGGAGTTTTTTCCCCATTTTTCTTCAGTGGTTCTAATGAGCCTCTCCATTCATCAGCTGTGAGGATTCTGAGGCCTTGGCATTTTCCAGAGTTGAGGTACTGATGGAGGCTGGCAATGTGAGTTAGAATTAAGGAGGCTGTCATTATTTTAAGGTGGAGTGATGAGTCCCATTAGTTAGCAAAAATGAAAGGATTGAGGCCTTATGCCAGTATTTTATACATAAAACAATTAATCAGTTTTATAAACATTCAGCTAATCGGCTCCAAAATCCAAGACTGTATTGCAGAGCCACCCAACTTTTTCATTTAAAAGCTTCTTGTACATTAAATAATAAATCATCTGGGGATCCATCTAGGGATGAAAAGTGAGGTAGGGAAAAATTGCCACGCCCATCATATAGTATTCAGGACAAAATGCAGTTCCTTCAACTTTTAACAAGACTCACTTTGTACAAGGCACTGTTTCTGCCAGGAAGGAGTTTATAGTCCAGCAGGAGAAATAACACATGTATCTCAGAAACAAAGGTCTAAGAGAGCTCAGAAGGGAAAATTTCCTTCAGATTGGAGGGCGGTGGGGACCTTCCTAGAGTGACAGTTATTTGAGCTGATTATTGAAAGGCTTTGGGTCAGATTTCAATAGCTATTATTGGGAATATAGAGATGAGGGAAGGGCAGCAGGGTTGGGAGGAAAACAGGCCAGGCATTCCAGGGTGTTTTGACTCTAACATCGGTCCTCTAATATACTACCACTGCTTCAAAAGCTGAAATGCCACTAGGACTCTCCTGGGTACTGGTGGTCTGCAGTGTTCCGTAATGAAACTTAAAGGAGATACAGAGACCTGAAATAGGTACTTTGGTGCCAAGTGCTGAACTGACCATGACATAAAGCGCAAAATAAGTCTTGTAAGCCGTATAACTGGTGCGTTTCTGGGTAGCATCCAACTGGCTTAGAATGCTTGAAGAGGTCTCCTGCGGTATGGAAACACCACTGAAGATGGACACTTTCATAGTAATGTAAATAGGAAGAGGTCAGCACTGATTGTGGTCCCAAGTAGCCAGCCATCTGTGGGACCCTGCCCAGTGATCCTAGCAGAGCTCAGGAAATGAGTAAACATACTGTTATAGTTCCCAGATTCTGATTCTGTATAACTACTCCATGGACTGTAAAACTAGGACCGATGGGTGTGAGTTTCAGGGAGACAGATTTGGGGTCAGTATAAGGAAGATGGTGGTCCTGTTATGGACTGTGCTAGTTCATGAGGTGGTAAGACCCCATGATTAAATGTATTTAAGCATGAGCTATACCATATACCAGGCAATGTCTCAATACATGCATCATCTCTGTTCTTCCTCAAAGCAGTGCTACTGCCCCCCACCCCCGCCATTTTACTGACGGGCAATACTGAAGCCTAGGAAGGTTGAGTAGTGAGTACATTGTAGAGCAGGTGTCAGCCCAGGCAGTTTGAGGGCAGCAACTGAATATGTACTGG
This sequence comes from Delphinus delphis, assembly GCF_949987515.2. Taxonomy (NCBI): domain Eukaryota; kingdom Metazoa; phylum Chordata; class Mammalia; order Artiodactyla; family Delphinidae; genus Delphinus; species Delphinus delphis. Next base: position 35,220,360 of record NC_082689.1, on the reverse strand, counting down.
ATGAAGAAAGGATGCAAACGTCAGATGGCCGTTAGGAATTTTAGGGGCCCTTCCTAACGCTAGGATTGAGTCTTTAATTCTCCTTGGGGGATCAAGATGCTAATTGTTGCCAAGCACTAATTCATTAACAGCAGCACGCAATTCCTAGAAATTCAGAACAAAGTGAATACGATCATCGTCATCATCCTGATGGCCACCACTCAGTGATCATCTCATTTAAACCTAACAGCTATCTTGCAAGGTAGAGATTATGTATCCTTTTAAGGAGGGGACTCTAGGAAGTTACATAGCTTGATCAATCTGCAGAGTTGATCAGTGGCTTTTTTCTTACACCACCTTTTAAGGTAATTCGTGGTGATACGGGAAATATTTACCTATCAGTTCGGCACAGACACCGACCAATCAGAGAGGCCACCAGCTATATACCACGCTGTGGCCCTTCCCAGTGATGAACGTCCCCTGAGGTGATGTGGAGGCTAAGTCCACAGGGATGTGAAAGATTTGGTAATACACCAAGACCACACATCTGGAGCTCCAGAAAACTAGTGACTTTTATCTGATTTTATACATGATGTGTAGTACTATTAAAGAAAAAAAGCCTTCACCTGTAATTATATTTCACATATATTTCTAAATAAAGAAAAGTCGTTTTGCAATGGTCACGTTGTATCTTCCTTATAAATGGCAGGCCCTTCTTCCTCATTCCTTTTCTACCTTTTACTTTCCTCCAGTCAGAGGCTCACCTGTCTGGACAGGGATCTTGCTCCATTATCTCGCTTTCCTTCAGGGTCTCAACCAGCCCTCTCTCTCGTCACATAAGCATTCATAAGCCTTTCCGTTCTTTAATAACAAGAGAAGTCAAAAACAAAATCCCTGCGGCCCCTTCCCTGTTGGTCTGGTCACGTTGCATCTCCCTCCTGGGCTTAGAAGGCAGCTCCTTGAAGAACAGGTCCTCACACAACACCCACACCTCCCCAACCCTCTACAGCCCTGTCCTCTCATAATGGCCACCTCTGTCCTGCAGACCGCCAGCTTCATTGTGCAGGAGTCTCTGGTGTTACTGATCACTACTCCTTGAAACCTTGCCTACCTGTTTTCTGAGTCATTCCTTTCCTGATGTCTTTCCTGTTGCTCAACTGCTCTGTATTAGACTTCTCTGCTGGTTCCTCTCCTCCTCTCAGACCTCGGTACCCTCTAGGGTTCCCCCTTCAACCCTCTGCTCACCTACTCTTTCCTTCTGCTACCACCTATATGCCATCGATTCCTAAATCTGCAACTCCGAACTCTTCTGACATCTGCTCCAGATGTCTTAAACTCAGGGAGTTCAGAACCCTTACTTCTGCAGCCAGCATGTTTCTTCTGTGTTCTCTACCTCAATTAATGAAACCCACTTGACCAAGTTTAAAATCCGGGAGCTGTTCTAGGATCCTCACTCTTCCTCAACCCGTACTTTTCATTGATGACTAAGCTGTGTAAAAACTGTCTTCTCAAACCCTTGAGTCTGTGCTCACCTCTCTAGGCCATTACCACCACGACTGCCTAGGTTCGGGCCCTCATCACTCTCTTGAGGGTTACTGCAGTAGCCTTGTAACTGGTCTCCCTGCCTTCTGCCTGGCCTGCTTCCAATCCCTTCCCCACACTGCCGCCTTTCTAAAAGGCAAATTTGATCATGGACTCTCTGCTGCTTAAAATCCTTCAGCAGAGTCACTGTTTCTCCAGGATAAAATCTAAGATCCCTAGCCTGGCACAAAAGCTCCTTTGTGATCTGGGCTCTCCCTTCGGGTGTGTATCAAAGTCTTCTCTAATGATCCAGGTCCCCACTGACTACCCCTCCCCACAGCATCCCTACTAAAGGAAATGAGTTGTTACAGGAGAGGAAGGAGAGGAGGGATGGGAACAGACAAGAGATTGAAGAACTATGCTGTCCAGTACCGTGGCCACTAGCTGCCTGTGGCTGCCGAGCACTTGAAATGCACCCGGTCCAAACTGAGATGTGCTATGAGTGTGAAATACACCACGGGTTCAGACTTGGTACGCAAAAAGGAATGTAAAATAGCTCATGAACAAATTTTATTGACTACATGTTGAAACAGTAACATTTTGGATATAATGGGTTAAATAAAATATATTATTGCAATTAACTTCATGTTTCTCTTTATGTTATTTTTTTTTTAACATGGCTACTAGGAAATTTTAAACTACCTGTGTGGCTCGCATAATAGTCATATTGGACAGCATCGTTATAGAACATCTCCTTGTTCCCAGGAGATGCATCCTGTTATGAGCCAAGCCCAGGAGCTTTTTGAATGATTAAGTCAGCCCTACAGGTATAGAGAAGCAGCAGTTGCTCAGTTTCTTAAGTCCACAGATATTAAAGTGTTTTAGATAAGATTCAGAATCAGAGAGACAGTTTGTGAAAACTACTGTCCTTCACACAGTGTGCACGGGGCTAAAATCACGAGTCTGGCACATCTGTCTCGCCAGGCCCACCCAGTCACCATCAGGAGAGGGAAACGGGGATACTGTGTGCTAGAGGGAGGATTTGAGGTAGACAGGAGGAGCTAGGGCAGGGCAAGTGGAGTCCCGGGAAGCCTCTTGCTTGTGAGGTACAGACAAAACACCGAGAGCCACACCTAGGTCTCTGAGATTCCCCCATCCTGCCATGGACCCTTTCCCAGGGGGAGAAGTCCCAGGTCCTCCAGTGTCTTGAGCCTCAATAATATGTACATGATAAAGCCATTGTGCATCAAACAAAATGACGTGCCCAACAACTAGTACTCCTCAGTTATGCCTTAAGATACTGAGGGCAGCAGTCTGTGGGTCATTTGGCCCAGAAGGCTTGAGGAAGGTATACAGACCTTCCTCAGGGTCCCAAGGACCTTGTCGCAAGGACCCAGAAGATCATATGTCCTTAGAGATCTGCAGAGCTTTGTTTTCAAGTGGAAAAGCCAACCAGTGATGGGAAACCAGAGCTTACCAGGATGGAGCATGAGGGAGAAACCTGGAGGTGAGGGGAAGAAACCATGACTATCACGGGAAAAATTCAGGAATCAGGTGCGGGTGAGTCTGATAGGCAGTGGGACTCAGCGCCTCTCTCCTGGTGGTTTGTGCGCTGTGTTCTGTTGAGCCCTTTGGTTCTGAGAAGAATGCCCCTGGGCAGTTGCTTTGATTTGCTTTTACATGTTAGACATTAGTATAAGATTCTGGTAGGAGGAAAGGTTCTTAGGCTAAAAATAAAAGTTTGAAAGTCATACCTGTACAGAGACTGGCCTGAGAAAGTGGTGACCACCCTGGTGTGGTGATTGCTCCCCCAGTTGCAGGATCTGGGACCAGTTTGGGCGCTTGGCAGGAGCTACAACTCCTTTCCACCTGTACCCGAGTGACTCTCCATTGGGTTAACCATGCAGTCTGTCTGGCCTTACCTGGGAAGCCAGAACTGTCTCATTCTTGGGTACCATATTTTCACTTTGTGCCCCAGGTTCTCTCTCACATTTCCAAGTCCTGATTTGAGGTCTTGTGTAGGAATCTCAAATTGCCTTGCGTAAGGATCCCATCACATATCTCCACGCCTTCTTAAGCCAGTAGTCTTGCCTCTGAGATACAAGCCCTAGAGTGAGTGCCTGCTGCTCCCTTTCAAGCTTCTATAACACCGGCCAGCAATGGGCAGGAAACTCAGCTAGTTTAATAGGTATTTGTGGAATTGAAGCGCTTGCCTGATACTGGCTCTTCCCTGATTCCAGACCCCTGACACCAAACACTGTTTGGCTGCCCCACTGGTCTCTGGGTCCCATTTGTACCACATGTGCAACTTGGGAGGGGAAGGGGAAGGCAAGTGTAGGGCTGATTTTCCTAAATTATGGTACATCCACTTCTTTGTTCCCTGTGAGAAGGCTGGTCTTAAGTGTGGGCAAGAAAAGTGGCTGCCTTTATGGTGTGATTTCAGAATTCATTCTGCTCAAAAGGGCTTTTCAAATATCAACACCTTCTCTTTCCTGCTCTCTAATATGCAAAAGCCTGCGTGATAAAAACTCTATTCTCTTTCCTAAGACCAGTATGGTTTAGAAGAGAAGGAAAACAGATTTGATTTGATGGTTGAGAAGCCTGGTTTTGACGCATGTAATTGGCTGGCTGTAATGAACTTGAGCCAGTTATTTAATCTTCCTGAACCTCAGTTTTCTCATTTATGGAGTGAAATTAATAATAGCTACTTGCTTTGTTATGATTTTTTACGACTAAATAAAACAAGGTATAAGATGCCCAGCACCAGGGCGTAAAATGCAACGCTATGAAAGTGGTAACTTAAACTGGTCAGACATGTGCTCCCTAGACTGAATGATTTTATAGACCCTTCCCTGAGACTGATAAGAAGGAGGTAAGAAACCTGGGCCAGGAGGGTCAGAATTCAGCCATCCCTGGGTGAAAAAGGACAAGAAGGAGGTTGCCTTCACATTCTGCTTAAGGCCTGTCCTGCCTAACGGTTTGCATTTGTGAAAATATTCGTCTGGGATTATGAATGCAACATGAAGCCATGGGAAAAAAAAGGCATGTTTACATCCTCTGCCAGGGTAATATAAGAATAGACAAAGCAAGTTTTCGAGTCTCTGAATAGTCAGGTGCACTGCCATCAAAATAAATTTTTATTTCTATTCTTTGCTGATAAATTATAGATAAAGGAAGCCACTAAAATACCCTGAAAAGGAAGATTCATATACAAATTAGATACCAGGGACAGATTTCACACTTACTTTGTAGGAGCCATTCTTTCCTTAACTGTGGGTGTTTGGGAAGTTCTTTTATTGTAGCCTTTGTTGCTTACAAGAAGGGGGAAAAAGCTTTAGTATACTCAGGAGAGAATGGTTTTGATTGGAGGCAGTGTTGTTCTCAGTGAGGGCTCACTTTCCTATATTGTAGTGTTTGCTAATATATAACCGAGAAAACCCATACGCGACAGTAAGATAGTCTGATCTGACATACCGCCACTTATGATCGACCTGTTTTTATTACAGGAACGTGGGCAGCCCTATAATTTTTAAAGGGGAAAGTGGAAGATGTTATGCTGGCTACTGTGACTGCTAATGTCCTGATCTAGAAGGTCTTTGTCCTTTCTCATTCATTTCTCCTGTGAAGTCTGAATGGTGGGCTGGATTCAGTACATGCAGGGGGCTGCCAGTGACTTCCTGGGCTCTTGATGTAATCTTGATCGCCCCACTGCAATACCACAGCCTCAGTATAGTGTCATATTCAACCTGAGAATACTCAAGGAGAGAGTATAAACCTACTACCTCTAAAATTAAAAATAAAAGCATTAAAAATAGTATTTAGTGCTGGTTTGTGGCACTGGATATATAAACTCATTTATTGTTCTGGTAGCCCCAGAGCAAGAACTGTTGCAGTTGCAATGGGTGATATCATCTAAGGTTGTCATGACAACATTAATTTATCATTTCCAAACTTTGGTAGGATTTCACCTTCTGAATCTCCTGGATTGTCTTTAAGTTTATAGTTATTTCTCATTTATTAAGGCGAGGCATATTTAGCTATTGCTTACATAAATGCACTGAGTATCTTCGTGAATTTTACTGATGTGAAATTAGAAGCGTAGAAGGTGGGCACTGGAAAGAGACAGTGGATGCTGTGGCCTAACGGTCCCCCCAGAAGAAGGAATCCCTTCCACAGTATCCCAGTCAGCCAGCTGCCGTTCGAACCCTGCCAAGAATGAGGTGGTCACAGTTTTGTGACACTGAGGACTGCTGCCCACGGTAGCCTGCAGTGCTCCTAGATCTTGAGCCCCTTTAGATTTGGACCTTGTCTCATTTGTGGTTGGACCAATACTCATTATCACGCACATCAGTTACTGAAATCTGCCTCCCTGTAGCTTCCCTGTTCATCTCCTATCGCCCTTTGGAGTGCCACAGAATAGTCATGCACCTGAGTGTGGTAGGTCTTCAAATATTTGACCATCGCTATTGTATCTCCTGTTCGAAGTCTTCTCTTTTCAGGCTCACGTGGTTCCAGTGTTTCGGCTGAGATTCGCCATCCTGTTAACACTCTGGTCGCCCACCACTCTGCCTGTGCCATTTTAAAAGCGAGGCATCTTGAACTCAACACCCTGCTCCTGAGTTCTCTGAGTGGCGGAGGACACACGGCTGCCGCTAACTCCCCGTCCAAGGCACCTTCTTTTGCTGATCTGGTCAGATCCTGTGTTGGCCTCCATTTTAAATGAGGGGCAGCACATTGTTAGTTTATATTCAAAGTCAAGTAAAACTTCCCAGTCTCTTTCTAGATAGCCCCTACAAAGCCAGCTCTCCCGTATTCTGTATCTGTGCAGTTAACCTTGGGAACACACGTAGAGGACTTTACCTTTATTCTTGTTACATTTTGTCCCATCTCGGCAGATCATTTTTCCTCTCCATCAAGACATTTTTGAATACTAATTTCTAAAAGTTCAATCTCTCAGTGGTCCATTTTTCACTTATTTGTCAATTACACTTTTTGAGAAAGGTACTTCCTCTGTCATTGATAAAATGTGGACCAAGACAGAGAGAGCCCTGTATCTTTCTGCAAGAAACTTCTTGACATCCATACATGAATTGTATTAGCTGTTTTTTGTTTCTTTGTTTGAACTAGTTTGATCATCTCGCACTTGTGTTTACTTTCTTGCCCCCAAGCTCTCTAAGAGGATACAGTTAGGAAAGACTTAGTCAGATGCCTCAGTGGCACTATCGTTATTGATCCACTTATTGCCAATCATAGAACTATATTACAAAATGAAACGAGATGAATTGGAGTAACTTTTAGATTGCATTCATTTTTCCTTAGAAAAGTTTACTAAAAAACATATGTAAATATTTTTAATTTATTAAAAAATAATTTTGTAAAGTAAATTCATACTTATAAAGTAAATTCATACCTATAATTTCAATTCACGTGAACTTGTTTGGTTCAAAGGAATTGCTTTTTTGTATATCATTCAGTTCTCTTTATGGAATCATTGCTTTGGAAACTAATTGGTGGTGGGACAGGAAATCACTCCTTAGGTGTCACTCCAGCACATCATTATACTCACATCTCCTGGGACAGACAGTAATCAGGCTGAATCATGTCCAAATAGCATGCTGGAGTCTATGTAAATGGATCCATGACAGTTTCACTAACTGTGACCATGACAGAGGATGCACTGATGGCATCATGTCACTAATGGATGTGTTTTCTCTAAATGGAAAATCCTGTATTATTCAAAGAGGGTTTTTTTTTCCTTCTCACACAAACTCTTTGACTTTTATATTAATATCAAATGTCTGTCACTTATACATATGGTGTTTGTGTACTATGTTTTGTTTTACTTGTGTACAAAATAGTCTTTTACACACTTTTTACCTTGGACTGGATGGAAAGAAAAAATAATTTGAAAGAATAGTAGCACGAGGAACTTAAATCTGTAATAAGTCAAGGAATAAACTCTTGCTTCTTAAAAATACTACTCTTTGGTAGTGCTTTAGATTTTCCAAAATACTCTCACAAGTTTTTTTTTGAAAAACGTTTTTGCTGACTGTAAAAATAATTGCATACTCGTTGAATTTGGAAAAAGTACTGAAATGGATAAAAGAGAATTAAAAGTCAGCTAAAATTTCACCACCCAGAGATTGTCATTGTCATTGTATCTGGTGTGTTTTCCTTCCAGACATGGATGTATGTGTAGTTGTGAGTACGTGCATACGTGTGTGTGTGTGTTTAAACTAGCTTCATGGTGGACCTAGGCAGTTTGTACTGAGCAATCAGTGTGACATAGTAGTTAAAAGTGCTTTGGAATCAGACACTTGGAGATTTCAGTCCTGGCTATGCTACTCATGTAATGACTGTAAATTGCTTAAACTATCAAAACTTCAATTTCTACTTCTATAAAATAGGGATAATAATAGCATGTATCTAGTAGGTTTATTGTAAGAATTAATAAAATAATGAACGTAAAGTACATAGCATGGTGCATGCCTTATAGTAAATGCTCAGTAAATGTGAGCTATTATTGTTATTATACAGGTTTTCTTGTCTGTTTTCCTCAGTTAAATTCTAGGGTAGTAATTTCTCTTGTCAAAAAATGTTATTTGAGAAATATTTGGAATGACTGCATACATTTCAATATGTGAATGTACCTTAATGTAATCATTTCCCTATGCTTAGACCATTTCCAGTTCTTTGCTGTCATAAAGAGCAGCACAGTTAACATCCTTTACATTTTTTGTGTGCATAGACAACAAAATGAATGACTAATGGCATTTTACAGAGAGGCAGAAAAAAATGATCAATTCTTTAGTATCTCCTTAATATGCCAGGTTATATGCTTGTTTTTTTAATCTCAGAATTCTCATTGAACTCTTCCACGACCCCGTTGAGGTACATCTGTTACCCCTATTTTTGGATGAAAAAGCTCTGAGGGGAGACAAGTAGTTTGCCCAAGGTCACAGAGATAGTGGTGGTAGAGATGGTATTTGAAGCCAGCTGTCTGATTTCAAAGCTTAAGCGTTTCCATTCTGGCAGGCAGTTCATGCCTATCTTTTTAAGGCTGGCGGCATGAATAGTTACCATTGTGCTTTTCACAAAATGTCACTTGGTGCCACATAAAAGATAGGACACTTGGCTGGAACTCTGGGCTTACTCAATATAGTACCTCTTGTGTGCGTATGTTCTTATATGTTTTGGAATCAAGCCTCATTAAAATAAGGTGCTAACTAAAGGAAATCAAACATTGGTATGATGATTTGATGAAAGCAAACCTCAGGGAAGAAAACATTTATTTAGTCAAAAGCACAAAAGTCATCTTTGTTTTAGTTGGATGGACTAGGCCAGAATTACTTATCTCGCTAGGAATCAGAGTATTTCACACAAATCAGTATAGGAATTAAACAGTAACAGCCAAAGTAAATTGATGCTGTCAAAAGGGGTTATAAGTTTCATTACTTGTATATTAGGGGTTGAAAGGAAAAATCTTTAGCCTTAGTTGTAAGATGCTGCATCAGGAAAGAGCTGTAACAATTGCTGTAGGTATAAGTATAGGTATAGGGGAGACATAACATTTACTGGGACAAACCCCCAAAGAATTATTTGGTGAACTGACAGGTTGTCTTTAAAAAGTCAGCCATTCGGAACATTTATCTTGGCAGCTCTCAAATCTGACTCACAGCGTGTAGTGTGGCAGTCAATTTTTGAAGGAAAAACGCATAATTAATATGAAAATCAAGGTATAAGGTATTGCCAGTCAGTACCCAACACACAGTTTCTTAGAACAAAGGAGCAATTGAAGTTGTCTTTTAATAGGGTAATCCTGGTTTGTCATTTTGTAGGTTTCAGTTCTTAGTAAAAATGAAAGAAAAAAAACCCCTAGTAGTAATATTTCATATCCAAGAGCTACTTTGTTGCAGAGCTCATACCCAACTCTTGTCTAGTCAAGAAAGTTATCTTTGGTTTTTGAGTTCTTGAATTTTCATAGCCCTTGAGCTTACACATTTGCCTCAGAAGTGTCCCAGCGTTCCTTCGGTCATTTTAGTTCTTACAAGGGAGGAACGGTGTCCGTCGTAGCCCAATGACTAAGAAGGTTTGTATCGACACAGCACGCCCACCAGCTTGGCCTGTGGAGAGCCTGTGCCCCATCGTGGTTTGCAGGTGGGAAGGGCCCAGCGAGTTCAGTTTGGGCTTGCTGCACAGCTAGTGAGTAGGTAGAACTGTGCACAAGACGGTGGGTGTGAATCTGTGGATGGGATCCGAGATGTGACTCCGTGCAGCGCGCGCTCCGTAGCTGTCTAACACTAGGCAAAGTGCTTTACTGTCTCTGAGCCTCAGCTCGCTCTGCTCTCACGCAGAGATAATGACTCCTGCACAAAGGTCATAGGGAGGATTAAATGCATTGAGCAAACCAGTGGGTGAACTCAAAAGTGCTTTCATGGTTAGCTCCCAAGTTATTAATTAATGGCCACAGGTCGTGCCTCCCAAGGAGAAGCCAATTTACCATTTAAAATATTTTCAAATGAATAATGGGAATATTTGTAAAATATATATTTGTAATATTTGTAAAATATATGTAAATATAATATATGTAATATATTATATGTAATATATGTAATATTTGTAAAATATATGTAAAAATACACCACTCCTGGGGCTAACCTCTCCAGACCCTCCTAACTCTTTGCTTATACTCTATCCAATAATAAAGGGACAGGCCCTTTCTCTGCCCAGGAAGCCCCCAGTGCCCAGCGAGCTTGGCATCTCTCAGAGCTTAACTACTCACTCCCGTGGCACATCCCTCGATGAGGGAAGGAAGCCCTTGGCATCAGTAGGTGGTTCCTTTGAACACAGAACAGACCTTTATAAAAATAGCCATTTAGGTCTATTATGTTGTTCCAAGATAGAAGCAAAACTTGTATATTTGATGCATTATTTTAGCTTTCAACTAAAAAAAGGCTCACAATAAAAGACTATCAGATAGAAAAGCATATTCCAACAGGGTTGCATTATAAACAATGATAGGAAACTCTTTGATTATTAAAGCAATCATTTTGCCAGAGGGGAGAATGAAAGAGAAGAAGTTAGGAATTTTGACACTGGACATCACGCATACTTTCCTGAAGTCTCCTGTGGTTTTCCCCCAGCCCCTGGTAACGTAGGCAAGGGCTCAGAAACTGCCTTTGAGTCAGGCTGCCAGAGAGTCAATCCCACTCCAGGGGCTGCGCTCATTCCCTTTCCCCTGGGGCTGCTGCCGGCTAACCTGCCTTCCCTTCCTTGCCTCCCAGGTGGTCGTGGTGGCCCTTTCTCTCTGTCCTTTAAAAGGACAGGATTTGTTCATTGGCCACCCCAGCCTGGGCTCACTGTAGGACCCTTATGAAGGTGCTTCAGGTACTTAATGACTGAAATGTCTCCGTGGCATTCCTCGGAGATCGGCGGGGTGTGGGTCAACCAAGTGCTGGATGTTTTATACAGACCCCCATGAACACTTAGCAGTAGGGAGCCAACAGAGGGCCCACGGAGCCCCGGACTCCTTGAGCCCGCTAGCTGGGAATGCTAACCCTGCTTGCTATACTCATCTTGAATCAATTTCTAAATTTTGTTTCTCCTTCTATGCAGGAAACTATTCTGAATTTCCCTTATTTGCTTTGGTACCGCATTTCATTCAGCTCATTTCTTCATCAGCTATGTTTTGAGCGTCTGCTCTGTACTAGGCAAAGTGAGAGGAACAAAAAGCAACCAAACGTTGAAAAGGAGAGAACAGTTCACACCTCAGGTAGAAAGCAAAACATGCCTCCAGGGTTGAGAGAGAGGGAGAGGTTAAGTATGTCATGATTTTTTTTTCTTTTTTGAGCCGTACTTTCTACAATAAATTGTACTGCCTAAAAATCTATACCAGTATTCATTTATGTAGCAAATCCCATTGTAGTGAGAAGTCCTGTTATCTATGATTGGGACAAGCATCATTTAGAACACAATTTTAGGGAAGCAGAAGACTTTGGACTGTCCCTTGGAGTGAGTTGAAATGGGATTTGACCTATATATCAAGCTTTTCCTTGATATTTTTCATTTCCATGTGTCAACAAATACTTGACTTGATACTAAAGCCAGTTAAATCAATATTTCTTGCTGTAGTCAGGTACAGCAACATATAACCAAGGGCAACATACCCCCACCAGCCATATTCTGTTAGGTACATGTATTTTATCCTAAACCTACTTGACTGAACTACTTTCATATGAATAGGATGAAAATATCAACATAACTACCATTAAAAAAAAAGAAAAGCCAGAGAATCTCTGATCTAGTCCCTCGCCCTTCATTTAAGCAATCCCATAGTTTATTTTGCTCACTTTCATCATAAGGAATGACAATATGGAAAAGATCTTGATTGTGGTAGCTGTGGTTTCTTTCTCTTTTCTCTAAAGTGTTCACTGTAACCCATTCTCCCAACTCCCATCCCAACCAGAGGATTTCTGAACACAGCCGCAAAGTGGCAAATACCAGTAAGCCCAAGTCTCAGACTGTAGGAATCTAATCAATGTGATGAAAGGGAGAGTGAGGTGGAAGCCTCTTACTTACTCTTTTTCTGAACTTTTAATTGTTAGAAAATTTCTGAAAATTATGTAGTAAAAACTCAGTGTTTCCATAAACAAACGGCCTGAAGCATCAATTTATAAACACCAACAAATTTATTTACTGTTATTAGAAGAGCCTAACTTCTCTTGCCTGTGTACTATCAATGGAAGAGTGACTGTCATTTATTGGGCTCCTACTCTGTGCTAAGCATGTACAATATCTCACCTCTAACAGTCAAAATGATGCTTTAATCACGTATTATTATTTCCATTTCATGTTCAACTTCGGCTGCTGAGTAACTTATCTAAGGGCACCAAGCTAGAAAGGGTATAAGCAGGGATTTGAACCCAAGTTTGTCTGGTTCCAAAGCCTTTTCACTTTTACATCAGGAATCTTGAGAGTGTAAAAAGATTTTGTTTTCAAATTGTTAAAGTTACACGTGCTCATTATAGGAAGTTTGGAAAGCAGACAAAATTATAAAGAAGAAAAAAATCACTCAAATTCTTCACCCCGGGGATGATCACTACTAAAATTTTATTTTTCTTTCTAGGCTTAAGAAAGCTATAATTTATATATCCAAGAGGGTATTGTTCCTCAGAGCTGTCATCCTTGAAGTTTATTCATGTTCTCTAACAATGTTGCCATTGCTTAAAGCATTTGTGGAACCAATTTAGGAACTAAATTCTCTGTAGACTCCCATGCACTGGGTACTTCGGTAGAGACATAGCAAAGAGGGTGTATCCATTACCTAAATACCTGTCAAAATAATACATTTTTATGTTCTACCTTTTTGTGCCTTCTAATGTTATATGCTGCAAATATTTGACCATCCTGTAAAGAATACCGTCATTGCCCTCTCTAAGAACCATAAACATCTTCTGCGACTTCAATTGTGGTAGGAGATGGAATTTACCAAAATGCTGCTTCCTCCCATGTCAAAGATTGATGGACATTTTGGGTTATGTTTAAAAGTCTTTATTAAAAATTAAATCAATAAATGTTTAATGTCTCATTTGACAACTCATGTTATTTGTTACATTGTCCACACAACAATGTTTGCCTTTTGTGGTACATAAAGAAAATCAAAGAATTGTTTTTGTCAGAGTTGGAAAAGCACATTTTAAAATCAATTTCTTTTTAATGGAAGTGTTATACTCACTGAATTATTTCCCTCCAAGGAGTTTCTGTGAAAGCAAATATATCTTAAGTGTGATGAACTGATCTTTAAATAAAGTCGGTAGCATCTTTTGTCGAAGTGTTTCGCAAAGAAGCAGGCACGCGTGCGCACTCACACACACATACATAAAAGATCGCTATCAAAATGGCCATTGGTGTACTTTATCAAAGTGAAGAAAGTCAAGTAATTAAGTGCCGGCTGAGTTCTCATCTCTTTGGTTTATTGCACACAACACTATTACTTTCAGAAAACAAACCTAACCCTCAGCTCAAGCATCTCCCTGGTTGTCTGGCTTGTGCCTTATTTTTCACAGACATTCTTATCTGCCCCATAAGGTTAGCATGCCACCCCCTTCCCAGATTGCTGGGCACCTGGGACACCGGGACCCTGGGTCCTAAGATTGGTGCAGAGTCCTTCGGGGCCACACCCAGAGCCCCGATGGGGGCCCACCGGGCACGCGCAGGTGTCCTAAGGGCTGCCCTCTTCCCTGGTCTTCCGATGGCCGAGATTTCCCGTGGTGAGACTTCATCGTGCTCTCAGAGCTCATTACAAAGTGTAGGCTTTGTCTTGTGTTTTAATCCTGGGCGCTATTCACAGTGCCTGGCATTGTGCTCAGTCAGTGTGTTAGAGAAACGAAGGGTTACAATATATTCTCGCAGAAATGGACTGTTCGGAGGAAAGGGAGTCTGATTACAAGAGAGTCAGAATAGAATGGTGGATTCGAATCTCAGGGCTTAAGGGCCTCTAGGTCAGTCCTCTCGCTTAAAGATGAAAACCGGAGAGGTCAGCTGACTTGGAAAAGGTCACCTAGAGAGATGGCGCCAAGCCAGGCACAGCATCCAGCATCCTGAGGTCCTGTCCTGTCCTTCCCAGTGCTCCCTCCTGTCCTCGTTCCCCGGTTGTTTCATGGAGGTTGAGCTGACTTTGCAGGATCAGTGACCAGAGCATTTGAAGCCCCACGCGGTGCTTAACAGAGCAACGGATGCAGAGGGGTTCTCAGGGAACGCTTGAAGAGATTGTTGACTTAGTGAGTGATTGCCTGGTTGACTTAGGAGTCCAGCACCTGTCTCTGTGCCTAAGTGGTTACTAGCTGAATGGTGAGTTCCCTGGGCTTGTGTGGATATTACAGGCTATGTTTTGGAAAGGAGATCATTACAGAAACAATAATGATAATAACAGTAACTAACATTTATTTGTGGTAAATTAGGCAGCATATCCCTGTGGTTTAAAGTCTAGGCCCTGTGGTCAGATGGTCACAGAATCCCAGCTCCATCACTTGCCTTGTGTATGTATATATATATATATATATATATATATATATATATATGTATATTTTTTAGATATTGGGGGTAGGAGTTTATTAATTAATTTATTTACTTTTGCTGTGTTGGGTCTTCGTTTCTGTGCGAGGACTTTCTCTAGATGCGGCAAGCGGGGGCCGCTCTTCATCGCGGTGCGCGGGCCTCTCACTATCGCGGCCTCTCTTATTGCGGAGCACAGGCTCCAGATGTGCAGGCTCAGTAGTTGTGGCTCACGGGCCTAGTTGCTCCGCGGCATGTGGGTCCTCCCAGACCAGGGCTCGAACCCGTGTCCCCTGCATTAGCAGGCAGATTCTCAACCACTGCGCCACCAGGGAAGCCCCTTGTATATTTTTATGAGACAGGTGCTTTCACCTTTTGGCGCCTCATTTTCTGTATCTGCAAAATGCCAGTGGTAATAGTGCCTACCTCAGAGTATCGAAGAGTTAACCCATTGAGGCCCTAGAACAACGCCAAGCACCTTGTAAGAAAGTAATAAATGTTAGCTGTTGTTATTAAAATATCACTACTATGTGTGCCAAATTCATTGCACAAATTATATACTATCCAGTCTTCCCAACATCTCTGTGAGGAAGCTACTATTATTGATATTGTCCCCCATTTTACAGTTGAGTAAACTGAGGCTTTAAGTCACAGGTAAGACCCAATTCCTTGTCTGCCTGACTCCAGAGCCTGTGCTTGGGTGTGGGTGTGAGGGAGATGAGTGGTATGGCTTTGAAATGTGAGATCTGACTTCCCAAATTTCTTTTTCTCCTAGAGCACTGCAGACTCTGACCACTGTCAGGAATATCTCCGTGGATTCCCAGGTAAGCAGAGCTGATCCCTCCCTTCTCTGTATCCTCCTGCTGCCCACATGGCTGGCTGCCCCTGCACCTGCAGCTGACTCCCACAGCTCTTGTCACAGTCTGTCAGCCTTTCAGGATTTTAGCACCACAGTGCTCCTGTCTAGGTGTACAGACCGAAGAGACAAGTCGCTCATGATGGGGTGGGGGATGGGGGTTGGAGGCAAGGAGCAGAGGACTGGAAGCAGTCCTCCCCCACCCACCTGTGCCCTCTCCACCTACATCACCTACATCGACGTTTCTATGGATTTCTGTAGTTTCATGCATGCGAAATACCTCAAAGTACCAGGGGAGAAAAGTCTTTATTTATAGAGATCGTTGTGTTGTAGAAAGGAATTATGGTTAAGAGTGGTGGGCTCTGGGGTCAGACTACTTGGCTTTCCCTCCTTGAAGTGATGACCATTTTTGCTGTTGTCGAAGAACTTGGTCCAGTGAATCTGGAAGTCTGGCTTGCAGTCGTCAGTGCTCACTCAGCATTGAGTGGGGAGTGGAAGGACACAGACTTTGAGCCAGACAGCCTGGCTTTGAATCTTGCTTCTGCTGCCTAGTAACTGTACAGTCTCTGCATGTCACCTGCCTCTCTGAGCCTCAGTTTCCTCCTCTTTAATATGGGGATGATTATACCCATCTTGCAGAGTTGTTGGGATATTTCTAGCTCATGTATGTAAAGTGGACTATATAAGATTGACCTTCAGTTAAATGGTAATTATTATTGTTATCAGTTATTGGTATTTGACTGGGTTCATCACAAGTATTTGTTGGAGGGGAAACATGTTGTTATTTTTCGTTCCTCATACTTTACAAAAATATTTTTATTTTTATTTTTTTCCCCCCAGCAGTCTTGCTTGTTTAAAGTAATTTGCTTAGCAAGCCATTTTTCACTGTGAAAAGATCACCTCTGGTCTAGATCCTGTCAAATGATTGTAAATTCCAAATTGAATTAGTCCAAAATAATGAGGTCTTATTGTACCTGGATGTTTCCATGAATGTTTAAACTTGATTCTTTTTACATAACCCTGAAACTTCAGTAGTAAGATGACTGTAACTTTTTGAAAAGAGCCATTAACGTTGGTTGTTTTCCATGAATGGAATAGAATACTTTACTTCCTCATATCCGAAATCTGAATCACCACGAAAACATTTTCTTTATTGTTGTTCAGAGAGAATTATTATGGAAACTACTGGTTGATTCTTCCTCTCTGTCTCTGTCTCTGTCTCTGTCTCTGTCTCTCTCTCTCTCTCTCACACACACACACCCCCCTTAGTTTTTCTTTCACACACACACACACACACACACACACACACACACACACACAGCTTAGTTTTTCTTTCCATTAGGCAACTGAAGAGTTACTATGTAAATTCTGGCAGCCTTCTCCCCATCAGACAAGCAAGGGCACAATCAATTCCTGTTTTCTTGGAACGTACCAGATAATCAGAAGCTCTGATTATTCTGATGGAAGGCAACAAACAACTTGATGGAAAGACGTACCAACTGAAAACAATTCTGATCATATTTTTGTCAGGAGAATGAGATGCCTCCAGCTGCCTGTCACTCATTATATTAGAGGTAGAAAGCAGGAACGTTTTGGCCTGCGAAAGATTACGGTTGTCTCACGCTGGAACGCCGGTTTTACTGGCTGCTCATCCCCGAACAGTGACATTGGACGTCCATTCTGTAACTCATCTTGCCAGTCGGTCGTAGTCTCAAACCCATGTCACATGAGCACACTTAAGGAATTTTCTAATTATAGTTCAAAGTCTTTACTTTTATCTTTTTACGCTCATTCTGCAGACATCACTGATTGAAATGATTTCTCCCTCAGCATAATCCTATTGCCGGCAGTCACAAAAGAACAGGGAGATGGCAAATGAAACCCACAGTAACTGAAGAGGTGTCCGAATTCAATTAGGAAGCGACCTCTCCCATGCGGACGCATAAGCCATCTAAATGCATTTTAATTGTGAGCTGTGGTACTTATCTGGCCATGTTTATTTGGGATGCAAGTGCCAAAGCTGGATTTAGACCAGAACTCCGATCTTCAAGCTCTAACGACTAATTTGGGTATCCATCGAATCCCTTAATTCATTTCTTAATTAGTTCTCCCAGAATTAGAGTTGCTTGGTTACAATCATTTCCACAAAAATTTCCAATAAAAACAAACGTACATAGATTTTTTTTCCCCCTTTGGTTCACACATTTGCCCTGGTCTTAAAGAACTATTCTTCTTGGTAATCAAAATTATAACAACAATGACAACAACAAAACTAACATGTTGCCAGGCAGTAGAGTGTGAACTGAGGCACCAGGAACCGGTTTGATTCCCAACTCAACCACTTACAGCCATGGGACCTGGGTCAAGTTACTTTCCCTCTCTGGGCTTCAGTTTCCTTTTATAAAATGGGAAGGATAATAGTACATAGCTCATAGGGTTGTTTTAAGGATTAAAAAGGCATTGCGGGCTTCCCTGGTGGCGCAGTGGTTGAGAGTCCGCCTGCCGATGCAGGGGACATGGGTTCGTACCCCGGTCCGGGAAGATCCCACATGCTGCGGAGCGGCTGGGCCCGTGAGCCATGGCCCCTGAGCCTGCACGCCCGGAGACTGTGCTCCGCAACGGGAGAGGCCGCAACAGTGAGAGGCCCACGTACCACACACACAAAAAAAACAGAATAAAAAAGGCATTGCATGTAAGAACTAATAGGCAGTCAGTGCCTGGCATTATCATAGATGCTAGTTATTACGTTTTTTGTCAATAAGACAGTGGGAGACGGAGGAGCAGATTTGCTGGTGCCACAATGTTGTCATCCAAGTATGTCCCATTTCTGTAGTCCATTTGGAGGTCACTCATGATGGTCATGAAACATTGGAGACTCTGAGGTTGGAATTAATCTCTATTGTTTGTATTTGCACTCCTCAGTTTAGCTCAGGATTAACATTTTTGACTTTCCATGCTTGATCAATATGAGTGCTAACTTGAAACCTTTTGGTGCAAACTTGCTTTAAAATTTGAATGAACATTTTGTTCTCTCAGTAGACACAATATTGGCCCTCATTAAAAGGAAAAATGCAATTACAGTATGTAAAAAATATATATGTGGTGGGGAAAGGAGATTTGGGGGTATTGGCTTCAGTAAATTATTGGAAATTTTCAGACTATTTTTTAACAGAGTTAAATGCATTTAATGTCTTGGTTCAAATTTAGTCAGTGTGCAGAAGTGAAAGTCTAGGGAAAGATAAATCTAGTAATTTAATGAACTTTCCTCATGGCTACATAAGAGTTAGTTTATATTAAAATTGATTTCTAAGTGATTCACTGGAATTAACCTTTCTTAGGTTTTTGTTTTGTTTTGTTTTGTTTTAGAAACTAAGGTCCCATCCAGCAATTCCACTCTCATGCATGCACAGGTGTGCACTTGTCTGTGTATTCTAGAGAAATGTACACTTGCGTACATCCAGAGATGTGTAAATTGTTCTTAGCAGCATTATTTGTATTCATCTCAAATTAGAAACACAGAATATCCATCAATAGTAGAATGGATGAATAAACGGTGGTGGAATCGTAAGGAATTATGATGCCTATAACTATATAGCGGAATATTATGCAGCAATGAAAAAAGAATAAATTAGTGCTACACACAAGAAGAGGGATACATCTTAAGACGTAATGTTAAAAGAAAGAAGATACTAAGTATACATAGCAATTTTATTTCATTTATGTAAAGTATGAAAACAGACAAAACTAAACTCTGTTGCTAAGGGTTACAGACATAAGTGGCCAGGAATTTATTACTGAAAGAATCAGGATAGTGGTTCCCTCTGAAAGGCATGCTGGGGGAGAGAGAGGAGTTGCGGGGCTCCTGCAAGTGCTGACAATGTTCTGGTTTTTGACAGGGGCTGGCAGTTGCATGGGTAATACACAGTATATACATCAAACATTAATGTTTCATGTGCTTTTCTGGTTGTGGCTTAGAGTTCATAATTTTAAAAGTTTTTAAAAAGGCAAAATAAACTCTTTCCAACCCAGGTTGGTTTATCCTTGTCCTGCATAGTTTTAGGCCAAGAGATTCCTGTGATTATAAGTGACTCTAGAAGTAAACTACTGCCTCACTGCCTGGCAAAGTGGCCTCCAAGATAGGATATGTACCCACAGGGAGCTCTTGAGAAGATTCATTTGGTTGAGAAAGACAGTGATTAGAATTTTCATTTACATTCATTTTATTATCATGAAGCATTATGATAACAGATGGTGACTATATTGGCACTGGCATCATTCCTGGGTCCACGTGTCAAATGGTCGAGTATCACCTGGAGAGAGGGAGGTGAGGCCTCCTCTTCACAGTGGCTTCCCCTCTGGCTCATCTGCTTTGGTTATTTTGCGGAATATATCATGCCTGGTCAACTGTATTTACAAATTCTGTGTTTTAGTTTTAACAAACCCTCACAGAGTCTTAAAAAGATTCTACAAAGAATTCCCATAAATTGAAGATAATTTTAATATTGCAAGCAACAAGAAAATGTCAAAGTTTAACATGAACTCTGTCGGCCCTGTTATGAGGTAATGACAGTGTTCATCTAATCCGATCTTGCAAGAAGCTGGCCACCAAAATTCTAAATTATCTGGAAGACGTACAGATTTATATCCACTGTGGTTAATTAGTCATGAATCTCGTCCTGGGTGTATTTGACTTGAGACATCATGGTTAGCAAAATAGTACATCAATTCTGTCATTCTATTCTATTTTTTTATGTTTTATAATGTATATACAATAATACATGTATATGAATTGTAACAAATGATTATATGTAGTTAGTACAATAATACATATATATGAATCATAAACAAACAGCCAAACCTTTTTTTGTTCAAACGTGTAAGATGAAAATACCTTGGACGCCACTGCCCTGTAGTTCAAAGGCTACTCCCTGCTAATAGTTAAAATGTGTAGGAGAAGGTAAACTTACTATCCGGGTCAAAAAGAGGCACTTCTTGGTCTTAATGTTTTTATTGACAAATATCATCATAAGGCAATAGTTTATATTTTTTACTTTATTAAGACTTTCCCCAAGCCCTTGGTTTGGAGTTGGGTAGGAAAAAATGAAAAGATGTATATACTCAGAATAGCTCTGTTTTTCTGTTTTGCTTATATTCCCTGTAAGATTCCTTTATGGTTACATATATACATACACACCGAGGTGTAGTGGGAAGGGTGCTTGACCAGCATTCAGGAGACCTGGTTCTAAGCCTAGTTCTGCCACTTGCCAGCAATCAGGCCACAGCACGGAGGCAGTACCCTCTCTGAGCTGTCCTTGCCTTTTCTCTCTCCTGAGGGGATAATAGCAACCCTTCCCTGGCCCTGACAGTGATCACATGTGAGAGCATCTGTAAAATGGAGTTTCCTACAAACAGAAGGAATTATGGTCCTGTCCCTTCTACTTCACCTTTAACAAAACGTAGCTTCTTATTAAAGTACTAACGTCCTTAACCTACAGGGCTGTTTTGATTGGAAGCTACAGAAACTGACTGGCTAGCTTAAACCAAAACAGAATTATTTTTGAATTGTTTTATTGGCAGGATCCTGGGGCATCTATAGCATTGAAGGGATGGTAGAACCTTCAAACTGCATGAAGGGCCACCACCAGGGAAGGCCTTGCAGACTCGACATAGGGCTTTGTGGTCTCTTCTCTAAGGCACTGCTGTCAGTGTGATGGAGTGCTGATGACGTCTACGTGCTGGGGTTCATAGTTCAAAGTCTGAGGCTCCAAGAAGAGGGAACCTAATTTATCCAACTTAGGTCGATGACCGCCTTTTGACCAGTCAGCCTCAGGTGAGGGGAAAAGGTCACATAGGGTAGACAAGGTTCCTGGGAGCTCTAGCCCTGCATGTCTGGGCCATCTCAGGAAATGAGGCATCCCTGTGAGCTTCTGCCTACCACTGGTATTAATGTTTCTATAGTTGCTACTGACTCAACTCTCTTTAAGGGGTTTGAATAAAAGGAATCAAAGAAATTTAAATACGGAAGTATATATGAGCATTTTCTTCAATACATGTCAATGCACCTAACTGAGTCTGGGCTTCTATTTTTCTTGAGGTGAACACTGAAGTTGAAATCACTTTCATTAGATGTTGAAAATTCTCTGTAGGTCCCAAGGGGTCCTTCTGCCCAGGCTGCTTCTCTAAGGTTTGACTCCACTTCTACCTTTAGCTAGTGCTTTACCTCTGGTCAGAAAGAAGGCATTAAATGAATTTTAGGATTCTTAATGCTGATGCAGTCTTCACTGACAGCCTGACTTGACCTAAAATTTTATGCCAATGTGGAAAGAAGGTAAGAGAGGTACACAGAGACTGTGTACCACAAGCAAGTCATCATACCACTAAAGGACCTTAATTTTTTTCTCTTGTGAACCTATTAAAGTATATTGGAATATATCACAGCCATTTCTAGACAGACGTATCCAGCTGTTCCTCACACCAGTGGGTATTTGATACATAGCATTTGTTCTACCAGGGCTCAAGCAGTTACTTATAATATTTTAATAACGGAAATGATGAAAATGTTTATATCCCTGAAAAATCGATGCATATCTTCCCAAACAAGTTAAATATTGCTATCAAATATTGCCCTGGCAAGTCCTAAATAGAGTATTGTCCCCTTTGGAACATTCACTATATAGCTATACAGAGTGCAGAAATTCTTTGTTTTTAAAGCACATACACATAATGTAAGAACCAAATTTTATGTTGTTAACAGACAGTGAAGTATCTTTATGTAAAAAGAAAAGTTCTTTCTACCACCGAAGAAAGAGAAGTGGTAACAACAATCATTATTTTACCCGGTCTCCATTTTCCCAAGTGCTGAGTTATAATGTAATCTGTGGTTTATACTTTTTAAACCAACTCTCAATAGATTACCAACCCAGTGCCTCACACTGGTTAGGTTATGAGGATGATTTATTATTTGTCAGATTATACGTGCTGACCCATGAAATGTTAAACTTGTATTGACAGCTGTTGTCCAAAGGTTTGCAGGTGTCCTGACTAATGCTTTGAAAGACCAGCATTAGCAATAAATCACAGCGTACATAATTTTTCGATAAAGCAGTGGAAAGGATTTTGCCTTCTAGGTCCTCTAAGCTTTGGTATTTGGAAGTTACTTAAACGGGAAATTAAAGTAAAGGGGTAAAACATTCTCAGGCTTTAACTCTTGAATTTTGGGCCAGCCATAGGCAACAGCTAAAGCATCTTGGTAGCTTTGTTCTCCTAACCCTGAGATCTCTTGGCTCTGGGAACTAACGAAGTGCCGAGCATAGGCCTAACTGCATTCCTAGTTACTGAGACAAAAATCTCACAGGAATTTTCCTTTTTTTTCAAAGGCGTACCTTGCGCATTAACATTTTCTGGAATAGCAGAATTGTTTATAAGACTTCTGCAAAGCTTTCTGAAAAGAGAGCTTGAAGAGGGCTCTGGCAGCCAGTTAAGAGGCATGCAGTTGCTCACCTAGAGTGACAAAGAGTTAGGGAGAGGAACTCAACAAGTAGGAGAGATGTGGCTTTGTCCTCTAAGCTTGCTCTCTGCTAATGAGTTAATGTTCTCTTTTCTTCTTCTTTCTCTATGGTCTGCTCAAAGATTTAGCAAAATGGTGCATGACCTAGTCAGCTAGCCCCATGGTAGACCACCGGCTGACTGTAAGTTCTGTTCACTAGTATTTCCAGTGCTGTGACTACTGCTTGATACATAAGAAATGTTCCATTAGTATTTGTTGAATGAAGGAATATATTCAGGTAGGTCTTTCTGTGATCTGTATATTGGTGATTTATATATTGGGCCAGATATACTCTGGGCCACATTACTTCTGATCAAGGAATCAGTATCCAAATTTAGTAGACTGGGACCTTCCAGTATGATGGAGAATAAGGGCTTGGAGAAACCCAAACTTGGAACAACCTGAATACTCAGCAGTATTAAAGGAACTGATACAACCTTCCAGGAGGCTTAATTTACTCCAGAAGTTAGCATATCCAGTGAAAAGTTTTAGCTTATCACAGTTTTTCTTAATGTAAATAGGTTTGCAGAGTTCTTACCATACTGACAGTATCAGTTTCAACTTTATAGAATTTTGCTTTTAATACATCAGTTGGCACGCACCCAGTGCCAAGACCAAGGGTTAGCTCGCTGCTTCACTTCCTTCCTCCAAGCTGCAACTTCTCTCACAACGCCAGGCAGCTGTCTCCCAAATGTATGCTGTCAGTAATGTAGGAAACCAGATGACCCAAAGAGGGTAAATCAGCACAAATTTATCATCAGAGCTGAGAGAAAGAACCTCAAAATGAATGCTCTGCTAACTGTAGGTCAGAAATGTTATCTCTGTATCTCAAGGACAGGACGTTTTTGTTTTCTTGGCTGTGTTGGGTCGTTGCTGCGCGCGGGCTTTCTCTAGCTGCAGCGAGCGGGGCTACTCTTCATTGTGGTGGCTTCTCTTGTTGCGGAACACGGGCTCTAGGCACACGGCTTCAATAGTCGTGGCATGTGGGCTCAGTAGTTGTGGCTCGCAGGCTCTAGAGCGCAGGCTCAGTAGTTGTAGCACACGGGCTTAGTTGTTTCGTGGCATGTGGGATCTTCCTGGACCAGGGCTCAAACCCATGTCCCCTGCATTGGCAGGCGGAGTCTTAACCACTGCGCCACCATGGAAGTCCCTCAAGGATAGAACATTTAATATAGATTTGGGTACAAAGTACACATCACCCTCCAGGCATGCTCAACTGTGTCAACCAGAAAAATTTCTTTAGTGTTTATAATTTTCCCTTTTTCCTAAATTAAAAAATACTAACGTGAACTCTTGACTCTCAACAACACGTTATTATTGTATATAGGGCAAAGAGTAAATAAGACACTTGCCTAATGACAAAACAGTTCCTTTTAACTCAGCAAACTGGGAGTAATATTAGCGTGTTATCTTTTTTCCATGCTTCTTTGTGGAAATAGGCCACAATCATTGTTATTCCATCATTCTTCATTACCTTATAGCAGGCTTCCTGTTTATGCTATGAAGAGCTGTTTTTAAAGACCCTTGAGGGGTCTTTCACCTATAGTACCCCTTTAGAATATCTGAGGGTTTGGAAATATAGAAACTTCTCTTAATGAAATATGCTTAATGGTCTGTGCAGAGTATTGCAATATTTACACCTCGTTCAGGTCATGTAAATTATATTTAATTAGTCATTCTGGGAAAGTAGTAGATATTTTAGAATAGATTCAGTACCTAGAACCCACTGTTTGCCTATTATGTATAGTACTTCAGCTAAAATTCTATGAGGACTATTTATAGATTAAAAAAAGTGTTTGCAGTAGCATAAAGCCAATTCTTAGGGACTCATAATAATACAAAGAACATGTCATGTTGGGGCATGAAAAGCATCCACGTGGGACAGACTTTTATAAAACTTCTTTGTAAACTTTAAAGTGCTGTACACATGTAATCATTATTTTTACATTTGTGACATGCAGAACTTCTGGGCTGAATGACAGTCCATAACTTTGTGTTTTAATGCTGAATATGTTCCTGTTTCAAGTGAGATTTCCTTTTTCACATGTAACCCTTGTGTCAGAGACTCCCTGAGTTCCTTAATTGGATTCCTTCACACTGTACTTGACTTTTGAACCCTCCAGACCATGCTTGTGCCAGGAGAAGCACACTTCACATGTTGCTTTAGAAGGTGGTATGATTTCTAGGAAGGAACCTCAACCTGCATCACAACTGCAATCTATAGATGACGGCTAAGAGCCCCACCGTGGTCATCTCCCAGTCCCTCCTGCGTACTGGAATAGGACTGAGAAATCACTCATTCCTGGCCTTATGTGGCCCCCCTTTATGGGCCTCTGACATGCCTACTTTTCCAGAACTTCTCTGCCATGACACTCTGCTGCTTTGGTATCTTCTGCAGACTGGTCCTTTTTTGGTAGTTATTCCAGCCGCCTGCGCTTTTTTCCTGCCATCACCGTGTCTTGGTCGGTCGCTCTGTTTCTCTCTGTCCTCCCAACACCACCTTCTCTGCGCTTCAGCCTCCTTTTTTGCCCCCGTGGCTGCAAGAAACTAGAAACAAGAAAATGTGTCCTGGTAGTATTCCTCTGCCCATTTCCCACTGCCCTCTCTCTTCCCTGGGTGAAATTGCTCTTTTCTCCAGCACTCCAGCGTTGCCAGCTGCATCTTTGTTCCCCTCTCTTGCCCGAGAGCTCGCGTGGAGTGGGCGCAGGGCTGGGGGGAGGACTGGCGGGGGGGCACAGCCCCTTTCTCCGCGGCTCTAGAAGTGCCTCATTTGTCCGCACCCAGGACCAGGCCATGGGAAACAGACTCCCGGACAGTCACCATGGGCTATACAAATATTACTTCCATTTAGCTTGACCTTTCATTGTGCTCTAAAATGACTGAACATACTTAAATGGTATGCAGTATGTTTCCGGAAACAAAAATAAATGGGGTTCTTTTAAGAAGCCACACTTGAACTTTTGCCCTCTCCTTCCTTTTTGAGTCATTGTATCCAGTTCAAGGTTTCCTTTTAGCATGTCTTTTTCTTTGGTGAGAGATTGCTAATTTCTGTACTGATAAAAGTATGAATCATGGAAGCCACGTGAAGATAAGGATACCTCATCTGGCCTTAAAACTCTTAGCTCTGGGAATTGAGTCTTGCGAACATTTCTTAAGCGCCGACTGTGTGGCGGGCACCCGCAGACAGACGGACTAGTTCTGTAACCGCGTTAATGTACTAATTCAACTAATCCTCACAGCGGCCTTGTGAGGCCGGTAGTATTGTTATTTGTCTGTGTTTTAGGATGTAGACACTGAGGCATAGTGAAAACAAGTTAGTTGCCCAAGTTCACACAGTTAGCATGGGCAGGGCCTGGACTTGAACCTCGGGGGTCTGCCTCAGTGCCCACGTTCTCAACTACTGAACTAGCTGCCTGAGTGCCTTGAGTGCATCACGTAACCCCTGGGAGCCCGATTCGTCATCTCTGAGGTGGTACCAGTAACACCTACCTTACTAAACTGTGGGGAGGATCAAATGAAATGATTATTTGAAAGGGCCCGGTGTAGATTGTGAAATGCTAAAACATCAGGGTTAATTTTGGGCTAACTGTCGATAAGATATTTTCTATTGGGGGGTCTTATTGTTGAATCTGGCCCTTGCTCCTTGGATATACTGCTGGTTCAGATGAAACACTGCATGTTTGTCTTGAGGGTTTTTTTGAAATTTCAGAAAACCCCAGGTTTCACAATGAAAATGATCCTTTTATTCCTAAATGGTAGCATCTGGGAGTATTTAGAGCATAGGCAAAACTCAGTGTAACACTTTTAACATGCCAAGTAAGTTCAATGACATTCGTTCCCTTTAACCCCTTTAACATTAATGTAGCACTAACACCCCTCCCTTTTTTTCTAAATCACGCAAAATTTATTTTCTTCCAAGTCTTCTGTTTACTACATACTGAGTACTTGTCATGAAGGGTCCTTCAGTGTAAAACATGGGGTCTGGGACCATGCTTTTCAACACCCAGCCCTGAAATAGGAGATATCAGGCAAGATTTAGGCCAATGGAAGAGAGATGGAAATGGAGTCTAAATTTAGAAAGACCACAGGCTGGGGCTTCCCTGGTGGCACAGTGGTTAAGAATCCGCCTGCCAATGCAGGGGACACGGGTTTGAGCCCTGGTCCAGGAAGATCCCACATGCAACGGAGCAACGAAGCCCGTGCGCCACCACTACTGAGCCTGCGCTCTAGAGCCTGCGAGCCACAACTACTGAGCCTGCATGCCACAACTACTGAAGCCTGCGTGCCTAGAGGCCATACTCTGCAACAAGAGAAGCCACCGCAATGAGAAGCCCGCGCACCACAACAAAGAGTAGCCCCCGCTCACCACAACTAGAGAAAGCCCACATGCAGCAATGAAGACCCAACACAGCCAAAAATAAATAAATAAATAAATTTATTTTTAAAAAATGGATCTCCATTTCCTTATTAAAAAAAAAAATAGAAAGACCACGGGCTGAAAAACCCCATGTTTCAAAATGTGGGACAGGACACCAGAGCCAGACCCCCGAGAGGTCTGATGGGTGGTGCTGGAATAGAGGGAGGACTTGGGAAGAAGCAGAAAGAGGAGACTCAGAAGGACAAGCCGAGCGGGAGATGGGTGTTTCCTGCAGCTGGTCCAGGGGAGATGGAAGCTTCCCTCCTCCCGGTGATGCCCGGCCTGGCTTTCCCTGCTCTCAGGCCCCCCTGTGTGTTTTTGGGTCTCACAGTGTTCTCACAAGTCAAGATGCTGGAGCTCTGTGTATTTACAGTCCCTTGGGAGAAGTGAATCCCCAAAGGCCTGAACTTTTGTGATTTAATGGAGCTCTCATACATCCTAGAAATGGAGTTCTTCCTGGTTTCTTACGAGACTTGCATTTCATACCTAGGGCGTGCTGTTTGGAGGGTCTTCCAGGCAGGAGTCATGATCATAATGAGTTATTTTTTCCTCTTTTCTGGATAAGAACAATATCCTTGCCATTCAGTTTTCAAATATAGCAAGCAGTCACGGTAGAAGGATATCCTTATGTTAGGAAAGAAGTTGGCAGCCTCAGTGATGTGAAAATGTCCAATTTAGAAGATACTTTTAAAAAGAAAAGCTGCTTTAAGTCCTTTTTGGAACCAGGTAGAATAAAAATGAATAAATAAAAAATTTAAAGTACAATGTGCAGCCTGACAACACATTCTACTTCTTCTCTTTAGCCTTGTAGGTACTTGTCAATTTTGCCTGAACTTCAGGTGTTGTTTTTATCATTTCCTTAAAATGTCAAACTGCAAACCGGTTCTGCCATCTAATGGGGAGCATAAGTTGGATGATAGATTTTCTAGCTGATGCATGTAATCAGTGCACTACAAGAATGTTGCCAGGGACTAAACATCTAGAATCTCTTTAAGAATATTGGTAAGTGTGTAAAAAGAGTACTTACACAAGAGGGGGAAAAAGACATCAAATTCCAAAGAAAGAATCAAAATGGAGTGTATAAGTCAGCCGTGACTGGAAGTAGATAAAGAGAGAGCTTCTAGTAAAAACAATTATCTAATTGATTAAGGTGTTTGCAGTTAACACTCATCAGAATTATAGATAATAGCACATCTATTACACTTCACCAACCCAAGCCTATATGGTTTCTCTTCATGAAGTGCTGAACTGATCAGAGCACTTGATTTGCATGTAACTCAAGTAAATTAAACTATTGACTCAATTGGTGGAGGCAATATGTATTTCTAAAAGACCTTTAAAAATGTGTTCACTGTTTTGTCACAGAAGTTTTATTTCTAGGAATTTATGCTAAGGAAATAATTAAAGATATGTGCAAAGGTTTTGGCCACGAAGGTGTCAATCACACCATTGTTCATAATAGGGTAAATAGGAAATTACTTACATGTACAACAATAACAGATTAGTTAAATATATTATGTTACAAATAGTGAAATACTGTTCAGCTACTATAGATGATATAGTTAAATATTGATAATGAAAAGATGTTCATCATATATTGTTAAGTGATAAGATCCCATTATTAAAAAAAACAAGTATGCACAGAATGATCACATTTTGGTAATATATGGATATATTCTTAGAAAATGACCTGGAAATATATTTAAGGATTTTTTTTTTTTACATCTTTATTGGAGTATAATTGCTTTACAATGGTGTGTTAGTTTCTGCTGTATAACAAAGTGAATCAGTTATACATATACATATGTCCCCATATCTCCTCCCTCTTGCATCTCCCTCCCTCCCACCCTCCCTATCCCACCCCTCCAGGCAGTCACAAAGCACCGAGCTGATCTCCCTGTGCTTTGCGGCTGCTTCCAACTAGCTATCTGCCTTACGTTTGGTAGTGTATATATGTCCATGCCACTCTCTCACTTTGTCACAGCTTACCCTATTTAAGTGTTTTTATTTTTTTTATTTTTTTTATTTTTTTTTGGCGGTACGTGGGCCTTTCACTGTTGTGGCCTCTCCCGTTGTGGAGCACAGGCTCCGGACGCGCAGGCTCAGTGGCCATGGCTCACAGGCCCAGCCGCTCCACGGCATGTGGGATCTTCCCGGACCAGGGCACAAACCCGTGTCCCCTGCATCGGCAGGCAGACTCTCAACCACTGCGCCACCAGGGAAGCCCTATTTAAGTGTTTTTAAAGTGGTTCTCTGGGTAGTAAGATCCATGAGCATTTCAAATGTTCTTCATTTTTGTGTGTCTTTAATTTCCTACTCTAAACATATACTGCTTTTCCTAATAAGAAAGAACCAACAAAGTTTATTTTTAATTGAAAAGAGGAAAATATGAGTCAAACCGTATGAAAATGATGGGTTCTAGACACCTCATGTGATGCTCTTCAGGAGAATATATTTGTAAACGTACTTCAGCTGAATATGCCATGATTTGAGAACAGTAACTGCTCTTTCCTACACCTGATTTAGCAGAGATTATAAGCTTTCTTCCTAATCTCTGCAAAACGAAGGAACTCAACCTATTAGACCATCTCTGGGGTTCCTTCCTACTCCCAAATGCTAGGTCTGAGAAACTGCTGAGTGGGGGACTTACTGCATTTCTCATAATTACAAGCTGCCGTATGATGGAAGTGTATTAATAAGAAGGATTCATCTTATTATTTGTAGTACATTCAAACCAACCCACTCTGAAAGGTTTTTCGTGATTCTGTCTTCTGATGCTTTGGAGAGAGACCTTCACATGATCTAGTTTTTCCATCACTTGTTGATTACCCTAGTTTTGAATGTTTGGGGAGAGCTTAAGGTAAGGGTCACGTTGCAGGGGAATGTGTTTCAGGGGAACTTCAGCAGTAGGTGGGAAGCAGTTGAAGGAAAGAGTGACAGAGAATTAACCTCCACTAGAAAATAAAAGTCCCGCCAGCTGTTAACCCTTACAGCCCCTCAGCCTCTTCCTTTGGTATCAAGGAAGGCCTCTATGTCCATACACCCTGGGCCAGGTTTAGCTCAGTGAGGCGAGATGTCATATATTTTTCTCATTAAGCACTCTTGGCAGATGTCATGGTATTACAATCAGTTCCTCCTACCTGTAAAACTACAATTTCAGAATGAGTTCACAGTCAACATAGAGGTAAATTACAGTGCACATCTGGCGGGTTGACTTCTTAATTCTGTAACTTCTGAATGGAAGTTGGTGGAAAGACTATTGTGCCACGAGTTAGGAAAGCAAACTGTATTTTGATCCTGGCTCTTCCATGAATTAGTAGAACCTTAGAGTTTTTTTAGGTCCAAGTTTTTCTCCTCTGTAGAGTGAGAGGGTTGAATTCAGTGATTTTCAAGCTTCCTTCCAGTACTGAAATTATATGAAAATGATTTACAGACGCCATTTATTGTTGCCTGCATGACTCTAGACCAAAGGCAGGATGTCTGTTAACAATCCAGCCTTGTGAGTCCTCAGTCTCTTATCTCCCTTGGTGCAATAAATGCTGTTTTCTTGTTTATCTTGCTTTTCTTGTGCCACACTAAATAATTTCAGAGAGCACCTCATTTTGGCATGCCGTATATCCTCTAATGTATGATGTGTCTTTGTGACTAGTGAAAAAAAATTCTTAATAGCAGCTGCTTCTCTAGTTTTTAAAGCTATCGCCTGAGAACTGAATGTCAATTCAAAGATTCCCATACTTGTTACCATTTCTAACCTAACCTATAGAATTCTAAGGCAAAATTTGAAACAGAAAAATTCCTGCCTTGAGACAGTGAACTCATAAATATGTAGTATGATTTATCCCTATAATTTAAGAAGAAATTAGGATATTTAACATTTTTAGCAACATTTTTTTTTCAGTAACTACACTGAATATGCAAAATTGGGCCGCTGCACATGCCTGCTGATCCTGCACTTTTAATTGTAGATACCGTATTTTAAGATTGAGTAATGATTTCAAATGAATCTACTATAAAAGGAGAATCAGGTTACCCTAATGAAAGATTTTATAAATCAAACACTTGTGTGTTTTTACTTTATCTCTAATTTGTAGACTCCTTTACATATATAGGATCTCTGTTTTCTATAGTGAGCACAGAAAACCCAACCGAAACAGGCCACAGAGGAGACTACCAATTGCCCCTCCGACACCCTTTCTTTCCTTCTTCCTTAGTAGCACACCCTGGTTTTATTCAAGGGCATAGCGTGCCCAGCCAAAAGACTGCATTTCCACACCTCCCTTGCAGCTAGGGGTAGCCAGTGGAGAGATCGTTAGATGGGACTTTCAGGAAACCTCTTTGGCGGGGGTTGACTGGGCTGTGATTCTTGACTCCTGCTTCCTCTGTGTTCTTTTGTGTACTCTCCTCTCTGAGCTCGTGTTCACAAGATGGCTAAGGCAGCTTTAGTTCCATCGTCCTCTTCCATTCAAGCCTAGCAGAAAGAAAGTCCAATTTCCTAATAGCCTTAAGCAAAGCCCTGGATTGGCTTCTCTTTGGCCTGAGTGCCCATTTGGGGTTTTGTCGAACCCATAACTGAGACATATGGAATGATGTGCTGATGGGTTCATCCTGGGTCATATACCTCACTCCCCACCCTTTCTGGAGGTAGCAAAATGGAGCTTTTGTGGCCAGGAGAATTGGGAGTGAGTAGATACTGGATGATGACCAAACCACAAATATCCACCCCACCAAATCTGCCAGTTTCTTCTCTGAGTTCTAGTCTCTAGTAACGAGGTAGATGATCATTTGGTTTGCAGAGTTACACTGAATAATGATTTGGTCTTTGGGTTCACTTATGGTAAGTGAAATTGAAGTCTCAAGGCCATACCATGAATCCAGATTAAATATCAAAATATATATCTTTTAGTTTTCCAGATTAACGTCTTGCAATAAGCCATATAACTTCCCTTTTTCATTACCACCCTATTTAATGGCCTTCTAAAAGGGTAGAATCAAAGTTTGCCAAAAAAATGTTTAGACCCCAAATAATGGTATTTTCCAACACAGCTTGTTGATGCAGCAGAGGACATTGTCTCTAAACATAAAGTTATATAACAAGTTAGAGCTAAATGAAATTTAAAATGACTTGTGACAAACCCTGAAAAAGTGGTACTTTAAAATAGTAAAGTCAGCAAGCTGCCTATTGTGTAAGCCACAACACCAGTGCTCTGAGTTTAGGTGGAGGAGTTACTGGGCAATGACAAAAAATATCGTGGTCTGCTGTTTTGTATGAGTGAACATGTAGATGTGATTTGGAAGTGATTTACTGCATGATGGGACATGGTATGCCACAAGACAGATGACTATGGCCACAGTTCTGAAAATGTTGAGATGGCTTTCAATTAGCTTTGGGCAAGGCTGCTTCTTGCAGGAGCCAGTATTGATTTTTCAGAATGCCTCCTAGCTTTTCAGCAGAAGGGCCAATCATGTCAATCCTTTGAAGCTACTGGAAACATCACTGGAGGCTGGATTGCAGAATGCTCTCTTGCAGTGTCCAGGGGACTGGCTACCTGGGCCGAAAATAGTAGGAACAAGAGTGTGGCCCCCCGTAGTTTAGAGACCTCGGTTTGACACTGGCCCCTCCACGTGTACCAGTAGATGACTTAAGCTCTTGGAGCCTCGATTTCCTCATCTGTAAAATGGGGGTATTTGAGAATCTAGTGAGAAAAGACATGTAAACCTTCTAGCCCAGTACCTCAGACCCGTCCTAAGTGTTCAATAAATGTTAACTATTTTTCTGTTTTCAGAGTTGCCCCTTGAAAAGAGGGAGGAGTGTTGAGTTTTTCACTCTTTTCTTTTCTCCTGAGTTTCACTAAGAAAAAAAGAAAAGTGTGAGAGTAAAGCAGTTGAGTTTGGGTTAGCTGCACCTGACAATGCTTTTACTTTGTTATATGGATAAATGGAGAGTGGATACGGGCATATCGTAAGTGCCTTAGAGTCCTGTCCTGTACTTTTGATGCAAGTTTCTTGAAAACAGCCTTTTTGGAAGGATGACGTCATTGCATCACATCCAGGAATGGCAACCACCTGCTGTGGGAGCTGCAAGGACCCCGAGAAGTCAGTGAAGCCTCGGGCTGCACGGCACCATGTCAGAGACCCCTGAGACTCTGTCATTTTGGATCTGCTGGGAAGCGTGAGCATCTCAGAATAACAGGACCCTAGGACTGTTAACCCTTCATTTTACAATGAGGGAACTGCAGCCTGGAAAGGAAAAGTAAGTCAAAGGCTACATGAAGAGTCAGGGACACAGGCAGGATCTTAAACCCAAGGTTCCTGATGTCCAGGTCAAGGAAATGATGACAGTAGTCCCTAGACTTTCCTGGGTATCCTCAAAACCTCTCCTTCTGGTCTTCTGCTAATTGCTAGTCTCATCCAACCACTGAAGGACAGGAATTCATTTCTTTCAGCCAGTTCACTTTGTTAGAAGCCACCTTACTCCCTCCCCAAATGATCTTCCTATTGTGGCCACTTAATCTGCCACTAATGGAACCCACAACTCCTGCCTAGGGGTCTAAGAGTAGCCCCCATCCTCAGCTTTGAATGGGAGCAGGGCTGGAGGCGTCATGGTTACTATCCAGGCTTCCGCCTCAGCCCCTTGTTTTCAGCCCGGTGCCTCACACTGTCCTCTGTAATGTCTGGTCTCCAGCCTCTTAGCCTTCCTGGGCGTTCTTTGGGGCCCAACTTGCTGGCTTCTCCTTTGTATTCTTCTCACCTGCCTCTGCTGAGTCAGGTACCATTCCTCTGTTTGCTTTCTATCTTTCAGAATTGTGTCTCAGCCGTTTTTGTCTCCTCTCCCATTTGTTGTCCTTTGGGGCTTATACCTTGTTTATTTCTTTCTCTTTTTTTTTAAATTTTGATCAGAGGATATATTCTTTTTTTTTTTTTACATCTTTATTGGAGTATAATTGCTTTACAATGGTGTGTTAGTTTCTGCTTCATAACAAAGTGAATCAGTGATACATATGTTCCCATATCTCTTCCCTCTTGCGTCTCCCTCCCTCCCACCCTCCTCTTTCTCTCTTAATACAAGGTTTTAATGTGGACCCAAAGCCAAGTGGATAGTGACTGACCAGGACTGAGAGCAGTTAATTTTTTTTTTGGAGTGTTGAGGACTTTGGCCTTCAGCAATACAGAGAATGAGTTAAGGAAATCTCAGTTCTTGGGTGTAAGGAGTTATGCTCAGCAAAGAGTGTACCATATGTTCCTTCACTGCCGAGAACCTTCCGAAAAACAAGTCTTATCAGGTTTTGTGTTATCACCAAAAGTTAATCTCCCAGCATGGTTCCCAATCACGTTTATGAAAGTGTTTTGAAAATGAAATGCGCCACTATGAAGTCAATGGCTGCAAGTCAATGAGAACTGCTGAGGGAGAGGCGTGTTTGTATATTTCTTCTGTAGCTGAACACTTGCTGGGAGGAAGCGCACAACATCTCTCGGTATTTGTGTTTTTAGATGCACCAACCAGCAATGGGAAGCTTTCCTCCGGCTGTGTACATACCTGCAATGCAGAGGAAGAAGTGTTTGTTAAGTGAATAAACTTAATGTATGGTAGACGATTTTGTGACTACAGCAACGTGTTTGCAATAAAAACAGTGAAGGCAAGACGCTTTTCAAGATCCTGAGAAAATTAAATGAATGGCACGTATTTTATTTTATCAGGGACTAAAATTTTCCATTAAAAAATAAATATATTAGCCTGTCAGTAACCTTTATCCAACACCTGATGTATTTTAGTTAGTATTCCATTATTCCTGGTGTTCTGACATGCATAATTGTTACCAAAGGGATTCTCTAATATTGTATTCAGAATCCATGGTGGATTTACATAGCCTTAAACTGAAGGAGGAGGCATGAAAAGTTTTGTATTCACTCCTCCCCACACCATCCCTGTAGTGAGGGATTATAAATTGAGTTTTATTTTGATACAAGACATTTCAGCCTTGTGAAAACATAGCTAACAAGAATGTAGACCTTCAGAATGGCCGTCATCAAAAAATCTACAAACAATAAATGCTGGAGGGGGTGTGGAGAAAAGGGAACCCTCTTGCACTGTTGGTGGGAATGTGAATTGATACAGCCACTATGGAGAACAGTATGGAGGTTCCTTAAAAAGCTAAAAATAGAACTACCATATGACCCAGCAATCCCACTACTGGGCATATACCCTGAGAAAACCAGAAGTCAAAAAGACACATGCACCCCAATGTTCATTGCAGCACTGTTTACAATAGCCAGGACATGGAAGCAACCTAAGTGTCCATCGACAGATGAATGGATAAAGAAGATGTGGCACATATATACAATGGAATATTACTCAGCCATAAAAGAAACGAAATTGAGTTATTTGTAGTGAGGTGGATGGACCTAGAGTCTGTCATACAGAGTGAAGTTAAGTCAGAAAGAGAAAAACAAATACCGTATGCTAGCACATATATATGGAATCTAAAATAAAAAAAAAAAAAGGTTCTGAAGAACCTAGGAGCAGGACAGGGATAAAGATGCAGATGTATAGAAGGGACTTGACGCGGGGAGGGGGAAGGGTAAGCTGGGACGAAGTGAGAGAGTGGCATGGACACATATACACTACCAAATGTCAAATAGATAGCTAGTGGGAAGCAGCCGCATGGCACAGGGAGATCAGCTCGGTGCTTTGTGACCACCTAGAGGGGTGGGTTAGGGAGGGTGGGAGGGAGACGCAAGAGGGAGGAGATATGGGGATATATGTATATGTATAGCTGATTCACTTTGTTATACAGCAGAAACTAACACAACACTGTAAAGCAATTATACTCCAATAAAGATGTAAAAAAAAAAAAAGCAATAAACGGCTGTAAGAATTCAAAAAAAAGAAAAAGAATGTAGACCTTAGTGTAAAGTGGTCCTGTGGACTTTATTCAGGGAGTACTGGATTCTAGAAGTATCTGAGGAGTTTGGTTAGAAATCCCTGCCCTTTGACAGAGTTCTTTAAGAGGGGGGATCTAGCTCAGTATTGTTCAATTAATGGTTGCTTTCTATTGCCTTTTAACGGATTAAGAATGTTCATGTCTCTTCTCCAGTCTATTTGGCCACCTTTTTGGTTTGGGTCATTGCCCGTTTCAGTGTACATCTCAGCTTCATGTTTATGCGCTTGAAGGAAGAACCAGCGACGGATGCACTCCTGTGTCTGCACCTCTTGCCTAGATGACATTACAATGCCTTATGGTCTACAATCCTAAGAGGTGCATGCTGCATCTGTATTCTCAGTTTGTTTTCTTGTGTGAGCAAAAACTCATGATTTAAAGATGATAGAGAAGGACATACATTTAAAGACGTAAAATAAGTTTTGCAAGCTCTGTATAAAGTACAGAACATTTTGGTTTTGATGCCACTGTATAACCAGTAGAAGTTTAGGAGAAATAAAGACAAACAAGCAATGTTTCCCTCTCTCTCTTAAACATCCTCCCAGATAACAGGTTTAACTAGTATTTTCCCCACTATATTGATCAGTTGCTCTGGCCTTGTGCAGATACAGCTACAGAACGCTCTTGTGAACCTGCTGCCTTTTTTTTTTTAAAACCTTTAGCTTTAGAATAGCTGGATTTAATGGCAGGGGGCCTCAGCCTCTGTTCCTGAAGGCTCTTTTCCTCCCACTCCCTTGGAGAGGGAAGCATGATTAATTTCTCCCCTTCCCTTTTGATTATAGGAAAAATCGGGTGCAGGGTAACTCAGCGCCAGCACACCTGAATTCAGGGGGCAGCTCCCTAGACAATTGCTCTCTTGTTCCCAAGTCTCCTGGGCCTGGGGAGCATTGAGGGCAAAAGGGTAATGAATTCATCTAGGTGGTGATAAGAGCTACATTCCAAGAGGATTAACAGCACAAAAACCCCTATTCTAGGAGGAAAAAAAAAAAACACGGAAAAAGCGGGGGTTGGGGGGGAACACCCACATTGACACACAAACATAGCTGCACAGGGAGCTTTTTAGTGAATGCTCAAAGCCGCATTCCACTTTTAGCTGTCAAAACCCTGAGCTACACTGACAAGAGCATCTACATGTTGTACATGACAGGGACAGTCTTTAAAAGGCCGGGAGCATTCTTGTTCAAAGGAAGGGGCCTGTTTGGTCGTAGTCTTCACTTTGCCCTAAGAATTACGTCTGGCCCCCTATCAACTACCTCCTTGATCAAATCACAGAAACATTTTCAAAATACCTTGATTTCAGACTTTTCAACCTAGAGGAGCGGGGGCGGGGGCGGTGTGGAGGGGCTGGGGAGGAAATGTCCATGTAATTTGCTAACCACATCTGAGAACGGTTCTGCTAATGGAAATGTGGCCACGTAAACTTTCCTAAAACAGCACCAGCACTGCATTGAAATTTAGGATCTTGAGTGTGCAACTCAAGTGGAGGCCCCTATTCATATGTGTTTGGATGGATATATTTGGTGAGACATAAAGGCAGCATCATTTCTGTCTGCTCATCAAGGGCCAGAACCAGCCCACACACATCTGCCTAGCTTTTCCTCCCTGCCTGTTAGGAAAATAAACCTCTCAGTTTTCAAAAGAAGTCACTGCCCCTAAAGAGGAAAACCAGAGCCCATGGCTGTGGTCCCTGGATCTTCTTATTCTCTTCCAAGAGGCCTTCACCATCCCCCACCCCCAATAGCTGTCAGACCCTAAATTTTCAGACTTTAAATCTCAACACGCTTTGTCTTCCTGCATCCCTTCTTTCACAAAGAAATCTGACTTACTTTAGCTTATCCCTAAAAAAATAATTCCAAAGGTGTTTGCCACTCAGACACATTGTTCTTGAGAAATAAACAGGTAATCAGCTCTTATGGAAGCGGTGACTTTTACAAGTACCGTGCCAGAGTCTAAAACAGAAATGTACCACACTATTGTAGGAAACGACAGCTTTTACCTTTTCTTGGCCACGCTCTGGTTTTGTCTCCATTTGAGAACATTCCACAAATATCAAAATGGGCCTTTGGTAAAGACACCCCATCCACATTTTGCATGTCTGAATCCGTTGGAAATATACCCTCTTGATGTCATTCAGACTTAATGAAGTTAAACATTTGCCAAGTGAGTTTGTTTTTGAGAGGAGTCGCTTCAGGAAGGCATGTTGGAGCAGACCGAAGCTTAGCTGACCGTGAATAAGTGTTTGCCCACGTCTGTCATTTTATAAACACTGTGAATCATTAGCCCAGACCCCCTCTTTTATCCCAAAGAGGAAAAGATGCATTGGCCAACACCGTGCATTTTAGTGAAGGCTCTTTGTTCTCAGTAGAAACGGATATTGATGCCCCTCACCTTCGTGCAATGAGATGACTTCAGCTTTAGCTCGAGACGCTGGCAGTGGAGCTGTAGGGCTGGTGCAGTTAACCAGCCCCAGTTGAGTTGCATGTGGCCATCTCTTACCTGCTTCACTGTCGTGCCTCTGAGATCCTCACCAAAGTGGGAGGCTATTTAGTGCCAAGGATTCTTTTTTTTTTTTTTAACATCTTTGTTGGAGTATAATTGCTTTACAGTGTTGTGTTAGTTGTTGCTGTATAACAAAGTGAATCAGCTATATATATACGTATATCCCCATATCTCCTCCCTCTTGCGTCTCCCTCCCACCCTCCCTATCCCACCCCTCTAGGTGGTCACAGAGCACCGAGCTGATCTCCCTGTGCTATGCGGCTGCTTCCCACTAGCTATCTATTTTACATTTGGTAGTGTATATATGTCCATGCCACTCTCTCACTTCGTCCCAGCTTACCCTTCCCCCTCCCCACGTCCTCAAGTCCATTCTCTACGTCTGTGTCTTTATTCCTGTCCTGCCCCTAGGTTCTTCAGAACCCTTTTATTTTATTTTTTTTTTAGATTCCATATATATGTGTTAGCATACGGTATTTGTTTTTCTCTTTTTAGCTTACTTCACTCTGTATGACTGTCTCTAGGTCCATCCACTTCACTACAAATGACCCAATTTCGTTCCTTTTTATGGCTGAGTAATATTCCATTGTATATATGTGCCACATCTTCTTTATCCGTTCACCTGTCAGTGGACACTTAGGTTGCTTCCACGTCCTGGCTATTGTAAATAGTGCTGCAATGAACATTGTAGTGCCAAGGATTCTTGTTAATGTCCTTTCTTCCCATCTTGGGGGGTAGTTTATAGAAAATACAAATAGCTTTTAACTGTCTGTACATGTATTTTAATGCACTTTCTGGTATACACATGCTTTTGTGTTTAAGAGAAAATAGCCATAAGTTTGTTAGTTATTTACTGTGACTGAAGAAACCAGATTTCAGCAACAAAGGCAGCACCTTTGACGTCTTGCCAGGGTTGTGTTTTGTAGCTAAACATGACATTTAGGAAATGTCAGCCGTGAATGGCTTTTTAAAAAACTAGTAAAGTATGGTTGGATATACGTACAACCTCTGATTTACAAGAACTTGACAAACAAGTTTCCAGGAGACATAAAAGGCTGCCCCTCCTCCACCTCTCCCCTCTCAGGATCCCTTTCATTTCTCCTCTTTGCCTTTCCACTTCCTCCCTCCCGTCCCCTCAATGCCAGAGCCATTTCAGCACTGCCATGGAAACTGCCCGTGGAAAAGCTTGGCTACTCTGGAAAAACTGTCGTTTCTAACGTGGAAGAAGCAGCTGAACACAATGGGCACAGTTGGGCTTGACCCCAGAGACAACTCCTGGGCAGGACCAGGTGGACACCCCAATAT
Organism: Delphinus delphis; assembly: GCF_949987515.2. NCBI lineage: Eukaryota > Metazoa > Chordata > Mammalia > Artiodactyla > Delphinidae > Delphinus > Delphinus delphis. The sequence continues at coordinate 35,180,251 of NC_082689.1, read as the reverse complement.
TTTTTCTAATGTGGTAGGAGTCTTTTAAATACCATTTACTTTTATTCATTTGGACTTACGAGTATCCTTTTATAAAAAAAAAAAAGTGTCCAGATGTCTGTGAGAGAAACGAAGAAAACAACCTTTGTTCATTTGTATGTTTGTGTGAACTGGGTCAAGCTACAGTGACCACACACACAAACACACAGCTCTCACGTATGCTTAGTGCCTTGTATCTCACTGTTTACAAAGGGTTTCCCCACACGCATCTCTTCTTCACAGCTGCTTTGCAAATGGTGAGACTGGGACTTAGAGAGCTTGAAGTATTTGAGGTGCTGCAAGCAGGACTTTAGAAACTGCAAATTTAAATTCAGAATTGGGTTCTCCTTGCCTTCCGTATCCCATTGTGTGTTTATTTCTATACATGTCTGGGTTTTGTATGTACACACACATGATCACATCTCTGCCTTTTTAAATAGTGAAGCAGACACATTTGCAGGTGATCAGCAAACAATTCAGAGAAGCTCAAACCATCTCTTACCTAGATATTCTGCTATTTTATAAGATCCTTATACCTGGAGGGTGAAAATTAGATGACGGGGTTTCATTTCATAAGCGTTAGAGATTGAAAGTACTGCGTGTACCTATAAAACACACTTAAAGCTGAGTGTTAAGATTTTACAACTTGACTTAGAACTATCTATGTAATGGTTGATTAAATAATAAGACTCATGAATTATATCTCTGTTTACAGGCCTAATTCCAACCCTGATAGTATATTTACATCTGTGGTTTTGAATTACTTATAGTAAGTCAGTCCACTCTTAGTAAATGGGTATTATTTGTAGCTACAAAGTATATTTGAATTCCATACCCTAGAGCCAGGTTCATTAGATATTTTCATGTGATAACCTTTCTGATCAGGGCCTAAGTAACACAATTCTGAGATTGAAAATAATAGACATGCATAAAAGTACACTATACAGGTCAATTTATAGTAATAATAATGGTGGCTCTAAACAAATTATCTCACTAGCAGTGAACATACAATGGGAGCGTCATAAGAGATGAACTAATGTCACTTCCTGAGATAGAAAATTCTCACATTTTACATAAAGCCAGAAGTAAAAATGATTCCAAGAAAAAAGCATGTGTTAGGAATTCTAAGAGTTTAGCTTAGAAGGAGGGAAAAAAAATTGGTTTATCACAAACATTGCTATTTTTCCTCCCAAAGTATAGAAACAGTTTCCCTTCTCTGACTCCATGATGTCATGCTCTGAATAAGAAATGGTGAAGGAAATGGAATTATACAAATGAAAGATAAACTTACCAATTAGATTTAATAGGAAATGAAAATCTGAAAACAAACTCGGTAAATATCTAATAAAACCTTAAGGATCATGGAATTATTATTTGCTAGAATCTTGTTCTTGATTAGAATTGTGTAAAGTTCTACCTGAATATTTCTTGAAAACTATAGTATATCATCTTCTAACATTCTTAACAGATGTTGTAAGTTTTTCCATTCACTTTTATTGTATGGCCAGGTTTTTGGGGTTTTTGACCTATGTTGACCCTTGTAATCTGCCTCACTGGGATGGGTTACTACTATTCCTGATGGCGATTTCATTGGCAGAATCTATAGAATTATGCTTTGGGCTCTGCCGCAGTCTTCAGCGCTGCTACTTAAGTGAGACCACTGAAAAATGAAGCCAGGCCTAGAGTGTGTTGAAAAGACTCTCCCTATCTGAACAGGGCAGGAGTTTGCAGGCTGTGACTCCCTTACCCTCTCACTTTCTTTGGAGGCAGGGAGGCAGTTACAGACACCAGCAGTTTTTGCCTGAAAACCTGGCAAGGAGAAAAAGCAACTATGTAACTGATGTGAGTTCTTTTATTAAATGCCTCTTTTCTTCATTTAAACAGGATTTGAAAAGCCAACCCAGACCAAATTACTTTTTCCATACTTTAATACACCCTGGATAAATTTTAAAGCACAGGTTGTATTTTATATAATAACAATAGGGAAACTTTATTCCTATTTCGCGTGAAATGACAAGTACGGTGACTTGGTTTAGATCCGTTTACCTTCAAGTAGACCATCATCACGTTAACCGTGAGCTAGCACTGGGTTTTAAAGTCTTCGTAGTTAATTTGAAGGCATCAATATATGTACAGCAGCAGTACCTGTCTCAAAGTGCACTGCAGACATCATCTTTGAGAAATGACAAGGATAATCAGTTTGGCTTCATAGCTGAAGGCACCTGAGCACACAGAGCCTGGGAGAGACTTGCTTAACCACTGAGACAAGGAAACTGCCCTCGTGTCAAGCAGCTAATGTTCTGTCACTTGCCAGACATTCCTGCTCAAGATTCATGTTGTGAAATGTTCATGAACCAACTAGACGCACAAACTATGTGATCTGGATTAAATAATATCTGCCTGAAAGGAAAGAAGTGAAGTTAGCCAGAAGGCCAGATGGCAGCTGTATTTTCTGCAGAACTCTATTTGGAAAGTGAGCTTTATGTAATTTTTGGTCATTTCTTACCATCTTAGGAGACCACTTTCAGAATGAGTCATTGAGGGATAAAGCACACAGGTTTCGAAAAAATGAGCTGCACAGACATAGGCATGTCATATAACCTGTCCACAGAATTATAGCTATTTGGTGGAAATGCTTGGATTTCTTTCTCTTCCAGCATTGTTATGACCTACTCCTCTATCTTATCTTTTTTACTATTCAGCAGGCTAAATTACCCCAGAGCTAAACTCCTTAGCTTACAATACTGTGGAGTTCACATAAAGGAAAAATGGGGCTGAAAAGGTCATGGACTTATTACTAGTGTTGTCTTTGACTAGATTGTTCACCCAAGTGCAGAAAACCAGCAGTTCTCAACTGCATACACTCAAACGTGATGTTTCCTTTCTTTTTGAGGCAGAGTGCCATTTCTAAATTGCATCTTCCAGCAAACTAGGTACCTTGGACTCATGAAGATTTAGTTCATGTTCTGTGTTTAAGAATTTTACTTTGAGGTTGTAGGGTGAGCCCCAAGCTTTTAAATAGGAGCAAAAAACCATCAACTCACACTGGGATTATTTAGACCATAACAATTCAGGTTAGAGAAACATTTCAAGAAATCACTTAAGGTCGTTCATTTTCCAAATGGTGGGATCATCTCTAGGCATATTTGGTTTCTTCTCTTTCTTCCCCCGTATCTCATTGGTTACCAATGCTTGATTCCTATTCCTTCTAATGGACTTTTAGTTTCATACTTTTTTTCCATTATTACCTTTGTTCCTCTAGTCAGACTCTCACGGTCCCTCATTCTAGACTCTTCAGAGCTGCTCAGACCAAATCCAAATTTTGTTCCATCGAATAGCATCCTAATTCCAGTGTAATCTTCATAAAACATTGAAACCATGATGATGTTCAAAATCATTCAATAGTATCCTATTTTGTTTTACAGCACTTAGATCTAGATTATCTCTGCCTAGATTTCATGGTTCAGGATAACCTGCTACCTTCTGTCTTCTCTCTCTCATCTAATAACTGACTTTATTTCCTGCTACTCTACAATGTACTGGTGCGCAAGCCTCTATACCATTTCTGTGATGTCTCTTCTTGGAATAAGGTATTCCAAGATCAGTCTCACTTGGGATACCCCTCCCTTTCTCCTTCTAGCTTGATAAACACCCACTCACTATCTCCTCCCCATTCATTTTAACACATACTGACTGAGCACCTGCCATCAAATTGAAAATCACGGGCTTCCCTGGGGGCGCAGTGGTTGAGAGTCCACCTGCCGATGCAGGGGACAAGGGTTCGTGCCCCGGTCCGGGAAGATCCCACATGCCGCGGAGCGGCTGGGCCCCTGAGCCATGGCTGCTGAGCCTGCGCGTCCAGAACCTGTGCTCCGCAACGGGAGGGGCCACGGCAGTGAGAGGCCCGCGTACCGCAAAAAAAAAAAAAAAAAAAAAAAAATTGAAAATCACTTTACAGTGAGTACATGGTGAGGAGTACAAGGCTGTGTGAAACAGGGTCACACTGGACTGCTCCAGACCTCCACATCCTTCTTTTCTGAACTTCTAAGTACTTAAAGTCTAGACCAGAAGGCAACAGAGTGCAGTTCTCAAAATAACTCCATGGTGCAGGAAGAATCTCTTGGAACTTATATTTACATTTTTTCATATCTCTAAAAATGCCTATTTTAGAGTATTTTTATAAAGTATATTTAGTACAAAGATACATGTGTAACATTTACTAATAGAGTGAATGATCAAAAAATATATAAAGCCTCAAATTCAGGACAATTTCATCGGGGTTTTAGGAGGTCAGCAAACTGGCCCACCCAGGTCCATTCATTCTCTCATTCAAAAATTGTTTACTCTTCCCCTACAGCGTGCCAGGCAGTTGGAGGAGAAATGAGGCAAGATCAAAATGTCAGCTTTATTTCTGAAAAAAGCTCACTGGCAAATATGGCTTTAGATCAGGACCAGGATTGTTTGCTAATATTTCACCGCTGGGGTTAGCAGACAAGTCACAGGTAAAGTGGGTGGGCAATTACAGCTCCTTTTCTACCTCCCTCCTCCCCAGCCAGGGGCTGCACCTAAAGCTTCCTTCGTGACCAAGAGCAGGTGAGCAGGCCAGAGGCTCCTAACAGAGGAGAGGGGGAGGGCTGGAGTGGGGCAGGCTCAGTTTATTCTTTCAAATATGCCTATGAGATAGGCCACTCCTTCTTGGGGGAAGGAAAGGAGGTAGCAGGTGAAGAGAGGTCTCTCCTCATAAATATGCCACTGTTGCTTCAGCTTTTATAATCTCCTACTAAGTAAGATTTCCTGTTCTTTCAAATGTATCTGCCTAAAAAAGAGCACTCCTCTCTTTTACCAAAAGAACAAGCAAAACACATAAACCTGTTGACCAGATTTTGAATTGTGTACTTGAAGGTCTAAGATATGCCATTATGTGGCCCTGCCCCAGAGTTCATTACACAGAAAAAAGTGCTGTGTGTGTGTGTTTCTTTGAAAAGGATGGTCTGGCTGTCAATCTCATCTAGATACATCATGTAACTCCTTTCCGAGCTCCACTCGCCCATTCCCCACCATGCACAGCATGCCGCCCCGACCCAAGCTGTCCCTACTATTAAATTTTGCAGTCTGTGGCACATTGTGGAAGGGAAGACATAGGTCAAGGCATGTGGTCATGAGAAACAAAACAAAGAGAAACAAAAGCTTGTTGCTTCTCATTGCTCATAAGCAGAAAACAATATTGTGTCATTCTCGAGAGAGAGAGGAATGCATTGGAAGCATATCTGGTCCCTGGCTGAGGGACTTCGTTGAGGTCATTGAGTCCATCTGCTCTCCTTCTTGCCTGCCCTCATAGGGCAGAACTCTAACATGACATTCTAGAAGATTAAAATCTGTCCAGTTTTTAAACATCTACAGAGAAAGATTTCACAACTGCCCTCAATAACTAATTGAGATGATTAACCGTAGGCTCAAAGAACACCTTCCTCAAAACTTCAAGGCTTTCTTGCTTCAATTTAAAATGGTTTCCTTTTCATAGTGGAAGGGACAGTTTATCACCATCCTCTGTCTGATTCAGTGATATTCAGCTGACCACTAGGTTTATGACTGAATAAGCCAATCATAGACCTACTTTTGTTTACCTTGATTCATCTATGTGGTACCTCTCGGTATCCTTTCCAGTTTTCTGTATTTCACTTTAGTTGTGGAAACTAAATACAAGGATGGTATGATGGTTTCTGTGTGCTTCCATGTGTTTCTCCCAAGTCTTCAGCTTTAAAAACACAATGCTAATTCAGAACCAGCTCTTTACCTGTCCATTTGGATTTCTTTGTGGTATTAGGACATTTATACCTAAGTCTTCAGGCTATGGAAACCTTTTTAATTCAAAAATATGAATGCTGGAAATTTCAGAAAGGTCAGTTCAGGAAATTTTTTTTTTTTTTGCGGTACACGGGCCTCTCACTGCTGTGGCCTCTCCCGTTGCGGAGCACAGGCTCCGGCCGCGCAGGCTCAGTGGCCATGGCTCACGGGCCCAGCCGCTCCGCGGCATGTGGGATCTTCGCAGACCGGGGCACGAACCCGTGTCCCCTGCATCGGCAGGCGGACTCTCAACCACTGTGCCACCAGGGAAGCCCCAGGAAATCTTTTGACTAAATATTAGTTAGGGTTCCGACTTGGCTGCTGCGATAAACACCAAATGACAGTGACTTAAAAAACTTGAAAGTTGATTTCTCCTTTATGAACAATCTAAGTGTACAGGCCGATGTGGAGGCTCCACAGTGATGGGGACCAGTCTTACTATATTGTTATGCTGTCCTCCTGTCTTTATGGCTTCCATTTCAAGATCTTGTACACTTTAGCCAGCAAGAAGGGGACAAGAGGAAGTGGAAAGCACAGCCCTTCTTTTTAAGAGTACAGCCCAGAAGTTCTGTGTGTCCCTTCCATTCACATCCCATTGGCCAGAACGTAGCTACATGAACACACTGAGCTGCAAGGGAGGCTGGAAGTTGTCTCCTTGAGCTGGTTGGTCATGTTCCTAAGTAGGACTTAGAAGTTCTATTACTAGAGGAAGAACGAGAGAATGGATGTGGGAGACAACAGTTAGCTCTGCCTCTGGTTTGGTAGAGCTAGCCTAGAGAAAGGTGTTTTGACCATGATGTCAACTAGGGAACTTGTAAGCAATGTAGAAGATACCTAAGGATATAAAGAAGGAGAGAATCTTGCTCTGCAGTAGAAGCCCAAACTCTTGGCTAAGCCTGGTGTTGCAACCTTGGGGATATCAGGCCTGGGGTTAACAATAAGGCATACCTCTCCTGCTACTAGGAAAGAAATTGAAGCTAAATTCCAGAAATGTCTTTTACTACTGTATAACTGAATTAAAATAGATTATCTAGGTGAAGTTTCCAGACTAAATAGGTTCAATATAAAACCCAGATCACACATTGCTTCATTACTGTGATTTCAGGCTCCCAAAGCCATGCTGCCCTATCACCCCTCGATCCAAATCATCCTATTAGTCTAAGATAGTGCTACACTTCTCTGAAAGGAGCAGTAACATATATTTGAGCCCTGTCATGGTAAAAATAAAACTTGTTAAAATCCTAGTAAATGCAAATTTTAAGTTTAAAAAATTGTACTACTGCTACCACCCCATTGTAAGATCTGCATTATTTTAAGAATGTTCTAGGAAAATAATGGTGAAAAGACACTTTGCTGATTACAGTGCTATACATATTCCATCTGGGACTCGCATGTCATATTTGCTTACTTGATTAGCCAGGCGCTTTTTCCTGTTAGTGTCCACATTCATCTTTTTCAAATGTAACCCTGGTTTTCATCTCAACCTGACAAGACCAACTTGGATTTTGACAGTCACACGGATTTTTATCTATTTAAACTGCTAGAAGCAAAATCTGATTTTGTCCCTGGCTTTTGTTATTAAGAAAAGTAATAAAAACTGAGGCTGAATTAGATCAGGGACATTCATTATTTTTAACCAGGAACAAAAAAAGAAATATATGGCTCTACCTAAGTATTGGATTAATTTAAGTATACAGGGGATGTTAAAAATTGCATTTAAAATGTGTTTCTCAGCTGATCATGTATTCGGTATACAAATCTTAACATTTTCGTCGCTTATTGTAGAAATAATAATATAGTAATAATAAAAACTCTCATTTGTTGAGCGTTTAGTGTGTATCTTCCCTGTGCCAATTTCTGTGGTCAAAGCTTAAGCCTTGACTCGGTCCCACCCAAACTGCATGGCCGCTACACAGCAGAGGAAGGGATACTGGGGAGCTTTGGGTGGAAGATAAACAATAGGTTCTACTTCAGTATTATTATTCCTGTTTGTATAGATTGTGCATTCTCAACAGGGGCTGTGTTTCCCTCATGAGGGTGAAAATTGCTTCTTGGGGCTTAAAAAAAATCAGATATTATGGCTTGAAGTCGGAGTGTGAGGGAGATGTGACTATGGGATAGTCAGAGAGATGCTACCATGCTGGCTTTGAAGATGGAGGGAGGGGACATGAGCTCTGGAATGTGGAGAAACTACAGAATCTGGAAAAGGCAGGGAAACAGATCCTCCTCTGCAGCTACAGAACTGTAAGATAATAAATGTGTGTTGTTTGAAGCCACCGAGTTTGTGCTAATTTGTTCCAGCTGCAGTAGAAAACGAATGCACTCAGTTTCCTCTCCTGTTCACTGAGAAGAATAGAATGATCTATGTCACAGGTTTGTTGTAAGCACTAAATAAAATAATTTGTGAGTGGTACTTAGCATAGGGAACATAGTGATATATGCTGGCTTTGACAGTACTCAGACAGGCAGGGTTTGCACCCTCAGTGTACTTTCCCATGTTGAGGCTGCTGAGAGACTTCTTTCTCTGATTATTTCAGTGACAACAGTCAAGCCTCAAACGGGCCGTTATTTTAAGGAGGTTTTGTAGATTTCTCAGATTCATCATGTATTGATTTTATTTTATGTTTTTAACTTTTATTCAAGTATAGTTGATTTACAATGTTGTGATTTCTGCTGTACAGCAAAGTAACTCAGTTTTATATATATATATATATATATATGTATATATTTGGTTGGCCAAAAAGTTCGTTCGGGTTTTCTGTACAATCTTACGGGAAAACCGAACAAACTTTTTGGCCAGCCCAATATATATTCTTTTTCATATTCCTTTCCATTTTGGTTTATCACAAGATATTGAATATAGTTCCCTGTGCTATACAGTAGGACCTTGTTGTTTACCATCCTATATACACTAGTTTGCATCTGCTAATCCCCAACTCCCAAACCTTCCTTCCTCCACCCCCCTTCCCCTCAGCAACTGTAATTCTGTACTCTATATCTGTGAGTCTGTTTCTGTTTCATAGATAGGTTCATTTATGTCGTATTTTAGAGTCCACATATAAGTGATATCATGTGGTATTTGTCTTTCTCTTTCTGACTTACTTCACTTAGTAGGATAACCTCTAGTTCTATCTGTGTTGCTGCAAATGGCATTATTTCATTCTTTTTCATGGCTGAGTAATATTCCATTGTATATATGTACAGCATCTTCTTTATCCATTCATCTGTCAGTGGACATTTAGGTTGTTCCCAAGTCTTTGCTCTTGAAAATAGTGCTGCTGTGAACATAGGGGTGTGTTATCTTTTCAAATTATAGTTTTTTCTGGGTATATGCCCAGGAGTGGGATTGCTGGAGCATATGGCAACTCAATTTTTCGGTTTTTGAGGAATCTCCATATTGTTTTCCATAATGGCTGCACCAATTTACATTCCCACCAACAGTGTCAGAGGGTTCCCTTTTCTCCACACCCTCTCCAACATTTATTATTTGTAGAGTTTTTTTTTTTGTTTTTTTTTTTTTGCGGTACACGGGCCTCTCACTGCTGTGGCCTCTCCCGTTGCGGAGCACAGGCTCCGGACGCGCAGGCTCAGCGGCCACAGCTCACGGGCCTAGCCGCTCCACGGCATGTGGGATCTTCCCGGACCGGGCCACGAACCCATGTCCCCTGCATCAGCAGGCGGGCTCTCAACCACTGCACCACCAGGGAAGCCCTATTTGTAGACTTTTTAATGATGGCCATTCTGACCGGTGTGAAATGGTATCTCGTTGCAGTTTTGATTTGCATTTCTCTAGTAATTAGCAGTGATGAGCATCCTTCTATGTGCCTATTGGCCATCTGTATGTCTTCTTTGGAGAAATGTCTATTTAGGTCTTCTGCCCATTTTTCGATTGGGTTGTTTGTTTTTTTGTTATTGAGTTGTATGAGCTGTTTGTGTATTTTGGAAATTAAGCCCTTGTTGGTCTCATAATTTTCAAATATTTTCTCCCAGTCCACAGGTTATTTTTCTGTTTTGTTTATGACTTCCTTTGCTGTACAGAAGCTTGTAAGTTTGATTAGGTCCCATTTGTTTATTTTTGCTTTTATTTCTATTGCCCTGGGAGACTGACCTAAGAAAACCATCATGTATTTCTTTTATATTTCAACTGTGGGATGTTTCTTTCAGTGCCTTCCAGGTACCACCAACTCTTAGATCCTTCCCCTAAGCAATTCTCCCCCCATTCTCTTCCCCTCTTCTGCTCTGTCTGAAACCTTGGTGGAGTGTATGGAGAAGGAAATTTCCAGCAATAGCAGAGAGGAGAAAAGGGCCAGCTGCCAAGCACTCCAATGAGGGAGGGGGAGCCCCAAGTGGGCTGCCATTCCCGAGAGGCAGTCCAAGTTAGACCCTGCCTGGGCTGAGAAGAATGAACTCAGATGCATTGTTTTCTTTTTTTAACTTAAGGACAGTGTGTGTGTGTGTGTGTGTGTGTGTGTTCGTGTTCATTCTTGTTTTTTTTAATGACAGAAAATTCTGCTGAAAATGAGAGTCTTCACAATGTAGCATTCACTGACTTGCTTCATTAAGTCAGTTGCGTTGAGCCTGGTGTAAATGAAGTGAAGGCCACAGGTTTTTCTCTCTTGGTTATTTTCACAGAGAACAGCTTTTGCGTTATCACAGGAAGAGAAACCAATGGAACGGTATTCCTACTACTTAAAGTGCTAAAACTATGTGTGTTTACATATGTTGTCTTTTAATCCTCATAGCATCACTGTGAAATAGATATTATTACTCTCACTTCCCACTGAGGAAGGGCGAGTATCCTCACAATATCACTATGAAATAGATAAATAGATATCATGACCCCCAATTCCAGCTGAGGCCCCAGGGGCTCAGGGAGGGTGACCGCTGTACTGGTTTGGCTGGGACAGCGATGTGACTGCTGTGTGGGGCTGCTGCGAGCTGATTGCCTAGGCAGGACCTTTCCACTGAGGCCTTGTTTCAGAGCCCAGTTTTTAGTCTTGGAGGTCCATACATTGGACTTTTTTCTGTGAGCTCAGAGATGCTCAGACTCTATATGACATACTCAGGCTAACACAGTTTTTCTATGGACGATGGATCAACCAGAAAGCTTATGTCTTTATTATTAGGGCATTTGTTCTTTCTAAGGACCAGGACATCCTCTTTCCAAAATCAAGAGCTCACAGACTTCTCTTGCCCTTAATGCCAATCTGATCCCCTCAGTGCCCCCAAGTTCTTTCTGAAATATGCATCCGGCCATCTCACTCCCTTGCTGTAACCCTTCAGGGACTCCTTGCTCCCCTCAGGATAAGGTTGAGGCTCCATTACTTAAGTCACAGGCCTCTCTCTCTTTGGATTCATCTTTCCTCCCTTCACTCAGTGTTAAGGATACTGAACACCCCTGTCAGCCCTGAATCTTTTTTGCACCTGGACTTTGGTGTATTTTGGTCCCTCTGCTGAGATCATGTCCTTCCCCTTTTTTTCCTCTTCACTGTACCCCATTCATCTGGCTAATTCAGGGGTCAGCTTAGCTCTAACATCCAACTGGAAGCTTCCCTTGATCCTCCTAATCTCGGTAATTTGCTCCCACCCTCTACCCCCAAGTTAAAGTGATCTAATAAAACCTTGTACTTCCTCTATAATAGCTTGTGTTGACTTGTGTCCTGTTTATTTGTCTGGTAACCCTCACCAGAATCTGAGTGACCACATCTACTCAGTTCTCTGAGGCCAGGGTCCATATTTCATTCACTATTACTCTTCTACCTACTACTTGGCACAAGCCTATGTATACAGGAAGTGCTCAATAAAATTTTCTTGAATGGCCTATTGTTGAAGTCTTGGCCTTGCCACTTTCTAGTGTGCGTGCGTCCTTTGACAAGTTCTTTACATGCTTGGGGCCTCAGTTGCCTCATTTTTAAAAAGAGAAATTTCATTGAGATGATATGAAGTTCTTTCCAAACATGAACATATTGGGATTCTAATGCAACTCATTAGCCATCCAGAAAACACAAATCGACAGTCAGTCATATCTTGCAAATGATAAGTTGGGAGCATTGCCATGGAATTCATTTCTTTAACATGGATTGATTATTTCACTTCATCTACTTATATACATTAATGGTCAATAGATTCATACCTGTACTTGTGTTGATATTTACGTCCTTAACTCAAGGGTTTATTTTCTGCTGGATACTCTTCATTTATGCCGATAAGCACATCCCAAAGGAGCCTTTTAAGCCTGAGAAAATGATAAATTTTGTTTCTGTCTACTTTTTTGTTCTTATGTCCATCTGTTTTTACCTAGAGAGGGACTTAATGAAATCTTCTGCTGTACTAATAATTTCAATTGAAGGTAATTAAATAAACCATTATATGGGAGCAGCGGTATCAAATAAGAAAACAACTGCAAATTTTGCTGATTATTCGTGAATGTGAGTTCGTAATGGACATAATACCATATATTAACAGTGTGGAATATTTGATATGAAAATAAAAGGAAAAAAGAGAACATGCCAGCAGTAAGAGTACGAATGTGAAATATAAATCATTATAATAGCTCACACATGAGGTCTGCTAGGTTATCCCTGAAGAGGGAATCCACACCAAACTACAAGATTGCATCTGAGATTACAGATTTTGGAGGTTGCTTCCTTCTACATTCCTAACGTTTATTATCATACGTATCAGAATCTTACCATGTCTCAAGTACTTCTTGCTACTAAATTAAACATGCTTGGGTATTTCGTTAATATAGTACATGTAATAATGTGAAGTAGTAATTTACTAAGAGTTTCTGTAGATGCAATTAATTTTTCCTAAAATTTGCTCTGTTTCCTGGTAATTATGACTAATTCAAGACTTAAAAATAGACTGTTTTTTTTTCAAAAATTACTTCTTAGCCTTACTACAAAGTCTTGCACAATTCAATATTATTGGAATGATATACCTGATGGGTTAAAACAGCAGTATCATCAGTATTCTAAGTAAACTCACTACAAATGGATTTTATTTTCTGTTTTTAACTGAAAGCTATCTTGCCCAATGCAGAATTTCTTTTATCTTTGGACAAAACTGTATTTGGCTTAGGTTATAGGCTAATTACCATTAGGGTTCTTTTCCTCTCTCTCCATTACTTTTTTTTTTTTTTGCGGTACGCGGGCCTCTCACTGCTGTGGCCTCTCCCGTTGCAGAGCACAGGCTCCGGACACGCAGGCTCAGCGGCCATGGCTCACGGGCCCAGCCGCTCCGCGGCACGTGGGATCCTCCCGGACCGGGGCACGAACCTGTGTACCCTGGATCGGCAGGCGGACTCTCAACCACTATGCCACCAGGGAAGCCCTCCATTACTTTTATGTTTGTTGCTTATTTAGCAATCCATGATGATCTTTGACCTCCTGACTCAGCAAAGCCTGCTTCCAGGTCAGGTGGCCATGACCTTGTGTGGATAGAGCATGGTCTGTTAGCAGCACATCAAGAAAATACCAAAGACAAATGGATTTGTTGTTTCTCTACTGACAAGTTAACTCTGAGCTCAAATCATAACTGGTAAAAATGATTTAAAGACTCAAATATTTGGTACAGAAACCTTGATGAAAATCTATACTTTTCAAGAAAATAAGAGTATATCTTTATTTCATATGGAAGATAAATTGTGGTGGTTTATTTGGGACAGCTTTTGCATTTTATTATAGACTACTTAAATTACTTTGCAAAAAGTAGGTTAAAGAAATTAAGAAAGTAATGCTCATATTTACATGTGCTATTATTGGAAGTGAATTCCAATTTTTATGCTAAACATGGGGTATATGGATAAGTAACTTAAAGTTCAAATCCTGAAAGTTACTCATTATGTTGATAATCAACTGAATATTGTAAATTTGGCCATATTCTTTTTTTTTTTTTTTTTTTTTTTTTTTTTGTGGTACGCGGGCCTCTCACTGTTGTGGCCTCTCCCGTTGCGGAGCACAGGCTCCAGACACGCAGGCTCAGCGGCCATGGCTCACGGGCCCAGCCGCTCCGCGGCATGTGGGATCTTCCCGGACCAGGGCACGAACCCGTGTTCCCTGCATCGGCAGGCGGACTCTCAACCACTGCGCCACCAGGGAAGCCCGGCCATATTCTTTTTAAATGTTCATTATTTCCATGATTAAGGTCAGTGATTCTTAATGGTGGGTGGTAAGGGTCTATTTTATAAACAATGTAGTACTTCTCTCGTAGCTCTGATTTTTTAAATTACTATCCTTAATTTGGTATTTCCAATAGCATTATAGGAAAATAAGAAAGGTTTTCATTATCAAAAGATTGAGAAACCCATTTTAACTAATGTGCAGTTAAGAAAAGGTTGGTCCATGGCATAATTTTTGACAGGCAAGAAACAGAAGGAAAATGAGTTGTTCTCATTGAGCAGAAATCCAGACATTCTTGGGGAGGCAGAAGGGTACATATCTAAAGACCCAAGAAAGGACACACACTTGGAGAAGTTAAAAGGAAGAAAGAAGGAATACAGTGCCCAGAAGAGTCCTTTGTACATAGTAAGCACTCAATAAGTAGTTTTGAGTGAATAAATGAACTTATACCACCCAACCATATGAAGCATTGATCGAATTTACTTCTGATATAGCATACAAAAGTGACACAAAGGTAGTTAGTAGGAGTGAGGAGAGACTTAAGCTCTTTGGGCATTGCCAGAAGTCTTGTTCATGTTTAAATGAAGACAAATCTCAGATACCAATTTACCTAACTGACATTTTCCTTTTTAGAAAGGTAAAGAAAATGAAGGAAACTTCTATTTAGGGATCAAATTTTAACCAAGAAGAGATTGCTTGGTGAAATAGAAGTGGAAGGAATGTGTATCCATTTATTCAACAAATATTTACTGGACGTCTGCTATGGGCCAAGCACTTGGAAGACTGTAGCCGTGATGTCATCTTAGCTTTTGTGATAACCAAGGAGCAGGTTCTGTACATACAGCAGACTTCAGGAGGGAAATTTCAAATAGTCAAAGAAGTAGATGTGATTCCATAGTCTGAGACCCTAAAAGAGGAGATGACAAAGGAGATGAGAAACCCAATCCTTAAGTTCAGATTAGGGCCCTTTCTATGTGTTCCTGAGACTCCTCAAAACTCTTCTCAAATCCAGTACCATGCTTGGTCATAATTCCCCTGTGCTCATCTCTATTTACTCTGAAGCTTTAAGCTTCAAGACAGCGGGGCTGCATCTATCATGTTTATCTTTATATCCCAACAAATAGGACAGTCCCTGACACATACCTTATATATGCCCAATAAATTATGTATACATACACACCCACAATTCATTATATATATAATGAATTAAGCAATAAATAGTGATGAAATTCTGATAATATAATCATGAATATTTTTCCAAATTATCAAAGATAATGTATACACCCACACACATGTTCCAAGTCTAACAATTCACAATTTTTTGAACAATTCGAATTAAAGGTTTGAAAGTTCTAAATAATGAGGAAAAGAAATGGCTGTGGCTGCAAAGGGAATGCTCAAATTAACTCAAAATATAAAAGACCATTTCAAGAAGAACGCAAGGAGAGGCAAATAACTGAGAATACCAAAGAGAGAGATAATCCCATTAGAATAGTGTCAGGAAGTCTAAAGTCCAGAGTGAGCTGAAGTATGTAAAAAATTCTAAAAACAACAAAAGAGACTTAAAAAGCTGGTAAGGAAAAATTCTACAGAAAATGATGGTGGCAAAACAAGCCAGACATAGAAAACTGGAATGCTTGTGATGTTCAGTATTGTGCCCATTTTTGCTAATGACATAGTTATAATTTCTGTCAAGACTAGAATACCATTTTTATTGTAGACTTTTTGTTTTACTTTTGTAGAGAAAAGAACAACAAAGGGATAGGACCTCTGATGAGAAAAACAAAGCCTATTCATCTCTTCTTATTTTTGCCTTTTAATTGAGGATCATGATTTCCCACCTGGTAGGGTAGAACAAAATGTGAACAAGAGGGAATTGAGGCCCACAGCAGCATAACACTAGATCCTTAGCTGTTTGGCATGGATTGGGGTCTCCTGGCCCAGACTGTATCCACAGTCCTGAGAACACTCATGCCTGTGACTGTCCCACTCCAGCTAGCCACACTGGAGGCATTTCAGCGAATGGAAAAGTCCCCCAAAGCCTGGAGATTGACAAAAAGAGAAAATATAAAATCCCAGCAAAATTCTAAAATTTATTCTGAAACTTTTTGAGAACACTCAAAAGAGAAAGAGGTAATCATTAGGCACCAAAAGGAAGTCAAGCAGGACTAAATGATTTTCCTCTTCAGTAGAGTAACTAGAATGCAGGATGAAGGAAATGTGGTAGATTCAGTATGTATGAATTTCATCAAGGCAGTTTTCACAATATCTTATGATCCTATTAGAATTTAATGGAGAAATATGAACTGAATGACAGAATAGTCAAGTGGATTCACAGCTAGGTTTGCATAACCAAACCCAAGGAGTGCTAAAGAATGGGTCCATGTGATCGCAGGGGTGATGTATAGACATCTGCTTCTGTTTTTCTCTAGATCTCTCTGTATCAGCGGTGTGAATGATGATTAATCTGATGGAGATAATACAAATAAGTGTCATCTTTTGAACTCTTAAGTGTCAAACACTTTTCTATTACTCTATGTGTATTTTATTTAATCCTTACAACAAGGAAGCTGCACAGCCTCTTAGATAGCCTCATCCACCAGCAAGAAGAACGACAGGTCTGCAGCCTGTGGAAGGAAAACCACAGTCACAGAAAGACAGACAAACTGAAAAGGCAGAGGACTTTGTACCAGATGATGGAACAAGATAAAACCCCAGAAAAACAACTAAATGAAGTGGATATAGGCAACCTTCCAGAAAAAGAATTTAGAATAATGATAGTGAAGATGATCCAGGACCTCGGAAAAAGAATGGAGGCAAAGATCAAGAAGATGCAAGAAATGTTTAACAAAGACCTAGAAGAATTAAAGAACAAACACCTAGAAGAATTAAAGAACAAACAAACAGAGATGAACAATAACTGAAATGAAAAATACACTAGAAGGAAACAATAGCAGGATAACTGAGGCAGAAGAATGGATAAGTGACCTGGAAGACAGAATGGTGGAATTCACTGCCGCAGAACAGAATAAAGACAAAAGAATGAAAAGAAATGAAGATAGCCTAAGAGACCTCTGGGACGACATTAAATGCAACAACATTCGCATTATAGGGGTCCCAGAAGGAGAAGAGAAAGAGAAAGGACCCAAGAAAATATTTGAAGAGATTATAGTTGAAAACTTCCCTAACATGGGAAAGGAAATAGCCACCCAAGTCCAGGAAGCACAGAGAGTCCCAGGCAGGATAAACCCAAGGAGAAACAGGCCGAGACACATAGTAATCAAATTGGCAAAAATTAAAGACAAAGAAAAATTATTGAAAGCAACAAGGGAAAAATGACAAATAATATACAAGGGAACTCCCATAAGGTTAACAGCTGATTTCTCAGCAGAAACTCTACAAGCCAGAAGGGAGTGGCACGACATACTTAAAGTGATGAAAGGGAAGAACCTACAACCAAGATTACTCTACCCAGCAAGGATCTCATTCAGATTCGATGGAGAAATCAAAAGCTTTACAGACAAGCAAAAGCTAAGAGAATTCAGCACCACCAAACCAGCTCTACAACAAATGCTAAAGGAACTTCTCTAAGTGGGAAACACAAGAGAAGAAAAGGGCCTACAAAAACAAACCCAAAACAATTAAGAAAATGGTAATAGGAACATACATATGGATAATTACCTTAAACGTGAATGGATTAAATGCTCCAACCAAAAGACACAGGCTCACTGAATGGATACAAAACCAAGACCCATATATATGCTGTCTACAGGAGACCCACTTCAGACCTAGGGACACATACAGACTGAAAGTGAGGGGATGGAAAAAGATATTCCATGCAAATGGAAGTCAAAAGAAAGCCAGAGTAGCAATACTCATATCAGATAAAATAGACTTTAAAATAAAGAATATTACAAGAGACAAGGAAGGACACTACATAATGATCAAGAGATCAATCCAAGAAGAAGATATAACAATTATAAATATATATGCACCCAACATAGGAGCACCTCAATACATAAGGAAACTGCTAACAGCTATAAAAGAGGAAATTGACAGTAACACAATAATAGTGGGGGACTTTAACACCTCACTTACACCAATGGACAGATATTCCAGACAGAAAATTAATAAGGAAACACAAGCTTTAAATGACAGATAGATTTAATTGATATTTATAGGACATTCCATCCAAAAAGAGCAGGTTACACTTTCTTCTCAAATGCTCACGGGACATTCTCCAGGATAGACAAAATCTTGGGTCACAAATCAAGCCTCAGTAAATTTAAGAAAATTGAAATCATATCAAGCATCTTTTCTGACCACAACTCTATGGGACTAGAAATCAATTACAGGGAAAAAAATGTAAAAAACACAAACACATGGAGGCTAAACAATACGTTACTAAATAACCAAGAGATCACTGAAGAAATCAAAGAGGAAATCAAAAAATACCTAGAGACAAATGACAACAAAAACATGATGATCCAAAACCTATGGGATGAAGCAAAAGCAGTTCTAAGAGGAAAGTTTATAGCAATACATGCCTACCTCAAGAAACAAGAAAAATCTAAAATAAACAAGCTAACCTTACACCTCAAGGAACTAGAGAAAGGAGAAAAAACAAAACCCAAAGTTAGTAGAAGGAAAGAAATCATAAAGATCAGAGCAGAAATAAATGAAATAGAAACAAACAGTAGCAAAGATCAATAAAACTAAAAGGTGGATCTTTGAGAAGATAAACAAAATTGATAAACCTTTAGCTAGACTCATCAAGAAAAAGAGGGGGAGGAATCAAATCAATAATATTACAAATGAAAAAGGAGAAGTTACAATGGACACCGCAGAAATACAAAGCATCCTAAGAGACTACTACAAGCAACTCTATGCCAATAAAATGGACAACCTGGAAGAAATGGACAAATTCTTAGAAAGGTATAACCTTCCAAGACTGAACCAGGAAGAAATAGAAAATATGAACAGACCAATCACAAGTAATGAAATTGAAACTGTGATTAAAAATCTTCCAACAAACAAAAGTCCAGGACCAGATGGCTTCACAGGTGAATTCTATCAAACATTTAGAGATGAGCTAACACACATCCGTCTCAAACTCTTCCAAAAAATTTCAGAGGAAGGAACTCTCCCAAACTCATTGTATGAGGCCACCATCACCCTAATATCAAAACCAGACAAAGACATGACAAAAAAAGAAAATTACAGACCAGTATCACTGACGAATATAGATGCGAAAATCCTCAACAAAATACTAGCAAACAGAATCCAACAACACATTAAAAGGATCGTACGCCATGATCAAGTGGGATTGATCCCAGGGATGCAAGGATTCTTCAATATACGCAAATCAATCAATGTGATAAACCATATCAACAAATTGAAGAAGAAAAACCACATGATCATCTCAATAGATGCAGAAAAAACTTCTGACAAAATGCAACACTCATTTATGGTAAAAACTCTCCAGAAAGTGGGCATAGAGGGAACCTACCTCAACATAATAAAGGCCATATACGACAGACACACAGGGAACATCGTTCTCAATGGTGAAAAACTGAAAGCATCTCCTCTAAGATCAGGAACAGGACAAGGATGTGCACTCTCGCCACTATTATTCAACATAGTTTTGGAAGTCCTAGCCACGGCAATCAGAGAAGAAAAAGAAATAAAAGGAATACAAATTGGAAAAGAAGAAGTAAAACTGTCACTGTTTGCAGATGACATGATACTCTACATAGAGAATCCTAAATATGCCACCAGAAAACTACTAGGGCTAATTAATGAATTTGGTAAAGTTGCAGGATACAAAATCAATGCACAGAAATCTCTTGCATTCCTGTACACTAACAACGAAAGATCAGAAAGAGAAATTAAGGAAACAATCCCATTCACCATTGCAACAAAAAGAATAAAATACCTAGGAATAAACCTACCTAGGGAGACAGACCTCTATACAGAAAACTATAACACGCTGATGAAAGAAATCAAAGATGACACAAGCAGATGCAGAGATACACCATCCACCATTCTTGGATTGGAAGAATCAATATTGTGAAAATGACTATACTACCCAAAGTAATCTACAGATTCAGTCAATCTCTATCAAATTTCCAATGGCATTTTTTACAGAACTAGAACAAAAAAATCTTAAAATTTGTATGGAGACACAAAAGACCCCGAATAGCCAAAGCAATCTTGAGGGAAAAAAACAGAGCTCGAGGAATCAGACGTCCTGATTTCAGACTATACTATAAAGCTACAGTCATCAAGACAATATGGTACTGGCACAAAAACAGAAATATAGATCAATGGAACAGGATAGGAAGCCCAGAGATAAACCCACACACCTATGGTCAACTAATCTATGACGAAGGAGGCAAGGATATACAATGGAGAAAAGACAGTGTCTTCAGTAAGTGGTGCTGGGAAAACTGGACAGCTACATGTAAAAGAATGCAATTAGAACACTCCCTAACACCACACACAAAAATAAACTCAAAATGGATTAAAGACCTAAATGTAAGACCGGACACTATAAAACTCTTAAGAGGAAAACATAGGAAGAACACTCTTTGACATAAATCACAGCAAGGTCTTTTCTGATCCACCTCCTAGAGTAATGGAAATAAAAACAAAAACAAATGGGACCTAATCCTTACAACAATCCCTATGCAGTTGCTATATTTATCTCCACTTTATAAATGAGTAACACAGAGAGTTGAAGTAACTTCCTCAAGGTCACACTGTTCTTAGGTGGCAGAGCTGCCATTCAAGCCCAGACTGTTTAATTAGTGGCATAAGTTACATAAATGATGTCCATTAAATTGTGGATGACCAAAGTGATATGTATAGCTAAAATTGTAAAGTTATAGATTTGGTATCCAAAAAAAGAAAAAAAAAAACTCTAATAGACTGGAAAAATTAGCCAGATGAATAAAGATAAAATTAATTTGAGTCAAATATAAACTCATACACTTAAGTTCCAAATAACTCAACTGCAAAAGTAAAGATTGGGGAGATGGGACTTACTAATAGATCAAATGAGGAAGTCTTGGGAGTTTCCTTTAATATAGGCTCATTATGACCGATGTACAGTGTGATTATCAACAAAATGCAATCTTAGAGCAAAATTTAAAAACATTGTTCTTCTTCCCATTCATAATTTTCCACCCCATTTGACTTTCTTTTTTAACCAAGTCAGCTTTACATTTTTTATTCTAATTCTAGGGAATACTAAGGTTTCTAATTTGGAATGAACCCACTAAATAATTTTCAGACGATTCCCTTTATTTTCATTGAACCAAAATAATGGCAGCAGACTAGTGGAATAAGCACAAGCTTGGGAGTCAGTCCCAGAGGTTGAGTCCCCTCCTTGCTGTTGACTGGCTCTGGGATCTTGGCCTTAACGTCCGTACGCCTAGTTCCCTCATCTAGAAAATGGCGATAATAATGCCTACCTTGCAGGAGCATCCTGAGGACTCAGGGAAATAGACATAAAGAGATAAAATCATCCAGCGTGGTGCCTGAGGGGGTTTCATTTGGTTCACCGTTGTAGCCCCATCATGTAGGCCAGTACCTGGCACAGAGGAGGTGCTCAGAGGTGTTTGCTAAGTGAATACTGAATGAATGAATGAATGGATGAGTGAATGAATGTGTTCAGTAGAGGATAGTTCTTACTAAAGTCATGGCAGTGTTTTCAGATGTGAGAAGTCTTTGTAAAGCAAGAGACTGATTATTCACAGGTTTGAAGAAGGGGAATGCTTTGTCATAGCAAAATTTACTTTTTCCCATCATGCAGCGTAGCTTCAGGATTTTTTGAAAGCTAAAGTAAAACTGTGACCATTAGGTCGTCTTTGTAGTGTTTCTTCAGTCCTTACACTATTCTTCCATGAGGTATCTAGAGAGGTCTCATTCTGCCTAGTCAGATATTGTTTGAAAGCTTGAAATGAAAAATGAAACCAAGTTAAGTCTGGCTGGTAGCCATTCAGAAATAGATTTTTTTTTTAAAGTAGATTAATTTTCAAAGACATTTTTCCTCTTTAAGACTTCCTTGTTTTTAAAGAAGCATTTAGTAAAACAACAGGAACATCTTTTCAGTGTCTGGTTATCTCTTTTTCAAGACTGAGTTTGGTAAATTACATAGTATTAGCTGTTGGTCATCTTCCGGGTAAAAAATAAAACCAAATGAAGTCTTTAATGTAATTTATGAGTTTCTCTCCTAGAGCTAAATGAAACTCAGCTTCATAGCTTTTATTTGTTTTGGGGCCTTTAATATTAGTCAGATTAAAGCTTATGTTTTTATAAAACTATAAGGACAAAGAATTGTGTTAAAATAGCTAAAAAAACAAAAAAAATATCTCCAGTGTTTGATTCTGCATGTCAAGAATAACAGAGAAAATAGGGTCTGATTTCAGAACCTTGTAACCAAAAATGACAGTGTGGTTATTTTGACAGTGGGATGGGGAGTTGGTGTGGGGTTCGGCAGAAACTCTCGCATTCTCTAAAAGGAAAACGAAAGAAGGATGTTAACTCTTTGCTGTATTATGAACAGGACGTGTATAATTGAAACCAAACCATTAACACCTTTTCACATACTGCCTTCTGATGTCATCTAATTACTTACTGCCTGCTAATCTTATCTCCCTCAGGAGCCGATCTTAAAATTACACTGCGTTACAGTTAGCTAAACACATTGCACCTAGTCAAGGCACATAGTGGACTCCCAGTAAATATTTGTTGAATGACTTCTGTGCACTTACGCAGGTGGGTTTTCTTTCTGATCTCATGCATGACTTACTTGTTTCCACCAGAGAGGTTTCAGTTTTGCTCTTTCTCTTACCTGAAATGCCATTCTCATCATTGGCAATACTGCCTCAATGCAGTGCAAAAGAACACCTCCTCCTAGAAGCCTTCTCTGATTAACCCACCTGAATTAAAACCATCTCACCCATCGAGAAGCCCCTTTTATAAACATGGCTATAGTCATTTCAGAATGATTTAAGATTCTTATTTCTCTTGGCTCTGACATCCCCCATGCCCCACAATATACACGCATCAAGAATAGGCATTGAGTCTTATTTCCCACAGGGACAACCCTGCACATGCAGTGTCCACCTATGGAAAGCACACTCAAAGGACGTGTTCTATAGTTAGGTAATGAAATTTTTAACATTAGTGTAAGAAACCAGACAACTCTGATTGCTTGTCTCTGTCGGTCTGCCAAGAATGGGTATAAATGGAGTCAAGGCTGTGAGAGATGGATCTTTTTCATCAGACAAGTGATCAAAACCTAATACATTTACACCTCAGAATTGCTTTAAAGGAGATTGGATGACTAACAGAAAGTCTTCCAAAGGGAAATAATATATGGTATTATATTTAATTGAGAGACCTGTACAATATTTGAACTACTGTACAAAAACTAGTTTCGATTCATTCAATCTTTAGAAAAATGATTTGGAAGAGATTAAACTACATATTGCTATGGCTTATAGACCGTCATAAGCCTTTGGTACCTTCCAAACTTCCCCCAATGTGAGTTGAGCCATAGGTCAGGCTGGGACTCAGAGCAAGGTGTATGCTTTAAGGCAGGCCTTTGATTGCTGTAAACTAAAGGGATAAGCAGACAGGTCGTGAGAAGGTTTACAAAGAACCCATAGAGTGCATAAGTGTGTCAACAGCAATAAAAATCCCTATCTATAGGTGGAGTTACAGGGTATATATTGGTGAGGTTAGTGGTTAAATGTGTTTAGCATTGGGTTGGAAACCACTTTTTTCCCGTCATATTCCACAGAAAAGATAAATTTTTGGCCTATCTCTTTTAGACAGAGCATACGCTTTGGTGCAGGGGAACTAGAGGGCTAGCCTAGTGACCTGATTATCCCGAATACGAGGTTCTGAGTTAAGAAATAAAATAAGTAGGAGATGTTGGGGATGTTACCTGGTTAAAGACATGGGCTACGGAGGGTCCAATACAGGAAGATGTAGAGGGCTTCAGCACTCATGATTCGACCTTGACTCTGAGAATGACTGAAAAACTACTGGGTTGGAGATATGGGGGGAGGAGGAGAAGGAGTGGATTGGAGGGTGTGTAAAGCGATGTGACTAGAGCAGCATTTGACAATGCTGGTTTTAATGGTGGCATTTAAAGTGATACTCCAGTACTAGATGTTGAAACCTGGGGAATAAATTATTGAAGACTCGGGCATCCCTGGTGGCGCAGTGGTTGGGAGTCCGCCTGCCGATGCAGGAGACACGGGTTCGTGCCCTGGTCCGGGAAGATCCCACACGCCGCGGAGTGGCTGGGCCCGTGAGCCGTGGCCGCTGAGCCAGCGCGTCCGGAGCCTGTGCTCCGCAACGGGAGAGGCCACAACAGTGAGAGGCCCGCGCACTGAAAAAAAATATATATATATTGAAGACTCACTGAAACCAAGAAAGGAAAAATAAAATGAGAGGACATTCACTCCTCTTTTCCCACATGTCTTTATTGAACATTTAAAAGGTCAAAGGCACTCTCCTAGGTACTTTGGAAAAGGGAAAGGAGAAATGGAATTGATCAGAGACAGGCTTTTTAAAAGGAAGAAATTCTTTTTGTGATTCATTAAATCTATTAATATCTCATATATTTGAAGCACTTTAAAAACAGTTATTAATTTCCCCAAAACAGCATATATTTCAGGTGACACATTTCTATTTTTTTATTATATTTAGAAGTTGAAATAAAATTCACTAAGGCAGTGAATATGACCTCTAGAATTTTGACCATATCATAAAACGGTCAAAATGAGTTTTATTATCTGTGATTGCATTAGAATAAATTCAAGGGCATTAAAATCATGTTAATTCTCTCTTTTATCCATCTTGATACAATTACCTGAGATCAGCACATATGAAAGGAGATTTTGTAATTTTTAGGCTGTTCTGTTATTAGCTCTAAGACTTTATTTGAACTTTGTTCTTTCCATGTTATAACTGCTTATTGTCTTCTAAAGACAAGTACCTTAGCTGTGAACTTGGTCACTAGAGCACTGACCACATCTGGTAGCCACAAGACAGGAAACCGTGACCTGGCATGGGTTTCTGAGCCATTCTACAAGGAAGAGGTATTATAGTCTTGGATTCACTTTTGCCTGTGCTGAAACTTTAAGAACATGATAAACAAATGACCCTGTGGACACTGAGCCCTGGAAGTCTCTATCCCTCTCAGCAGTGCTGCAGTCAGGCCTCAGCCTTGGACTGCTACCCACACCTCTCTAGAATTGCCCTAGGCTTCCCTTAAGGTGGCAGTGTCCATGGTGAGGGAAAGGTGTATCCAGATGAGGGCAACTTGTGGTCAGAAGGTTGTGTTTCAAGGGCCAGTTCCATCACTGGCTAGATGCATGTCCATAACTTCTTCCACCTTAGTTTCTCACCTGCAAAATGAGGATGGAGGGGAAAGCAACCACATAAGCTATGGAGGAATCGAATGAGATTATTTATTTTTATTTATTTCATAGCACACATTAATTGCTTTACAAATATGAACTCATTTCATCCAAATTACTATCCCATGAGGTAGTTACTATAATCATTCTCAGTTTACCTGTGAGGAAATGAAGATGTAGAAAGGTTGAATAACTTGCTCAAATCCCCAAACCAGTAAGAGGCAGAGTTGAGATTCAAACTTGGTAAATGGTAATTACTTATTTTCTATCATAAGGGGATAAGGAAGAATCTGAATAGCAGAAATGGGCAGTGTTTCCTATTTGTGATCATTTGGGGGCCCAAGATCCTGTGTGGTGGTGACAGAGGCACAGTAATTAATGCAGATGTCTCTGCCACAGGGCTGGCTATAGGGGCTCCCGGGCTGACTGCCTGTGGCTGGTGAGCAAGATGGTGGGTGAGAGGCCTGACCCTAAAGAGAAATAGTGCCTTTCTAAGAACATGTTGAATTTACGAGTTAATTACGTGGGTCTCTCACTGTTGCGGCCCCTCCCGTTGCGGAGCACAGGCTCCGGACGCGCAGGCTCAGCAGCCATGGCTCACGGGCCCAGGCTACGCGGCACATGGGATCTTCCTAGACCGGGGCACGAACCCATTTCCCCTGCATCGGCAGGCGGACTCTCACCCGCTGCGCCACCAGGGAAGCCCACAAGTTAATTTTTTTAAGGTATCAAACCAGCAAACAAACATAGATAGGGCTAAGGTGCCTGTAGGTGGCGCAGGCCTGACAGGCCTTCTCCATTCTGCTGCCCAGTGGTTATCCCCACTCCCATGCTCCTCACACTAGCTTTTTCCCTGGTGAAATTCACCATGAAAACTTCATTCCTTTGGGTGAGGGCATGACCCCTAATAAACTGTATATACCCCTGGACACAGTAGTACCTTATTCATTTAGCATAAAATTGGCCAGCAGATGCCTCTGGTTAAGTCTAGAACCAGGAACAGGTTTTAGAATGGGGAGGGGAGAGAGAAAGGCTCAGGGTGCAGTGCTAGGAATGTTTGCTAATTGATTGATCTGCCTGTACTGCTGTCACTGGAAGATTAGAAGCCCTTAGCTGACGCCCATTCTCAGGAACTGACCTTTGGAACGATGATGCGGTCCCAGCCCATACTGTCTCTTAGCCTCCGGGCAGTCTGTGTAAAGTTCGCAAGTTCAGTCTTACAGCTATGCGTTCCCCAAGAGGAGAAGAATGAAGAGCTGGGCATTCGCTACCAGAGGCCCGAAGGCAAAAGCACAGGACAGTTTTGCAAAAAGGAAACAAGTATTTTCGAAGTAGGTGAGTCTCTCCGAGCCTCAGGTGGCCTCAGCCACCCCCAGGATCCTGCTACCTACCCCAGTCTCTGACTCCACCTGCCTCGCTGTTGAGATGACTTAAGCAAGTTGATAAAGGTGGCCAGTTCAGGGACGGGGCTTTTCTGTCTGTCGAGAAAAGGCAGTCAGGCCATGCACTGGAAGCCCTGATTTGGAACACCAGGGCAACTTACCAAGTGAGTCGCGGTGGATTTTGTTGGAAAGGCTTAGGAGCAGTAGTACTGGGTGGGGGGAGGAGGCGTGAGAGGGGCTGGCTGCCTGTAGTTCTCTTCTGCCTCAGTTCCCTAGCACTGCTCTCCCAGCAAACGCCAGTGCCCGTAAGTTAGAACATCACAGACCGTTTTGATTCAGCCAGTGCCGGTGACGGACGTTTCAAGGAAGTAGGAGGGACCTGACTTTCTCTGCTACTTTGAGAAAACCATTAAATGTTTACTAGGAGGGTTCTGACTTAATGAACAAGGAATATTGTGAGTTCCTTAGAACAGAGGTTTTTGAAACCAGAATATCCTCAGGAGAGACCGTGGCTTCCTTTACCAGGTGTTTATTCCATGACAGATGAGCGCGCTTGCCCAGAGTTGGCTGTGAACGTAGAGCTTTTGTTTGCCAGGTTTTGTCAGGATTTCTCTTTGCCAGGCCAGAGCTATAGTGCAGAACCACAGTGCATGTTTTCTTTGGAGATGAATATCAGTGTTTTCCTTCAAAATTTGCTGTAAAATCTTTTAAAAAAGTATACAGCCTCCACTTCCAGCCCACCCCCTCTAATGGCAAGCCCACCTCTAACCCTTTGGGGAGCCCGGTCTCTGGGGTGAGACTGGCCAGCTGGGCAGATCACAGCACCAGCATTGCTCTGCCCAGAGCCTTGAACCAGGTCAATTCCTAGTCTAATTTCCAGAGTCCACACGCTGATTTCCTTCCCCACCTCCTCTTTTCTGTGTTTTTGCTTGTATATCTGTCTTCATCAGAGGGTTTAAGCTCCTTTGGGGGCAGGAGCGCTGCAGTCAGGAGGTCCAAGTTCAGATCTCAGCTCAGGCACTTACTGGCAGTGTGACTCTATGCTGGCATTTCTTTTTCTATAAAATGAGGGCTGACATACTCCATAGGGTCTTTATGAGAATTAAATGAGTTCATACATGGAAGGTGCCGGGCATACAGCAAGAGTTGCATAAGTGGTATTTTGTAACCATTGCCAGCATTCCCCATAGAGCCCAGCACATTGTAGGTGTTTAGTAAATGTTTGTCACATACTAATAAAAAACATTGCCCTGTGTGTAGGAATTGCCATCGCTGGTTGAAGAGCTGGGGGAAAGGAAAAAAAGAAAGAGAAGGCATGGTATTTCCTTTTCAACATTTGGGGAGTTGGTGTGAGGTAGTTTGGTGCTCAGGGGTGTAAAGGAGAACTGTGCTTAGTCTTTTGTCTAAACCCCTCTGGAGTTTGGGATTTGTTCTGCGGGCGGCAGTAGGGGATGGTGGGCAAGGCGGTGTGATCTGTGGGGAGAGAGCCTATTATGGCGTGCTTGGAGAGAGTGGAATTTATTCTTCCGAACCTTGTAACACTGCCCACTTCACCTTTCCCGAGGCATCTCTGAGGATAGGCCTGTTTTAAAGACTTGAGCTGACATCATCGCATCTTAAAAGAACTGAGCATAATTGAATTGCTGATACAAGTGGGTACTTGCATCGGGCCCGGGTCACCCACATCTCTATGGAAACACATGTTTGCTTGAAAGCCCAGCAATCAGAAGCAGAGCCTTTCAGGAGCCAGCATCGGGTCACTTTTAGAAAAAGGCATTTATTTATATTCTCGAGCTGTCAGAGACCTATGCAATGAAATAATTTCAAATTAAATAGAGAAATCAGGCCGCAGATGAATGCCTTAATAGAGCCTGCCGTGCGCCCTCCCCCTGTGCCCCCCCCCCCCCCCCCCACTGTGCTCGCAGTGCCTGAGATCTGCACGTTTATTTTAGCTGTCCTTTGCTCTTTTCCGCCCGTTTGCATTCTGCTGCCTTGGGGAGGTGGTTTGGCACTTTATGCAAAAATGGTTAATCTTCACTCATACGCGTGTGCCAGTACTAAGATGGAAAATGCAAAGCCGGGCCTGCCGTAGAGCGTGCGTTGTGCTCTTCCTGGCGACTGTGTGTGCAGCATGTCCAAGGGCGCACAGTCCTGATGACTCTGCTTCCTACGCAAGCACTCGGGGCTGTTGAGTCAAGATATTCTCTCAGAAAGGTCTGAAGCTTGCGTCAGCACATCTTGCCCTAGATGTGCTCAAGTGATATCCTAAGTGATTGGGAGCTTTTATCTGCCTCTGGAAGCAGGATTTTTCGAGTCAGTATTGACTGTTAATGACCTGTTTAAAGAAAACATTCAATTTTCTTTCTTCCCCCCACAAAGAACTTAGTAGGCAGTGACATTTCTAAACCAAAGGCTAACCCTGCTTTTCAAAAGGGGCAGAGACAGGGCTTTTAAATGTGAAATTTTTTTTTCCTGACATTTGCCCTTAAAATGCTTTTCAGTGAAGTTGTTCTAACAGTGGGTTTAGAACACTGAAGTGTCTTTGAATAAAAATGCAACCTTGAGATTTTTTCCCCCCTTCAAATTAAACAAAAAAGTTTAGGTAAGAGTCTTTATATGAAATTCATATTTCAGTCACTATTCTCTGTTTCATTGTTTATGTGTCTTCATTCCCAATAATTAAGGCAACTTTCCTCCGAGGAGCGAGGCACTGCACATGAACCTTTATTAAACTGTGGGGATTAAACCACAGAAAAAAGAGCTAAAGTACTTAGATTATGAGAGACCTCAGTAATTACAAGACCAGGTAAGGAACAGCTAAGGTAGGAGTGAAAGGGAAGAGGACACAAAATGGAAGAGAGAGAAGATTAGGCAATGGAAGAGTTAAGCAACAGAATACCTATATGATGTTATTGATACATTTAGGCAAAGTCCCAGTTTTATAGAGGGAGCACTGTTTTCCTCTCCAGTTGGCATGTAAGTGCCCTTGACTGTGCTTAGGGGACTGGACAGTTAGTCCTTGACCAGTTTAAAGGTGATCTTTACAGAGAAATAGCCTAGTACATGGGAGACAGCACCCACGTCTTTTATTTTATTTTATTTTTAAGGTGAATTTTCAGCTTTCAGCTACCCTGGCTACTAAGGGCTTGCATCACCTCCAGGGCCCTTACAGACTTGAATACCTGAGAGCTGGAAAGGACCACAGAGGTCCTGTGCTCTGAAGGCTAGAGAAGATGCCACCCCAGAATACGGCAGTGGTGGTTCAGGACATGGTACCCCAAATATGCCGCTTTGGCGTATTGATTATTGTGAGGTGTGGGCACTTGAAAAACAGCAAATGCAGGAAGAGGCTTTCTCCGAACTCCCCTTTTCTGCTTAAAGACAGATCGTCCAAAAGGAGCTCAGTTGTCATAAATTCCCTCCCCGGGAGTTTCACCAGCCAGGGAGGATGTTGACTTTCATCGCAGGAGGGGAGGCTAGAGAATGGACACCACACTCAGCAGACTTTGTCACAAGCTACCATAACTCCATCTGTTCTTCTAAGGGCCCATTCATCTTTCCTAAAAGTCATTTATCCTCCCCTCTGCTTTTCCTGCTAAGATGGTATTTAATCCTGAATTCTAGGCCACCTCGGGGGAGTTCTTCATTTTTCCCTGAGTATCTCCCATGTGTATGTGAGATATACATGTTAATAGACATTTGTTTGTTTTTCACGTATTCATCTTTTATTACAGGGGTCCCAGCTAAGAACTCAAAGGGTAGAGGGAAACTTATTTTTCTTCCTCTACCAACTCCAATCTCTTTTTCTGCAACTGAATACCTGAGGCCCTCGTGCTATACTCTGACAATCTAGAACCTTTACTCCGATGTTCCGTCAGGGCAAATGGTGGCCCACATAAACAGATGTGCAGGCTTCCCCAAGCTCTCTGTCAAAATTTCCCTGTCCTGTTTCCCATTCTCTCAGAGCACCTCTCTCTGCTAAGGGCCAAATGATGGCAGTAGAGAATGAAATAAATTAATGTGTGAAATTGCACCTTCTTCCAGAGGTGGTGGTAATGCATAAGCTGAGTAAAAATGTAGACCTCTCTTAAGAAGTTTCCCCAGGTTAGGAGCTGGCTCTCTGGGAGACTGTGGGACGCTCTGTTTTGACGGAGAGGCTTTTTGCTGCTTCTCCAATCACATCGCATAACTGACTTCCTCCCCACAAGATCAGTCCCGATTCTTCCTCTCTGAGGCAGCCATGAGAAAATGTCTCAGGATCTATGTGATCACAGCACTGTCTAGGCTGTACCAAAATCAAATACACAGGCACTTTAATTACTTTAGCTTAGAAAGATGGAGTAGTTAAACATTAGACCCTGAAACGTCCTGGAGCCTCTGGGCAACGTTGTAGGACCAGGAAAGCAGCTTGTTGGTCAAGGGCCCACTAAATGAAGCTTCTAACATTCTCATCTGAGGTAGAAGCCGCAGGAAAACAGCCATCTCTTTATAACAGGTACATTCCCTCCCATTCCTGTGAGAGTTTAGTGCTTTGCTCTGCAGTCTGTGTGCCCTGCGAATGTACAGAGCATACATCACATGCCTGACCGGCTGCAGAAGGCAACACCCGGGACCGGTTTTATTCTCCTTGCAGAGTTCTTACTGCAATTCATATACAATGAGCCCCGTGACTTGTTCATGATGCTTTTGAGGTGCTATCAGCCCAATGGCTCTGGGCTCCAGAGCTTCAGACTGCCTGGGGTTGAGTCCTGGCCCTGCCACTTACCGTGGGACCCCGGGTTGGTTACTGAACCTCTGTGCCTCAGCTTTCACGTGTATGAAATGAAGATAATCACAGTTCCTACTTTATGGGGGGTATGAGGGTTAAATGGATAAATATGTGTCAAGCACTTAGCAGAGTGCCTGGCACAATCTAAGTGCTCCATATTATTATTATTATTAATATGTTGGTGAAAAGACCATTCCCTAACGAAACTAGCTCCCCACCCATTTATCCATCTAGGCATCTGGAGAATCTGTTTGTTGTGTGTGGTGATTGGGATCAAGGAAGTGGCCCATTCTTATTATTCCCAGGCCAGAGACTATAAAGCAGTGGTTCTCACAGTTTGGTTTGCGTGTGTCTGAATGCCCTGGAGGGCGGGTTAGAGCACTGACTGCTGTGCCCCCCTCCCAGAGCTTCCTGATCCACTCCTTCTGGAGAGGGGCAGAGAATTTACATTTCTAACAAGTTCCCAGATGCTGCTGTTGCTGCTTCTCTGGGAATCCCACTTTAAGAGCCACTGCTCTAGGACAGCAGTTTCCAGTAGGAGTACGATGTAAGCAACATAGGCCATTTAAAATTTTCTAGTAGTAACATTAAAAAAGTAAAAAGAAATGGGTGAAGTTAATTTTAATGTTATATTTTATTTAACTCAACATGTCAAATATTATCATTTCAATACACAACTGACATAAAAATCTACTGAGACAGTTTACATTCCTTTTCTGTAGCAAGCCTTTGAAATCCAGGATGTATTTTACGCTCCCAGGACATTCTGGTTCAGACCAGCCGCATTCAAATCTGACTTTGCAAGAAAATGACCCGAGGAAGTTTCTTTTTTCTGGCCTCCACCTCCCCCCCCATACCAACTGGCATTCTCTATTTTTATGTTTTTTTATAATGGGAAAACTTTGCATAAATGACCTTGAAAAAAATTGTGAAAATCATTATTTTAAATTTTTTCTTATGTATTTCCTCTGGCTCTCTAAATTCCATTCAAGAAAAGCCATATGACATCTGAGAACAGGAAAGTCAGTCTAAGAGCAGTAATAGGTTTCAGAGAAACAAAAGTGAAACTTCATTACTGTCTACATAGTGAAACAGGAGGGAAAACGGAGATTGGTAAGTCAGAAAGCAATTGGCATTTCAATATACTGTTTTAACTTTTTGTAGTTTTTATGATTGCATGAGAAATATAAACATATACATATCTTTTTTAAACTCCTAGTTTGGTAGTTGATCAGATTGTGGTATATATTAAACTTCTCTGAATTGTATTAATTAGAAATACTGAAACAAATGTATGTGCTGGAATTTGCACTATTCAGGTGTATTTTTCATAAAGAATATTTCTTTTTTACAAACTAATAGATTTTCTGACTAGCATTAATACCTATTAAGATCTTTGCATAAGTAAGTTCAGTTTGATGGTAACTATAGTTGTGGATTATTAATTTTACACTGGAGATGTGTATAGATGATATATTGGTGATAGATAAATGGTGAAATGCTTTTCTTTGGGATTGACATCTTTCCTAATAAGTTTCTGACTATGGAACATATATCTAAACTGAGGTGAGAGATCAGTCTGAGATTTCCTAAATAAAATTTCAGTCAACAGTTTCCTTGATCTTTATTTTTCTCTAGGATATATGTAAAACTTAGATGATGTATATGTATATTTGTAATGTTATTACTGAAAGCTGAGATGTAATTATAGGGAAAACATTTCAAACAATACCTAAGCTATTAAAATGTTGCACCAATATCAGGACTTGTATTTCTGTCTGTCTTCATTTTCTATTGATTATTTATATGCATGGGACATGTATGTGTGGATTTGAATAGTTAGGCCCCAGTAATTGGTCTGTTCTAAGAACAATTGTAGTGATAATAGGAATTAGAAACAGGTTCTCCCCCAAGAAGTCAGAGATCGTCGTACCTTTCTTATGGACTTAAAAGCTCTCGAGATCAAGCTATGTTAGAGATAGACCATCAAGCATGGTGACCAAGCGTGATGAGAAGGAAATAGGAGGTCCGTTGGCCCCAAACATGTCAACTTACTCACAGCATCAAAGGCTTCTCGGGTTAACCCAGGGGGTCTGCAGCTTTGAGGGATGGAGTTTCAAGTTGCTGAACTCTGGGCCTGTCATTTAGGAGGAGGTGACAATATATTGTTTCTTAAAGGAAAAGTTCCTTAACTATTTTTTTTTTTTTTTTAGTTCCTTAACTATTTAAGTTAAACAGTTGAGATTCAGATTAAGTGGATCTGGCTGTCCCGATATAGTTCATAGCAGAGAACAGAATCCGAGAAGAATAGGGGCACAGCACAGTTTCATTTTCCTAGGGGCGAGGGAGCCAGAGGAAAGGTAATGGGCATGTGATGCCATGCCAGGGCGAGGTGTGCTTCTGAATATTCTGGAAGGGCTAGTGCCAATCTGAGGTGTGGACACTCAGGAGGGGCCTTTGACACTGAAGGTCAACCTTGTCCCCGTTGTTTGTCCTTATCAATAGAACCCAATGTAACTATCTAGCCACTTAAATTCTTAATTCTTAAGGCAAATCAGATATATTTTCTATTTATATTGAAATCTTTCATTTAGTTTCCATAACTGGAGCTGTAGCTGATTTCCCAATCTCTCTGTTACATACTAGCCAGTGGAAAGCCTTGATGTGCAAAGGCCATCGGAATCCAGCTGGAAGGAATTGCCTGTAGAGATAACACACGGGGGGAAAATAAAGAGTAAAATGGACAAAGAAGAGCTCCTTACAAATTATTTTTATCTTATCTTCCCATCTGAGGAACCTGTAATAGCCCCATTCTACTCTCACAGCCAGCCTTTTCCTTCCACAATAAAAATAATATTGTAATCAATCTTACTGGCATCACAACCAAAGAAGAGTCTTCCTTGACTTAGACGCCGAAGCAATGAGAAAGGGAATTGCCAAGGAAATATATATATTCCTATGAATCTAGCTCACCATTCAGTACTGCCACTTACTCAGATCTCAGAAATTTTCTGTCCTCTGTGGAATTCCTCCCTGATTTCTCTATAGATTATAACACTCCAGCTTTAGAAAATGCTGCACACCCAAATCCTAGACATCAAAGCAAAACAAAAACAAAACGCTTTTTCTGTCAGATTTCACACATGTATAATGGCAGGAGTAGATGTGTCCGGAAGACATAGCTAATCCAGTCTAATGAGAGGAATTGTGGCTCAGATCCATCTTAACAAATTGCCCCAAGTGCTGCTGTCTCCTTTGAGCCTTCCTCCCTCCATAGCTGCAGGCTGTGTCTCTTTTCTCTGTCTTCCCCATCCTCATTCTCTCACATACATACATACACTATCACATATAGAAAAATCTATGTATACGCAGTGTATGTATACATAATGCCAGAACTTCCATTTGAATAAGAAAATCAACCATTCAAATGTCTTCAGATATCATGCTTATAGACTATCTTGCAGGCATTGTGATGACTGGTCAAAGGTTTCACATCTATGGCTTGTAAACAAAAACACCTGATTATTTGTGCTTATTCTTCACATACCATCTCTATTCACTGTTATGGATAATCAGAAAATAATCGTAATGTCTTTTACTAGTAACTCTCAGGGGCAAGAATAGTGAGAATGAAATTCAGACATTATTTGCCAGCTAGCGTTATATACTTTCTCCCTTATGCCAAGGCAGAGGATATAGCATTTACCATTGGGAAGCGTTATTTAAATGGAAGGTGTATCCAGTGGGATGGGCACTCTTTGCAGAGTATATGGGAAGGAGCTGTCTTACTGGGGATTGAGTATGCAGGGTCTCCCCTGCCACCGTGCCCAAATGCATGTATCAGTGGCAATGTCATTTGGAAACTTGTAAAAATAAAATTTTACTGTTTCTAATATTTAATAATATAGTAGATAATAGTATATGGATTCCTATTTGAGTGGTAATAGAGTTAAGATTACATATTGCCAAGCTTTCATCCTGAACCAACAAAAGGTAATGGATCTGAATTTATGCTTTATTTAAGACCTAGGCTTAAAAGAAGTTTTGGTGGGGAGAAATCAGAGAATTTTTGCAAGTTATCCCTGAAATGTTATCAATTCTAGATACACTCTTTGTAGCCAAAGTCAAAAAGGATACAAGAAAGAGTTTCAGTGGTTCCTGATTGACAAAAAGCATTAAACATGCAAATAGGTAATATATTGATATCTCGGCCTGTCTAGCTGCTAACTTCTGAACCAATCTGTTTGCCCATTGTAAGTCAGTTATGCCCTATTTCAAAAAGAGATTGAAACTATTAAAGACTTAAGATGTAGCTTCTATAATAATGGTAAAAGATTTAGACCGTATGAGAAGAAGAAAAACACCACAGCTTGATATTAAGAATACAGATCTTCTCATAGTGGGCAACTTTTCAAAGAAGATTGGACACCAAAGGCTGAAAACCTAAAGAATTTAGGAAAACAGAAGGGTTATGGGCAGTTTTAAGAGTACGTTTGAGACTACAGATCATGAATTTATGGTCATTAAAAACACGATACAGGTATATATGTGTTGATCTGGAAGAATGTTCATATATTGATAAGTGAAAACGCAAGTTTAAAAACTATTATGTGTTTCTTATGTTTTAATCTGGAACCTTTCTCTTGTTTCTTCCTGGAGTGTTTTGGTGTAGTTACATACGTGCAGGAAATTCTCAATCAGTGTTTGCTATATTGACTAGAGACTAAAAAGAACATTGGAACAGTAAAGATTGTGATGACAATGCTTAGTTAAAATAGGTACACTTTTCCTCCTCTCACCGTTTTTGACCACCTTTCTTTTACATAATAAGAAACACAGTTTAGGTGCATACCCATCTGTGTTTGTCATTTTCCATGTTGGTACAGTATGAATAAAATATTTTACATTGTCGTCTGGAGTTATCATAACATGCTTTTAGAGCGTATCTAAGACAAGTGCTTAGCTTGAAAGTATTTTTATATTCTAAATTGGTATTTATGATTATGGCTGAATGAAATTGTTTACTATATTGGAAGAGAGCATAAAAATAACACATTGAGAAATCAATTTTAAAACTTTAAAGTTAATCATTTTTTTTTCCCCTTCTTGGTAGGGCTTATTCCATTAGAAGCAAGATGGCTGAACTCAATACTCATGTGAATGTCAAGGAAAAGGTAAGATATAGTTAAATATTGGCTTGCAGATACTCCAAACTGGATAATGTAGTCTCTAGCTAGTAAAAACTCAATTATAATGGAAGAAGGGAAAAATGGTTTGGGAGAATAGATAGTAAGCTTGACACACGAGAAAACCATTCCACAGAATCATAAGTAGCATTTACTAAATGGGTGTTATGCATATTATATTCATTTTCTCATTTAGTCTTGACTATAATGCCATGTAGTTAATTTCATTTTACAGAGGATGGAATTGAGACACAGAGAAGGTAAGTACTTTGCCTGAGGTCACATAGCTAGGAAGCAACAGAGCTGGGATCTGAACCCAGCAGTGCTATTCTACAGTTCATACTCTTAGCCACCATGCTGGGTTCCATCTAAGAGCGGGGGTATTATGCTACATCTCCAGAAACAGCCTCGTAGAGATATCCAAAGCATTCCCTAGTGGTCGTGCTGGGTAGCCTTTACAGTTTCTTTCAACACTGAGGGCTCATGACTCTGAAAATCCCCCCTCCTCATTATTCGTTGGAGGCTGAGTGCACTTCAGAGCCGTTCCAAGTCTTGTCCTCCTCTGTGAATTTTCTCCGCTTAGGGTCACAACCCCTCCCTTGCCATATATGCTCCCTTGCACTGTTAGCTCTTAAATGATCATACACTGTAGACCCCATGAGACCAGGGAGTTAAATTTGTCCAAGCCATTCATCTGGCACCAGGGGAGCTGAGGCCCTGGAAGGGGTTCGTCCATGGTCACACAGCAAAGTGAGAGAGCCTCACCTGGAACTCACTCCAGCCTCCCACAGGGCCACCTCCCACCTCCATTAGGCTAACTACTTGGGGGCCATAGGTTGTCTTTCACCTCTTTGTATCCCCACAGTGCCTAAAACCCTGAGTGAAGGATGAGAGAAGTAACATTACTGGAATCCTCAGTAATTTTTCTTTCCTTTAGCCAAGATGTAGCAGACTCCTGTTTTGTCCCAAACACTGTCTGGATGCTGACGATGTGGCACTGAACATGTAGATGAGGTTCCTGCTCCCATGGAGCTTGTTTTCTAAGGCAGGGAAACAGAAAGTAAACACAAGAACATATAAATGAACACGATCATTTCATATAGTGATGTCTACGATGAGGAAAATACAGCAGGGCGGCACGGGCAGGTGGCTACTTTAGATGGAGTTGATTGGGGCAGCCCTCTCAGAGGAGGTGATATTTGAGCTGAGATAGAGAAAACAGGAAAGAAACACCATGCAGTGATCCAAGGACAGAGCATTCCAGGTAGATAAGCAAAAGCAGGTGCCTGAGGAAGACTGAAGTTCACCGTGTTTGAAGAGCTAGTGGTTGAGTGGCTGGTGTGGCCAGAGTGTGGTAGGCAGAGGGATGGTGATGGGAGATGAGGGCAGAGAGTACGCCAGGAACCGGAATTGGTAGAATACTGACTCTTCACCTGTCTCCTCAACCTCCACAGCATCCAGGGGTGGAAGCCAGGGTTTCACAAACTTGGATGAAAACAAACATGAATTTTCATCTTTACTCGTATCTAAATGAAATTTAGCATTTCCTTCAATCATGAATCTAGGCAAGGGAGAAAAACAACCCACAGGAGTAGCAGGAGTACCTGTGACTTTCACAACTAGAAATCACAGGTGTCTTCATATCAAATTACATTTGTTGCAGATATCCTGAAGAGCTGTTTGTTCATCACTACTTCAAAATTACTGTAATTACAGAACCTGCCGCTATGTTGTGTTATTTGATATTGACAGAGAAGCACGTACATTACTGTAGCATAAAATTTTTTATTAATATTTTAATGTTATTTCAATATGAGTGGTTTCCTCTGTAATCGTGTATGTTTTATTTAAACATTATTCTGAGAGGGACCCCCGAGGCTTCACCAGACTGCCAAAGGGGGTCTGTGCCCCAGAAGGTTTAGAAGCTGAGACAGAAACATGTAGGGTTTTATTCAAAGGGCAAAAGTAGCCGTTGAAAGGAATTAAGCAGGAACATGACTTATGGTATATTTTTAAAACCTCCCCCAGCTTTGCCAGCTGCTGTACTACTTATTTTATAGATCTTCATATTAAATAACTTTTCTGTTTGATGAGGACACAGAAGCTTGAGATAAAGTGGTTTGGTCAAAGTCAGAGTCTCAGGGAATATGAAAGAGCAAGGATTCAAACTCAGCTCTGTCTGGTTCTAAAGCTCATGCTCTTTCCACTGTATTACTGCTTCCCAGAGTTTTCCACTAAAATAACCCCAGGGCACAGAAGAACAAACTTGCTACTTTGGGACATGGTCAAAACCAACTTCCACATATAATTTCTTTGGAGTCTTCTGTGTGATCTTAAAAATGGATGCAATTTTTTTATCCATTGTATTCCGTAATATATTCCATATATTATGTTAATACAGAACTGTTTTCACTTATCGACCATTGAGCAAACAGTGGCAGAAGTCTGGGCCCTTTTACATTGTGGCTTCGTGTTCTCTGTGACTCACAGTCATACACTCGGGTGAGACTGTGTGTTCCCAGTTTGAGAAGCTGGGTCCGGCACCACAGTGCTGACCAAATATTGGCCCCTTTCCAAATATCTGTTGATGGATGGGTTGAACAGCTCCTAAAGTTGGGTTATGGGAAGGAAAAGCACTTTAAAGAATCAGTCATAGTAATTGATTCCCTGCAAAACATGGCCAGTGGACAGACCAATATGGTAGGCTCAAGCAGATAGAGTGTCTTATTCAAAACAGAGGTGGCCTCGAGCCAAAATGGGGAAGGAGGCTGATCCGTGATCTCACAGACCACAGAGGTTCAGTGTGAATGCTCCGTTGCATGGGCTCAGGCGCCACATTCATCCACTTGTCATGACCAGTGTCACGTACACGTACGAAGAGTAACAGGAGATGGTGTTTTTGCCATTGCACTTCAGTAACTTATCAAAATGTTGGCATCGTTTTGAAAGAGGGTGATGTTTAAGTTGTAAATATTATCCATCTGCATGACAATGGAAGTAAAGCTCCTCTAACTCAGTTAGTAAATTCCATCTTCCCGTATCAAAAGGTTAATAGATTTCTCAGCTCAATAAAATAAATCATAATAAACAACGGAAAATTCTGATCATTTGTAATTTTACATTGATTTATTTTCGTACTTTTATTTCCTTTAGTGATTAGCTTTTATGGCCTTTTTATGATTAGTTTGTTTCCCAATCTGTCACACAGCAATGACATTTTAGTTCTGAAAATTAAGAATAATAACTGTTATGTCTTAAGTTATAAATTATAAGCTTTTAAAGATGTGAGAACAGATCCGTATGGTGTTTTTATACACTAGCTAGTCAAGCACTGTGGGAAATTAAATACTCAGTAAAAGTCTTGCAGTGAAAAGAGTTCATCAGTTATCTCTAGTGGGTCCACTGTTGGATGAATTGGAAAGGAAGAGGTGCTTGGGTGAGAGAATCATTTCTGTCCTCATGCAGCTTAACTTAAGGTCTCTCATATCCAAGACAACTGAAATTTACAGTTGACACTCTTTGTGACTCTTTTAAAGTATCTCTATATTATTGGACTATAACTGAAAGGATTTAAATTGGAAATATCCTTGAAGTCAAAGTTTGATCTCCTTAGGAGTGTGACATCCATCCTCTGTGTGAGCTGACCCTGTTTACATTTCCACCTTTATCAGTAGCCACTTCTCTACTCTCCCTTCAACACAGCCATCCTGACCATGAATGTTGCTGCCTCCAGGCTTTTGCAAAGGTAGTTTCCTCTCTCTAGGACATCCTCCACGGGGACCGACCCTCACTCACCTCCCTTTGAGGAAGCCTTTCAGATGGCTCCTTTCTCTGCCCTCCTGCCCCTCCTGAATTATTGGCCCTTCCTCTGTTCTCCTTTGTGCTTCAGTGAGGCTCTCTGCCTTCTGCCTCCATACCATGATGGTTAGTGGTCTGTCTCCCCAAGGGAGATTGTGTGCTCCTTGGGGGCAGGCACTGGGCCTTTCTCATCTTCGTACTCTTGGGTTTGACACATAGTTGACCCCAGGTCGAGTTAGATAAATGAATGGATAACGAATGAATGAACACGCCTGCTTGAATCGTTACATTCTTTAGGGACAGATTTCCCATTCACGATATTTTGCAAAACCTCAAGCCTTCTTGAAAACTGAAATGTAGGTTAATGGAAGTGTCATCTCATTTTAGTACTCTCTTTGCTATTAAATAAAGCAAGTTTTAAATTGCTTCTAAAAACAAGCTTAGGTTACTTAGGTTGACTACCTGTGGTTCTGCAGAAAAGCAGCGTCTTTATGAGATGGTTATCAAATACTGGTGGTCTCAGGTAGGTTTTGCCAATAACAGATGAGGTCCTTTGGTGAGTAACCAGTCATATCCCACTGTACCCCCTCCAAAAAAAAAGAAAAAAATCTCCATATCTCATTTTATTAAGGAAAGATACCAGAACAAAATCTTCAGGCTAATCAGGGATCCTATATTTAGGGCCAATTCAATTTCTACAGCTCTTTTCTAAGTAACGGATTTTTTTTAAAGAGATTTAACACTAGAACCTCGTAGATGATTTGAGGATAGGGCTCAGTAGTGACTATTACATTATTCTCATGTGAAGCACTAGGGTACCAACCTAAATTGATTTATAAAGTTTCAGATGTAATTCTCAACTGAGTAAGAAAGGATTATTGGAACTGTCATGCACGAAATAACATTTTCAGTCAGATATTTTCATGCATTATTGTAAATCAGTTTAAATAGAATACAATTCAGCAGTACAATTTGGTGACGGAAAGCCAAGGGGATCCTTGTTTGTAAAACGGGAATACAAATGGAGTTACAAAATAATATTTGCTGAATGTCTAGTTATGGTCTGATAATTAATTCCAACAAAAAGCGATCCTTAAGCCACTGTAGGACACCAAGTATGCTTGGGAAGTGATCTCCAGCAAGGTAAAGTCATGGAAGGAGATTGGAGTTTGGAGACAGCAGCAGAGATAAGTAGCTCCCTGATTACTAGCTGAGCAGCCTAGAGCAAGTCACTTAACTTCTCTGGGCCTCAGTTTTCTAATCTGT
The DNA here is from genome assembly GCF_949987515.2 of Delphinus delphis. Classification (NCBI taxonomy): domain Eukaryota; kingdom Metazoa; phylum Chordata; class Mammalia; order Artiodactyla; family Delphinidae; genus Delphinus; species Delphinus delphis. Next base: position 35,138,425 of record NC_082689.1, on the reverse strand, counting down.
AGATTGGACATGAAAACAAAACCTACCTGACAAAATCATCAAATACAGTAATAAAAGTAGAGCTGCTTTATGAGCTCTTAATCCTATAAACTATAAAGGATCTGGGGGAGCTCATCTGTGTATTTTACAATTGAAAAATGGAAAAGGAGCCTTAGTTAATGTTTTTTTAGTAACTAAAAATATAAATTCACATAGAACTGAGATTAGAAAGAAAACACAATTAAAACCCTGCAAGAGAGAGAGAACATAAAACTGGACTTGACTTTTTAAAACTTTTATAGCTATTGCTGAGCCTCACAAAAAATAAGTGAGATTAGAAAATATGATGATATGGAAATGGGGAATCACTTAGTCTATAATATCCTCCCTGCAATGTGCCACTTATTATGAATAGCTTTTTTTTTTTTTTTTTGCGGTACGCGGGCCTCTCACTGTTGTGGCCTCTCCCGTTGCGGAGCACAGGCTCTGGACGCGCAGGCTCAGCGACCATGGCTCACGGGCCCAGCCGCTCCACGGCATGTGGGATCTTCCCGGACCGGGGCACGAACCCGCGTCCCCTGCATCGGCAGGCGGACTGTCAACCACTGCGCCACCAGGGAAGCCCTATGAATAGCTTTTTGAGCTGTTAAAGTTATGGAGGTAAATTGGGTTGTAAACAATATTCATATAGACTCATTAAAATGGAGGAGGAAGACTAGGCAAGGGGAGAGGAACCTTTCGTCCACCGTGGGAACAGGGAGGGGCCATCTCAACATTTGTGCAGGTGACTGACATAGACTCTGTGTCCTGGAGTCTGTCCTCAACAGGTGGACAGATGTCCCATTTTATTTTATTTTTTCCTGTAACTGTCTTGATTTATGTTTTATAAAGTACTGAAATATGGTTCAAGTCTTTATGTGGGGGAGTATTGTCAGAAAAACCCAAGAGTTTGATTAAAGAGATTTTTACCAGGATCAGAGAAAGTACAAAAGAAACCCATCATCAAGCATCTTTAAAATATTAACTCCATTTAATAGTGAACTCATTTTATGGGCTGTGGGACAAGTTTTAATGATATGCAGTTGTTTTTAAAGACCAAACCATGCAAGCTTTGGAGCGAATCTTAATTTCATGATTTTGTACGAGTGTTTAGGTCAGTTTAGCCCAGTCCTTGGATTCCAACAGCAAAAACACAAACCACACACACAGCTTTTAGGTTTCACCATGAATAGGTTCTTGTCATCATTTTCTCATAGGAAAGGGTCATTAAATTTCCCTTTCAAAGAACGGAGAAACATTGGCAATAGTTATTGCCTAACGCTTATGTACAGAACTGCTGTTATTGTTGCTTGGCAACTAGAAGAGATCTGACAAGGAGTCTAAAGGAACTGAATGAATAAATGGAAATGTCAGCATCAGTTTCTGCAGATAAGAAGAAATTTACTATTGTAGGATTAGCATCACATTGTTTTTTTTTCCCCAAGCTACACAATTGGAATTCACAGTGTTTCTGTTCTGCTTCTCCTGCCCTCCCGCCCCCGCTGCTTCCAGCCTTTCATCATAGACCCTTTTGCACTCTGGCTGAGAGTTACATACCAGGTAGAGGGTTAATGCTAAACAATACAAGAGCATGTCAAAATTAAAACCTCTGGTGACAGGAAAAAAGTTACCTCTGTTGGCAATCCCTTGGAATTTATGTGTACTTTACCAATATTCTAGTTATTTTTCACAATGATCCTTCATATTAAATTATCCACTTTTTACAATTTTTTTAAAAAAATGATAAAGCTGCAATGGTTTCTTCTCTTCTGACCTTGAGCATTAAAAATCTATCCAGATGGGGCTTCCCTGGTGGCACAGTGGTTGAGAGTCTGCCTGCCGATGCAGGGGATACGGGTTCGTGCCCCGGTCCGGGAAGATCCCACATGCCGCAAAGCTGGCTGGGCCTGCGTGTCTGGAGCCTGTGCTCCGCAACGGGAGAGGCCACAACAGTGAGAGGCCCACGTACAGCAAAAAAAAAAAAAAAAAAAAAAAAAAAAAAAAAAAAATCTATCCAGATGGATTAGATAGGTAGTTAGGTAGATTGATTGAGTCACCACTTAACAGTATACTGCTTGTATTATTATTATTATGTTAAAACAACTTTTTCTCTGTGATTTATCCACAACTTGATTACAAGCTCCTTATAAGCACAAATGGGTTTTCAATTTATTTGTGTACTCAATAGCTCCTATAATAGTAATATCATAGAATTTATGCCCCCAAAATACTTGTTAATCAATATTTAGTCAAATAACTGAGCCAAGATTCTATAATGGTGATTCTCAGCCAGGAGGAAGAAAGGAGAAGAAAGTGGAGCATGCCTCCCTGTGTTGGGACGAGCATTAGAATGTCAGTAGGGAAAAGATGGGAGTAATTAGAAAAAGCATATTTGTGTTCTTTTGAGTCTCCAAGAGCAGAGGCCAAGGTGGGATTAGATGATTAAGAGGTGCCTTGGGAAAAAAAAAAAAAAAAGAGGTGCCTTAGGGGTGGAGGCAGGTGCTTGTAAAAGAGAAAGGGGAGGAAGGATGTGCGGGCAGGGAGAGTCTGCAGACTGCCAAGCATGCAGGTCTGCCGTAGCTGAAAGAAGGAGAAGGGAAAAAAAATTGGGTGAGAAGAGTCTCCCTGGGCAGTGCAGTTCTAAGAAGGTTTGTGCAGGTCGATGGGGAGCCTTCATTCCCCGGCTGGGGAGCTCCCATATCCCTCAGAAATGAGCTTTCACTAGCACCCCCTACCTGAACCATTGACTGGGTGCATCCTCGGTGGAGTGAGGCTTGGGTGGACCCAGAGGGACGGTAGCTAGGCTGTCCAGTCAACGCTGTTTCCCACAGAGGGAGATTTCTGTGCCACCACAATATTTGAGAGTATAACAAAATTTTATGTTTAAAAAGGAAATTGAAATATCTATTTTGGAATTCAATCATATAAGAGAAAGCATGAGATTTTAAAATTTTTTAATAAAAATTTCAAGAACCTCTGTTAATTAGTAAATTAAAATACAAACTCTAGAATTTCCCTTCCCTTAGCAAGGTGAGCCATACTGCCACTAGTATAGGGAGTCGTCTTAACTTCTAGGGCAAAGGATAATTTAGGAGTCTTATTTTCTATCAGAAGTATACTCTCTAACCACATTTAAGGAAACAAAGGGACATTAATTTTACTGAAAAACTGTGTGTCCTTTGGTACATTGTGGAACCTCACGGGGCTTCAGTTTCCTTATCCGCCAAATGCGGGGTCTCCTTTATGTAGAGGATCTCCAGAATCCTTTCCAGCTCTAATATTGGATGAATCCATGGTCTTTTCCACCTCACAGGCCCCATAAAAGACTGAAAACGGGAACTGTATCATGGATCAGAGAACCTGGGGGCAGCCTTAGTCCTGATACAAATCGCTGCCTCAATTTGAATGTGGTACACAACCTGTCCAGGAACTGAGGTTCCTCGTTTAAAAAAAAAAAAAAAGCGTCTTCCCTGGTGGCGCAGTGGTTGAGAGTCCACCTGTCAATGCAGGGGACACGGGTTCGTGCCCTGGTCCGGGAAGATCCCACATGCCGCGGAGCGGCTGGGCCCATGAGCCATGGCCGCTGAGCCTGGGCGTCCGGAGCCTGTGCTCCGCAACGGGAGAGGCCACAACAGTGAGAGGCCCGCGTACCGCAAAAAAAAAAAAAAAAAAAAAATTTGATTAAACTATTTATAAGGTACATTTATGGCTCACTGGTATGTCATTTCTGATGCCTCCCTGTCTACAGACCCTTCAGAACTCTGCTGCTCAGTTCTTGAAGATAACTATCAACAAACCTGTACTGAAATGATGATTGAGGAGCAATGCTATACTTTAAAGTTAACCTTTTTCTTTTTTCAATTGTGGTAAGAGTGTTTAACAGGAGATTATTCTCTTTAAGTGTCACTGTGGTGTTGTTAACTCTAGCACAGTATTGCCCAGCAGATGTCTAGAACTTAATTAAACTGCATAACTGAAACGTTATACCATTGAACAACAACTCCCCATTTCCTTTTCCCCCAGCCCCTGACAATCACTGTTCTTACTCTCTGCTTCTGTGAGTTTGACTATGTTAGATACCTCATATAAGTGGAATCATGCAGTATTTGTCCTGTGTCTGGCTTATCTCACTTAGCATAATGTCCTCAAGGTTTATCTGTGTTGTTGCATGTGAGAGGATTTCCTTCTTTTTAAGGCTGAATAGTATTCCATTGTGTGTATATACCACATTTTCTTTACCTACTCATCCATGGACATTTGTTCATGCTTGGTTGATGTTTTTATTGGGTCAAATTGTAATTGTAGCTATTCAACTAAGGCTGAATCCACAAACTAGTTTTAACCCTTTTTACTGCCTTTAGAGAAAAAGCAAACAAGCTCATAAAATCATTGGGAAAACAAGATCTGGTCAAACAGATCATAATGTTTACTGATGTAAAGTCACCATGCTTTTTTAAATTGGTCAGACCTGTTAAAATAAAAAAATGATATGTGGGTGAACAACAACACTTGCCCTAAGGAGAGAGCATGTTCCTGGTTTCCATGGTGGTGAGATGGCCTCCTTCCTTCATGCCACAGTGAAGAAATACCCAAGATTGGTATAATTTAGAGATTAACCAAACTCCTTTGTTCAGGTATTGACTAAGAGGTAACTAACTCCCTTATTTGGTATTGATTAAAGGGTAATAGTGACTTGTACTTTCATGGTACTCTTTATCTGAAGAGTTCTGTGACTGAGCAGGGGGAAAAAACCCACAGGGAGAGTAGATGTCAATAATTAGCTTCCCCCCTCAAGTTCCAAAGTAAGTGAGGAAATATTTTTACTGAATATTCTAAGTTAGAAGCAGAAGATAAACTAAAAATATCTTACTATTCTGATTAAAATACCAAAACCAAAATGCCTTGTAAAAATAAAATTCCCTTTTTCTTTTTGTCTTCACTAATAAATCCAAATATGGATTTCATCAGAGAAAATAGCTCAACAGAACATTTACCTAAGTCCTAATACTGTGTGGGTATAAAAGGCTGGCTGAAAATAGACTTCCAATGGACTCAGAGGCTCACCCTACCTAAATTATGTGCAGGTCTAACTGGTAGTTCTGGGAAAATATGAAGAAGAATAAAGCACAGTTATGGAGAACGTGCAGGTATACACTGAATACATGCTAGTAGCTAAGTGACTGAAATGTGTATTAAGTCCATTGCTTGTCTTAATATAGATTAGAAGGGCAGCTGCTACTAATAGCAACCATTTGAGATAAACATTAAACCTACATGTGCCAGATTAAAGATGAGAATTCTGATATGAAAAATGTGTCATGGACTAAATTAAAACATTTAAGACACTTTATCTGATTTTAATTTTACTATTTCTTGACATAGGAGAAGCATTCATTTAAGTATCAGATACTCAACAAGTCAATTTATCAGGCTTATTTCTAGGAATTAGAGAAGTTATATAACTTCTTTAAGCTATCAGTTTTCATTTAGTATTGTAACTGTTACCTTAATTTGCTTTTTTTTCTGCCCTCAAATGCTCAGTGACTTGAGAAAGTATGGACTGTGAATTGATGGAAAGAAGTCTGGGTTGTTGTTGCTTTAACCCTTTGAGCCAGATTGTATTCTTCAATGGCTATAAAATATCTCCCCCATTAAGAGGTGGGGTCTGAGCCCCTCCCCTTAACATTGGGTAGGCTTTTGGAACTGGTTGACCAGGATAGTGGAAGGAAGTGACTCTCTGTGGCTTTCATAGTGGGTTACTGAGCTTCCTCCTCACTAGTTGGGCCACTTGTGTTGGAACTCTGGGCAGCCATGTAAACAATCTGACTGTTCTCAGGCCACCATGCTTTGAGGAAGCCCAGACTTAGCCCATAAGGACCACGTGGAGAAGACCTGAGAATAGTACATGAAGAGAGAGATGGCCAGCCGGACCTCAGCTGCACCTCCCCCACTATACCAGCTGCTCTCTCTGCCTGCATGAAAGACCCCAAGGTAGACCCACTCAGCCGAACTCCTCTTGAACTTCTGACCCACAGAAACGTTGAAAAATTACAATTGATTGTTGTTTTAAGCCACAGAGTTTTGGGGTGACTTGTTATGCAGCACTAAATAACTGGAATACCCTCTCAAAAATTAAAACTGTTCAAACTAGAACTGATATTTTTAAAATGACGATGTTGCCTAAATAATACAGAGGCGTGGATGTTTGCATGCAGGTAAATTAGTAAATAGGTGAGCAGCTATACCTGAAAAGAGGTCTGTCCTAGTAGCCACCTTCTTTTCTCTTCTTTCCACACTATCCCTTAGCTTCCAAGCCTCCCCTTATATCTCTCACTCACGGTTTTCAATTCAGAGTGGACATTAGAACCACTAGGAAAACTTTAAAAAATAGTGAATGTCCAGGCCCATATTTAATTGGTTGAGGTGGGACCCGGATGTAGGTACATTTTAAAACTCACCAGGTGATTTCCAGTTTGCAGCCAGGGCTGAGAGCCACTGTTAGATGCTGACAGTGCCCAAATCTGTATCCCTGGCTCAGTTCTTCCTTGGAGCTGCAGATTCATAGATTCGACTGTTCTCTAGATGTCTGGACGTGGATGCCTCCCAGCCCCCTCAAGCAGAAGGTTCCATTTTCACCACTACTTCTTTTCTCAGGAAATGACAGCGCTATCGACAAAAATGCTCAAGCCAGACACCCAGGAGTCATCCAGATTCCTTCACCTTCCGTCTTCCTCATTCCTCGCGACACAAATCAGTCACTTCCCCCCAAGTAATTTGTGAGTCCTTCTCTCCACTGCTCCATCTTGGTCTACTTTCTCTCCCCTTGATACTGTATTAGAATCCTAACTGGCGTCCATTTGCTCTCCTCCAACTCATCCACATAGAAACCACAGTGACCTTCTTAAATATGCAAATATCACACTCCTCCTCTGAGTAGATCCCTCCAGTGGCCACCTTTAGGATAAGGCACAGGATCATAAGATGGCTTGCAGAGCCTTGCACACTGTGCCTCATGCCTCTTTGATCGAGCTTCATCTGAAATCCCATTCCTTCTAACATTTAATGCTCCAACAATCCTGGGTCTTCATTCCTTTGAACGTGCTTCCAGTCACTCGGTCCTGTCCTTGAGTAGATGCTGTAACTCTTCCTGGAATAATTCATCTCCTCTCCCCTTTCCCTCTCCTGGCTTGGTCTTATTACCCTTCATTCTCAGTGTAAACAAACTTCAGATGGAGCTTCCCTGATTCTCTGGGTTAGGATAGGTCCCCCTGTTACAGGTGCCCAACTCACCTTTACCTCCCCTTCTGTAACACTTATCAAACATCTGCCTTCTTAGACTATAAGCTCCAAAGCAGGTCAGGGAATGCATCTGTCACTGCTACACTCCAGCGTCTAGCATAGTCTGGTCATTGTGACTGACTGAATGAATGAATAAACAAGTGAATGTGGATTAAGAGCAGTATCAACTCTGAGGGAAGTTCTTGTGGTGATACTGTGGCCTCTGTACTTGGCTCTGGCCCATCTAAATTCAGATCAACAATTCGGATAAGATACAGATGATGGCAACTAATGTTTTACATGATATAAAATTGGAAGGAATGGCTAATGCATTCCCTGTTTTTGATGGCAGAAAGCAAGGTTCTAAAAGCTAACAGCTGACTGGAGTGATGGGTCAGAACTTACAGACTGAAATTTAATAAAGGTGAATGCAATATCCTACCCGTTGCGTTCTAGTCACTATACAAGTATAGGATGGGGGACGCTTGTCACAGAAACAATCCAGGGTGTGTTACTAACATAGTAAGCTCTGTTTGAACCTGTAATTGATGAGGGCCCCGAAAGTGCTAATGCCACCTTAGATTCCTTTAATGGCTAAGTAGGGCCCCACCAAGACAGGTGCCGGTCCCACAATCCTCTGCTCTGATCCAGCCACCTCTGGAACAAGGTCCTTCATTTATAGGACCACATTTCACCAGGATGCACTCAGAGGAGCTCGACCAGGGTGGTGAAAGCTTGGGAAGCACAGCTTACAAAAAAGAGAAGAGCATAACCGCTCCGTAGGAAATGGAATTCTGAGGAACACATTCGTTCCTTGAGAAAAAAAAAAATGAAGGGCTGGTCTTTAGGAAAAAGATTACACCGGAAGGCAGAACCAGGACCAAGCACTGGCAACATCTAACATCCCCTCTCTGGCCACATTCTTATCATTGACCCCTCTTATCCTCTCGTTCTGTTGAGCATCTGCTCTGTGTTCTCAACAGGATCTCTCGTCCCTTGGTCTCTCCTTAGTCTCCCAATTCGTCATCCCCCTTCATTGCCCACAGATGCCTTGATCATCTACCTTATGATTCTCAGCCGCCGTATCCCCGAGTCCTAGGATCTACCACTAGGTTTCTTAGAGTTCATAACCTTGGGTCCTTCCTTTTGTCTGCTTCTACCTCTGGCCTGTTGAGGAAAGCCACACCAGTTGGCTCCATGACAAATCCGTGCGACCATCCGGCATTAGTGGCCCTTCAGTCCAGCTCGGCCCTCTTTCATTCATCCAGGCCGTTTCCTATCACATTCCCATAAGGCAGCTCTAAACCTTTCTCCACATTTTAGCCCTAAGGCAAACTCTAAAACTCTCAGAGGAAATACCTTCCTTCAGTTGTCCTCTTAAGGATCTCAAATTTCTTCTCTATCTTCACTCTTCCTTTCTCTCCTTTCTTCCTTCCTCAGAATTCTGAGGAAGAGAAAGAATCCGCCTTCCCTTCCAAAGCTTGCTTTTCCACATGGATTTTGATACCATTTTCTTTCATTTCGTCTGGGACTTTGTTTCATAATTTATCTCCCGTCTTTCCTCTCTTCAAATTCTGTCTCACTGCCGGCTCCATTCTCCCGTCACTCAACACACTCAGGCACTCTGTGGAGATGAATTGTGTGGTGATTGTTTTAAGATGGATTGGAGAGAGCAGAAACCAAGCCAGAGAGTCCAATTAGAAGGCTTTTTCCAGAGTCCAGGCAAAAGGCAAAGGAAACCTGTCCAGGGTAGTGAAAGAAAAAATAGAGAACAGGTGAGACTCAGAGAGGATTTTTGTTGTCAGAATGACCTTGAGTTAGTTGTTATTTATGACGTTGCCTTATTTTCCTATGGTTTTGTCAGCTCCTTGGGGGCAAATACTGTGTCAGATTCATCACACAGATTCATCTCACTTTCTCTCATGCAATCTGGCTTGGAATGAATGGTTAGAATTCCCTCAAAATGTGTGTGTCAGGGGGAGTGCGGGAGAGGGAGAGCCGCACTCTGGAAGGTATATTTTTTTAAAAAGAGGATAGTTGTTGAGACAGGGAAAGATGGCTCCATATTAGGAGGAAGAAAAAAGTAGACTTTGTTCCTCAATGTGTGGTCTGTTGTAGTATTTTCCCATTGCTGTAACAAATGGGGTTTGCTATTACAAATTGCCACAAACGTAGTGGCTTAAAAGACCACAAATTTACTATCTTACAGCTATGGAGATCAGAAGTCTGAATGGGTCTCATTGGGCTAAAACCAAGGGGTCAGCAGGGCTACATTCCTTTCTGGAGGCTCTAGGGGAGAATTCGTTTTCTTTTCTTTTCCAACCTCTAGAAGCTGCCTGCATTTCTTGGCTCGCGGCCCCCTTTCATCTTCAAACCCAGCAATGGCTGGTCAGGTCTTTTTCACAGTGAGTCAGTCGGACATTCTCTTCTTCCTCCTTCTACTTATAAGGACCCTCATGATTATATTGGGTCCACTGAGATAATCCAGATAATCTCCCCTTCTCAAGGTGATTTGATTAACAACCTTAATTCTATCTGCAGCCTTAATTTGCCAGTAGCCTAACATATTCACAGGTTCCTGGGGATTAGGGGGTGGTTGCCTTTGGGGGCTATTACTCTGTCACCACATCCTTGGACAGTCAGCATCTCCAACACCTGGTAACTTATTAGAAATGCACTCTCGGGCTCCACCCCAAGCCTCTGAATCAGAATCTGCATTCTAATCAGATCCCCAGGCGAATATACTTTAAAGTTTGTGGAGCCACTACTTGACTATCTGTAAGATTCTCTCAACTTTAAACTTCCCACAATTCTGTGAAAACTGCACTTTTTTCCACCTTCAAATCTTCATTATTCCTTCTAATCCTGGTTTCCTGCCAAAAAAAAAAGTTAATTTTGATTTATATGCCTGGTGTTAATTCCCCAGAAGCCAGCCAAGTAGAACATGACAACACTTCTTGCATATTTTTTACTGGTAGAAAGTAGATGTTAGAAAAGGCAATTAAATTATAGAATTATCCATGATGCAAAGGTACTGGTCTGCAAAGAATATTTTCTTCCCCAAGAAGATTCATAGGCGAACTGCCTTCATTAGAGTGTAGATAATATTAGTGGCCCAGCAAGTGAAGCGAAACGTACACAGATGAGCTGTTTTTAAGGCATCTCTGAACTGCTCAGCATTTGAGAAATGTGACCAAAGCTGATTATAAAATTCCTTTCAGAGCTGCAGGAACGGCAACCCATAAATAACTCTGGTTCTCATTGGTGCAAAAAGGAGGTTGCAGGCTGTTTGACTGCTGTCCTTCTTGTAGGGGATAAGATTAAGCTCACCTCCAAGATTACAAGGTCCTCAAGGCTGGGACCAGCAGTGCCTGGGACCTAGGAGGCGCTTCATACATTTTTGGACTTGAATACTTTTTACTACCATATAATATATTAAGCTGAATTACAGAGATGCACTGGGAAAATAAGCTGGATAAACAAAAGTAATATTTCAATGATCATCTTACTAGACTCCCTACTTCCTTTTATTCATTCATCTATCTGAACATTTATGAATCATCTACTCAATGCCACCCATTGTTCTAGGCCCTCTGGATATACAGCTATGATCCCTGCCGTTTACAAGCTCACATTCCAGTGGAGCAAATAGTCATATAAGTAAATAATTAGGGCAACATGAGTGCTAGATGAGGTCTGTGAACAAGGCTCATGGGCCTCTCTTCTCTGAAATGTCATTCCCATTCTATCCAGATTTATCTTTAAAATCGCCCATTTCTCCCCTTTGCCAGTTGGATTAGTAATCTGGCTTTATTACTTTTATTTTCAGCCCTAGTTACTAATGTTGCCTCTAGGCACTCGCTACTTGTTCTAGAAAATGAAACCTCTCCGACTAGTGCAAGTGAAAAAGAGGTTACTCTAAAGATCTGGTAGGGACTCATGGGACTGCAGGACAAGTTAAAGAAGCAGGAAAGCAGGAAGTAAGGCAGCTCCAAATGGCCCCTCTTCATCTCCATTCTGGCTTCTCTCCCTTTGTGTGGAATAGTCCAGATGCCAAGGCAGAGAATCTGATTGGCCCACTTTGTCTTTTCAGACCTGACTGCTGCGATCATTGTCACTATACTCTGCTTCCTTCATATCGCTCACTTAGCACGAGTTGCAGTTGTATATTTTTTTAATTTGTGTATTTCACATCTGTTTTCCTCTCTAGGTTTGGTAGTGACTGTGTCTGTTTTATTACTGCTGTCTCCAGCCACTAGTGCAGTGCCTGACCATAGTAGGCATTTAGCAAATAAATAAATGAAAGAATGAGACTTGGGCAGGAGGTGGGGGTGGGGTGGGGGGAGTCTGGAAGCACGTGCTGTTAACCACCCTAGTGACGGGCTTCCTTGTGGTGCCACTCAACTTGCAGGAGAGAAAGAGATTGAGAAGAGCCTTGGGTCCACTGACTACTCAGCAAGGCTGAAGGGGAAGGTTCTAAAGAAGGGAAGTATATGGGGGAATCTCCCCCAAATAAGTCTTGGCCAACACTCTAGACACACATTCTTTTCATTTCAAAGACACACCAACCTTTATACCTAGAGAGACCCTTCTCCTTCATGGCCCAATGTAAGTGCTCCCACCCTTTCCTTTTAAAAATTTATTGAGCAGCTAATATATGCCAAATTCTATATCAGACACTTTACATGCATCATCTCTTTTCAGTTTTACTGAGACTCTAGCAGGTCATATCCTCATTTTACAGCTACAGAACCAAGTTTCAGCAATTTAAGCAGCTCATCCAAGGTCATAGAACTAGCATATAGCAGAGCCAAGATTAGAAAATAGGTCTGTTTAATTCCAAAGCTTCTTCTGCGACGTTTGGCTGTTTCCTCTATATTCTCCCCTCCTTGGGCAAACTTAACTGCTCCCTTCTCTGTGATACTACAGCCTTTTCCATAGAGGCAGCACAGCGTTTTACGTGCTTTCAGGTACGGACAGTTCTGGAACCACTGCTACACTGTCCGTCTTAGGGCAGGGACTGTAGCTGGCTCCCTTTTGTGTCCTCAGTGCCTGTTACCTTGTGGAGGCTCAACCAATACCTGTCTGCTGGGCTGAGCTTTGGAAGGATAGGCAGTTACTATGCTATTTTGTATTTTTAAAACTCCACAAATACCATGAGTATCTTATTATACAGAAGTCTCATAAATATTCTTCCCATCTCTGTTATTGAAAGTTAAAGAACATATGTCTATTCTCCATAACCATATAATGTTTAGGTCATATCACAGTCTACAGAGACTCACCTGCCTGTTATTGTGGATGGTAAATACAGAGTGATGGGATGGTCCAAACACTGGCAGAATATTCCTTTGACTCAAAAGAGCAGCCTGAATAAGGACCTACTGTATAGCACAGGGAACTCTACTCAATACTCTGTAATGGCATGTATGGGGAAAGAATCTAAAAAAGAGTGGATATATGTATAACTGATTCACTTTGCTGTACACCTGAAACTAACACAACGTTATCAACTCAACTATACTCCAGTGGAAAAAAAATGGTTTTAGAGGGTAGAGAATGGAGGAGAGCGTTATAGCATATTTATATACAATTAGCAAAACCCCACTGGAGCACAATTTCACATATGAATTAATGGAAAAGTAATAAAAATATTAGCATGACATGTCAAAAAAAACAGAGCAGCCTGGTATAGGTGCAAATTGGCATTCCCTCATTCAACAGATAGTTATTAAATACCTACTATGTGCACATTGTTAGTCACTCGGGGTGCGCTTGGTGACAATGCAAAGATGACTGAGAGGAAGGTTTTGCCCACATGTTGCTTACCGTTTAGAAGACACACCTTACCCAGACACTTAGGCTGTGACGTAGAAGATGCTAAGGTTAGGAGGCACCCACTGATAAGGTCTGTGAGAACCGAAAAGAGACAGAGATGACTTACAGCAGGGATGGTTGAGATGGACTTCATGGAACACATGGCATCTCAGCTGGAGTGTAAGATTTGGGCAAGGGCACACATCTCAGGTCAAGGGCAAAGTTCACACAGAGGTAGGGGGCCAACACTGGGCTTGTGCTTATCTATAAAGGGCAGAGCAAGAGGGGCACTTGGAAAAGCAAGTGGGTGCCCAGTTGTTGATGGCCTTGAATCCAGATTGTAGACATTTAACTTTACTCTTAAGGAAGGTGGGGAAATAGTCATGATTATACTCGAAGAAGAGTAGTCTGGCAACAGCCTTGGGGTGAATTTGCAGGGGAGAGACCAGAAGCAGAGGGAGCTGTTATTTTCTGTTTATTTGATAATACTGGGTCTTTACTGATCACACAGCTGTGTAGGTGGATTGAAAACTTCTGTCAGAACCATTTTTTTGAAACTCACACATAGTCTAAGTGACTCATCAGTAAGCCAAGAAGAATTTCTAAGGAGTCATCGTAGACAGGCTCAAGAAATGTGCAGTGTGAATGAGGAAATCTAACAGCTCTTAAACCAGACAAGTCAGGTCCAGGGGAGGTAGGTTAATGTGGGAAGCTGAAATCAAACGGTGAAAGCCACACTGCCTTGCTGCTTACTGCAGTCAAAATGACAGCAGGGCGGGCCTGAGGCAGAATGGGGCAAAACCTGCCAAGCCAGATAGAAAGCCCCAGAGAGAGGAGAGAAAGGGAGATTAGAATGCTGACGTTAAATCAAAACAATTTTTTAAATGTTTATTTTTTATTGACATGTAGTTGATGTACAGTATAAGTTACAGGTATAAAATACAGTGAGTCACAGTTTTTAAAGGTTATACTGCATTTCGAATTACTGAAAAATATTGGCTGTATTCCCCACGTTGTACAGTATATCCTTGTAGCTTATTTTATACGTAATGGCTTGTACCTCTTAATCCCCTACTCTTATCTTGCCCTTCCCCTCTTGCCTCTTCCCACTGGTAACCACTAGTTTGTTCTCTATATCTGTGTCCACTTCTTTTTTGTTATATTAACTAATTTGTTGTATTTTTTAGATTCCACATATAAGTGACATCATATAGTATTTGTCTTTCTCTGTCTGACGTATTTCACTTGGCATTGTACCCTCCAAGTCCATGGATGTTGCTACAAATGGCAAAATCACATTCTTTTTTATGACTCAGTAGTATCCCATTATATATATGTGTATGTGTATATATATATATATATCACATCTTCTTTATCCATTCATCTGCTGATGGACACTTAGGTTATATCCATATCTTGGCAATTGTAAATGCTGCTATGAACATTGGGGCACATGTTATCTTTTCGAATTAGTGTTTTTGTTTTTTTCGGATATATACCCATGAGTGGAATTACTGGGTCATATTATAGTTCTGTTTTTAGTTTTTTGAGAAACCTCCGTACTGTTTTCCATAGTGGCTGCACTAATATACATTCTCATCAACAGTGTACGAGTGTTCCCCTTTCTCCACATCCTTGCCAACATTTGTTATTTGTGTTCTTTTTGATGATAGCCATTCTGACAGGTGTGAGGTGATAGCTCATTGTGGTTTTGACTTGCATTTCCCTGATGATTAGGGTTGTTAAGCATCTCTTCATGTGCCTGTTGGCCATCTGCATTTCCTCTTTGGAAAAATGTCTATTCAGTTCTTCTGACCATTTTTTAATCAGGTTGTTTGTTTTTCTCTGGGGTTGTGTAAGCTGTTTATATATGTTGAATATTAACCCTTATTGGTCATATCATTTGCAAATATTTTCTCCCATTCAGTAGGTTGTCTTCATTTTATCAATGGTTTCCTTTGCTGTGCAAAAGCTTTTCAAATCAAAACAACTTTTGATGTGCAAAAGGAAGATTTCTCAATAGCAAATTGAATTTGCCAAACTAGATTTAAATTAGTAAAAGCAAAACAGAGGAATGTGATTTGGGAAAGGTAAAGCAGTTGCTAAATGAACCACTAACTAGTGGGCCATACTGTCACCTGACATCCTGCGCCGCTGCCTGGTTGACCCCCCTGGAACGCACTATTTATGGCATGAGAACCCTTGAGGGATGCACTCACGTGCAGCTGCAAACGGTGACCTTCGGGGTGAAGCTGCAGCAACAGACTCACCAGCTTGGGCTGTGGCAGTGAAGTAAAGACCATGTGTCTGAAGCATCGCCGCCAAAGACAGCCTCTGCAAAACAGCCACTGCAGGCGTGAATTTTATGAGTTCTCCACATGCAAACTACCATTAGTCACGCATTGATTGATCCATTGCTCCAGGAGCTTCATTTCCAAATGCAAAGGCAGCTTTTCAGCACAACCTCACTATAACACTGCCTTTGTCATCCACTCCTTATATTTTAAACCTCCTTCATAAGGAGGTTTTTTTTAGATTTAAATGCTTAGACCCCTTATGACTGCTGCATCTTGGATAGTGACACTGTGAGGTTCATGTATTTTTTTTTTTTTTTTGCGGTACATGGACCTCTCACTGTTGTGGCCTCTCCCGTTGCGGAGCACAGGCTCCGGACGCACAGGCTCATGGCTCACGGGCCCAGCCGCTCCGCGGCATGTGGGATCTTCCCGGACCGGGGCACGAACCTGTGTCCCCTGCATCGGCAGGCAGCCTCTCAACCACTGCGCCACCAGGGAAGCCCAGGTTCCTGTATTTTTATGCGTGCATATGAGTGCCTGGATTTCTCCATCTTTCTCAAACACATTTTCATAGAAAAATAAATGTAGTGAATTTATAAATAAGAAGGTGGAGAAACAATACTACTCTCTTCACATTAGGCAAGTACTGTGATTAAAGCAGAAACTTGGCCCAGAAATCCACTAGAATTCAACATTACTATGGAATATCTAAGAATAGGCAGAAATTATTTTTTTCCCTTTTTTTCTCTTTTCTTTAAAACTCGACATTCCTGTTTTAATTGTGTCTTCCTCCAGGAGTTGTATGCAATATTCATAGTTATATTTGATATCAGAACTCAGTTACTGACAATATTCTAAGGATATGTTCAGTGCTAGGATATATAAAGTGACAAGGATAGATGTTTTCTATATCCTACCGTGGTTGATTTTTTTTTTTTCTTTTAAAGAGGGACACGCAAAAGTAGTATAAACATCTAAAGAAGAAGTATCTCTATAAGCTCAGGTTTATATTATATTTTGCCTTAACATAATAAAATAAATTATGTTTTGCAGAGGAGAGACTGGAAACAGGGCAAACAACTATTTTATGTTTATTCCATACTTCTAGGTCTTTACTGATCACACAACTATGTAGGTGGATCGAAAACTTTGTGTTTTTTTTTATTGACACATAGTTGATTTACAACATTATATTAGTTTCAGGTATACAGCATAGTGTTCAGTATTTTTACGTATTATACTCCATTCAATGTTATTACAAGATAATGGCTATAATTCCCTGTGCTGTTCAATATGTCCTTGTTGCTTATCTATTTTTTTCATAGTAGTTTGTATCTCTTAATTCCATGCCCCAGTCTTGCCCCTCCCTGCTTCCCTCTCTCCACCAGTAACCACTATTTTGTTTTCTATATCTGTGAGTCCATTTCTGTTTTGCTATATACATTCATTTGTTTTATTTTTTTAGATTTCACATATAAGTGATATCATATGTGTTCTCTGTCTGACTTGTTTCACTAAGCATAATATGCTCTAGGTTCATCCATGTTGCTACAAATTATTATTTAGAAGGGCATGACTGATGTGGTAATAATGATGGTAATTATTATCAAGAAATTTTATATAATACTAACCAATTATAGTGGCTTGAAATGCTAGAATTTTATTTAAAAGAACTACATTAGAAGGACAACACGTAATGTTTACACATAACTCCAGTGCACTGGTGCCTGCTAGGCCAATTGTATTTAGTTTTGGACATGCACTGTTAATGATTCTCCCGGGTCAATGCAGGTGTTTTTGTTCTTGTTTTTCTCCCCATCTTGGCTTCTCTTTAAAAAAAGAGATAAATGGGGAGATTTGGGTCAAAGGGTATAAACTTTCAGTTACAAGATTAATAAGTTCTGGGGATCTAATTCACAGTATGGTGATTGTATACTGAATCATATACTTGAGAGTAGATCTTAAATGTTCTCACCACAAAAAAGAAGTGGTAATTATCTAATGGGATGGAGGTATTAGCTAATGCTATGGTGGTAATCATTTTGCAGTACATAACTGTATCAAATCAACATACTGTACACCTTAACTTACACATAACTTAAATATAATGATATATAAATATACATTTATCTACATATAAAATGTGTATATGACAAGGATAAATTAGAGAGAGAGAGAGAGAGAAAAGAGAGAGAGCTATCTTTCTAACATGATGAATGAATAAGAAAGGACAACACAAAAGGATGGTTATGGGATGCTCACAAGACCTAAGTCTTTTGCAGAGCCTTGTAGGCTGCATGATCTGGTCCCTGCCCGCCTCTGGCCTCATCTTTGTATTTTGGAAGCCTCAGCCTCTGCCTCCCTCTATACTCCCTCACCTGTGCCTTCCTCCTCATTCATGCTGTTCCCTCTGCCTAAGATGCCTTTCCTCTTAACCTCCCACCCATCTCTTCTCCCCTGTCCTTCAGATTTCAGCATACCTATATAAAGTCGTCTCCCTGCCCTATGATTTATAGCCTTTATCACAATGTATAAGTATGTATTTGTGTGATCATTTGAACAATATGTGCATCCCCCTCTAGTCTATAAGTTACAGGAAGTTTGGTGCCTTGTCACACAATAGACATTCAAAGATTATTCACTGAAAGGATTTTTAAAGAGAGCAAGCGAAAAAGTGAGAAAGAACTTAGGTTTGAAGAAGTTAATAATATTTTTTAAAATAGAAGCTAGAAAAACTAAGAACCATAAAGTAGAGAAAAAAATCAAAGGACTCTTGTCACATATATACAACTCTGTGTGTGTGTGTGTGTGTGTGTGTGTGTGTGTGTGTGTAATTAGAGTCCTTGAAAATCCCTACATATATAGCATTTCTGAATGTCAAGATTCAAAGCCAGCTTTCTATAATGTCAGAACCTCTCCAAGTTATAAACCCATATCTTGTGCTGTTTTCTCATTATAATCTAAATACTCTTACATGTACATCGAAATGGAGTAGGCTGTCTATTTTCTAACATAATTAGGAAATAGGCTATGCTGCTTAATTGAGTGTTCTGGGCAACAGAATCACATTACACGTTATCATACACATATAATCCACAGTCCATGAATCTGATTACAGTAAATTGCATGTAATTCTAAAACTCAATCTAACGAGGTAAGGATTGTGCAGTGCTTTTGTGGCCATCATTGTGGATGCTACGCACCTTGGCACCAGGTAGTACTCTCATACTTGTCAGTAGTGGCTGCAGTAATCCCCTTGATAGAAAGCTGGGGGAGCCAGGGTTTGCTGAAGTGGATAGAGCGTCCTGTAGTAATTGCAAGTTCTGTGAGATAAAGGTCCATTAATTCTATTAGGCAAAAAGAAAGAACATGTGCAAAATGTGATTAAGAAATACCTATAGGTCATTAAAAAATTGAATATCAGCTTAACCTGTTGAAGTCCTTAGCTCTCATACATGTATTTACTTTTACTGTTTTAAATGTTTGATTTTCAGAAGTGTGTTGGGGAACGTTTTCCGTATTATGGCTAAGATTGCTATTTCAAAAATACAATGCCCCACATTCTATATCTCTATAAAAATTAATGGAGTTTCACACCACACTTCTGTGAACCTCACTATGACTGTCTCCACTGTGCAGATCAGAGAAGCTGAGGCATGAGGCTATTTCTGTAAATTTTCCAAAGAGCTGCCCTGAGCCCACGGAGAAGAGAGCCTGAGACAGAAAACTATCTGTGTACTCACTGAAAAGTACTCACTGAAAGTACACCTTGGAGTCTTGGGGCTGGGTTGGTGGGGGGAGTGGGTTGCAAAACCAGAGTTGGCTTTTCCCACGTGCTACTCCAGTCCTAACAAGGACGTCTCTGTAGAAATGTGTATTCAGGTAAAGAGGCTATCAAGGTGGTCACCAGGATTAATTTTTAGTGGTCTGAAGTGCCTTGAGTATGCTTGATGGCAAGAAGGTAGATTAGTTGGCTTTTCAAGGCCTTTCTAACAGATATCATTCTATCCAGTGAGAGACTAATGTGGTTGAAAAATATTCAAAACGTTTACCTTTCTTTTTCTTTTCCTCTCCTTTGCAGATCTATGCGGTTCGATCAGTTGTTCCCAACAAAAGCAATAATGAAATAGTTCTGGTGCTACAGCAGTTTGATTTTAATGTAGATAAAGCAGTGCAGGCCTTCGTGGATGGTGAGTATACACGTCCCCTGAACCCGAAGACGTTAGAACTAGATATTCCATATATTCTGTATTTTTTTCCTTGAATGCATTGAATACCAATTATTCACTAATACTTTAATTTTCATTAAAATATGCTAGGTTTTAAAGACATATCTACATATTAAGAGCAGAATTTGGAAGTTCTTTTTTCCTCATTGGGGAAAAAAAAAGACAGACTGTAGATAGTTTGCAAAGGATACATATTGTAATGCTACTAATTCCGTTGTCAACCAGTCTGTCCAATTTGTTACTAAGCACGTCCTTTATCTGATGGCGCCCTTGTTAATGGAGGATAATGTACTTTACTCCTGATCTGGGAAGCCTTCTCAACTCTTCAGCCAGCATAGTTCTACTTGGCCTTACGACTGGAATCCTTGAACTTGATGCTTATGTAGCCTGAGAGGACTGGTTTAGTCTTTAATATCCTTAGTTTATGATTTTGAGATTACCTACTTAGTCAGAATATCAGTTCATCTTATCTACCTCTAGAACTTTTTGCTGTCTAAAAAAAAATTGTTTTTTTGGACAGCCCATTGCCAGTGACGGTATAGAATCTAAAGTCTCAGGAATGTATTTATTCTAGAAATGGATAACCTACTGCTTTAGATTTCCTATAAATTATGGGAAAGTCTTCTCTCCTACTCAAATTAAAGTTCCATTTATAAACAGAGATCTCATACCTGTCCTTAGTTATCATATGTCTTCTGTCCCAGCATTAGTTTCTGTTTTGTCAGTATGGACTAACTAAACATAATCTGACCGAAAGGTCAGGGAAGACCTATCAGCACATTCCTCGGGTTTATCCTAGTTACACTTTATTTGTTAAGGACGGTTTGATTTACTTACTTTCCTAGGAGTAGAATAATCTTCCTAAGTTTCTACATATAGTACAATTGCATTTCAGGCAAGGTCTTGGAACCAGGCAACACACTCACATTCTGATATCTGCAGTCAGGGTTTAGGGTCCTAATTGAATTAAAAATGATTATCATTCAAAATAGACCTGCAAGCAGACCCACGGTGCATAACTTTTCTGACTGTTTTTCCTGCTTCGTGTACAAGAATCTTTACTCACCAGATACAAATACAGAGAATGTAATTTTACTCCACCTTTGCAGCATTTAGTGCAATTCATCTCAAGAAAAAATTGGGGGAAACATGCGTATCCTGGCTCAGATAAACTCTTTTCAGGTTTCACTTGCCAACATCACTCACATGGAAAAAAGCTTTAGGAAAGGAAAAAGGTTATTATCCCCATGCCTCCCCAGCCTCAGTTGGATTGAGGCCCCGACGTTCTCCATCATGAAAGTTTTTATTACAGAATGACCCCTGATGAGATGCGCAGATACTCAGTAACTGATGGACTGTCATCAAATCCGATCATATTTAAATAGAGCACCATGCTTGTCCTTCTTGACATTTTCACCTTGTCGGTATTGAGGTCTCATTTTTAAAGACTCGTCGATTGCTGAGAAACCTCATATCATTTTGGATGGGGAGCAGTCAGAAAACTTGTTTAAAAATCACTGAAAATCAGAAATAATTGTTAAGAATCATTTACGAGGCACACTAAAAGCGGCTCAAAGAACTCCAAGCAGTTTCAGTATAATTAAAGTTTAATGACAACAATTTCAAAATTGTCTGTAAACATAGTTATTTCTTCTTCAGAATTACCCTCTAAAAGCTTGTTGTCCAAATTGCAAATAGAATTTATGTCAAAATATGCAAATTAGATGTATAATTGAATATTGCAGTTGAAAGCAGTAAGCAACTCACCTCCTCCCTCTGATTAAAAAAACAGTATTTAACATTTTTTAAAATTTAATTTTATCTGGAAAACTGAAGTTGAGCTATAAGTAAGAACTACCCTAATGATTATTAGCCACTGGTGTGACTTACGAAGTAACCTAGTGAAAGTGACTTCCTAAAGTTCTTCAAAAGGAAAATACTGTGAAACATTAATTCTCCAGCCCAGTTAATAAAAAGACTGAATTATAGCTTACTTTTAAGTGCAGTCTTATTATTTCAAGTACATGTAACGCAAAAGGCCTAAGAGGGGCATTGAATTGGAAACTGTGAATGGATAGGAATAATTAGGCTTTCTGAACATTAGTCCAAACACTATGGCCTTCTGGTTATCAAACAGTAACAGTAGACTCAATAATTGGGACCGTACTCATTTGAAATTTGTTATAACGACCCGCCTGAAGTTTATCTTTGTTTAGCCAACACACTCATTGTAGAGAACTATTAGTATAATGAGACTGTATGAGAATGCCTAAAATTGTTAAAAGGATACATGTAAGAGCTACTCTTTTAGAAGCACCTATTTAAATGAGAACAACTGGTCTACTCATTACCAATAACCGATTGTTGAAATTACCCCCAGCACAGTTGGAATGAGTGAAGAACTTACTAAGACTACATGAAGATAGTGTAGCTGACCAGTGGTTAAGCATTTCTTTTAAAATGTTTTCTAATTTAATCAAGTTAGGCTTTTCCTCTGCATCTGAGCAATGCCACGTATGCATGTGAATGACATTGACAGAACCTAGGACTCAACTTATTTGATGAGCTTCTTTTGTTTCAAAGCGGAACCTTGCAAAGACTGCATCCCATCCCTATTCACAGTGATGAGAGCAAAGCTAACATCAGATCGTCTGTCCTTATCACCCTGCAGGTTGTGAACATAATGAGTAGAGGCAGAAAATGAGCAGGAATAGCCAAACAAAAAGTTAGGATTCACATGGTTAATAATATTCAAAATCTCATGTTTAGCCTGGAAGATTAGAGGTATTTTGATTCATATATCAAACAGAACAATTTTAATTCTACCTATGGCAATGAAGCTATCAGAAAATTCTCGATCTATTTCATTTTCTCTAAGACAACATAATGATAAAACAAAGTAAGCTTCATGTAGTAGGGCTTAATACTTTGATAAAACCAAGATCATGCAGTGAATTTAATGAAAATCTGGAAATAAAAAATGAAACTGGCATTTTTATTAAGGTAGGATGTATCAAAACAAATGAAAAAGCCGGAAAAAAAATCACTACCAAGATGGAAAGACAGAGATGAATTTTGTGTGGTGCTTTATTATGTGAATGCATGTTGAAGATTCTTTGTCTTTGTCTAGGCAGTGCAATTCAAGTTCTGAAAGAATGGAATATGACAGGAAAAAAGAAGGTAAGATTGATATTGATTGTAAATTAGCAGCTTCCATCAGAATCTTCATGGTTGTTATCATTTTAACAAGGCTGCCAATTTTGTGCTTCTTTCATATATGTTAATATGTACACCCAGGAAGCTTCCAGATTCACGACTCTCTTAAATTACCGGCCACCCTCCCTACTAATGCCCTTGTTTTCTGTTCAAGTGTTTTTAACCACCAGGTGTGCTTTTGAAATCCCAGAGTTTTCTTTTTAAGTATTAAGGCGAGCCCAACCGGAGAATTCAAAGGATTCTAGACGTTAACTTGCCTGAACGTATCCTGTAGCACAAAGGAAAAAATTAAGGAGTGTTTTAAAGATACTTGAAAAGCCCTAAATATATTTTCACAGAACAGAGGGGAGATTTTACTCTGCCCCTCTCACGTTATTTTGCTTTCTTGTCTAGTCACACAGTCTCGACTTACGGGCACACGTGCCGTGTGCAGCGCACACACTGGCCTCTGTCTCCAGAACGTGCCTTTCTGGTCTTGTGAGTGACCATGGAGCACTGGAGCCCTCACTAGCTCCAGTGAGGTGCAGCTTCCTTCTTTATTTTTTTATTTTCTTTTTGCAGTATGCGGGCCTCTCACTGCTGTGGCCTCTCCCGCCGTGGAGCACAGGCTCCAGACGCACAGGCTCAGCGGCCATGGCTCACAGGCCCAGCCACTCCGCGGCATGTGGGATCTTCCCGGACCGGGGCACAAACCCGTGTCCCCTGCATTGGCAGGCGGACTCTCAACCACTGCGCCACCAGGGAAGCCCGCAGCTTCCTTCTTGTTCTTGGCCTGTAACCTGTTGCATGACTTTCACAAAAAGTCTGCTTCTCTTTTCAAAGTAACTTCCCCACCCATTCCCACTATTCCCAGAGAGGCCTTGTGTTTTGGGAATCCCAGGATATACCCTTCCCACTGAGGGAAGATCGCAGGCCTGTGGCACAGGTTTTAAACAAACACAAGAAAGCAGTATTGCTTTCATAAAATCCCGAGATTACTGAAATTACTAGAATGATCCGTTCCTCCTTTTTCTCCTCCTAGCTTCATGGAGAATAGGAAGAATTATGAAAAAATTTTTAAATCTTTGTATGCCACCGCCTTTGACAATCTCTGCTTATCTTTAATCATAGCTTCCCAGGCTTCTATGTGAGATGAAGACAATTTACAGGTGATTGAAAGGCAGTATTTATACTTACCTGGAGGAATTTCAGATGTGTGGTTTGGGTATGAAATTTCTCTGATGTGAAAAACAGAGCAGACGGCAGCTGCAGACCCAACTCATTACTAAGCCTCCCTCTTAGAGGTTCAGTGGGAAAACTGTCTCCCCAGCCCAGGAGACGCAGGGCTTGTGTGGGAATAAGTGCCCCTGGGCCTTCCTTCACCCAGTCAGTGCATTTCTCTCCCCTGGAGGAGCCCTTACTCAGGGGCATGATTGTGGTTTCAAAGGAAACGAAGGAGAGTGGGGTGGAGAATCAAGAGAAAACTGTTTCTTTTTATTTAATTAATTTATTTATTTATTATTTTTTTTGCGGTACACGGACCTCTCACTGTTGTGGCCTCTCCCATTGCGGAGCACAGACTCCGGACACGCAGATTCAGCGGCCATGGCTCTCGGGCCCAGCCGCTCCGTGGCACGTGGGATCTTCCTGGACCGGGGCACGAACCCATGTCCCCTGCATCACAGGCGGACTCTCAACCGCTGTGCCACCAGGGAAGCCCTTCTTTTTATTTTTTTTTCCAAATG
Source organism: Delphinus delphis (assembly GCF_949987515.2). Lineage (NCBI taxonomy): Eukaryota > Metazoa > Chordata > Mammalia > Artiodactyla > Delphinidae > Delphinus > Delphinus delphis. The sequence continues at coordinate 35,113,846 of NC_082689.1, read as the reverse complement.
TGTTGAAGAACAAAGCCGGGCTGATGTTCAGCTGGTGGGACACTGATGCAACAGGCGGGACAGGGTCTGCCCTGATGGGCCCCATGTCTGTTCTCATTGGCTGAGGCTTGCACCAAGGTCTAAAAGTTTTCAATTATCTAGAATGCAGGGTTGCGTTATTTTGAACTAAATGTAACTGAAGTCTCGTAATGCCGTTCAGGTAGCAGCCGAGAGATCCAGATACAGGTGCACAGTGCGAATCCAGGTGGACCCACGTGGGTTCGGTGTTCCTTTGTAGCCGTTGTCCACTCCAGCTTAAGTATTCATGGGGATGATTCCTGGACAGTGACAGCAATCCAGGGATCTCCTGGTTGGTTGGTGCCTTTTCCTAGATCCAACCTGGACTTTGGGGATCTGACTCTACTTCCTCCTTTCAGAGGGACTTCCCTGCCTCTTTTGTACCAGGCCTCCCCCTGCCTCTCCTCCCCTCAAGAGGATCAGAACCTTAGTGTCCTCCCTGATCCCCCCCGCCCCACCCCCACCCCCACCCCCACCCCCCCACCCCCGTCCATCATCTCTTTAAGAAATGAGACCTCTTCTCCAATACCACAATAGCTGAATTCAGGTTCTTCCAGGGCAGTTATCACAAGACTCTACTGTATGGCCATTCAGATATGTAGCAACTCAATGTGCTCAAGTAATGTGTCAGCTATTGAAGCCATTTCCTGCTGCTTTTTTCCTTTTAAAGAAAACTTTTTGTTTACTATGCTTACGAGGTACAAGTTTATACAGCTCATTGTAGGAAAGAAGATATTTACATTAACTTGGGTGGTTAATAAAGACATAGGCGTTTTCACCCATTCTATTAGAAGAGCCAGAAAACAAAAAAAGGGTAACATATCTTATTTTGGTCTCTGGGGTTCACCTTCTATTTCAAGGATGTGAGCTTCTCATTTGTTTCTCATTCTAGAACAATAAGAGAAAAAGAAGCAAGTCCAAGCAGCATCAAGGCAACAAAGATGCTAAAGACAAGGCAGAGAGGCCCGAAGCAGGACCTGTGCAGCCACCACCGCCAGAGATACAGAACGGCCACGTCAACGGCTGTGAGAAGGACAGCTCATCCACTGATTCTGCCAGTGAAAAACCAGCCCTTGCCCCCCGTGAGAAAAAGATCTCAATACTCGAGGAACCTTCAAAGGCACTCCGTGGGGTCACAGGTCAGTTATCCTTAAGTAAAGTTGCTTAGGCAGACATAGAAGAAAAGGATGCCAAGGGACCCACTGGGACAGTCATTGCTACTGGTGATGTTGGTGGAAGGGAAAGATTGTTCTTTTATGGTGTCCACAGATTCAAGCGGTCTTCTCGCAGGATGGTGGAGGCAGGGAGGAAGGTGACGAGGCTAGAGAAGAAGTGTGCAATCTAGCCCTGCACTAAGTCAGAGGGTTTTTTTAACTAAAAAATATAGTTCTAGTCTGTATTGGGATCATCAGGAAAAAGGAAATTCCAGTTTAAAGAAATTTTTCACTTTTGCTGGGATAAGGGAGGGATAATTGGTGACCAAAGGAAATGTTATTAAAGGGTAGGCCAAGTTATTTTAACTCCTGGTATTTTGTATTATGTGATAGAATATATATCCCAGGGTGTTAGAATCTGGAATGTTAATTACTTGTGCTATAGCTATACATTCATTACTTGACAAAAGGCTACTTAATCAACTGTATGACCTTGGGGGCATCATTTCATCTCTAGTGTCCCATTTCTTTTCTGCAACATAAGGCAGCTGTACAGGAATCTACTGGATCAGTGGTCTTCAATACTGTCTGACCCGATGCTCCATTTTTATATCAAATACTAAAATAAAATTCGTAGATAATATACTCTACCTAGAAACAAAATGTCAATAATATAAAAACATAAGAAGTTCAAGAACAACTAAAATAGAAGGCCTAATAAAATGGCCAGACGTTCACACCCAATTATAATGAATCACTTTGCACTTAAAAGAAGGGAGACAGTACTCAACTGGGTAACGTGAACACTCTTTATTTATATGTGATATGTGAAGTAAGAACTGAATAAGTATATTTTTATGTAGACATGGGATCACTGTGAATGCAGCTGCTACAAATACAGACTGACAAGTGCTGATTGTCAACTCAAATAATGTGACTGCCCATGTGATTGGCCACGGGATTTTCCAAATGGTGAAAAGCTCTTGGTAAAGTTCTGAACACCAAAGAGTCCAATTTTCTCTTAATTTCCACAGTAGTTGAACCCTAGAAATCCAAGTAAACCTTGGAAGTCCATAGGAAAACTGTACAAAAAATACTTGGGTTTACATGTCATGTGTCTAGGAGGATGTGAGAAAGTTCAGGTTACAGGGCAGTTCTTCGTTGTGTGGGATTCCTGTGATTGTAAGTCATTTAGCATCCTGCCCCCAACACCCACCCATACGCAATCATTTAGATAAATTTTAAAAGTGCCCTGTTTTTCAAAATGCCTCCTAAGATAGACCAAGGATGAATAAGACAGGGGCCCTACCTGAGAAGAGTTTAGTCTAGCAGAAAAGACAAGTACAAACAGAAAATCACATAGTAACCAGTATTGAATCAGGGATACCATGAGGAAGCATTAAATAACACACTAGGAAGTTTTTTAATTGTTCACAAAGCTCTAATTTTCTTCCATAAACACATTACCTAACAACACTATTAATAGTGCTATAATTCAGATAATCCTTACTACACAAGGATTTCTTAAAAACAAACAACGAAAATCACCTACTTCTATTTAGAATCTGGATTTTCCAGTAATCTTTTCATTCAGCTTTTCCTCTGCCTACAATTTTGAGAATGTTTTGGTTTATAGTCTGGGCAGGAGAAAGACATTAAATAATCGAGTGGCACATTCCCAACTTTGCTTGTGATTTGCCTTCACACCAATTATTTCAAAAGCTAATTACTCAAGTTGCTGTTGTGATATCAATCATACACTAAAAGCGCAGCACATATAGTTGTTCATTTACTTATAATTTATACCTTCTTCCTAAAGCAATTTCAGTAACTCTATCAAGTATATGACATTAGAGCAAATGCAGTAGTGAATCGCTTCACTTCACGGTGGATAGCTACCTTGAAAGTTAAGTACCCATCCGACGAGTTCTCTGTACCAGGGGGCTTTTGTGAACCCTATCATGAAACTTTTGGCAAAGAATACTTTATTGCACAAAGAGCCATCCCAATATCCCTTTGGTTTTATAAGCTTAGCATGAAGGCATTGAGGTATGTCAGTATTATTTGTTAGTAATTAATAATACAAATCTATCACTCATGTAAATTTTTCTGTTAAAGAATAAAATGATGATAATGGAAGGTTATTAGATGTTTTTGCAAAAGGCAGGGAATCCTCCTGGTTGACCATTCATCAGCAGCTCACTTATTGTGATCATAAATTTTAAAATGAGTTTATAACTAGTTAAGTTTTCCTTCCCAAAGATAATGAAGGTTCATCGGGAAGTTGATGCCAAACTGTCAAATGACTCTGAAATGCTTATTCAGTCTGTCAGAAATCCTGAGACCTCTGCTAGATAGTTCACAGATGAGTGTTGGGTCTTGGGCATTCCACACCCCATTTTGAGTAGACCTTTGGAACTGAAAAGGATGGGAACGATTCCTTACTCCCCTCACTTTATAGCTGAGGAAACCAAGGCCCTTGGGTCGAGAAACTGAGAAGACCCACACCCGGGGGTAACTCTCTTTGGTTAGCAAAAGCCTGACTCAAATGGATGCAATTTTATGCACATGTTAGAGAGTTATTGCTAAAACCACAGGCTCCCTTACTCCCAAAAGATGCATAATTGAAAAATTAGGAAAAAGTAATCGTAACAAAGCTAGATAATGGTATTCTGTACTTGAGTGAGTTCGAAGTATGAGCATAAAAGAAATCTCCAGTCTGCTAGTGGTGGAGCATTTATCAAGCTTTCCAATAATGAAACTGCCTCAGGAAAGCCTGTTCTGAATGCCCAGCTGGGCAGCAGGCTGTGAACATGTGGAATGCATGTTTTATCTTTTTATAACACCTTGACATTCAAGATCTCTCTTTTTAAAAGTTTTAAAAGGATCATTTTCTGGTAGGAGAAAAGTTAACTTTAAGATATATGCAGGTGGTTCCAGGGTGTTAGTGTGACTTCCCACATGAAACATAACCACCCAAAGCATCATCATTTCAGGCTGTAAATATAGTACTGTCGAGTGGGACAACACTGCATGTCAGCATATAGCTTTGAAGTTGGGGAGTTTGATTTAAACTTAGTACAAAATTACTTTTTTAAGCCTTGGAGTAGTTTTTTCTGTATTTCAGAATTTTTAATAACAGCTCAAATTAGATCTTTTACATAATCCGATCAAGATCATCTGCGTCCAAGTACAAACTCAGACAAGGAGTAGATCAAGATTTAGTTTTACCAAATGTAATGCCAAGGATTACTTTTATTTCTAAGGCTCCATCTAAATGACTAAAGCACATTATACCCTTAGGGTTCAGTTATCTTAAATGTTGCTCCTGCACTACTTTTCTTAGGGCTCAGATTGCTGAAATGTACAGGCGCTTATCGCCGTAGGGGCCAGAACAGGAATTCAGATTCCTGTGTTGTCTTTCTCCCTCTGGACACAATTCCCATCCAATAGGAAAGGAGCAGGATTATGGGCCACCAACTGGCTCCATTGAGATAAACTTGGGGGCGGGGCTTTCCTTGTCTTCAGCTTCTCTTCCCAGCAGGCTTCCTTTATATCCTCTCATCTTGTCAAGCATCCTGGGAAGCCAGCTCTTCTGTTACCTGTTACTTGTCTCAAACAGAAGGCCCCATGCAGTGTTCACTGACCTCCACAAACCAGACTTCGCAGTCTGCCCTGTATTGGAGGACAGGAGCAGCTCCATCGTTTTACCTTTGCAGTGCAGATTCTGTGTTTGGCATGCCTCTGGCACAGAACTGCTTTCTCATTCTCTAGGTGAACTGAACCAAATGTGAGAGAAAGGGTCCTGTTGTTTTAGAATGTTGGCTGCTTGTCCTTCATTTGTGCTTCTTATTAAAAAGCAACAACAACAACAGACTGTTTTACAATATTTTTATGGTGTGAGGTTCCCTACAGGATTTCCAGGCAGATTTTTTAATGCTGTTGTTGGCCCTAGCTACAAGATTATTTCCCCTGCTTTTCTAAACCCTATATTGGACCAGAGGATTAGAAAAGATCAACAAGAAGAAAGCAGCTTGCCGAGAACTTTAATAGAAAAGCCAAACGTGTATATTCCAGGATCTCAGCCGTGCCAGCTCTGAGATGGAAGCAACATAATATCATAGCTAAGAACCAGGGCTTTAGCATTAAACATGTTTGGATTCAAATATTGGCCTTGTCACTTACTAGGTGTGTGACCCTGGACAAGCTAACCGCTCTGTGTTTTTATCTTCACTTGCAAAATATTCTACTTTACAAGATTGTGGTGAGCGGTAAATGAGATACATGAAGTGATCAGCACAGCATCTGGCACAAAGTAAACCCTCAAATCATTTCTTTATCTATCCAGGAAATGTTTTAAGCATCTAACATGCGCCAGGAATTCTTCTAGAAGAAGTAAACAAAATTAAAAAGGTTTTGCCCTCTTGGAGAGATGCACAGTAAAGCAGAATACAGCTGAATGATTATAGATTATAGTAAATGTTGTGAAGCCAGCAAGTAGGAGAGAGACTGGGGCAGGAAGGGAAGTGTGGGTAGCAACCGCGGATAAGGCCATACGTGACATGAGTGGATGAAGAGGAGATGTGGATGCTGAGACATTGAGGCTGAGGATGCCCCTGTTCACATTCTGTCACATCAAGCTATCTTGGTCTGAACAGCCAATGTTTTATTTAAACTTTAATTAAGGATTATTTTAGGTGAAGCCCTTGTAGAGTTATAACCATCGGTTTTTAATTAAAGATATAGTACTTTATTCGTATATATAGCTGACATTAAGTACTGTCATGTGAACAGGCGTTTTAAAGCTTATATTTTAGAGCACATTTATCATTATTCTCACTCTATTATTTTGGCATCAGATCCTTGGTGTTAACTCTTGTTTGTAGTTGTGCGTTGTCCAGTCTCAACACCTGCTTCCAGCAGCACTGTGTCTGAACTGTTCAGGTAGTATTAGGGGTGGCCTTACATTGTGTTTTCAGTGGCTTAGGCCTCTGCTTCCTTTCTGTGTGTGTGATAAAGCAGAAAGAGATGGAGACAGACATAGGATGTATCGACGTGAGGACACAGGATATGAAAACCCCTCGGGTGTTTTTCTGTTACCTAGGTACAGCGAAATCCAGAGCCCTCTCCCTTCTCTTTCTCATTTGAAAACTACTTTTGCTACATCCTTACAGCAAAACCACAAACCTACTCATCTCTGAATAGCTGATACCTTCGTAACTTCCCACTCAGACCTTGTTACGGCAGTTTTCAGTTAAAAATAGACTTAATTAAATGGAATGCACTCCTTGCGAAGAATAAAAGGCCTTCCCTTTTTTTTCTTAATTTTGAACAAAGATCTAAATGGTTCTATCAAAATGCTATGAGAATTAAGCCTGTTTTTCAGAGAAATAAGTCTGCAAAACAAATCAAGTTAACATGCCTACCTTGTGTCATTGACAGCTTATTAATCCAGCGACTTTGTTATCTATTATCTTTTAATGTAAATAAACCTGTAAAAGTATTAATGACGTATGAGACCTTGTAAAGACAATGTAAATTAAACTAAAAGATTGGCTTCCAATTAGAAAGTTTCCAGCTTTTATGCCCTCTGAGCTGATCAAGTCTTATAGAACATGAATGAAATAATAAAGTCTATCTGTATTCGATAAAGAAGTTACGAAAAGGCAGAACTGACTGACATTATGTCTTCTGAATAAACCTGTTTTGGTCTCTGTTCCAAAGTTATTGGTTCCTCTGAATTTCTGTTAATTAGCCTGTCATGTAGAGATAGAAGAATGATGAAAAATGCAAATTAAGGTGCACAATAATTGTAATGTGAAGACTTTTCTTGGGGCTTCATCACTGGACCGTTATTCTGTGACATCTTAAAAGAGTTGTCTTTACTCACGGTCTCCATTCCTTTACCTCTTTCTCACTTATCAACCTATCCTATGGCTTACAGCCCCATTAGTCCAAGGAAATTGCTCCCACCAAGTTTACCTCTAAGTCTTCTCTTACTGGCTGTTAATTGTTGAGTCTCATCAAGGCTGGGTTAGTTCCAAATCCTTTCTCATATAGAGCTATACTCTTTTTGTAGATCATTTCAGCCATACCCTAGCCTTAATTATGTACACTGGCTCACAAACTCATCATCCCAGTCGAGGCTACTCTCTGAACTCAGACTCTTACTTGACATTTTCACTTTGAGATTTCAAAGCACTTTAACAACATGCTCATAACAAACTCCTGATCTCCCTTCCCAGCCTTAGCTTTCTTTTATTGTTCCTGATCTTAGTGTACTGTCCATCCATTCTGCAAGCCAGAAATCCAGGCATCAGTCATGACATCTTCCTCATCACCAAGTTCTGTTGATTCTCCTTTTCAAATATTCCTGGAATCCATCCATTTCTCACTGTCTCTACCTCTACCTTCCCATCAAAACCATCCTTTCTTGCCTCTGCTGCTCTAAATGTCCACTCATTCATCTCCTGGCATTCACTCTGTTCCCCTCTAAATCATTCTCTATCCTGTAATCTTTTCAGATGACACATATTTGAACTCTTAAGATAAAGGCCAAGAGTCTTACCCTCGCCTGCAAGCCCAGCATATTCTGGCCCCTGTGTCCCGTTCCTGCCTCAATGCACAGCATGTCCATTCTTGTTCTCTGCTTCAGCCGTACTGGTGTCCTCTTAGTCCCACGTACTGGCCGTGTATAACAGTCAGGTTCAAGTCAGGAGAGAGAAGCCACACCAGTTATTTGGATGGGAGGAATGTAATAGGAAGAACTGCTAACTAAAACTGTAGGAGGTGGCTAACTACTAAAAGGGGTAAGTAAGGAGTCTCAGGGGTCTAGACGTGTCAAGAGAGCAGTTACTATCTCCAGGAAGACTGGACAATAAAGGAACTAGGACTGGGAGAGTCCCCCAGTCTAAAACTGAGACTGACCTCATCAAACAAGGTGTGTGGCTACCCAGAGGAACATGCATGCCGCCTCGCGGTGGCAAGAAATCTTGGCATAGGGCCTGGCCCAAGCTGTTCTGTAGAAGAAGCCCACCATTGCCATAGGGTGTAGATAGACTGGAACTGCTCAAAGCCACTATCAGGGCTGGGGAGCCAGAGAACGTGGCATGAGAGTGCAGCTGGAGCTCCTCTGCATGGCTGCTGGCTCCTGTGGTGAATAATAATAATAATGAAGGACCAGAACCTAGATGGGAAGTGTATTTCTGTCTTCATCGCCTTGTGCGACCCCTTTGTTGCCCTCTACCGACAAAGCTAACGTTCTGCCAGTTGGCAAAACAGAATTGTTTACAGCGTCCAGCTCCAGTATCACAAAGTAGGGCAAAGAAGAGTGGATTTGGAGTTGAGAGACAATAACTTGATAACTGCCTCAAATACTGTCTTTGCCTGGAATGCCCTCCTCATCTGATTAGTTTTTCATGTAATTTCAGGTGAGCTTAGTTGTTACTTCCATGGAGAATTCATTCTTGATATCCCTAAGTCAAATACTCCAATTGAGGATTTCATATACTGTGTACTTTTCTTTCATAACACTTAACACAGCTGTAATTCTACATTTGTTTGTGTGGTGGTTTGATTTATGTCTTCCTATGAGACTGCAAGTTCTATAAAGATGGGAACCACAAATGTCTTTTACTACTGTTGTGTTTTTGGCGTCTAGAACAATAACTGCACATGATAGAAACTCAAACAAGCCTTTTTCCTGGTTGTTTTGAATTATTAATGATAAAATATGTGGATAAGTGTAGGTTAATTAAAAAGTTTAAGTTTCTGTGCTGCTTTTTAAAGATAATTATGGATTTTGTATTTCTGGTTTTTAAAAGGCATTTATATTAATTGGAGAGATATGAAAAATACAGTAAGGTTTAAGGGGAAAAATATCCTACCTCTCAGAAAAAAACACCGTAAAATTTTATTTCAGAATGTTTTAAATGCACAGATGTATAGGGGTTGTTTTTACAAATATTACGTAGCGGGTGAACTTTTATATTCTGCTTTTTATTTAACATGACATTACAAACATTACCTCATCATTGTATGTTCTTTAAAAACATGACCTTAATGGCTGCAATTTGCCATGTTTATTTTAATTATTCCCAAACTGTTGTCCATGTGCATTGTTTCCATTTGTTTGCTATTATAAGCAATGCTATAGCAAACATTTCTTGTATATAAATCTTTATGAACAATCATGATTATTTCCTTGGCATATTTTCTTAGAAGTGGAATTATTGGGCTCAAAGGGTATGGATATTTTTTAAGTGCTTAATATATTGCTGTCCAGAAAGATTGCACTAATCTCATTGTTTTTATTTGTAAAACCGATTAGTAGAAAGATGGAACATTTTTGAGACGTTTAATTTCCATTTACATTTTTTCTTTTGTGAGTACTTAAGAACACTAAGATCAATGATTAAAGAACTACCAATTACTTTATTATTGGTTATTATAAAACACTATTGAATTCACTTAAGTATTGATACTTTTAAGAGAATGGTAATGCTTTAAGTAACACAGATATTAGCAATTTTAGGCATTATTTTATAACAACAAAATTATTTTTTGTTTATCGGTTTTTTCTAGATAGAACTATTTTACAATACTAAGTTAATTGTCATCAAATGATGTGATTTACTGAAATTACATTTGTATAGGAGACTATGAAATCATCTAAACTCAATGGGTTAAAATAATTGTTTTAGAACTACTCTGTATTTAAGACATCCTTTAAATTTAGATTTGAATTCTGCGTATACTTCCTTCAGTCTACTTTTAAGTACATGAGGCTTTCACTAAAAAGTAAAAGCTAAAGAGAAAAAGGAGTTTTCAGAAACTTTCAAATCTGAACACATACATGGCTGTACATATATTATGAAAATCTTTGAATCTAAGTTCACATATTTCTCCCAAAAGGAAGATTTGTTTTCTCTGGTGCTGTTAACAAAAAACAACCACCACAGTTCATGTTTTGCTCTGTAAAATAAATTAAGTCAAGGACAAGTCCAATATGTAAGTTGATACAGAGATTTAGTAACTGGAAAATTGATAGTTCTCAGTATTGGCAAGAGTTAAGTGTGAGAACAATTGCATGCATTACAGCTGAATGTCAGTGGGTCCAAGTGACTGGAAAATAATTTGGCAAAGCATATCAAGAATTTTTTAAGAAAAAGAAAGGCATAAATTTATATCTTCTTCATCATAAACCCCACTGAATTATAGTAAAGGATTTTTAAATATAGAAATCCACAATAATGAAGAAAAGGGAAAAGAGGGCCTCAATTTCTAGAGGAAGGAAAGTAGGTGGAAGAGGATTGACTGATGAAGCAGAGTATGGGAAACTGCAGCATAGAATTCAGAGGGAGAGAGCTTTGGGAGGGAGGAGGCTGACTGCCTGTCAGAAAATGGGGAAACTCTGCATTTGGAGTCAGCAGATAGGATGGGGGGCAAACTTAAGAAAAGAAATATAAAACAGGGTAATTAAATAAAGGTATTTTAAAGAACAGTCTACTATCCCCTTACCTACTTCCAGTCCAGCTTGTTTTATAAGATGCCTAACATTTGTCTTCAAGGCAAAAGGCAGGGTGGGGGGAGCAGAGAGTGATATGCTGGTATTTTAATGACTTATTAGAACAAAATACAAAACTCTTTAGAGGAAAATAACAAAATCCAGTGTTTCTCAATGTGTCATTCACAGTATTCAGTATCCAGTTTAAAAAATTACTAGACATGGGAAGAAGAAAATGTGACCTATAGTAAAGGAAAAGATTAGTCATTAGAAGCAGACCCATAGACAACCCAGATGTTGGAATCAGCAGATAAGGATTATAAATAAGGATTTTAAAATTTTACCAAAAAAAGGTGAAGAGAGGAGAATTTTAGGAGAGATAAAAAGAATAAAATGGAAATCCTAGAACTAAAAAGTACAATAACTGAATTTTTTTTTAAAGTCATCAGATGCCTTTGGCAGCAGTTTGGACAATAAAGACTAAAGGATCAGTGAACTTGAAGACAGGTCAGAAGAAATCATCCAAACTGAAGAACAGGGACCAGTGGTTAAGACTCCACGCTTCCACTGCATGGGGCATGGGTTCGATCCCTGGTCGGGGAACTAAGATTAATTAATTAAAAACAAAAATAAACAAACTGAAGAACAGAGAAAAATATTAAAAGAAAAGACAAAACAGCAACAAAAAGCAGAGCCTCGGTGACTTAAGGGGCAGTATCAAGCAGTCTCACAGATATGCAATAGGAATCTCAGAAGAGAAAAAGAAGAGAATGGAGGGAGGGCGCTTATGAAGAAACAATGGCCACAGTTTTTACAAACTCAGCATAAAACAACCACCCACATATCCAAAAAGCTCAGCAAAATCCAAGCAGAGTAAATGATAGAAAATCACACCAAAGCATATCATAGTCAAACTGCTGAAAGTCAAAAGTGAAGACAAAAATCTTAAAAGCAGCCAGGGGAAAAAAACACACATTGCAAACAGGAAACAACAAAAAGAATAAAGGTTGACTTCTCATCAGAAACAATATGGGCCAGAAAGCTCTAGAATGAAATCTGTAATGTAATGGGAATAACTGCCAATACGGAATTTTATATCTAGTGAAAATATCCTTCAAAAAGGACAGTAAAGCTAAGATAATTTCAGATAAACAAAAGCTGAAAGAATTCATCACCAGCAGACTTGCACTACAAAACAAGCTGAAAGATATTCTTTAGGCTGAAAGTAAATGATACCAGATTGAAATTTGAATCTGCTGGAAGAAATGAAAAATACTGAAAATGGTAAATATATGGATAAAAAGAAAAGGTTTTTTTTCTCTTATTTTTTTTAAAAAAACAATTGACTGTGTAAAGCAAAAACAATAACAATGTATTGTGAGGTTTACAACAAATTTAGAGGTAAAATATATGACTATAAATATACAATTGACAGGAGTGGGTAAGTGGAATTATACTATTGTATGGTTGTTACCTTATACATGAGGCAGTATAATATTGATTCAAAGGACACTGTAATAAATTAATGATATATACTGTAATCCTTGGAACAGTCTCTAAAGACAAAGAATGAAGAAGTATCACAAAAAAAGATAAAACTATTACTTGAAAACAAATTCACCTAAAAGAAGTAAGGAAAAAGATCAAAGAGATAAAGAGTAGACACAACTCAAAATGGTAAACATAACCCAATAATATCAAAAATTACATTAAATGGAGATGGACTAAAAATTCGAATTAAAAAGCAGAGATTGACAGCCTGGATAAAATAGCAAGACCCAACTATATGCTGATTACAAGAGATGCACTTTACATAGAAAGAGAGACAGGCCTAAAGTTAAAGGAGAAAGGAAAAGATATACTATCCAAAAGGTAAGCATAATAAACTTGGTGAGGCTATATTAACGCCAAAGAAGATTTCAATACAAGGAATATTACCAGAGATAATTAGGATCTTTTCATAATAATAAATTGATCAATTCCTTAAGAAGACATAACAACCCTAACTTTACATGCACCTAACAACAAAGCTTCCAGACCCATGAAGCAGCAATTGATAGAACTAAAGAAAGAGACAAATCCACAATAGTTATGGGTTTTATCACCATTTTCTTAGCAACTGATAGAGCAAGTATATTAAAAATCAGTAACAGTGTAAAAGATTTGAACAATATTATCAACCAACTTGACCTAATTGACATTTGTAGTACACTACACCCAACAACTTCAAGAGCACATGGCATTTTCACCAAAATAGACCAATCACTGGACCATAAAATAAGTGTCAAAACAAAAGTTAAGTTTTGAAATCTTTAGAGTATGCTCTTTGACCAAAAATAGAAGTAAATTAACAATTAATAGCAATAAGATATCTAGAAAATTTCCAAAAATTCAGAAGTTAATCAGCCTTCTAAATAATTCATTGGTCAGGAATTCCCTGGCAGTCCATTGCTTAGGACTCCCGCTTTCATTGCTGAGGGCCCAGGTTCAATCCCTGGTCAGGGAACTAAGATCCCGCAAGCTACATGGTGCGGCCAAAATAAATAAATAAAAATAAATAAATAATCCATTGGTCAAAGAAAAAATTCACAAGAGATACTAGAAAATATTTTGAACTACATCGTAATGAAAATACAATAACCCAATTACCAATATCGGTAATGAAATTGACCCTGACCCCTCGTTCATTTAAAGACTAACAACAAACAGGATATTATAAGCAACTTTATGCCAAAAGGTGAAATGGACAAATTTCTTAAAAAATATGAATTACTAAAATATACGTAAGAAATAGAACATTTGAATAGCCCGAAACCTGTCAAAGCAATTGGTAATTAAAATTCCAGGCCCAGATTGCTTCACCAGTGAACTCTTAAAAACATTTTAGAAAGAAATAATAGCAATCTTAAACATATTTTTATTTTCTGAAATAGTTTAGAAATAGAAGGAAGGGAGCACTTTTCAACTCTTTTAATGAGACCAGCATAACCTTATCAAAACCTGACAAAAATCATTACAAGAAAAATTTAGGAACCATATTGCTCATGAGTAAAAGAGCAAAATCCTCAACAAAATATTAGCAAACTGAAGTAAGCAATATTTAAACCCAAGATAATACACCATGACCAGGGTACTTTTTTCCAGGAATGCAACATTAATTTAGCATTTAAAAACCAATCAGTGTAATTTACTGCATTAACAAAATCAAAGAAAACAACAGCATGATCATCTCAAATCACTTGACAAAATAAAAACTCCCAGAATATAAGAGAATTTACCGATAAACATATGAAAAATATACTATACAGCTAATATAATACTTGATAATAAAATATTGAATGTAGTTTTCCTAAGATCAAGAACAATGCAAGGATGATTATTCTACATTGTACTAGGATTCCTAACCAGTCCAATAAGACAAGGAAACACTTGAAAGGAAGAAATTAAACTTCATTTACAGATGTCATTATTGCCCATGTAGAAAATTTTAAGAAAGCTACAAAACAAAACAAAACAAAAAACTAATAAGGAAAGTAGCAAGGTGTTTTAGGTACAAGCTTAAATATATAAAAAGTTAATTTGTGTTTTTGTATTCTAGCAACCAGCAGTTGGGAAATGAAATTTAAAAAAAATTATATACAGTGACATTTTGCATGTCATCTAAAATACCTAGGAATAAATTTAACTAAAGATGCACAAGACACTAAAAACTATAAAACAATGCTGAGACAAATTAAAGAAAACCTAAAAAAAAGGGAAGATATATCATGTTCAGTGATCAAAAGATGCAAGATTGTTAAGAAACCAGTTATCTCTAAATTGATTTATAGATTCAATGCAAACCAGTCAAAATCTCATCAGACTTTTTTTGTAGAAATACACATATTGAAATGCAAAGGGCCTAAGATCTTGAAACAGTCTTGAAAAAGAAGAGCAAAGTTGGAGGACATGCATTACCTGATATTAAGACTCATTATATAGTAATTAGTAAATAAGGTAGTGTGGTATCGGGGTGAGGAGAAACAGTTAGATCAGTGGAATAGAATAGAGTTCAGAAATAGAATACCATGTATACAGTCAATTGATCTTCAACAAAGGTGCCAGGACAGTACAGTGGGGAAAGGTCAACTCAGATTTATCATGCTGGAGTCTTATATTACTTTTTCAATTTTATATACTAGTCGTTAAGGGCAGAGAGACTATGTCCCATTTAACTCCTGTGAATTAGCCAAGGCAAGCACATAGTGAGTGGGCACAGGTCTGTGGAGTTAAATTGAATCAGAAACCAGAACCATACTCAAGAAGTTATGTAAATATTGGGATCTGATAAGTATTTTTAATAAAAGGAAGGCTTAGGTAATAGATTCAGAAACACATAAGCTTCTAGGAGCAATTTTTTAAATACATGGACAAGGATTAAATTAAAATGTATATAATTTTTATTGAAATCTGGGCAGATTGGGTGTTTCCAGAGAGAACTTTTCTTTCCAAGATGTAGCTACTTTGGTTCAAGTATTTGATGACTGTAGGATAAAGACACAACCAGAGACTCACATCAAACTAGGCTCCCTGTAATTGGAAAGGCCCCAGGCATGCACAGTACCAAAGTAATGCTGATTCAATCATTCATGCATCCATTCAGTATTCATAATGTACTCACAAGGCACCAAGCATGTAATGATGAACAAGATAATACATCACTGTCTCTACTTTTCTCATGTAGAAATTGCAGAGGATATTTTAAGGTTGCACTAAAATCAATACCCTCTTAGTCTAGAGAGACCAACAATCTTGTGCTTCTTTTGGTGTATATTAGTGCTTTTCAATAGAAATGTAATGTGAGCTATATATGTAATTTAAAATTTTCTAGTAGACACATTAAAAAAGTAAAAAGAAGCTGGTGAATCAAATTGAGTAATATATCTTATCTAACAACATACCCAAAATCATTTTGACATGTGATCAATATTTTTTTAATTATCAAAGGAATATATATATATATATACATATATATATATTTTTTTTAAAGAAGATGTTGGGGGTAGGAGTTTATTAATTAATTTATTTATTTTTGCTGTGTTGGGTTTTCGTTTCTGTGTGAGGGCTTTCTCTAGTTGTGGCAAGCGGGGGCCACTCTTCATCGCGGTGCGCGGGCCTCTCACTATCGCGGCCTCTCTTGTTGCAGAGCACAGGCTCCAGATGCGCAGGCTCAGTAATTGCGGCTCACGGGCCTAGTTGCTCCGTGGCATGTGGGATCCTCCCAGACCAGGGCTCGAACCCGTGTCCACTGCATTAGCAGGCAGATTCTCAACCACTGCGCCAGCAGGGAAGCCCCAAAGGAATATTTTTAACTCTTCTTTTCTTGTATTGAGTCCTCAAATTTCAGTGTGTAATTTACACTTACAGCCAACTTGATTCAGACGAGCCATATTTCGAGTGTTCAATAGCCACATGTGGCTAATGGCTACCTTAATGGACAGTGATATGAAACAACTCCAAGTCAACTATAGTCTATTGGAGTTTACAAGTGGATTCCAGAAAGGTGGAAAACTGATGGTACTTCTAGCCCATAATGTTAGAGGAAAATCACTGTATCCAGGAAAGAACTCTTGTTATTCTGTTGCTAGAAATATCTGGATTTGTGGTCAAGATGAACCTACTTCTATTATGGTTCTATAACTCTCTACCAGTTTTCATCTGAAAGAGTCCTAGAGTTTTACTTATTTGGAGACAGATCTGTACAGCCAGTGTGCAAATATATCCAAGTAGTCTTTGAGAATTCAGATCTTTCCAGCATTCAATGACCTCACTAATGAGACAGCTTTTCAGGACCTAAAAAGATACTGCTACTCAAATTTCCCAATAAATAGTTTTTGGTTGGATGATGAGCCAATAGCCCACATATCAGTTCTGTGATACACAAACAAAAATTTTCAGCTCTAGGTTAATGAGCCCAAGCTCATTTGCATGCTTGTCCTCCTTTAAAATGCTTTTGCATTCAACAGAGTAATATTTTCCTCTGTTCTAAGGTCTTTATTTCCACTAGGCTATAATAGAAATCCCCTTATTTTCAAGAATAACAGTAATTTACTATACTATGTACAATGAGCTGTATTTTAGATTCTCAATTTATAAAATTTCATCAGGCCTGAATCTCAGCTATGATTTAGAGAGGGAGTGAGGTGGAACCAGCCTATACTTAATTACTTTTAACAAAACATTTATAGATTCATCAAAAAATTAGTTTTTCGAGACTTCCCTGATGGTCCAGTGGTTAAGACTGCACACTTCCACTGCAGGGGGGCGCGGCTTCAACCCCTGGTCAGGGAACTAAGATCCCACATGCCATGGGGCACAGCCCCTCCCCCCCCAAAAAAATTAGTTTTTCATCTTTCACAGTAGAGTTTCTTCTGGTGGGTGGTACTACCTAGGTACCACCCATCTCCACCCCAACAGAAATACCTAGGAAGTTGAATCCTGGATCTACTTCTGAATCGAAATCTCTGGAGGTGGTGCTGGGGAATTTGCATTTGCAGTAAGTACTAGGGGAAAAACTCATGCACACTAAAGTTTGACAACTACTGCTCTACAGGGAGGTTCCAAACTTTATTATAACTAAAGATAAAATTGTATACTACCATTTAAATCTGTTTTATTACTGGAGGAAATGATGTTTTCAGTACTTATTTACTTTGTTCACCACCTGGGCTGAACATTTCATTGGATGCTGTAATTTCCCTTTAAGTAACTTTTAAAGGGCACTCAGTATTCAGCCCATAAAAACGTATCCTGTGCCTTTTTAATATATAGGTAGTAAATGATGGATCCAACTAAAGTCAAATTTACCCATCAAAAATGGGCAAATGTCTAAAATCAAATTGACGAGGACCAGATCGTATTCTTTTGTACTTTCCAAGTGTAGTCTCTGTAATGTTTGTGACAGTGTCAGGAAAGGTATTTTTTGTTTCTTGTTTTTTTCCTATGAAATCATTTTAAGAGTACTTTAATTCAGTCACAATTCTACAGATAGCCATTGACCTAGACACAAGTACTGGAGCTTCAAAAAGGAATATGATTTTAGCATCTGCCTTCAAGTGCGTCATAGCCTCTGCAAGGAAGGGACAGACATGGAAACCTTGTGTTAGAGTATAATGCACTAAGTTTTTACAAGGCACCACGGAGTAGAGAGAAGTGAGGCAGGGTGACTATTTGAAAGGGGGCTGGGTGTCACAGAGATGATGTTGTGCTCTGTTTGGGTATAAGCTGCAGTTGGCCAGAGAAGTGCAGTCATTCCTACAGGGTCATCCAGACATCGGGAAGATCAGAATGTGCCAAACCTGCTCTCTTTCCACTACACCCAGCTTTCTCTAAGAACCTGACCTGCAAAAGCATGCCGGCTACCCCTTTTCTCACACCCAAAGCGCTCTCTGGTTGTGAGTAAGATGTTAATGGTGATACATTTCCTTTTCAGGCCACTAAGGTGCCATTTAATTCACTCCGGCAATAACTAAATAGGGACCTACCTTTAAAAGACGCTGAAAGCAATGCACTGCTTAATTTACTGCCACATCTGTTAAAGCTCCAGAGAGAATCTGACTCCCTAGATTTTAAATATAGTTGAGTTACTGTGATGATGTTTCCTGATTTAATCCTTCTATAAATTAGATGAAATGATCATAGAACCTGTTGTCACTACATTCTTGCCCTATCTCCAGTCACTCTTCTGCCTTCATTAATTCTGAATAAAATACCACAAGACATTGATGGAGCACTTGGAGGTGGGAGGGCTATGTCTTTATAGCCTCAATACGAAATCATACTTAAAGACGCCTAAGCCTTTACTGAATGGGGGAAAACAAACTGTTCACCTCATGTAAGGCTCCTAATGGCCTTCCTGGGTGGTTATGGGTGAGGAAACTAAGGCTCAGAGATAAGTGGCTCGCCTGGGGTCACTCTGCAAGTAATTACTGGAGCCAAAACACCCACCCAGGTCTTGTAACTCCAAGTACAAGGTTCTTTCCAGTATACCCTTTCATCTCCCGGGGCATCTATTAAAACAGTTTCTTGACTGTTTGCAGTGAAAGGCACTATTGCCAACATGTAAACAAAAACAAAAATCGCGGCATCCCCCGTCACTTTATCATCAGTGTTTTTAGTTTATCACTTCACAGTCATTATTTGGTGTTTTCTTACAGAAGGCAACAGACCACTGCAACAGAAACTATCCTTAGATGGGAACCCCAAACCTATACATGGAACACCAGAGGGGTCAGATGGCCTACACTGGTCAGCTGAGCAGCCTTGTAACCCAAGCAAGCCTAAGGCAAAAACTTCTCCTGTTAAGTCCAATGCCCCTGCAGCTCATCTTGAAATAAAGCCAGATGAGTTGGCAAAGAAAAGAGGTAAAGTGATTTCTTTTGCACAAATGATTCAACATATTTTGTACACACAGAGGAGTACCCGAATGACAGAACTTTCCAAAAGATGCTGCTTAGTGAAGAGAGATACACATGAAATTGCATTTCTTTCTGTGAGCCACATAGGTTGAAAGCCAGATGTGATTCCTTCATTGTTAATTAAAGGTCTGGAATGTTTAAGTGGAATTATATCGCCTTTTTCTGCCCCTCTGTGGCCGTTCTTCTCTTTGTAGGCATGGATAAATTTGCACCACAAACACTTTCTCCCCTTACATCCTATAAAGCAAATGTTGATGCGGGAGCTCTTTTAGCGATGTGAAGGCTGAATGTTTCCCCAATATGTGAGCTTGTAAGTGCTGAACTTGCACTGAATGAAGATGAGTTTAGAGGCTGCTGTGTCTTCTTCTGATATGACCTTCCTCATGTAAATTCAGTTCTGTGTTAGGACTTGCAGACGATATACACTGAAAGAGAGTTTTATATTTGACACATTATATTTTTATCACTTTTTGAGCTTTGATATACTTTACACATAACTGGTATTAAAAATGAAAGGGGCTAAATCACTTCCTTTCTGATTGCCAGAAGATTAAATAATACTCTTCTCATTCAGCCTCAGTTGCATCTGATTTCCTTGGCTTGGGTTTGATTATACCTTCTCACTTTTCTTGAGAGAGATTTCTTTCTTCTAAGAAACATGCCCTTGTTGGGATAAGTACAATTTGCCTGTTTGCTCTGCACTGTCTGTAAACCCTAGTGACAGTTTCAGGAAATCAGGCAAGATTGGCACCCACAGAGCTGCTTTAAGTGCTGCTGCTATAATTACAGGCCTGGCTCAGGACTGATGGGGCCAGAGCCAGTGTACCTGGCAGCGATGCTCTGTCCTCTCTCTAGCCCATTGGTACCTCTCCCAACCTCTCTGTCATTTTCCTCTTCCAAAAGCCCTGCTGGCTTTAAACTACGCAGAGTGGTGTCTATCGAGAGAGCCAGCAGCACAAATGGTCTTTAGATGTATCAGATTCTAAGAAACTACAGTTTGCAATAGAACATAATGATCAGAGCCTCTTTCCAAAGGGCAGAGGAGACACACGTGCCCCAAATGGCCCATCCAGAGAGCCCACTGGTGAGATCCCAGCTGTCCCAGGGGCCACACAACCACCCAGTCTGGGTTGTAAACATCCTCTTAAAGGAACTTTTTTTTTCCATTGAAAAACAAAAGACAAATCTCTCTCTTTTTATTGGAAGGGGGTGAGTTAGTTGCTTTTGTTGTTGCTGTTTAGCTCCAAAATAAAAAAAGAAAGTGCTCACTTTAACATGCTTTCTCTCGACATTAATTTTAGGCCCAAATATTGAGAAATCGGTGAAGGATTTGCAACGCTGCACCGTGTCTCTAACTAGATATCGCGTCATGATCAAGGAGGAAGTGGATAGTTCAGTGAAGAAGATCAAAGCTGCCTTTGCTGAGTTACACAACTGGTGAGTAATTTGACTTAGAAACTATAAATGTATGGCACTTCAGCTATTCCTATAGGTAAAGACATCAGATGGAAAATGTTTATTTAATCCATAAACATCACAGAACAACACTTCAGCAGATTTTCTTAAGCCCTGCAGACAGATGCCTATATCTTGGGAATAAAAAAGAAGAGCAAATGTTGGAATAAAGAGAAACCTGATAGACATAATTCATTGGAGTTTGAAGCTGGCCCAAAAGTATGTGAATGATGTAGAACACAACCTCAACAAAGAACAAAACATCAAAAATGATATTTTTGACAAATCTTTGGAAGGTTAACATCATGAATGCTACTCACAAGAAAATACTTTCCAGCCTGATATCATCATAAAATAAGAAAAACTCCTTTAACAAAACTGAGAAACGTCTTACGTAAGCTTAGTGATAGAACCCCATTCTTGGGTATCTTTAAGACTGGAATTAAGAAACGGTACACCAGTGTGGTTTGGGTCCTGCCCTGTCCTGCTCTGCAACAGATTTTGATGGAAGACATTTCTTTCAGCCCTCTGCTTTTGCTCATGTCCACAACTAGAATGAAATACCTCTTAGTAAAAAGGTTAAGTTATTATCAGCAGAAAAATGTTACCAGTGTATCCATCAGGACGCTTTCACTTTCAAGTGACAGAAACTGAAATCACACTAGTTAATGAGAAAAGAGGACTTATTGACTGATGTACATGAAAATTCCAGGAGATTCCTTTAGGCAAATTTGGTTCTAAGCCCAATATGTTATCAGGATTCAATTTTTCTGTCTCTGCCTCCTTTCCTCTTTCAGTGTCTCCCACAATCTCCTGGTTCTGCTTATTCTTGGCTTCATTCTTAGGTACTGTCTCCATGTAGCAGCCAAGATGACACGCTGGCAGCTCCAAGCTTACATAATCTTTAGCCCCTGTGATCTGAGAGAGGCCTTCGTTTCCAGTAGTTCCAACAAAAAGTCCAAAAGGCCTAATTCCCATTGGCTGGGTTGGGTCAGGTATCTGTCAATAAACAGGTCCCTGTGGCTAGAGGGACAGAGTTTTCCCACTAGCCAGGCCGGAGTCATGTGCCTACCACAGAGTTAGTGGTGGGGGGAGCCCCACTTGAACTCCATGAACTGAGACTTGAAGAGCCATGGTTCCCGGGAGGAAACATGGTGTTAAAGAAGAAAATATAGAACAAAGAAAACACATGTGTCCACAATGCCCAGGCTCACATAACATGTTCCACAATGCCCAGGCTCACATAACATGTTCCCTATATTGGCGTCCTGTGATTCTAGAATTTGTTCACATCTTCCACATATTCTTCCCATTCTAAGTCCTTTCCTTGACACTGATGTGCTTTTTTGCTAATTGTAGAGTTGCATAAAACTAAGGATTACGCCGAGCGCTAACCTAATCTAAAATTCTTGAACTTTAAACCATCTGCTACATATAATGTGAG
The DNA here is from genome assembly GCF_949987515.2 of Delphinus delphis. Taxonomy (NCBI): domain Eukaryota; kingdom Metazoa; phylum Chordata; class Mammalia; order Artiodactyla; family Delphinidae; genus Delphinus; species Delphinus delphis. Next base: position 35,091,775 of record NC_082689.1, on the reverse strand, counting down.
ATTCCAAGAGTGCATAGACACCAGGGACTTGAAAGAAAGCCTGTCCTTCAGTTATTCAGTGAGGAATCATTTACCCTCCACCCCGTCACACCATCTCAACCTTCGTGGAACACTTCTCTGTTTGATCAGATTATAACCTCACTAATTGTTCAAAGCAAACTCCGAGAATACGTTTGAAAGTACTCGGAGAAGGTAAAGATGCTATACAGATAAAAGGTGTTATTATCATCATCATCATCGTTGGTTTTCAAATTTTACAGTTATATGACTTTTACAATTTATCCTTATGCTACCCTAATCTATAAAAGCACACTCGACATCCAGGCCTGTTCTCGAGAGCCAGAGTCAGCCCACTTCACCTGGAAAGGGCCAGCTAGTGAAAATCTTGAGCTTTACGGGTGGTGAGGGCTGAGTGCACCTACTCAGGCCTGCTGTGGTGGCGTGGAAGCAGCCAGAGGCCACGCGGAGAGGCCGTGGGCCGTCTCTGGCTCGTGGGGGTCGTAGTTTGCCAGCCTCTGTCTGGAGGCATTAGTGAGCTGCTCGCAGAAGACCACTCTGTCTTGTCCTTTTGTGTGGCGTTTTAGAATAAACTCTTCCTCTGAGGCCTCTGTATGATACCTTCCAACTGAGTGACTCACGCACTAATTGACAAAGTGTAGCAATGACCTCAAATTACCTCTCTCCTCCAGCTGCTCTGAAGACTTTTATTTTTTATTGTATTTTATTTCCTTAGTAAAATGAACATCACATGGCTCACGAGACATCTTGACATTTAGAACAGATTCTTTGAGTGCTTTACTCCTCAAGAGCTGGAAGTGTGAGGCCAGGAAGGTCAGCACCCGGGGAAGTTGTGTATCTTGTCTCTGCTGGTAATTCGTTTTGTGTTTTAAACTGATGGGAAGCATCACTTCTGACTGAGCCCTGCCAAGCAATACGGCTGTTTAAAAGTCACCTACCTGACAGAATGGAACTTTTCCTCCAAACTGAAGAAGAAAAAATTTAGATCAACTATTTTCTATTGCTGCAAAATGAGAAAACACCACCACTTGTTTTCTGACCTAACCCTTCATTAAAATGATCCCAAAATAATTACATAAATGCTAACTTAAAAATAAAACTATTTTTTATCAACCATTTACATGCATTTATGCCAGAGGGAAAAACTTTGCCTCTGTTCCAATTAAGCCTGCAGTCCAGGCAACAGCGTGATGTGCTTGAATGAAGCCTCTCTCTGATTTTCTGAGGAGCAAAGGATGGATTTTAGGGATTGTGCTGCTCTTGAGAAATAGGGGTCACGGAATCGAAGGAGGCAGCTTAAATGCTTAAAAAATGAAGCTTTCCTAGTGGTGGTGAAATCACAAACTCTAGGCACTAGAGAGAATTTTGAATACAGCCCTATTCATTTAATAGAATGGAAACCTCGGGGTAACATCGTAAAGTATATCCAGATTTGGAGGATGTGGAGTCCTCTGGAGATTTCCAGAAAGAGTGCTGTTCTGAGGCAGATGTTGACTCATCTGGTGCACAGGCGACAGGGAGGTGGCATACATCCCCCTGCAGGTTCTGCCCCCTTTCCTCGGGGCCACCCCATTCTCTCACCTAAGCACTCAATAGGCAGTGCGTGTAGTTTAGAAATATAGACACCCTTGGTAAAAAAATTCTCCACATTCACTTTGCTACCAAAGCACCAACTTCAGGAGGTGAATCCTGCGTGACTAAATTCCCCCCAGATCCCACTGGAATTCACGGGAATGATGATTGTGTGAGGTTGGGAGAAAGCCCTTGTTTGCATATGCTCAGTACTGAGTGAGCGGATATCTGAGTGAAATGAAGGAAATTCTTGTCCTTCCCAATCTGGCTGTGAAGAATATTTTGCTCATTATGTTACTGAAGAAAACCATTAAGTAGCTAAATTATAATATCAGAGTTGGCACTTAACCAAGACACAGTTACACAGGGCCAAATGACCATTACATGACTCCTTCTCATTTTTCCAGAAAGAACTGGGGATTTAAGAGGGGAACAAAGATGACACAATGCCCTCATAGTATGTCTTCACAGAAAATAAATTTTGCAACATGAGCGTCTATGTGAAAAGTCAACATCAGGAACTAACATGAAACAGCTGGTTTCTTTCCTATATGATTGGCCCCTACCACAACTGGAAAATATTCATCCTTTCGAATCATAGCTGCCAGGTTTAATTGCTTTGTGTGCAAACTAGTCTAGCTTCTCACCACAAATCTGTGTGTGTGCATGGCCAAGTTGATGTTGACGGCTTTAAATGAGCAATAAAACATTAAATTCAAAAAACATTGAGGAAGGAGAGTAATACTTGATAGTTTTTCCATATGCTGGCGGAGAAAGGATTCCAGAATAGAGCTGTAAAAATTGTTAGGTGCTATTGTCAATTTAACATCTAATTAAAAGCACTCCTAAAGAAAACAGAAGATGGTAACAAGCCAGAGGGTTACGGTGTGTGCTGGGGTAATGGGGGCTGGAGGGGATAATATTTTTAGGCTGCTTTGCTTTCAAAAAGGAAAGGGACATCGGTCAAAGCATGCCTTCTGTAAAAAAGGGGCCAGAAGTCTTCCCGGACCCGGTCGGTGTTTATTTTCTCTTGAAGCAGTGCCAGGAAATTGGAAGTGGGTCAGGAGTCTCCCAGCTCCCCGACCCGAAGCCCTCCCCCACCTCCCCTTTCTCTGCCGACTCACCCTCCATCTTGGAGTTTCCTCCCTTCCAGCAAAGGCAGGTGAGCCTCCTACTGCCCCCTACAGGCTAGGGGCTCCTCACCATGACCCCACTCACTACTCCATAGGACCTTGTAGCGGACTCCCTGTATCCTTTTCCTTTCCTTCCTTTTAACGACTGAAACTCATTTTCGTGTAACTGGTAACCTCATCCTTTTGATGACCATGTGTCAGCCGTCCCAAAGTGACAGATTTGCATGTTAACCAAAGTTGACAGTCTGTTGAGACTCTCCACCAGCCAAAAGAATTACTCTAAAAGTGAGAAATGCAGGCTGAAGAAATAGCAATTTTGAGATAAGTATATCTTCTTCTGCATCCCTCAAATCCCACTCCAGAGGAGGGCTCTTTATCTGCTACTAAAGCCCTGTTGGTATCCAAGCAGAATCACACACAGACCACCAGATATCATTGCTGTGACATTTTAAATATTGTGTCTTTTTCTGGAATATCAACTCGAGAAGGCCTCCCAGAGAAGAAATTGCCAGTGGGGTTCTTGCATTTCAGAGCAAGGCAAGCAGCAGTCTGTCCCATATTCCCACTTTACTGCTCCTCGGGTACCCAAATAATATCAAATTCTAGGAGCATGCAGCCTTCGAACTACTTCAGTTTGAGTCCAAATAAGAGCATTTTTCTTCACTTTTGCAGATTTATCACATAGCAGGATTCTTTCTTTGTTGGTTGTTTCCTCCCTCCCCCCAAAATTCCCTAAACTTTTAGCTGCTTTTTTTTTTAATACCTGGCTTTCCATACAATGCTAAAAGCCTGGTTTTTCTGTGCTCTTTAGGTTTTTTGTTTGTTCTCTTTATGAGTAACTGAACATTGACTGAAAGATGATGTCTGTAAATTAATATGTACTTCTCTCCATACCAAAGTGTATGTGTCTGCACTGTAATTACACACTCTCAGAGCTCTGTGGTCATCCTTTGCCTCGGTACCACCCGGACAGATGCTGATTTCACTGAGCATAAGTGAACCCAGAAAGAGGGGGTTCTTTTGTTTTTAAAGAACCCCAGGCGATTCTCTTGTGCATCTGCGGTTGAAAACCATGGACTGAGAATCCTGCAGAGGAGGTGATATGTCTGGGGCTAGAGCAGTGTTTGCAACCAGATGAATTTGCCCCCCGGGAGACAGTTGGCACGTCTGGACATATTTTGGGCTATCACAGCTGTGGAGAGGTAGTACTACTGGCATATAGTAGGCAGAGGCCAGGATGGCGCTCCTTATCCTTGTATGCACGGGACAGCATCCCCCGCTCCACCACCCACCCCAACAAAGAATGATCTGGTCCAAGGTATCGGTAAGGCTGAGAAAGCCTGGATGAGAGGAAAGGGAGAGGAAGACTGCACAGCCCTTCTGCGTGGTCTGCTGTAGCTCGTGAGCGAAGGATGGAGAGTCCTCCCTTTGCAACACACCTGAGTGCCTCTCTGCCCCTCCCCCAGCCGCCCTCCTACCCACCACTGCAGACCCGAGGGGGGAGATTTCCTTTACCTGCCCAGATCAGGTGCATACCCCAGAACACAGCCATAGTGTCTTCCCTTTTCACATCAGTGCAGTCGCGAGATATTTTTCCCATACTTCCTGAAACATAAACCTTCTAGCTACACATTTTAAAGGTCAAATTACATTTTTGTTTCCTTAAGACAAGCAAAAACAATTACACTGGAGTGTAGAAAATTGAGGTCTTTGCTGCTTTGTCTATTTTTCATTATGGAATTCAAGTCAGTCCTTAGGAGAAGATGGAAAAATTAAGAACTGAAGGCTGTGGCTAGTGATAGGCCATCACTTCCATTCACCATTCTGTCTCTGCCTGAGTCTTTTTTTCTCGCTTTGCAATAAAACCAAATATCACAGTGGAGACTGGGATTAGGATGAAGATCCGAGGCATGTGAAGATAAATACAGTAGGGAATTGTTCCATTAAGTGTCTCTTTGGGGGGTTATTATTTTCCTCGGGCTTTAGTCAAGCAGCAATATTACTTGGTGTTCCTGGCTACACATGGTATATATCCACCTACTCTGATACCAGTGACATCTTCAGGTGCACCTGCCCTTGTGCTATTTAAATTGAATGACAACAGAAGGTTTTTGTTTGTTTTTGTTTCGGCTGTACTGTGCCACTTGCAGGATCTTAGTTCCCCGACCAGAGATAGAACCCGGGCCCCCTGCAGTGGAAGTGTGGAGTCCTAACCACTGGACCGCCAGGGAATTCCCAACAGAAGGTCTTTTTGCAATCTTATGGTGCAGTAGTGGTTGGGCAAATGCTTGTTGACCATTGAATTACCCTCTCATAATTAGGAGAATATTGAAATTATGACAGTCTGTCTACTCTGATAGGTAAGTACCGGGAAAATATGCATTAGGTGAAACAGGTCCTAGAATCAGATCTGTGTCACAGAATAGGTGCTGTGAAAACAAGCAAACGGGGTTTTTGAGCTCAGTCACGTGTAGGGTGTGGGTGTAAGCATGAGTGATGAGTTGAGCCTCCTTTGTAAAACAGCATGGCTGAAACAGTAAGCATTCTGAGCATGCCCACGAGCATCGAGTGTCTGGAGCAGTGTGTTGGCCAGTAATAAAGTGATGCTCTTCTCTGTGCCATTCAGCAAGGGATGTTACCACCAGTAGGAGAGCTGACGTTAGGAACCTTTGCAGCCACTTAGTATTGTCACGTGATAACTTCACCAGAACTTCGGTTCCCTATTACAGTAACAACAACGTGTTAAATGATTGCTAGATTCTGCCAGCGCCTTAGCCTATACACGAGACACAAGCAGAATCAAGAGTTTAACATTACACTTTTTTATGGTTTTTAAAAGAAATTTAATACAAGGTCTCTACGTCCTTCTGCTCTGGAAAGGAATACATACTTCCCATTGATCAAAACCTATTGCAAACAAAACTTTCTGACTAATCTCTTTTCTTCTCAACAGATGGTTTTTCTAAGTGCCCACCTGCTAGTGACTTGTACTGTATAGTAGAAATTAAACAAACCCATTCCTTCTCCCAACACCCAATATTGGAGATTATGCCAGCATATTAAAAAACACACATTGCTGAGCTGAACATACACCTGCAAAGGATATCAAGAGACAATAATAGAAGAGGCCAGTAAATATATTTATGCCTCAGGAGAGCCATATGTATGGATTTTTGTCCCTGTCCTAGCCGACAAACTGCCTCAAATGGCTCTTTTTCCTTACTCTGTACCAGTCCAATAAACAGAAATCAGCTCCAGGAGCCATTCTGAAATCATGAAAAGGGTAAATACCGTATGCCAGGGAGGAACTCAAGGTCCCTGTGACTTTGGGTCTATGGCAAGTCCCCATGGTACAGGGCCTTTCAAATCTTGCCTTGTTTGTGACTGTGTGTCATTCTAAATAGGGGTAGCTCGCTCTTTGGAGGTGAAAGCTTCTCTTTTCCTATTCTCTTTCCTCCCCGAAGTTTTTCTCTGTGTTAGATGTTTCCCCAGGGCCACTGCAAGGACCTAGTGAATCAGTCAACATGAAGGAAGAGCAGGCTGATAAATACAGAAAGTACAGAACTGGCCTTTTCAGTTTGGTGTAGTCCCCAGGAAACTAGCATAAATTGTGCCTTGTATTAATAGCTTTTCTGAGCTCCATGTGTGATTACCTCTATACGTCATGCCAGTGGTACACTTAGCGTTGGGAGACAGCTTTCCTTCACTGTAGCCTTCTTGCAGAGTAATAAACCCACAAGAAGAGCTGGAGGATAGAAGCTGATTCTGATTTCAGCTTGAAATCGGAAAAGATTTCTGAATCTTTTCAGCAAATGAAGGCGACCCGTCAAACCAGCTTTGTGACATGCTCCTGAATAGGAATTGTTAGTTTTCATCATAGAACAGAAATATAAAAAGAATTAACCAAATTGTTCTAGCTACACAATCCCAGAAGGAAAGTATGTATCATTTGTGTGTGTGTTTTGAATTTACAGTATAATCCATTTTCACTGAGAAAATAAGACAGATTTGTTCCTATATATTAGTAGAAATATAAACACATTATAATTTGAAAAGTGGAATATCCTAGATCACAGTTTCAGAATGGATCTTGGAGCTTATTTCTATCTATTAGACTAGGACAGAGTGAGATTCTGTAGTCTCTTAGAGTGAGACCAAGAAGAAATTTTGGACCATTTGTCAGCTAGGACAGCAACAAATCATACAAAAAACTGCACCCGAAGCCAATAGAATAGAATAGCCAATTCCATATATGTATGTTACATAATCCTTCCAGTGACCATGACCGTTGATTCTTAGTAGGCCATATTCGAACAAAAGTGACATTTTCCAAGGTTTATTGACAACATAATTAGGAGGCGTGGGGTGTGGATTTAGACAGAATAGGGTTTAAATCTCATCTCCACGTGTTCCAGCTCTGAACATGGTTGAGCTTCTTAACTTCTACTCAGCTACAAAACAGGTGTACTGCTGTCACTTTCTAGGGCTTTTGTGAAGATTCATGGACAAGATATGCACTTCTCAGATTATTCTAGAAAATCTCTTGCCTGGCCCATGATAGAAGTTCAATCTAGGCTGGTTCTCTTCTCTTCCAGATAAGCATTTAGTAAATGTCTTTCCCTCTCTACCAAGACACTGGGAGGAAGTTAATCTGTTCCACCTTTCTGTTTATTTAGTTATGCAGTAGATGCCAGCTGTAAGATATGGGTATTTCTTCACAGCTTTTTACTGTTTACTGCCTGGTGAAGAGAGAAGTAAGGCAAAGGGGCCCCTGATTCTGAATGGCCACAGTTGTCACCACATCAGCCCTCTTTCCCCTTTCCCGTCTTGCCACGCCTTCTCTCTACCTTCCTTTCCCCTCTCTCCATTCATCCACCCAATAGAGCCCAGGGGCTAGTGGGTGAAGACAGAAACAAGTGTGTAATGCACGATAGGAAATACTGCAATGGAGCTGGGGGTGGAGGAGGGGAAATCAACACTGGCTGGCTGGTTAGGGAAGGGTCCACCGCAGAGGTGACATTTGAGCTGGTCTTTGAAGGGAGACTAGGAATTTGTCAGCCTGAGACAGGAGAAAGGATTCCATGCAGAAGAAACAACACAAGGAACCAGAATTAAGAGAGACCTCAGCGTGCTCTAGGAGGAGTGCGTTTCCTGGGTCTCACTCCATCAATCAATAAATTTTGAGCACATCCCTCTCAAACCAGAATATTTATTTATAAATCATATATGTGTGCTGTGGTTAATCTGTATATGAAAGATTAGGAAAGTCTACTTTTTAGAATAAAAAGTAAGTACATGGGACTTCCCTGGTGGTCCAGTGATTAAGACTCCGCACTCCCAATGCAGGGGGCACAGGTTCGATCCCTGGTCAGGGAACTAAGATCCCCCATGCCGCGTGGCGCAGCCAAAAGAAAAACAAAGTAAGTACATACAGTTTACTGTTTTCTTTGTTGCCTCCATTTGGGAAGCCACTGGCTAGGTCAGGTCCTAAAGAGGAGGGGTAGCAAGTGAGCCTGGAGATGCTGGCTGACGAGAGCCTTTCGGCCCAAACCAGGAAGTCCACATTCTCTCCCCTCCCCTCTTCACGGGAGAGCTAAGGAATTCAGGAGACCCCAGGAGGCCAGAGCAGTGGAGGCTGAGCCTGGCTGCCTTGGGTTGGAAGCGGGCCGGCATTTCTATGACTTTCTGTGCCACATCAGTCTCCTCTAGTTTCTGTTCCTGAGTTCTTCAGGTTCAGTCACCATGTTGGCTTCTGCATAGATCCCCACGTCACCCAGAATTGGAGGGAAAGGCGACAGTGTTCAGAGTGGTTGGCTCTATGTTGGGTATGAAGCAAAGAGAGATTTTGCCTTGTTTTATTTCCAAATTTGTTTTATTTTATCCTGCTTTCTACGTTTCCCAGTTTTTTTTTAATGAGCATGTAAAATGAAGTAAATGGAGAAGAATGTTACTTCCTTCATTGGGACCCTTGTGCTATAGGACAGTCAACACCCACAGATGGAAGTTTGCTTTCTTTTCCGCATATGTAGTTTGGTTGTTTTTTATTTTTTTAAAAAGGAGATGGTGGTAAGTCATATCACTTTTATAGCTATAGAAACTGAAATACAGGTAAATTACTTTCCCTGAAGAGTGATCTCCATGGAGAGAAACAAAACTAAAAAGTAATCAGCAAAGATAAGAAATTAGAGGTATACAAGGAATACAGATTTTTCAGGTGAACATGTGATGTTGTGGGATTTGTAGAATTTGCAGGATTTTGTAACTCTGATGTCATTTTTTAAATTCCAAGAAGAAAAAGGAATCCCTGTCTGTGTTTGTTTGTTTTTTCAATTAACTGTGTCATCTGTGAGGAACTCCAGGATTTTACAAGTGTTGGGAGTTAGTCCTTATGCTACATTTGTTCGTGTCTCATTCCAGAAACACACCTCGGACAGTGTGATGACATATTCATTAACTGTAATTTAAATCATTGTTGAATTCCAATATAAAATATGCAGACTAAGAGATATTAACATTAACAAGTTATATTACCTCTGATTAAAGACATAGAAAGAAAATGGGCTCAACCTGATTGGCCAATTGAGTGCACTTGCCACATTCACTGGCAGAGGGGTGTAACTCTGCTGTATATGTTAACAGTGATTCATGCTTAGAGACACTCTTTGACCCTGAGAGTCATGATTACTAGGCAGCTTCAAAGAGTTGTGTCCCAACCCCAGCTGACAGGCTGTAGTAGACATGTATATTGGGTTTTATATGTTTATCACATAATGCTATGGAATTCAAGAAATCTTTAGATCAATTTGTCAATCACTGCTGCATTCAGAAAAAGAATTCCAATTATAAGAAGAATGCAGGTTGTTGTGAAACCGAAATGCAAAAGTGTACAGAGTAGAAGGTAACGGACCCAGGAATCCCAATATAAAACATAAATAAATGAGCATAGCCAGCTACTTGATAATGAGCCTGAGGTAAATTGGCAAGTGGAGTTGGGTAGGAGAGATATTTCTGGGGTAGACTTGGGAGGACTTGATCACGTGGGAAGTGAAGGAAGGGGAGTCGTGAAAACTGGTGAGTGGTAAGAGCAGCAACCAGCAGACAGGTGTAGGAGTGGGGACAGGATGGACGTGCAGGGGAGGAAGAATATTTTCCCTCTGCCCTTCCGGGTTCTTGGCTGAGACCCTGTAATAAAAGACAGGTTAACCAGAGAGAAGCAAACAGAAGTTTATTAACATGTACGCCTCATGTACACATGGGAGAGACCCAGGGAAATATGAAGAACTCCCCAAGGTGGCCTGGAATTCAGCATTAAATACCATCTTCATAGGGAAAAGGGGAGAGGGGTGTAGGCCTCAGAGGGGAGAGTGAATGACTTTTAGGAAAGATGAATGGGTCCTTAGAAGAACAGGTGGAGGTATGGTAGCTTGTGACAAAGTCTGCTGAGTGTGGTGTCCATTCTCTAGTCTCCCCTCCTGTGATGAAAGTCAACATCCTCCCTGGCTGGTGAAACTCCCGGGGAGGGAATTTATGACAACTGAGTTCCTTTTGGACGATCTGTCTTTAAGCAGAAAAGGGGAGTTTGGAGAAAGCCTGTCCCTGCAGTTGCTGTTTTTCACATGCCCACAGCTCACAATGAGCCATATTTGGGGTGGCATATTCTGCTAGTCCTCAGGGAGCAGAACAGAGAAAGGAGGAACGGGGAATTGACAGCCATGCAAGAGCAGGGGCACCATTTGTAGGCACCTGTCGTGTTAGGGCTGCCTGTCCTTCTGACCCTAAGAATAGAGAACCATACACAGTCTTGATGTCTTTGTGCCTGTCATGCCAGGGACACCTTTGTTGACAGCAACAATAGTTGAGAAATGGGTGGGCCGAAACCCCATTGGACTAGAAATGGTACCCATGGTAACAGCAGAGTACACCCCAAGTATATAAAGGGAGTTTTTCTGCCCTCCGCCTGGTGGGCACAGTCCTCTCAGCCAGGGCAAGGGACGTAGAGGCCTAAACTCCTGGGCAGTATGGGTGGCCTCTTCCATCAGTGCCAGCTCCCAGCTCAGGATCCACAGAGCGGCCCCTGGGTGCTACTAGGCTGCCAGGCGCTCAGTTGGCATTCCTCCCATGGGCACAGTTCTTACTCCTGGTGCAGCAGGTAAGGAGCAGAGCCCGCAGTGGGGGGAAATGTTTGTACATTACCCTCTCTCTTTAGTGAAAGAAACAGAAATTCTTGAAACAGGAAGTCTGGCTTTACGGCTTATCACTCAGTCGCATGCTTTATAAACTGTTTGTTACGGGCCAGGAGGGCTGAAACATCCCCTTAGCGTTCGGTAGGATCCTTCCTCCCCGGCAACCTCCACATTGTCTTCCTCTCTAACGGGCCGGCGGTCTGGAGGCTCTGCGCCACGATCACCCTGCCGGCCAGCGCGGGGCTCTGTCTGCTTCCTGAGGCTCTCCATCTGCTTTGTTCTGCTTGTCAAGCGAGGAGTTAAGGGAGCTCCGCACCGAAGCCCTTCGTCCACCAGAAGGTCCTGAAGCAAAATTGTCTGGGATCAGATAGTCGCAGGCCGTTTCTCTCACGATGGCCTCCCTGAGGCCAGCCCAGGAAGATGAAATGCAGCCCAGTTTTAACTCTCTAACGTCTGACTCTGGCTGCTGTGGCAGGTTGATCTCGTTCAACTCCTACTGAAATCCTACTTTCATTCCTCAGTATCCGCCAGAAGCGTCAGCTCTCCAGCTTCTCACCCACTGACAGTCCTGTGGCCGCTGCCCATCACGGCGTCTTTATTTATGAAGCGCACCAGACTTGACGTGGCTCCTTCCAGCTGCCAGATGAAGCCGTTTTGTCTCTCAGTGTCTCGTCTCCACATTTAAAGGAGAGTCTTTCACAGAGCAGAAAATGATCAATCTCTTCCTGCTCAAGTGCCTTTCTGGTTCTTTTTACTATTGTTATGATTAGGCCTCTATAGAAAGGAATCAAGACAGTGGAAACATTTTTATAAAATGACACTTTATCTCTGTGATTAACAATATAATAAACCATAAAGGCTCTGCCATGGTCATCTGCCTCTCCTGACACCTTATTGCTTTAATAATAAAAGCTTTTTTATGGCAAGAGGATAAAATTTTACTATGCAGGCAGTTTAGATAAAATGAGAAGATGTGTTTTTGGAAGGATAAAGGGCACATCTGAAACATGTGAGGTCAGCCTGGGTTTTATGTGAGCTCAGTTTATGTAGAACACGTTTGATGTGTCTTCAGTCTGGTGCCCTCCTGAGGACTTTATCCAGCCATTTAGAGAACTTTCAGTGGTCAGCAAAAAGCCGATTAAAGAGTTCTGTGTTTCTATCAAGTACGGAGGATCACCGCTGAAAAGCAAAAATGCCCCAAACCTGAATTGCAGATGATTCGTGGGGGAAAGTACAAACTTCAGTAATTTATTACCATCCCAATTTACAAACAGAATCATTAACTATGTGTCTTGATTCTGAGCCAGACCCTGTGTGGTTTAGTGAATATCGTTGTACTTTTATTCATAAGCTTATGTCTCAAATGATTAGATTCTGTCAGTGACAAAAGTTATATAAATTTTTGCATAAAGATGATTTAAATGCAAGCACTACAGTTTACCAATTAAGGGGTTTCATTATTGTGATGCCACAGAAAAACAAATATGCTATCTTCCCTTCCGTTCATCACTGTCAAGCAGTTTTTGCCGAGCAGCCCACCGTAGTCGAAGAGCATAACGTTGAACAGAAGTTTTCTAAAACTCCGTCAGAGCTTCTCTGAAGAAGGGCTGATTAAGCAGAGACCTGAAGGAAGCCTCAAAGTGAAGGAGATGAAGAAAGGCAGGGCTGGGGAGGAGAGCTGTCCTCTAGCAGTGGGAAGGGCACGTGCCAAGGCCCTGTGGTGAGGGAGAATTAGAGCTCATACCTCCTGGGGTGTTGGGAAACTTCGGTGAGATCATTCCAGTGGGGCACCGGTGCTCTCGCTGATGGCCTCGCGCAGTAAGCACTCAGGTGTTCGTTACGAGCAGCTCTCATTTTGAGGCTGTCTACACAGTGGTATCTCGAAAGCCTGCATGTGACCTTTCTGCTTCTCCAGTAGGAATGGGGACAGTGACACTGCCTGTGATTTTTCTGTGAGTCGTCTCCTCCCTCTGTGCCACTCCTCCCTCCTGCCCTCCATATCTGCTAACTCCCTACTGGGTTTTGCCCAGCACCCTCCTCTTTTATCCAGCCTGCAGAGTTGTTCTGTATCAGGCAGCACTTCAGTGCGTATCTCTGTCCTGGGGTCTCTAAGAAGATTCAGTGGGACTTGTAAATGGCACTGATGAAGTTACTCAGGAAGCTGGGTGTGGCCCCCAGCACTGCGGGCATTTAGAAGGTGTGAGACACAGGGAATTCCCTGGCAGTCCAGTGGTTAGGACTCTGCGCTCTCGCTGCTGAGGACACAGGTTCGATCCTTGGTCAGGGAACTAAGATCTCGCAAGCCCCGTGGTGCGGCCCAAAAAGGTGTTAGGCGCGGCCTTCCCTCTTGGACCTTCCTTTGATCTGGCTCTCAGCTTGCTGTGATGCTGGGTCCTCACTGTCTGACAGCCTGCCAGAGGACCGGCTGGCCTCCGCTACTTCATCCTCTTCATCTTCCACATCCTCTTCTCTTAATATTCCCTCCCACAAGCCTGCTGCCTTGAAAGGAAAAAAAAAAAATCCAGTGAAACTCTGAGGTGCACCTTATTGAGACTCTCATGGGAGGTCCTGGGGCACTGCCTCGAGCTAGCACCTTGATGCTGGTTTGCATCCAGTTCGTGGGTCCTGAGCAGGGTCCTGACTCAGCAGAGATCCCTTGGATTGCTTTTATGCATGAGTTTTGAAAGCAATCATACATAGCAGTGCTTGAATTACTAAGATGCTTGAGGACAGTCTTTTGCCGAAATACCCAGAGGAATGGAAGCATGGTTTGATGCCAACTTCAGAGGCTTTTCACATCCTCCAGTGGGCATTAAGCAGATTAACAATTGATTGTGTAGAGCCTTCATCCCTCCTGTTGCTAGCCCAGGAGGCCTAAACTAACCATTGTGTGCATATCCACAACGTTTAATGTGTTAGACCTGGGGATACGGTTGCACCCCAAATGTCCATCTTGTAAACTCTCTGGGCACATAATTATATCAACAAGTTTAATCAACAAAAATGCACTATAATATTATAGCTGGTAAAGAAATGAGCAAAGGCCCCTTCCTATACCATCCTTCTCATCCAACACACACAGAGGCTGCAGGGTCCGTGGCCCTGTTTGGGGACTGAGGGCGTGGGGACTACATGAGGCTGTCTTGGCACTCTCACTGTGGTCTACCCCCTCCTGCCCCCTGAAGTCTAAAGTACCCCATCTTGTATCACGTGCATGTATTTGCTTTGGTTGTGCACCTTGCATGCTCTCAAATCCTGGAGACTAATTACAGCCTTCTGGTTGATGGAGGGTGGGGAAATCCTAACTTCTTCCTCCTGCCATCATCGTTTTCTTCCCTCTCCACCTGTTTTGTGCCATTTCCCCAGCAAGTTCGGCAGGTCCTTTCACCCTCTTCCTCTCAGCTCACCCCAAAGAATGGAGGCTCCACAAGGATGGCAGGAATCTTTTTTTTTTTTTTTTAATCCACAGCTGTATTCCCAGCTCCACCCTCGCCTGGCACGTGGCAGGCACTCAACCAATATTTGTCCAGTGGATGAATGTTTTGTCAGTCTCTCCAGAGACTGGAGTCTTCTAGTGCTCTTTGTGACATATTCTGTACCGTCACCCCACACGTGTGCAAGCCGGCTTCACTCCATTGATTAAGAGAATGGAGCAAGTCTCACCTTACCTGTAGCCCATAAGTCAGTGGAGTCCCAGCCCCTTGGACTCCCGTTTCATGTCCGCCAGAAGTCAAAAGACCTCTCTAAGATTTGTGCCGGTTCAGGGATGCGGGTGAGGCCCAACATTCTTAATGCTCACTCTACCTTCAGGCTGTTGCTCTTCCCATTTCTCAGCCCTGCACTGACCCAGACGTGAAACCCAGCCACTTCCTGTGTGTGTGTGTCTGTGTGTGTGTGTGTGTGTGTGTGTGTGTGTGTGTGTGCGCGCGCGCGCACCCACACACATTCAGACCATTCACACCAAGCGTGGTGAAGGTCTGGACATCCCAAGCAAGGCTCACATCACACGCCTTACAGTGGATATCGCACAGTAGCGTATGTGGTCCTCCCGCTTCTGCAAGCTCCTTTGCTTACCCCACTACTGGTGATTTCTCCCAGCCTCTTCACCCTACACAGCTCCCAGCGTTCTCGCTGACTCTCTCTCTCTTCACCTCCTTTTCTATAGGGAATAAACATTCAAAACATTTTCTCAGGTAGAATAGCTTAGCCGTGTTGTTATAATTTGGGCTCCTGACTCCAAATCTCTAGGTTCTCACCTTATCTCCCTACCAGCTTATCCATTAGCCTTGTTTTTCTAAACTAACATAGAACTGCCCTCTCCAATCGCTTGTGGCTACATTTGTGAACTTGACAGGAAAGCTAAGTATACCTCATGATCACAGGAGCACAAGCCTATTGACTTAACTCAGCATTTCGTACAATTAACGAATATATGCTGGTTTATGACTAGATGATCTCTGGAAAGAAACACAAGAAGCTGGTGACAGTGGAGACCTCCAGGGAGGGGGACTGAGTAAACTGGGACAGAGTTTGGATAAAGACTTCCTTCTCGCCGTACACCTTTCTGTATCGTGTATTTCCTGTGTTTAAAACACACTGACATTGTATGTGTTTAATGTCAATAAATAAGGTACAATTCTTTTGATACGCTAGTTACACCAAAGTGGTTATAGCCAGTGACCTAAAACCACATGCGTCATGGGGAGAGCTGATGTCTATGCCTGATGGATTAGGCTTCGAGCCCAGTTCTGGAGAGTTTGCCGTTCCTTGTTCACGTCAGCTCTTTCCATTAGGATTTCCTGGTTGGAAAGAGCCAAGCTCTTCAACACACAGTCCTTACTGTCCACGTGTTTAGGTTACATCATT
This sequence comes from Delphinus delphis, assembly GCF_949987515.2. Lineage (NCBI taxonomy): Eukaryota > Metazoa > Chordata > Mammalia > Artiodactyla > Delphinidae > Delphinus > Delphinus delphis. The sequence continues at coordinate 35,076,003 of NC_082689.1, read as the reverse complement.
TGGATGAGGAGACCCAAACTCTTAGAGATACATCCCAGGAGCCGCTTCGTACCTTGACAAATACTACAAAATATTTCCTCTTAAGGGGAAATAGATTTTCAACACACTTTAAATTTTAAGAATACATCTGATGGAGAAAAAAATGTACATCTGTTGGAACAATCTGAGTAGTAATAAATAAGGATGTTTTAAGGATAATAATTGCAGTGTATTGAAGCACATTAAATATGAGTTCACAATTAAACTATACAAACAAGCAAAAAAAAAATCTCATTGGTTACTTTTGGAGGAAACCAACTACCGTTTTGAAAACTGATAAATAAAAAGAGAGAACCAAGCATTTACCCTGCCTATGCAAACTGTACTTCATGATAACCAAATAGTTGATCAAGGAAAATTTCTCTTTATGGAAGTTTTCAGTAAATAAACCAAGGAGTGAGAGAATTTGAATATCCTCATTTCTCAAATCCTCTTGATCTAGGCAGTGATCACCAATAGCTGCTAATATCATAAAAAATAGAGATGTTCTTTTTTTTTTTTTTTTTTTTTTTTTTTTTTTTTTTTAACATCTTTATTGGGGTATAATTACTTTACAATGGTGTGTTAGTTTCTGCTTTATAACAAAGTGAATCAGTTATACATATACATATGTTCCCATATCTCTTCCCTCTTGCGTCTCCCTCCCTCCCACCCTCCCTATCCCACCCCTCCAGGCTGTCACAGAGCACCGAGCCAATATCCCCGTGCCATGCGGCTGCTTCCCTCTAGCTATCTACCTTACTACGTTTGTTAGTGTGTATATGTCCATGACTCTCTCTCGCCCCGTCACAGCTCACCCTTCCCGAGATGTTCTTTGTATTTCCTGTACATTTATTTTGAGATGTATAAAGTTGAGTACCTTCAGGTTTAATTTTTTTTCAGGAGCAGTATTTATAAGTGTGTCCTGTCATGTGTCTGCTGATGGAAGTACATAACATAATTTCTCCTGAAATAAAAAACAAATCTGAATTTAATCAAATTTCTGTATCTCATAACGAATTTATAGAAAATATAAAGGAATGGGTTACATAATACCATGGCCGTGGAGTCAGCAAAATTCAGACCTTGGACAACTCTACAGGACCTGGTTTCTTTAACAAAGGGAGGAAAAAGAAGAAAGAGAGATGGGAGGGAATGTATAGATTAAAACAGATTTAAGAGACAGTCAACAAATTGTCACGAACAGACCTTATTTAGATCCGGGTTCAAACAAACTGTTTAAAAAAATTGTATGGGGCAATTAGGAAATTTTGAATATTGAGTAGATATCTGATAACATTAAATTATTGTTCATGTTTTTAGGTATTATAGTAATACTATGGTTATATTCCCCAAAAGTCCTTATCTTTGAGATACCTATATTGAAATATTATGGTTGAAGTGAAAATTTTTAAAATCTGGCATCTGTGCTTATTTACACATAAAAATCTATGAAAGGATACATAAGGGATTTGTGATGATGTGTTGATACTGCAAGGGGAGCGAAGAATCAGGATGGGAGAGAAATGAACTTTTGGACAGAAAATTATTACTTTTGCAGGTAATACCTTTTCAAAGGACTAACCAAAAATATATTAAATATAATGGAAAAAAGTTAATTTAACCTTGAAAGGCTTATCTGGGGGAATGAGAAGGCATAGACTCATTATAGAGCATGTGGATGGATTGACCCAGAACCATATTTCTCAAAGTGGGTCCTAGGACCCTCTGCATCAGCATTGGGCCCACCTCTCTCCCTCCCAGCCCAAATCTGGGAGAGTGAAGCAGAGACATTTGAGAATTATAGGCCTTGATAACCTGAGTGCCACCTTTTAAATACTTATTATATTGTTCTGGAACTTCAAAAATTCATAGGGCAAAAATACTCCCAAATTGAAATTCAAAGCAGTGCAATTCTGAAAGTCTGAAAAGGCTTTTTTTTTTAGATTTGCTGACAATGATTTAATCAGCAGATGTCACTATGTAACACTGGGAGCATCCCTTCCATGTTGCCTCATTTTTGGAAAGGCAGAGTCTGCTGCTGGCAATGTAACATAGAAATATTTATGGTAATCTTGTATTTTGTTTAATGAAAATAATTTTCCTTTTACTTCCAGTGCTTATTAAAAGTTTATCTTTGATTAAGCATTCTTTGCTTTTGTTTTTGTTTTTTTCCCCCAGCATCATTGACAAAGAAGTTTCATTAATGGCAGAAATGGATAAAGTTAAAGAAGAAGCCAGTAAGTAGACACATGGTTGTTTGATTAGGAGCCTCCCAATCAGAAGTAGTCCATAGGTCAGATTGCCAATGATACAGATTCTGAGTGGGGTCCAAAAGGATGGAGTAGTAGCACGCACTGAGCGGAGGACAGAATAGGCATGCAGCAAAGAATAGGTGCCAGTTGAGTTTATTTAAAGTCCAGGGAGACTTTTGTGCCTACAGAGGACTACTTATAGTTAATTGGGTTTAAAATGACATTGAATGTAGTATTAAATCTTAAAACATAATTTTTTATGCCTTCGCACCCTACAAATCTTGCTATACTACTTATGCAATCCTTTTCACTTGTTCTTTCAACTAACTCAAGTTTACCAAGTTAAGTTCCCCTAAAAATTGTGTTCTATTTGAAAGTTACTTCAATTCCCCTTAACATTTTGAATTACATTTGTAAATTTAATATATCTTATTTTTTTCAAACACTTCGGATACCTGACAAGGCGAACTCACAAACCTAACCAGCAAAGTATTCCAAGCTCTTAAGCAACTCTTATAAGATTAATAATTCAAACTTAGAGATGTACTAAATGAAGTTCTCTTAAAACGCTCCAATTCTGTTTACAAACTCAGCCAAATTCGCTAACACCTGCCAACTTAACACCTCAGAAGAAAATCAGTTACGTGTTTGAAATCACAAGCGAGATTGCGTAATATACAGAATACTCTATATTTAAATAATGAACACACGCAGACAATCTTGATCATTGCAAAACTTTTTCTGAATTTAACACAATATATTAGTACTCTGGGTTTGATTTATCTTACTATTTTTATACCTATTTCTAAACCTTTCCACTGCTGTAAAGTTAACCCAACAGCCATTAGGGTGGATTTGCCATCTCAAATAGGCTGAGGTTCATGGGTTGGAAATTTCAACTGAGACAAGATTGCTCAGTCAGATTCAACACAAGTGTACATGCTGACCCCTCTTTTATTTTTAAATTCATTTGCTATGTTAATGGGAGCCCTAAGACCATTTTTTTTTCTTTTTTTTCCCCTAAGACCATATTTTTCGGCTGGGATTTAGTTTTACAATCCGTATCTCCTAGGCATTTTAAGTTCTTCATCCTTACCCAAATATTATCTCATAAATTGGATAAATGGCAGTCTGCACCCCCAGCCAGGTTTCAGCTAAATTCCTTTACTTTTGACTTCAGTGCTTTCCTTTTAACAGTGAAGGATCAGACCAGATCCTTCATTCTTTTAATATTTTTCTTGCCTGGCCCTTGGCCATAAATTCAGTAGTTATTTTATGGAAAATAGCTATCATTATTTTTGTTAGACAATTTTTCCAGATAATTTTAAACAACATTTTAGAATCTAAAATACAGCAGGTTTTATTAAATAAAACTAAATGTGATCCAGGGTTAAGCTGTGGAATATATAGATAGTTACACAATTCCTTTGACTGTGAAATTATTTTATTTTATTGACATTTGTTGATTTCTTCAGTAGCAGTAGATTACCCCATGACTTGGGATCTTCCCTGTTTCTCAGGTACAGCTTATTTTCCCTTTTCAGTTTCATATCCTAATGATAAAAATGTAACAGCCAACACAAACACAAATGTTTCTCTAGCACCAAATAGAAAGTTACCAGCACATCACTTTCTCAGAGTTTAACAGAGGGCCTCAGATTTCAAGCGCTCATTCTTCCTTCTTGGGACAGTAGTATTCAGTCCCAAGACCTGTGGAATTTGGGCATCTCTGGAGAGCATCCCCATTTTAAAACTCATTCAATCAGTAAACATTGACTGTGTGCTTCCTTGTGTGCTAAGCACTGGCAGAGAGAGGGACAAACGAGCAAACAGATGAATCTGGGACCTGCACTCATGGAGCTTTCAGGCTAGCTGAAACGGCTAGCTTGATTGACAGGGTTCCCCTAACTTCAGGAATCGGTCCTGGTTTAGAACTGCCCAGCGCCCTGGGGAAACCAATTTGCTTACCTTGGAGGTGAACAGAAATGAAATCAAATCCAGGTTCCATCTAGTTACTGGCTGTGTGACATTGAACTATTTTGTGAATTTCTAAAGTCAGGCTCCTAATCAGAAAATAGGGCATAAGAAGAGTGTCTATATCAAATAGTTATTAGCACAGTGCCTGACATGATGTGTATAAAAAGAGAAAAGCTCATCTTAGTAGAGAGGTTAGTCCAACCCCTCAGAAAACAGAGGTCAGGGGGGTTATGCAGCCTCTCTCAGGTGACACACCTATGTCAACCATAAGTCTTCTCCATCGATAGAAAGAACCATTGAATTTCTCCCCACAAAGTGCTGAACTGTCTTTGCAACCACCATTTGGAGCTTCCTTATCTATGGTCTCAAGAGTATTTTCCACGTTTTCCATTTCCTGCACATGATATAAACCATATTTCCCCAATTATAACATAAGCTCCTATATCCCTCATGGCACCTAACACAAAGCTGAGAAGACTGTGGGTACTTCATTGTATTTCTTAAAAGAATTATTGTAATTAATTCAGTATCTACAGGCTGTGGGATCCAATATTAGTGAACGTGAACGTAATTGCAACAAGAAGGAGGTATATTCTAGATAAATATATCTCACTTTAAGAATAGTATTTGTGGGCTTCCCTGGTGGTGCAGTGGTTAAGAATCCACCTGCCAATGCAGGGGGACATGGGTTTGAGCCCTGGTCTGGGAAGATCCCACATGCCACGGAGCAACTAAGTCTGTGTGCCATAACTACTGAGCCTGCGCTCTAGAGCCTGGGAGCCACAACTACTGAGCCTGTGTGCCACAACTACTGAGCCGGTGCTCTAGAGCGCATGCACCACAACTACTGAGCCCACGTGCCACAACTACTGAAACCCACGCACCTAGAGCCCGTGCTCCTCAACGAGAGAAGCCACCACAATGAGAAGCCTGCGCACTGCAAGGAAGAGTAGCCCCCGCTCGTCGCAATTAGAGAAGGCCCGCGTGCAGCAACGAAGACCCAGTGCAGCCAAAAATAAAATAAATAAAATATATAAATTTATTTTTTTAAATTAAAAAGAATAATAGTATTTGTAGTTAGGGTTTTTTAGGGTACTATTCTAAACAATTCACATAGGTTATTTCATTCAGTTCCACAATAACCCTGTGAGGGGTATATGATTATTACATTTTACAGATGAAGAAAGTAAGGATGCTGTCGTGCTATGATCTCAAACTTTGCCTGCCCAGGGAATTGGAGGCCTAGACAGGTGTGTTCTCAGAGTGTCAAATTTACTAGAGATGGGAAGAAAACATTACTTTATATTAACAGGAACATAGATCTATTATGAAGTAAAATGCAAAATTCACAAGAATTTTTAAGGAATTAAAAGGATTCCAAAGAACCTTTGTGCTTGAAGAGCTACTTGGGCCCCAGATTCTGGCCCCCCATCCCCCAGGATTTCAAGTATACCCTCTGCTAAGACATATTATTCAAGAAGCCCTAAAATTTTCCATGGTTCAAGTAATAAGAGCAAGCTTCTAATGTGTTCCAGAAACTTGAAGGAAATTATAAATCCTACAGAGCAAATGGATTTCAGCATACCAGATACTACATAAATAATACTAATCGAGTGTTGAATGCAGTGAAAATCTAAAGCCATATGGGACTGTCTCCCTCTACAAATTTCCAAAAGGATGGTGCTTTCAAAACATACTTACTATTCTATTTGAAATTATAGGATCAATGAATTTTAGGAACTGATCTGTTTCGGTTTTGCTTTCTGTTTCTGTGATTGATGTTTTTGAGGTGAAAATGTTGGCTTCCCCCCAGAGAATATTGGCTTTTGATCTCAAGTTTTAGGACTTTTTCATAATGAAAGTCTTTGAAATGTTAATGAGACTATATGTAAAACTCATCCCAACACTTGCTGATGCAAAGTGTTCATTCCCATGCACATTTGCATGAGTGTAAACTCAGAATTTATTGGTGATCTTGCACCTGCATTTCTATTTTAGGGCCCATTTATATCTATTTCTACAAAATCTTTTGTTTGGTATGAATGCTCAAATTCTACTTAATCAAAAAGAACAATTACCCCTAATTGTCACCAGTCCCACAGATGATCTGTTAAGAAAAGTCAGATCTGTTTATCCATGTAGTCACTCAGGGTCTGTTGACCCCTTTACTAGCTGCTCATCAAAGCTGAGCCCTCAGCATTCTTATTTATCTTACTTTGCAAGAGGAAAGTACCTCATTTCATCTTCCTACTCAAGAATCATTTTCTCATTCTCCAGGCTTTAGTCCCATCCATATGTTGAATTATATTGGGAAATAAATAATCAGTCAAAGGTATGAGTCCTAGATATTCTCAAGTGGTCCCTGTAGAAAAGGAACTTCTGCCTTTCTTTGCATATTCCTTTTAAGTAATGCATTGATTCATTCTTTGAATATTCCTTTTAAGTAATGCATTTATCCATTTGTTGGAATCGTTCATTCAGCAAACATATTGGGCACTCACTGTGTACCAGGCCCTAGGTATCCCAGACACAAAGAACTAAATGTGCAGTTTTTGCCAGGACTAGAGATGCCTGCTGTAGCCAGAAGTAACAATATTTTAAGAGCAACCAGAAATCCAGCTTTTGAATGGAATCACTTAACTTTCAAGTGTGGGTGATTTATCTGTAAAAGTAATGTGTGGACCAAACAAAATATATGTACCCTGTCACTGAAAGTGATAGCTGGCTACCTTTTTGTGACCTCTGGTCTGACTGGGTGACCTGGGACATCACTCAGTAATACATTTTCTACGTTCAGATGAAAATTCCTTTCGCTCCCATCATCAGGACAAGTTTTTCACTAGCTTCTCTGTACTCTGAAATCCTACCAGACACAATTCAGTCTGCCTAGCTACCTGGAATTGTACGTGGGAGGCAGGGGGCGTCCCGGTAAATAATTAAAGCGTGATTAGAGTAGGTTGGCAGATGGTTAGGCTTTATGAGTTATAGATTAGTTATTTTCTTGACATCTCAACATTGGTATCAGCATAAAAAGATATTTCTCATCCTGTCTGAGGAATGGCTTATGGTTTGCAGGAAATCTTAACTCTTGATTGACTCTGAACTTCTTTTGGGGCTTCTGAAGCAACTATTTTTGACATTTATAAATTAAGAACTCTTAAAGTCAGAAAGCACCTTGTTTGGGCATTGGGCTGTGAATCTGGTCTAATAAAGCAGTTGACCCTTGTCCAGCCAAGAATGGAATGTGAATTCCATGTGCACATCGTATTAGTTAGGTGGACTTTTCTTTTGTTATAACTCAAAATCTTTGTCCAAAAGAAATGAAGGCAATTCATATGTGACTGGAATGAGAGAACTACAAATCTTATCTATTATAAAACCAAACTTCTTGTTTAAATCTCACCCAATGTATTTGTATTCATTGCCTTTGAGCTCCATGGTCTTTTGGGAAACACACACACACAGACAATTAACCTGTGGGCTCCTACATCTACTTGAACCTTGAGTAGTTCATCTTGACAGGTGTGTGAAATGTGATGCCGAGAATTCCCTTGTGACTTCGCTGCACGTGCAGATGCTAGAGTGCACACGAATTCAGCTTAAGCAAGCTTTGACTCACCCTTGAAATTTTTCCATTGTGGACACTTATAACAAAAACTCTGGTCTGCAACTTCTCTCTGGTTGCAAAATGGAAACATATCTGCAGAGTAGCAAAAGCAGAGGCATTTTTTAGCTCACAAAAAGCTAATAAAGGAAAACTTCTATGTCATCTTCCAATAACACAGCTAGTTGCCCTAAATGAATATGTGTTAAAGTTCAGAGGGTCTGATGTTGTTAGAATTTGATAGTACAGCACATACAGAATAATGGCTTTTGCTGAGTGGACTCACTGTCTTTGCATTAGCATTCAGATAGGATTTTAATGGTTTTTTTTTTTCTTCTTGGAGATAGTTGTTCTGAGTAATGCACAAATCTAAAAGTCCAAACTAAGTAAGTGAGATCAGATGCCAGTGGGGAAAATGAAGACGATTGTGGGTGTACAGTGAATCAGAAAGGACCGTGTTTGGTTTGGGGCTTGGTGGATAAAGACATAAGGAAATGAGTGGTTGGTGATGAGCATCAAGGGCCAGCCCAGCTTAGTGACCAACTCAGAAAACAGCCATGGCCCAACAAAGCGATCAGTCTGTGGAGAGAGAACTGATCCAAGAAATTAGGTCGTTTAATATGTTTACATCTTTGGCCTTAATGTATTATTCTTTCTTATCTGGCAGTGGAAATCCTGACTGCTCGTCAAAAGAAAGCAGAAGAATTAAAGAGACTTACTGATCTAGCCAGTCAGATGGCAGAGATGCAGCTGGCCGAACTCAGGGCAGAAATTAAGGTCAGTTCTAAAATATCACAGCCTGAACCCTGAGCCAGAGTTCTGATCCCCATTATGTCTGTTCTGCATCCATAGAGTGCTGTTCTCTGAGGATCTAACATCAGACACCCAGCTGTCTTTCACAGGGTTGAAATCGAGAATGCAGAAGGGTTAAAGAAACACCTAGTCACTATATTTAAGTAGACTATGTGTTGAAGGGCTATATCATTACAGAGGAGAGGTACAAGCTATTCTTTTAGCCAGTGGAACTGACCCAAATAAAATGTATTGAACCATAAATTATAGCTGGGAAGGGGAACATTATTTTCACCATATGTAATTTATGCATATGTATATAAACACACACACATGTGAACACACACTAAGTATGAACTTAGTATAACAGTAAGGATTCTAAAGAATGAACAATATGTGGAGACTTCTTTCCTATATCCTTTTCTAGCTTACTTGCCCTTTTATTAAGAATACCACCCACAAATATGTATTTAGTGGATTTCTTTAGTTGCACGCAACAGAAGCTGACCCTGGCTAACCTCAAGAACAAGTAGAATTGGAAAGGACATGAGGGTAGCTCACCAAAGCAGAGTGTGCTCTGAAGACTCCAGGTTATAACTGGGCAGAAATGTTGGCAGCAGTAATTACCAGACACTCTTCAGGGCACCATCAGAGTGAGTGGCCTCCAGATGTCATCACCCCTTGGGCCACCCCACTGGATTCAAATCCCAAACAGAGAGATTCTGATTGGCCTCCACTTGGGTCACATCCACCATTTGACCAAGAGAGGTCTTGATTGAAAGACCCACCAACGCTGTGAATCTTGGAAACCGCATTGGGGTACAGTTACCAGAAGGAGAAATTGTTAGCAGAAAGGCAAAAACAAGTATCTACAACAAAATAGGAAGTTACAGTTTATACATTTTCCCTTATCCTCATTTTCCCCAATACAGTAAACATACACACATGCACACGCACTCCAGCTTCTGACCGACTTCTAGGGAACTAGCGTACTTTGAAGTCATATTTGTTGCTAGCTTTATAAGTAGGATTGTCTGCTCATCCCAGCATAACCACTGGTTGGGTATGGTAGAAAGTGGCAAGTGAGTTTGGTCCCCTCCATCCTGGTTAGGCATAAAAGAGAGCCCCATGGGGATGAGGATTTCCCCTGAAGGTTCTGAGAAGTTCTGTAGGTCTTTCCCTTCTCACCTGCTCTCCTGGTCTTTGTTTCCTCCAACCCAGTCAATTGCAGTGGCCTCCTGACTAGTCTTTCTGCATCCACTGTCTCCCTCCAGCCTGCTCATTCACCCTGAGACCAGAGTTATTAGAGCAGGTCTGGTCTCCCCCACTATGGTCTCCTCTTCCCTTCAAAATAAAATCCACCACTGGACTCCAGTATATATTTATTATGGCCACTGCTAATTAGTTTCAGTAGAACAAAACCCTTTGTCTTGTGGACAGAGATGCACTTCTAATGTCACAGATGTTCCCTGGTCCCAAAGGAGATTAGAATGGGGAATGGGGCTGGTTGGCAGAACCCATCTTGATACCCAGAAAAACATCCTGGAAAGCCAAACAAACAAACACACACTTGTTTTGATAAATATGAAGTTGCCAGCTTTCTGGTCAACTGAAATCCACTCATCTTCCAAGTTTCACTTCTACCCATCAAAATCCCACTCATCATAAAATGGTTGATAGCACAGGCTTTGGAGTGCAACAGTCCTGCTCTTGCAACCTTGGATAAATTACATATTCTCTTAGATTCTTAGAACCTCGATTCCCCCTTTGTAAATTACAGTTAGTTAGTACTGACTTCATAATAATGTGATCAGCTGAAAATGAGATTATCTGTTAAGAATTTGGCCCATGTCTGGTAAGTGTTCAATATTTTTTTTAATGTTCCAGCTAAAATGCTTCCTCTTACATAACTCTTTACCCATTCCCCTCAGTAGGAAATAATTTCTTCCTCTTTCATATTCCTAAAGCACCTACTACATTCTACGTTATATTGTATCTTGTGGTATCTGTCTCTCTTGCCATGTGGTAAACTCCCTGGTAGATCACAGAGGGACTGACTTATAGTTATTTCTGTATTGCTCACTCTGTCATCTACACATAGATCTTAATTTTAAATGAACTGAAAAGTAATCTCTTTCCCACTTCCTTTAACAGCACTTGAAATTCTACCATTCAAGATAATGGTTTCTAGTTATCGATACTGAAGGCTTTTTGGACTTCCTGGTACCCTATTAAAATGGAGACTGACGTCTAGGAAGGATGACATGCTTTCTCATGAGGAGTGATACCTTAGGAGACCATTGGCCAGATTAGGAAGACTGCCAGAAGGCAATCCCGTAATTTACAATAGGACAGGAAGTGCTAGAAGGAGGGCGTGGGGTGCTAAAAGGTTTAAGTAGATGAGTCCAGACACACATTTTGCCTGTACAGACAGGACCCACACGTGTTTCCCAGAAGAAGAAGGTGAACGTGCTCCAGGCAGGCCAAAACCAAGCCTGCTTTAACAGAGCCTCCCAGTGACAGAGCTGGCATGCTTCCCCACCTGGGGATGCTTTCACGTCATCAGTGGTGGCGGGAGAGCCGAGAATGGATCAGCAGCATGCCTCAGTCATTTCTGCAATCATGGGTCTCCTGTCTCTTCCCTACAGCACTTTGTCAGCGAGCGTAAATATGATGAAGAGCTTGGGAAAGCTGCCCGGTTCTCCTGTGACATTGAACAGCTAAAGGCCCAAATCATGCTCTGTGGAGAAAGTGAGTTTTGCATACTTGCTAAATAATTCTGTGTGCATAAGCCTGGTGCTATTTGGAGTTGATATCAGAAATGTCAGGTGTGCGGTCCCCCAGGGGGCTAAAGTGAGGTCTAAAGAGATTTAATGATCTAAGGTCATGACACAAGTCGCTAAAAATGTCAAGATCCGAACTTCGAGTCTTCAAATGCCACTGCCCCATCAGTAAATCCCCAGGATTTATTAAGCGGAACAGAACAGGTCAACTAGTTTATATCTTTCGCAAACTTTTCTTAAGCACTGCCAGATCAACTGCCTCTCTGATTTCAAACTGCCTGGTTCTATAGAGACCTGTTACAGGGAGAGGGAGTCTCCCTAACGAGTCTGAGAACAATGGGCTGCTGTCGTGAAGGGCCCAGCTGTCGTGTGTGTGTGTGTGTGTGTGTGTGTGTGTGTGTGTGTGTGTGTGTGTGTGTGTGTGTGTGTGTGTGTGTGTGTGTGTGTGTGTGTGTGTGTGTGTGTCACACACGCTGCTCAGCAGTGCCTGACTGAGCCTCTCCCTTAATTAGAGCAGTTAACATGCAACAAAATTGCCTGATCCTTTTTTCCCTGCTCCAGCCCACCCACCAGGGGAGGTGGGAATGAGCACCAAAGTGGCTTCAAGGACGCCACAAGGAGGAAGGAACAACTGGTGAAGGACATGGAATATCTACAGCCTCGTAGTGAACTGAAAAATTGAGATTTGGCTTCACTTTTTTTTTTCAAAGTGGAAATTGCATTTTTTTCTGAGTATAAAAAATATAAGCTTGATCTAAAAATTACAAACTATAGAAAATAGAACATGACATTACTTTTGTGGCCCCATCACACTTTTTATGCACATAACTCTACTGTGTAAATTATACAGTATACTTAATTATACTACATCATTTACTATACTATACAATATACATATATAGTAAGAGAATTTGCTTTTATCATTTCACAATATATGGCTGACATTTTTCCATGTCAATGTATTTAACCCATAATTTATTTAAATATAATTGGCATAATCAGTCCCTTGATTGTGGACATTTAGGTTGCTTCCAGTTTTTCACCATTAAAATAACACTGCTGTGAGCATCCTTGCTCACATATCTTCGGCAATTATCTGAATTTTTGACTGCATTTCTTTTAAATTATTTTTTTTCTATACACTCCCTCCCTTATGAATCTACCCCACTTGCCATTCTCCATCCCCAGATTTTGCCTCACCTCTAAAAAACCAGACTCTCTGATTCACAGTTGGAAATTTAACTGCCTATCCTAGTTGCCACTCCAGGCTGATAATGGGCAAGACCCTGATGCCAAGTGACTCTGCCACCATCTGAGGAGGGGAGGGCGGTGTAGCGTCACCTGCTCTCCTCCAGAGCCCTCCAGTGCCATCTAGTGGGAGGAACCATCCCTTACCGAATCCCAGGTGTCCACATTGGAAGCCAGCCTCCCTTGTTGGAGACAGGAGTCCTTGAAAGGCCCTTTTCTTCTCAGCTTTGTCGAGAGCACATGGAAAGCCCACAGCTACTGAACCGGAAATAGTAATGACCCCTGTGAAAGTGAATCTAGTGAGCAGAGAGCCACTAAAATCCCCTCGTCATGTTTGGACAGTACCCGACGTGCCATCACACCTTACCTGTCAAATGAAGGGACTGGAGATTCATCCCTGTCCTTTCCATTTCTAATGTCCTGTGATCCCTATTCACACTCCAAATCCTCAGGAAGAATGCTAGGATTAAGTCTGATCCAACACAGGTAGCAGAGAAAATTGCTTTTAAAAACTGGTGACAATTTTTGAAGATTCAGAGGTCTTGCTGTCCAGACGGGCAGTCAAATTCTGGTGAACTACGAGAGGAAAGTCATGATTATGTCCTTAAGTTGATTCCCTCCGGCCCTGATTCAGCATAATCACACAGAAACATCCCATCAAAAACCACCCCTTTCAAAACCAGTGGGAAGACCTGTCCGAGCCCTGCCGGGGATCTGTCTGATTAGCCTGCGTGGACTTTAGCATTGGAATTGTTGCAGATTTGCAGTGGGGCTGTAGAAAATGGAGTTGATAAAAGGCCAGATAATGTAACTCTAATGGAATATAGAAGATGCTTTGGGGCATCTTTTGGGCCGGCAGGCATGGCCGTAAGGTCAGGGGATATATACCACCCCAGGGTGACAAAATTCCTGACACCTGGCATCACCCCGTTCTGAAGCTCTCAAAATATTGTGGCTCTGACCAGCCAAGTGTCCGTGTACCTCTAGGCTTTTCTGCATCTCTGCAACACCAACGGGTCTAGGGATATGACAAGAACGGCAAGAACAGGTTTGGTAATGGGGAACCCAAGAGGCAGAGTACCTTTGTGGACAGGGCTGAGAGGGCACTTCGGGGTTTCATTATCCCTCTTCCGTTGGTGGTTCTTGACCTAAGGCATAATATTAAAGGTACTCAGATCTGTCTCATTTCCTACAAATGTCTCCCAACCTGAATGATTATGCTATTCAGTGATTCTCACAGAAGACATTTGGTGGTCTCCAAGCACCTAGGTGCTTTTTCAAACGATATCTTTCCAAAAGAAAAACAAAAACAAAAACTTAATGTTTTTGTGAAGCTCCTGCCAATTTCTCCATCTCCTAATGGGTTACCGAGGCACAGCCCCTAACACCAAGTGCTTTCTTGTTGCAGTTACACATCCAAAGAACAACTATTCCTCAAGAACTCCCTGCAGCTCCCTGCTGCCACTGCTCAACGCTCACGCGACCACCTCTGGGAAACAGAGTAACTTCACCAGAAAATCATCCAATCACAACAAGCCCTCCGAGGGTAAAGCAGCAAACCCCAAACTGGCGAGCAACCTTCCCAGCACCGCTGACAGCTCTCACCAGGCTGTGCCGGCTAATAAGCAGGTAAACTGCTCCAGGGAGACCACCTTGCCCTGCTTCCAGGAGTCCCGCAGACCCTAGTGCATTGCCTGGGCAAGAAACCACTCGTTTGCAAAGAAAACAGCCACCACTGGTCACACCCAGGCTCCGCCCACCCCCAGCAGCAGCCCAACCTCCAGAGCCTCCTTCTGCCAGTCCGGCCTCCCAGAGCTCCCCCGGTCCCATCCGGTCCCCATTTCATAGGCGCTGTCCCCTGTGGAGGAAGTGGTCTTCACACACTTGACAGCATCAGCAAAGAGTCCACCTAAATGAGACGGTGCTTCTCATGCCTTGAGTGCCACCCAGGTCCTCGTAACTGGCCCACATGTGGAAGGGACTCACACAGACATGGGAACAAGATTCAGAACCTGGCCACTGACACCATTAGTGAGAAGAAATCTGACATGTTTTTTATGATCCTTTAACTCCCATTTATGTCTAGTTTTTCTGTAAGAGGCCAAAGTTAGTTCAAACTGCACTTTCTTCTCTTGGGCTTTCAGTAAAGAGAATACATTTCAAAATGACATTATTAATTCTTATCTACTATGACCCTTAAAAATAGAAGTATCCAAAAGGACAGTCTTCTCTCCTTCCTTCTCCACTATATCCTTGAGAAGTGATTTCCTCCTTATCATTAGAGAATGACCAAGAAATGGGTTTTGATGATTCAGAAGCTGGGAATGCTATAAAGACATTTTTCCTGAGCTCTCAGAAAGAGAGCTTGAATAAAGAGACTTTTTTTTTTACGCATTCCAAAATGCTGGTTTTCTAACAAGTGCCCTGTTGGATTTTGTGGTCTTGGTCTTTTAGAATTCTCATTAGTGACTGTGACAGGCATTTCTCTGGCCCCAGATGTCTTCATGAACTTTAAAATAGCACTTGGACAAGGAGTATTTCATACAGTCATAGATTCAAGATCATAACCAGATCTGTTTCACTTGTCTAAATACAGCTTCATAGCTTTTTTTCTTTGCTTATTATTGTTTTTTTTTTTTTTTGCGGTATGCGGGCCTCTCACTGCCGTGGCCTCTCCCGTTATGGAGCACAGGCTCCAGACGCGCACGCCCAGCAGCCATGGCTCACAGGCCCAGCCACTCCGCAGCATGTGGGATCCTCCCAGACCAGGGTACAAACCCGCGTCCCCTGCACCGGCAGGAGGACTCCCAACCACTGCACCACCAGGGAAGCCCTCTTTGCTTATTATTAAACCCCCTGCTAAAATTAAGTCCAAAATTTAGTCTGAATTTCTCTGTCACAATTTTCTTAAAAGCAAAGGGGGCCAGATTAAATGCTGTCCACATAGATACTTTTTCAGTTCACTGTTTCATCATTTTCAGCAAAGCATTTCAGGTGATGGCCTGTTTAACCTTAAACATATATCTGAGCCTCAGAAGGGCCCTTGTGCTGGGTCCTGTGCTTTAGCGTAAACCCTCGTGGCCCATGGCCCTCCCTACGGAGCGAGACCAAGATGTGACTACCCAGAATCTACACTCTCCCTCCTGGAAAGTGATCCAAATACTCGAGATCCTGGAATTCTATTCCCAGATAGCCCCAAGCCTGCTCTCGGGGTCTGTTTGGACTACTTCCCTGGATGCCTCACCTTGAGGGCCGAGCTGACCACACTACCAGTTTGCACACCCCTAGATCCAAAGGGCGATTATTTGTGGAGGTGGGGATGACGCTTAGGTGAGCAGGCTGGAGTGTCCACATTCCTGTAGGCACGGCCCCTCACAATGTGGGATGGAGCCAGAGGTAGGAAGAGAAAATATTCAGACACATGGTACGTGGGCCTCTGCCTTTGTACTCTTGCCCTGGGCCCTGAGTTACTAGGGGCGCGTCTGCCCTAAACCAATACCATCCAGTCACAATGCACAAATTAAGAACTTGATATATTTGTAACTCAAAAAATTACACATTTTAGTAATAGAGGTTTGATTTTCAAAAAAGGGTCTGTGTTCATGTAACAACCTGCTTATGAATCTTGTCTGGAGGGAATATGTGAAGTGAGAATGGCTCCACCGCTTTCTAACTGTGGACCTTGGGCAAGTCCCTTAAAACTCCTTATCTTCATCGATAAAATGAAGTGCATCATAGAATCTCTCTTAAAAGGTGATGGCAATGACAAATGAGGTGGCACAAGGTCAAGTGCCTCACTTGGTGCCTGGCACACTTAAGCACTACATACCTGTTGGCTGGTATTGACCTCAAGGAGTTCAGAAATCTTTCCCTTGTATGAAGACACACAGGCTAACCCCCTGCTTCCTTTTTACTTGTCCATTTATGTTCTTGGTTGCTGATTTGTTGAGCGTTGCCAGTTTTTCAGTCGGATGCTTCAAAATTCATTAGCTGAGAACTGCAAAAAGTTTAGAAAAAGAACAAATTATCTCTTTGAAAATACACATCACCTCTACATCTCACCAAGATCTACCAGAGACACCTCATCCCTGTATTTACCCAAGATAAGATTTCTGAACTATGGTATTTGTTTTGAAATAAAATAGAAAAGCTGCTTCAGAGACGAAAAATGACAAACAGAATTTTACGTTTTTCTTCATATATGTCATGAGAATTCATATACATAGTCTAGAGAATGTCCTAGAAATGTTTATGGTAGAGAATCATCGTTTCCCTGCCTCTGTGTTACATTTCATTCTGTTTTATTTCAGGCATTCTTTATGGGGTTTATTTGGCCTGGTTCTGGAATTGTCTCTCTTACACTTCTGTAACCTCTCTTTCAACATCAGTGATTTTATATTCTTGGAGTTCCATTTACAAGACAGTCCGCTGTTTTTTGGGGGTTTTTTTGCGGTACGCGGGCCTCTCACTGTTGTGGCCTCTCCCGTTGCAGAGCCTGATGCGCAGGCTCAGCGGCCCATGGCGCACGGGCCCAGCCGCTCCGCGGCATGTGGGATCTTCCTGGACTGGGGCATGAACCCGTGTCCCCTGCATCGGCAGGCGGACTCTCAACCACTGCGCCACCAGGGAAGCCCCGCTGCTCTTTTAAGCTCGAGGATTCTATCAGCTTGACCTCATTTGCATGTTGTCACATTCTTCTGGGGTGTAAAAAAGCTTACCTGTGACTTAGAGATTTGGTTTCCCTGATGTCTACTGATGTCATCTGAGGTTTGTTGGCATCTAATACCTCTTTTTTTTTTTTTTTTTTTTTTTGGTAGAATGGGTCTTCTAGCCAAAGACGAAGATTTAATCCACAGTATCACAACAACAGGCTAAATGGGTCTGCGAAGCCCCAGGGCAGTGGTAACGAAGCTGATCCGATGGGGAAGGGCAACAACCGCCATGAACACAGAAGACAACCACACAACGGCTTCCGTCCCAAAAACAAAGGCAGCACCAAAAACCAAGAGGCCTCTTTGGGAACCAAGACCCCCGAGGCCGCAGCCCATCCGGAAAAGCCCCGACGAAGGCAGCACGCTGCAGACAACTCAGAGGCCAGGCCTTTCCGGGGAAACGTCTCCAGGGTTTCACAGTGCAATCTCTGCCCCACGAGAATAGAAGTTTCCACAGATGCCGCGGTTCTCTCCGTCCCAGCTGTGACGTTGGTGGCCTGAGCTAGGAGAGAAAAAAAAAAAAAAAAGCCGTTTTCATTCAGTTTCTGTTCCCTGCCCGAGGTGCTGACCCAATTCGCTGCCAAAAGAGAGTCAATCCGAATATACAAACCCTGTACGGCTGTGTCATCCTCTCTTAATCATTTTTTCTAATTCTAATAATCAGCTCTAGCTTGCTTCATAACTTTCATGGCTTTGCTTGATATGTTGGCGCTTTTTCTCATCAAGACTTTGCAGCATTTTAGCCAGGCAGTATTTACTCATTTGTTAGGAAAATCAAGTTGTGGCTAAAGATCAGAGGCTCAGTAGCAACCTATGTTGTAGCAGTGATGTCAGTCCATTGATCGTCTTTAGAGAGTTAATGTTGAAAACAAAATTCTTATTGATCAGACAAACTTGATCTGCTGAAGACACGTGCGCTTTTCTAGAGTTTAACATCTGGTGTTTTTCTGAAAAATATATATATACATATATTGCTTTATTTGAAACAAATTAAAATATGCTGCATTTGACACCTGGCTTGTTTTTTTTCTTTTTAATTTATGCCCACTTTATCATCCAGTTTACTAGGTAGTACTTTCAAGAAAACTTTAGAGACTAGAAGTTGTGGCACAGAGCTCTGAACAATACTGTTTCTCTCGGGACAGGTAACCTTTTGGAAAAAACAATGCCTGGCAATGGCCCTGCCAGTACGTTACACGCATATAGATGGATGTGCACCCCGATCATCTTAGACACAACACGGTAGTTTGGAAACCTTGGTTGCAAGTAATATAAACCTTAGCCTCGTTGAAACAATAAAGAAAAGGTATTGGTTTAGTGGCTGCAAAGCCCAGTATCAAAGTATGCCTTGGGTCCAAATGGATCAGGACTCTAGCCCCTTTCTCCTGGTTATCTCAGCTCTCCCTTCCTCCTTGGGCTGACATTGTATTCAGAATGGTGGCAAATAGCTGCCTCACTCCTAAGAGTCATGTCCACCCCTACACTTTCGAGAAGAAAAGAGAAGCTCTCCAGGTAGCGTCCACATGGAGCAAGTGTCTTTCTCAAAAGTCCCAGTGAGGGTCTTGCATATCATTGGCCCAGACTACTAGTAGGCTTGTCCCTCAACCAATCAGCAAATGGCATGCTAATTAGCATAGACTAATCAGAGCCCACCCCCAAGCTGGGTTGTGGCCGGCTGCCCAGAAGCACAGGGGCTGTGTGCAGCAGGGCTCCTGTTACCTGAGGAAGGGAGAGGGGATACCGGGGGCCCACATCCCAAGAAGCCCCAAGGCCCCTGTCTTGGAGGGCAAGGCAGCTCAGTTTGGCCACTGCTTCCATCGAAATTCCATGTGTCCTACAGATGTGTTGGCCTCTTTCAAGTTCAAATGCTTATTTTCAACTCAAAGTTAACATTTTTTCTGGCAGCCCAGGTTCAGTGGCTCTCTTCCACAGAGCAGCCCCGAGCACCTGAGCCTGCACACCACACAAGCATCCGTTTCTTCTTTTGCCAAGTGCAAGGAGGATGTTTGCTCTCTCTGGAGAGAACCTTCTGAGGTCTCTGGGTGTATGTACCCAGAGATTTAATAGGAATTTTATTTTTGAATTTATTTTATTTTTTTTATACAGCAGGTTCTTATTAGTTATCTATTTTATACACATCAGTGTATATCTGTCAATCCCAATCTCCCAATTCATCACACCACCACCACCCCCGCCGCTTTCCCCCCTTGGTGTCCATACATTTGTTCTCTACTTCTGTGTCTCTGTTTCTGCCCTGCAAACCAGCTCATCTGTACCATTTTTCTAGGTTTAATAGGAATTTTAAATGTTAAGTCACATTCCAGGAAGGAAGGAAGGTTTGTTCGTTCAAATAAGAAAGATAAATGTTCAGGACTGCAATCTCCATTTATTCCATCTGAGGCCCTGGATTTATATTTTATAAGACAGGAGGACTTTGCACAAATTTTGTGTGCCAAGATTTGGCTCACCACAGAAAAATGTCAGTTCAAATATAACAGCTTTAAAGATGAGTCAAATGATTATTGCAACAGGAAAATGACGGGTTTGCCAGGTCAGGAGCACACCTGCCTTTGTCAGGGTGGACCCTCCACCCTCAACCTTGACGCACCCATCATGCTGTTCTTAGGGTTAAGAAAGCCCAGCCACATTCCTAAGCACGTAGCAAACACTCCAGGTCACTGAAAAGAAACAAAAAAGAACGCTAAGAAATATTCAGACCTGTTTATGTTTTTTTCCTAGATTTTTGCCTTTCATGTAGACCCTGGGCATGTAAGCAGTCACCAGTGTGCATCTTTGAAATGGTAATTTTATATTTTAGTCCCAGTGTCAGTCCACTGAATTACTATATTACATATCTTCATCTGTTCCGGTGGAATCATTGGTGTGATCCTAGAAATCTGGGTTGAATTCTGCCATTCTTTTAAGATATTTTAAACTTCTTCAAAAAAAAAAATCCATGGGCTATGGGCACTCTAATCTCTCTACTTAATGCACAGTAGCCAGAAGAATAGATTCTTTTCTCTTAAACACTTCTCTAGTAGAGATTAAACCATTTTGATACCTGTGAAGATTGAATAACTTCAAAACTCACCTACATTGTACCACCAAGACTCCATCCGTTAAAGGCAAAACCTCCCTGTTGGGTTCCCAATTACATTCCAAATTTACATTTCGTTTGAGAATCTCTACATACGCCAGCTCTGTGCCGTTGACCCTATTCTAGGGGTGCTGAGTACAGCAAGGCTCAGAAGGTTAAACACAAGTTGGTGCAAAATTCACCCTCAATAAAGGCTATACAAGAGTTGTGGGGAAGAAATTAGCCCATACTATATCCAATTTAGAGCTCAGTTCAATTCTGCTGGCATCAGAAAACGAGATTTTAATTTAACATTCTTAGGGAAGCAACATCAAATGAGGTTAATGATGTAAGTTAGCAGAGGAAAGCGACATGCAGATTTTTACTGAAGTAAGAGATTTGGGAATTCTGACTCTGAAAGCCTCAATCTCGATTTAACCATGAGAAGAGGGAATCCGGCCTGGACAGTTCTTTTCCTAGGGCAAGGTGGGGGTGGGGTGAGGTGAGGGGCGGGGAGAAGGGGGAACAACGGAGACAGCTAGGGAGATGCCTGAATTCAATAGTACCTTTGACTAAGCTTCCTCCTTCCCTCCATCCCTCCCTTTTGATGCTGTATCCTACGCTGTCCGTTTAGAGTGCCCTCTTGTGTCTGGAGACGGGAACATTTTCATTTCTCAGCAGACATTCTGGTGGCAGCATCCATAAAATATGTAATGGCACCTTTCTTTTAACCACACTTGCTTCAGAGCCTATACCTGGAATTCAGGCACAGGTGGGCTAGGGTTCCAGATTGCCCCCAGGTGCCAAAAAAATGAAGCAAAGGAGAAAGAAACAGTCACTCCCAAATTTCCTAAACAAACCATAAAATAGCAAAAGATAATAAATAATAATTATTCAACTGATTAATACATTGCTCTCGAATTTTCCTGAAAGTACTGAGCCATCTTAACTGATCTAATTTTGTAAGAAAAAATATGAAGAGTTGCTAGGTCCCAGGATTTCCCTTGTTAGCTCAAGGATTTGAGGCACAATTTTAATACTACTCATTGTAAACTGTTAAAAGGATTTTTTTTTCATCCTTTTCCCAACAAACCTTTATAACGCCTAAAGAAGTTTTCTGTCTGTTCTTTGTTTCCAAGAACCAAGTCCCCAAGCCTTGGAGGCAGATCAGCCCAAACCAGAGTTTAATCTCATTACAGCAGCCCCTCAGGCAAAGGAACTCCCATCTGTACCCAGTCATGCTATCTGAGAAACACACAAGTTTCTCACAAATTGTTTTTGGTGATTGATTTTCAGAAGTCCCCTTGTTTGTGAACTCTACAGCTCAGAAGAGTTTTCAGCTACCACTAAGTTCAAGTTTCACAGGAGAAATTACTGCACACAGTTTTTAGAGAATATATAAATTCAATGGCAAATTTATTTGCTTGAGAGAGTATGTAGATTCTGGCAAAAAAAAAAAAAAAAGTATTTCAGAACCATGACTACAACCAGGACCAAAGACTCTCTACAGAAAATAAGTGTAAAAAAGCACTTCCTGGAGCGGTCCCACCCCCTGCGCCCAGAACGGAGCCCGCATTTCCGCAGAGCTGGAATTTCTGGCTTGGGGACTCTTCCCTCTGCCGTCACTGAACTGCCCCGGAGCTCTGGAGGGGCCTCAGCAGCCGAAGCCACGACAGCCCTGGGGACCGTGGGCCAGGAAAACAGCAGAAGCAAGAACTACAATCCTGCAGCCTGTGGAACAAAAACCACATTCACAGAAAGATACACAAGATGAAAAGGCAGAGGGCTATGTACCAGATGAAGGAACAGGATAAAATCCCAGAAAAACAACTAAATGAAGTGGAGATAGGCAACCTTCCAGAAAAAGAATTCAGAATAATGATAGTGAAGATGATCCAGGACCTCGGAAAAAGGATGGAGGCAAAGATCGAGAAGATGTAAGAAATGTTTAACAAAGACCTAGAAGATTTAAAGAACAAACAAACAGAGATGAAAAATACAATAACTGAAATGAAAACTACACTAGAAGGAATCAATAGCAGAATAACTGAGGCAGAAGAACGGATAAGTGACCTGGAAGACAGAATGGTGGAATTCACTGCCACGGAACAGAATAGAGAAAAAAGAATGAAAAGAAAGGAAGACAGCCTAAGAGACCTCTGGGACAACATTAAACACAACACATTCGCATTATAGGGGTCCCAGAAGGAGAAGAGAGAGAGAAAGGACCCGAGAAAATATTTGAAGAGACTATAGTCGAAAACTTCCCTAACATGGGAAAGGAAGTAGCCACCCAAGTCTAGGAAGTGCAGAGAGTCCCATACAGGATAAACTCAAGGAGAAACACGCCGAGACACATAGTAATCAAATTGGCAAAAATTAAAGACAAAGGAAAATTATTGAAAGCAGCAAGGGAAAAGGACAAATAACATACAAGGGAACTCCCATAAGGTTAACAGCTGATTTCTCAGCAGAAACTCTACAAGCCAGAAGGGAGTGGAATGATATAATTAAAGTGATGAAAGGGAAGAACCTACGACCAAGATTACTCTACCCAGCAAGGATCTCATTCAGATTCTATGGAGATATCAAAAGCTTTACAGACAAGAAAAGCTAAGAGAATTCAGCACCACCAAACCAGCTCTACAACAAATGCTAAAGGACCTTCTCTAAGTGGGAAACACAAGAGAAGAAAAGGGCCTACAAAAACAAACCCAAAACAATTAAGAAAATGGTAATAGGAACATATATATGGATAATTACCTTAAACGTGAATGGATTAAATGCTCCAACCAAAAGACACAGGCTCACTGAATGGATACAAAACCAAGACCCATATATATGCTGTCTACAAGAGACCCACTTCATACCTAGGGACAAATACAGACTGAAAGTGAGGGGATGGAGAAAGATATTCGATGCAAATGGAAATCAAAAGAAAGCTGGAGTAGCAATACTCATATCAGATAAAATAGACTTTAAAATAAAGAATGTTACAAGAGACAAGGAAGGACACTACATAATGATCAAGAGATCAATCCAAGAAGAAGATATAACAATTATAAATATATATGCACCCAACATAAGAGCACCTCAATACATAAGGAAACTGCTAACAGCTATAAAAGAGGAAATTGACAGTAACACAATAATAGTGGGGGACTTTAACACCTCACTTACACCAATGGACAGATCGTCCAGACAGAAAATTAATAAAGAAACACAAGCTTTAAATGACAGATAGATTTAATTGATATTTATAGGACATTCCATCCAAAAAGAGCAGGTTACACTTTCTTCTCAAGTGCTCACGGGACATTCTCCAGGATAGATAAAATCTTGGGTCACAAATCAAGCCTCAGTAAATTTAAGAAAATTGAAATCATATCAAGCATCTTTTCTGACCACAACTCTATGGGAATAGAAATCAATTACAGGGAAAAAAATGTAAAAAACACAAACACATGGAGGCTAAACAATACGTTACTAAATAACCAAGAGATCACTGAAAAAATCAAAGAGGAAATCAAAAACTACCCAGAGAAAAATGACAATGAAAACACGATGATCTAAAACCTATGGGATGCAGCAAAAGCAGTTCTAAGAGGGAAGTTTACAGCAATACAAGCCTACCTCAAGAAACAACAAAAATCTCAAATAAACAATCTAACCTTATACCTAAAGGAACTAGAGAAAGAAGAACAAACAAAACCCAAAGTTAGTAGAAGGAAAGAAATCATAAAGATCAGAGCAGAAATAAATGAAATAGAAACAAAGAAAACAATAGCAAAGATCAATAAAACTAAAAGATTGTTCTTTGAGAAGATAAACAAAATTGATAAACCTTTAGCCAGACTCATCAAGAAAAAGAGGGAGAGGACTCAAATCAATAAAATTAGAAATGAAAAAGGAGAAGTTACAACAGACACTGCAGAAATACAGAGCATCCTAAGAGACTACTACAAGCAACTCTATGCCAATAAAATGGACAACCTGGAAGAAATGGACAAATTCTTAGAAAGGTATAACCTTCCCAGACTGAACCAGGAAGAAATAGAAAATACGAACACACCAATCACAAGTAATGAAATTGAAACTGTGATTAAAAATCTTCCAACAAACAAAAGTCCAGAAACAGATGGCTTCACAGGTGAATTCTATCAAACATTTAGAGAAGAGCTAACACCCATCCTTCTCAAACTCTTCCAAAAAATTGCAGAGGAAGGAACACTCCCAAACTCATTCTATGAGGCCACCATCACCCTGATACCAAAACCAGACAAAGATATGACAAAAAAAGAAAATTAAAGACCAATAACACTGATGAATACAGATGCAAAAATCCTGAACAAAATACTAGCAAACAGAATCCAACAACACATTAAAAGGATCATACACCATGATCAAGTGGGATTGATCCCAGGGATGCAAGGATTCCTCAATATATGCAAATCAATCAATGTGATAAACCATATTAACAAACTGAAGAATAAAAACCATATGATCATCTCAATAGATGCAGAAAAAGCTTTTGACAAAATCCAACACCCATTTATGACAAAAACTCTCCAGAAAGTGGGCATAGAGGGATCCTACCTCAACATAATAAAGGCCATATATGACAGACCCACAACAAACATCATTCTCAATGGTGAAAAACTGAAAGCATCTCCTCTAAGATCGGGAACAAGACAAGGATGTCCACTCTCACCACTATTATTCAACATAGTTTTGGAAGTCCTAGCCATGGCAATCAGAGAAGAAAAAGAAATAAAAGGAATACAAATTGGAAAAGAAGAAGTAAAATTGTCACTGTTTGCAGATGACATGATACTATACATAGAGAATCCTAACGATGTCACCAGAAAACTACTAGAGCTAATCAATGAATTTGGTAAAGTGGCAGGATATGAAATTAATGCACAGAAATCTCTTGCATTCCTATACACTAATGACGAAAAATCTGAAAGAGAAATTAAGGAAACACTCCCATTTACCACTAAAACAATAAGAATAAAATACCTAGGAATAAACCTACCTAGGGAGACAAAAGACCTGTATGCAGAAAACTATAAGACACTGATGAAAGAAATTAATGATGATACCAACAGTTGGAGACATATACCATGTTCTTGGATTGGAAGAATAAATATTGTAAAAATGACTATACTACCCAAAGCAATCTACAGATTCAGGGCAATCCCTATCAAATTACCAATGGCATTTTTTACAGAACTAGAACAAAAAATCTTATAATTTGTATGGAGACACAAAAGACCCCGAATAGCCAAAGCAGTCTTGAGGGAAAAAAACGGAGGTGGAGGAATCAGACTCCCTGACTTCAGACTATACTACAAAGCTACAGTCATCAAGACAATATGGTACTGGCACAAAACCAGAAATATAGATCAATGGAACAGGATAGAAAGCCCATAGATAAACCCACACTCCTATGGTCAACTCATCTATGACAAAGAGGCAAGGACATACAATGGAGAAAAGACAGTGTCTTCAATAAGTGGTGCTGGGAAAACTGGACAGCTACATGTAAAAGAATGCAATTAGAACACTCCCTAACACCATACACAAAAATAAGCTCAAAATGGATGAGAGACCTAAATGTAAGACCAGACACTATAAAACTCTTAGAGGAAAACATAGGAAGAACTCTCTTTGACATAAATCACAGCAAGATCTTTTTTGATTCACCTCCTAGAGTAATGGAAATAAAAACAAAAATAAACAAATGGGACCTAATGAAACTTAAAAGCTTTTGCACAGCAAAGGAAACTACAAACAAGATGAAAAGACAACCGTCAGAATGGGAGAAAGTATTTGCAAACGAATCATGGACAAAGGATTGTCCGTTGTCTCCAAAATATATAAACAGCTCATGCAACTCAATATTAAAAAAGCAAACAACCCAATCCAAAAATGGCAGAAGACCTAAATAGACATTTCTCCAGAGAAGACACACAGATGGCCAAGAAGCACATGAAAAGCTGCTCAACATCACTAATTATTAGAGAAATGCAAATCAAAACTACAATGAGGTATCACCTCACACCAGTTAGAATGGGCATCAACAGAAAATCTACAGACAACAAATGCTGAAGAGTGTGTGAAGAAAAGGGAACCCTCTTGCACTGTTGGTGGGAATGTAAATTGATACAGGCACTATGGAGAACAGTATGGAGGTTCCTTAAAAAAGTAAAAATAGAATTACCATATGATCCAGCAGTCCCACTACTGAGTATATACCCAGGGAAAACCATAATTCAAAAAGACACATGCACCCCAATGTTCATTGCAGCACTATTTACAATAGCCAGGTCATGGAAGCAACCTAAGTGTCCACTGACAGATGAATGGATAAAGAAGATGTGGTACATACATACAATGCAATATTACTCAGCTATAAAAAGGAATGAAATTGGGTCATTTGTTGAGACGTGGATGGATCTAGAGACTGTCATACAGAGTGAAGTAAGTCAGAAAGAGAAAAACAAATATCATATACTAACGCATATATGGGGAACCTAGAAAAATGGTACAGATGAACCGGTTTGCAGGGCAGAAATTGAGACACAGATGTAGAGAAGAAACATATGGACACCAAGGGGGGAAAGTGGTGGGGGAGGGTGGTGGTGGTGTGATGAATTGGGAGATTGGGATTGACATATATACACTAATATGTATAAAATAGGTAACTAATAAGAAACTGCTGTATAAAAAAAAGAATTTGTTTTGCCAATAAAAAAATATAAATAAAAATAATAAATTCTTTTTCAGCTTCAAAAAACAAAAAAGCACTTCCTGTCAAAAACAGAAAACTATTCTATTTTTTTAACTTAAGTTTGAGTTAGATTTACTTATTCCCAGCCTTTTGAGAGAACACACACTTTTTGTAAATTATTGTCATCAAGCTGTCCAATAATGTCATTACCCCTCTGCTAATGCCTGAGACACAGTAGGTACTCAGTAAATACAAGGAAGAGAGAGCAGCTATGAAAGAATGACCCCTAGTATTTCTCTCATACTCCTAGAAAATTCTGGACTCTAAGTGGCTCGTGCAAAATAATCCAGTACATCAATTCTAGAGAAGGTGGGAAGAGAGCAGCAGCAAAAGTTCTGACCCTGGTGCAGACTGCCTGGATTCACATTGGGCCTCACCACCTGCTGGCTGTGTAAACACGTTTCTAAACATCTCAATACCTCCATTTCTCCATGGGTAATTGAGACAAATAACCATACCTACCTGGAAGGATTGTTACAAGGATTGAATAAATTAATCTTTGCAAAGCACTTGGAGTAATGCCTGGTACTTTGTAGGGAGACAGCAACCACAGAGTAATGTGACTGGAGACACTTTATAAATTTATATGGGGAAGCTTTATATAGAGAGAAATGCATGTATATACGAAGTAATTATTAGTAAGGGGATTAGCTACTAAAGAAAACAGGAATAGCAGGTACTGGGATGGCTATTACTAGAGCTTGAGGCAGAGGAAAGAACAAGTTTGGGAGAACTCCCTGCCCCACCCACCCCTGCCCCCAAGGCTGAGACTCTGACCTTGTGAGGGAGGGTGACCCTGTGGCCCCAGTAGAGGCCAAGAAGCCCCCTGAAGTACTGGCAAGGGAGAAGCCCCGCCCCCCAGGGCACTGGAGCTTTCCCTGGAGGAGCTGGCCGACTCACCAGGGGGCCACCTGCAGGGGTGCCACGGAACCCACTGGGAATCCTGCTGGGGCGCCAGCAAAACTTGCCAGGAAGCTTCCTGCAGGAGTGTTGTTGAATTATCTGGGGAGCCAGCCAGGAGACCCACGGGACAGGAAGCTGCTGCTGCTGAAACTTGGACCCGTTGGGGTTCCCATATCCCAGCCAAGCACCCGTTGCAGGAGCAAGAACACAGGGACACTCATGGAACCAGGAAAAAGCCCCCTCCTGCTGCAGTGTCCCTCCAGTGACAAAGCCAGCTGGCTAAAGGGAAGTGCTTAGGGGGTCCAGCTCCAGGATCACAGCAGGGCAGTGAAGAGTAGATTTGGAACCAAGAGGCAAAGAGTTGATACCTGGCATACCCTTAGAAAGCACTAGAACAGTATTTGATAACTAAATCTAAAACAAATAAACAGTATTTGATAAATAGCTATGAGGCACACAAATTTTCTAAGTCCTGGCTAGCTCATCTCTGGGAGGAATGTCAAGCTCCTATAAGAAGGGGCCTAAAATAGTGCTTAAAGGCCTGGACTCGAGTAAGATGACATACACGTGAATCCTGCCCTTGCTTCATACTAGATGCAAGGCGGCTTACCAAACCCCTCTGTGCTTCAGTTTCTCCATCTGAAAAATGGGGATAATAATAATATACCTACATTATTGGGTTGCTGTATTAAATAAGTTAACAAATAAAGGGCTTAGAAGGGTACATCTTAGTTTTTATTAGATAGTTGCTTGGTTAGAACAGCAAACAAAAATGTTTCTAATATTATACCAAAACCAGAAATGTAAGTGAGAGCTAACAGGATCGAATTCTTAAATTGGCAGGCTTGAGACATCCTTCAGTATCATTCTCCCCCTCAATTCCCAGGGTTCCACTCTTTCCTGTGATTGACAGCTCTAATATTCTCTTACTCATCCACACCCCGCAATTAGGAGAAATAGTTACCAGTATTTTGCACAGGTTAAGTCACCCAGCTAATGCAATCGTTCTCAACTGGGGGTAATCGATTTTGTGTCAACCCCCCAACCCCAGGAGACATTTGGAAAAGTCTGCAGACATTTTGATTGTCACAACTGGGGCAGGGATGCTGCTCAATAACCTACAGTGCACAGTACAGTCGTCCTCAATAAAGAATTATCCAGTCCAAAATGCCAACAGTGTCACAGTTGAAAAGCCCTGATCTGGAGGGTCCAGGGGCTTTGGAGAAAGAAAACTGAAACGGTGGATGAGCAGAGACACTGTGCCTTGTTCCTCCAGCTACTCTGGGTTCCTGGTTGGTTCAGCCTATGTCATCAAATCCAGACTGTCTGGCCCACAGCAGGAGTCTAAATGTACAATTTCTGATGTCCTTGGGCTATTCATGTCATCTACATAGAAGCTGGGTTTCCACATCTTCCAAACCAAGAAATTAGGGCATAAGTTCTTGAAAGAGCTGCTATTGAAGCAGAATGTCCAAATTTTTAAGAAATCTTGGCAGAAGGAAGCAATATTTGTCTTTTTCCAACTTTAGCAAACCTTTCCAACTTTTTCCAATCTCTTTCTTTCCATAAAGTGCTGTTTAAAACAAGTTTCTCTTCTAAGCTTCAGGCCCTCAGATTCATTCCTGTAGCTGAGCACAATTTTACTAAGGTAATGAAGGTTTTAGGGTCAAAGAAAGGAAAGTATGAGAAGCAACATTATAAAATGAAAAGTTGTTAAATAAACAAGTAGGACAGAATATTGATTGACAGTTACTGTGAAAGTATGTTTGTCTTAGCCACAGCTTACATCAGGAAGTGTCTAGCCAGCAAATATGAAATGTGTATGGGCTGTCTGAGGCAACACATGTGAACAAAGAAAAATTAGCTTTTCTGTAACAATATAAACCATGTGTAGCTCATGAGGCTGACAGGACTATAAGTGAAAACGGTTCTTTGGCTGCTCTACCAACCAAATTCCGTGGATATGAAATTCTGAAAACAGCTGGAAACCAATCTTTTTTTTCTGTTAGTTATTCATGATGTTTCCTTTTCTGGCTGTACTACATGCTTGAAATCCTGCATTTGATTTCATCTGAGTGAAAACTGCAGCCCTCAACAAAGAATCACTCATCCACTCCTCACTGGCTGAGGAATTCAGCAACTTGTTGACAGTTTCCAAGGGAGAGTTTCAGCATATGGGAAAATGACAGTATTTCCCATAATTAAAAAGTTCCTGGTTAACTTAGGAATACACATATGTAAATCATTTAAAAATATTTTTCATTTGCTATAGTAAAAGCTCTTTCCCTTCATTTTATTAAGTTCATATTTTCTACTTAGTTTCTAACCAACATGCTACCAAACGTAGATTAAAGCTGTTCAAAGGGATTGCAGGTATAAATAAGGTAATCCTTTATAAGGTACCTCATATTCATATAACTGTTAGCATTTTTCCCTTTACTGAACAATTTACTACCTCAAGTTTTTGTGCACATTCAAAATGCTATTTAAATAAAAATTCTTCTATGAACAATTTCTCAGGAAAAGCCAAATATGCTTGTACATTAATTCCTTCTTTAGAAATCAAAGTATAGTTGATAATAATTACACTGTATTTAACCATAGATTGGGAAGTGAATCAACAACTTTTTCAATGTTAGCACTCGCTAAGGAAGCAATAGGATTCAGTCTGTGAATGAAAAAGAAATTGCATCAGCAAGTCTAGCAGGGGCAGTAAAGCAGGAGGAGAGGGGCCAGACTGCTTTTTTCCTTTCTCAGAAGTCAGGCAGTATCTGTCTGACCTCTCTGGGGTCTCACGAGCCATGTCTCTGAATTACTTTAAACAACTTGACAAGTTATATAACTGTTACCATCATTACTAACGGTAATTGTGGTCATTAGCAACAATCACCAAATTAAGGGATTTCCGCCAGCATCTCCTTTGTTCTGACAGGATAAATTTTGCAAGGTCGGAAATCAGTTTCTGCGCCCCCAAAGACCGCTACCAGGTACAGTTTATAAAATAATTGCGGGAGGGGGCGTTGCCCTGTCAGCAATTTACCCGAGGCCTACGGTGTACCAGGCATTGCAAGTACAGAGGTGGCAGTCACTCTCTAGTAGAAGTCAGACATGTGATCCTAACACCATAATACCTTCCTGTTCAAAAGCTTTAAATATTAAACAAATCCACAATTTGACATCTACTTCCTCCCTCTGGCTTTTCCTTTGATCAGTGCTGCTGTGGCATTCTGTGAAATTAGATTACGTGGCTAAAATGTGTGTGTGAAGGGGCGGTCATTACTGTACAGCCTTTATGTTACTGAACCTCATTTTCTCGATCTCTAAAGGACTGGAAAAGACTACCTTCATTATGTTGTTCTGAAACTAAAAAGCAAACTGAACACAGTGAAATAAAATATATGAAAATACTTCATAAACTAACATAAAGCAATATTGAAACAAAAACTTATTATTTAAAAATACAAATGAAACAAATCCTTCAGTAGATTCCTACTGCCAGCCTTAGCCTCTCCACCTTATAATTAACCAGTTTTAATCAGGGCAAACCAGATTTCAACACAGATTGCCTGGAAGGACATAGTCAATTATCTTTTTTAATATGAGCGGTACCTAAATACTCTACTTACCATTCAGAATTTCTGTTGCGTCCTCTGATCCAACAACTGCACAAACCTACTTTTCCAAAGTAATGACACTGAATCACTGTTTATAAAACATGCTTTCCTTTAAAAAAATTTTTATTTTCCAGGAAGACCAATGGGTTATGATGAGTTACCAACTCTTATGCTTACAGAGTCTAGTATTAGGAAAAACGTGTCTTCATGCGAATGAACCTAATCCCCAGGGAACCACACCCAAATAAAGTAATGTTCAAGTTACTGGAGCATTCTGAAGTTGATTTTGACTCCTGATACCCATAAGGGATGGTTTGTCCCTATCCACCTCAGCTGAACCATGGCCCAATAGTTATTCCAAAAACTCTCCTCTTATAAAAGCCAAATGTGCTCAATAGACGTCCCTTAAACTACTTGATGTAAAGAAATGCAGGCTGTTGACTGAATCAACCATGATTAACCTTCAACATGTTTCCTTTCCAGACAAATGTTTATTATGTGTAAAATACACGTCTATTAGTATAAAATTTTCTTACATGAATCAGCAATTCAAAATGTTGTAGATCAAACAATACCAATAATATCCTAAACGGAAGTTCTCAAAACTCACTATGGTCTTTAATTTTCAGAAGATCTGGATTCTATGTAATAGTATTTTGCAAGGTGACTGAATATTTTATATATTCCCCAGGGGAATATCATTCATGAATCTTTAGTTTTAAATATTCACTTTTTCTAGCCAAATAAACCACTTACTTTAAAAAGGCTGCTGGTATTTGGATAGCTATCCAAAATCGGTTTAACGATTTCATACATTAACTAGATAAGAAAGCAATTTTGTGAGCAGAAATAGATAACCTATATAAACGAACAAGCTTTCAAACTACCAAAGGGCTCCAAGGCTTAAAAATAAGTACAGTCACAGAAAAATGTCACTTTTTACGGAAAGGGTTTTTTTATTTTGTAAAAAGTAATGTTTTGAGTATATTTACTTTACTCTTTTAAACCAGTAAAAGTACAATGATAAGCACTGAGTAAAAAGTACCTTGCTTTATGAACTTATTTTTAACACACTGACGGCATACTGCTCACTGAAGATAGAAATATGTGATCCAATTATAAAACATAACATGTACGTGTAAACACATACAACTAAATAGTTGTGAAAAAATAGAAGATTAATCAAAATACTCTGTTTTAAAATATTAAATTCAAGTTATGTGGAAACTGTATGATAAAAAATCATATTGTATCATCAGAATAACTCTTTAATGGTCATTTCTGAAAAAAAATATTAACTTTAGTTAAAAAGTTAAACTTTCTCTTCAAAGTACTTTCAAAACTTCACTACCCAAATGAAAAAATATTTTAACAGTTCATTCCATGACATGTTATATAGTTCTTATTCCAAGAAATCTTCTTGCGAGGTATAACTAAATCTGCTAGGAAAAGAGTAAGAAAAGCCAATCTAGGAAAGAAAATTGTTCCATTAAGTGGAAGTCAAAGTGTGATCTCAAATTATTGTCTTTTTTTCCCCCTCCCCCTCATTTCTTTTCATGCTACCTTTTGAGACTGAGAGTGCCCTGCAGGGAGTTCACCTTGATCTACATTTTCTCTCAAATCTCCCCCCATCTGGGACATAGCACTGGGAAGCACTAATATCACCCTCTCTATTTCACCAGACTGAAAGCTAAGCCCAAATCTCACTCCTATCCCTGGGCTGCAATGAGTAACATTAAATAAGTGCCTAAAATCTATAATTATTTCAGCAACAAAGTGGACTTGCTAGGGATGATTTTGCTCTACTGTTTTGTTGCCTTAATACCAATTAAACATTAAAAAAAAAAAGCCCACACACATTAAAAAACCTGAAATTAAAACCATCCCTAGACAAATAATTTAAACGTTGGGAAAATGAGAAGTAAAAATAGGCCCAACCACTTACAGTCTCCCTCCTCCATTCCTACTTCACACAATTCACCCTAAATAGAAAGAAACAAGTTTTCATCCTGACTGCATCGGGAAAGAGTGCCGCTTATTTGTATTAAACAGGTTGTAAGCTCGGAGAGGCAAACGGGACACCCTGAGTCCCCGTTTCCATCAATCGGCCTGGCCCTGCCCGTTCTCAGTCCGCGTGCCCAGGGCGCTGGCGGCGTCGGGGTTCGGCTCTGTGGGCCCTGCCGGCCTGGCCACGGTGCAGGCGGGCGTTGAAGGCCCCGTAGCGCACAAGGGAGTCCGCTTCAGTTTTATCACTCGGTGCGGGGTGGCCTTTTTGTCGCAGAGCAGAACCTTAGCTGGAGGTGGGTGCATGGCCCCGTTCTCAGCACCCCCGGTCTCGTGGGCAGCCTGGGGATGCCCGGGCAGGCCTGTGCCCACCGGGGACGGGGCTTTCAACGGTGCAGAGCGCTGAGCTGCCCTTCCTCCTGCAGCCGGGTTCACGGATGCCCGGGACCAGGGCTGCGGTACACTGGCCGGAGGCACCCTGACGGAAGCCGAGTTCTTGACTTTAATTTGGGTGCTGGTGGAAGGCCCCAAAAATCGTACTGGCTTAGGACCAGTCTTACAGTTCACGCCTCCTTCTTCCTCTTCATTGGGCGCTATCAGTCGCCTGTAAATAGAGAAGCAGGTTCTTGTCAAACAGCTGGTCCTGTAAACCAGCAGTTACAGGTTATGTAACTAATGAAAACGTCTCCAAAGTCTACCTTCAGGGTGAATAAAAAGGTTTTCGTCAAGAATTTGAGCCAAGAGGTATCAACCTACCTCATCTCTCATCTCCCACCAAGGTCAATAAGTAAATTAGCAAGTTTACAAAAGATTGTTTCAACTGGAATACACTCTTTCAAACTCACACATAATGTTAATACCAGCAAGTTAAAATTTGGAGCATGACACTGGAATTACACAGCACATTACTCAGTTCTCACAAATTCTGATGTGATCCAGAGGATAACCAGGAGTATCTCAAGTTGTTTTTCCCAGAATAGCAGTTTCAAGAGATTTACTGAGGAAAAAAGGGTTTCACAAATAAACTTGAGAAATGCTACTGCATATGTTATTCTCCTCCTAAAGCTTTAAACTCTATATTAACAAATTAAAGATTCTATACTAAAGACACCTGTTTAGCTTTGTTGAATCCATATTTCCCAATCATTCTGTAATGCACCCTTTGGCACCCAGTAAAATTATCATGCTATGGAACACATTTTGGGAACTGCTAGAATAGTCGAACTCATGGTATAGTTAGACGGTTTTTGAATTCGAGAAGTATTGGACAAACCTTCAAAGATTCCTCAGCTGAGCTGCCATTCACTATAAAAAGCCTGAAGTGGAAACACTGTTTTACCTTATTTAATTTATTTTTTATTCATTTTGTTTAAACTAAAACAAACAAACAAAAAACAGTTCACCCATTTCTCCCACTGCCCCCCCCCCCACCTCTGGCAACTACCAATCATTTCCCTGTTTTTTTGCTTTGGATTTTGTTTGTTTGTTTGTTGTTTGTTTGTTTTTAAGATTCCACATAAAAGACAGCTCATATGGTATTTGTCTTTCTCTGTCTGACTTATTTCACTTAGCATAATATCCTCAAGGTCCATTTGTTGCAAATATATATATATATATACACACATACCACAATTTCTTTATATCATCATCCATCAATGGACACTTAGGTTGTTTTTATATCTTGGCTATTGTAAATAATGCTTTAATGAACATGGGGGTACATATATCTTTATGAGTTAGTGTTTTTGCTTTCTTTGGATAGACACCCAGAAGTAGAATTGCTGGATCATATGTTAGTCCTACTTAGAATTTTTTGAAGAACTTTCACATTATTTTCCATAGTGGCTGCACCAATTTACATTCCCACTAACAGTGCACAATGGTTCCTTTTTTTCCACATCCTTGC
Organism: Delphinus delphis; assembly: GCF_949987515.2. NCBI lineage: Eukaryota > Metazoa > Chordata > Mammalia > Artiodactyla > Delphinidae > Delphinus > Delphinus delphis. The sequence goes on along the minus strand of NC_082689.1, from coordinate 35,040,315 downwards.
CAACATTTATTTCCTGTCTTTTTGATGACAGCCATTCTAACTAGCATGAGGTGATATCTCATTGTGGTTTTGATTTGCATTTCCCTGATGATTAATGATGTTGAGCATCTTTTCATTACCCATTGGTCATCTATATGTCTTCTTTGGAAAAATGTTTATTCAGATCTTCTGTCTATTTTTGAATCAGATTGTTTGTTTTTCTGCTATTGAGCTGTATGAGTTCTTTATATATTTTGGATATTAGCCCCTTATCAGATATATGATTTGCAAATATTTTCTACCATCCAGTAGTTTGCCTTTTCATTTTGTTGATGGTTTCCTTTGCTGTGCAGAAGCTTTTTTAGTTTGATGTAGTCCCACTTGTTTATTTTTGCTTCTGTTGCTTTTCATGTCTGATTAAAAGATCATCACTAAGACCTATGTCAAGGAGCTTACCACCTATTTTTTTTTCTAGGAGTTTTATGGTTTACATTCAAGTCTTTAATCCATTTTGAGTTAATTTTTGTGTAGTATGGTGTAAGATAGTGGTCCAGTTTCATTCTTTTGCATGTGGATATCCAATTTTCCCAACACCGTTTATTGAAGATACCTTTCCGCATTGTATATTTTTGGCTCCTTTGTTGTAAATCAGTTGGCCTATATATATGGGTTTATTTCTAGTCTCTCTCTTCTGTTCCACTGATCTGTGTGTCTGTTTTTATGCCAATACCATACCATTTAAATTACTATAGATTGGAATATAGTTTGAAATCAGGGAGCATGATGCCTTCAGCTTTGTTCTTCTTTCTCAAGATTGCTTTGGCTATTTAGGGTCTTTTGTGGTTCCATACATATTTTAGGATTGTTCGTCCTACTTCTGTGAACGTCATTGGAATTTTGATAGGGATTGCACTGAATCTGTATATTGCTTTGGGGAATACAGGCATTTTAATAATATTAATTCTTCCAATTCATGAATAGGGACTATCTTTCCATTTATTTGTGTCTTCTTCAATTGCTTTCATTAACGTCTTACAGTTTTCAACATACAGGTTTTTTATTATCTCCTTGGTTAAATTTATTCCTAGGCATTTTATTCTTCTTGATGCAACCATAAACTGGATTTTCTTAATTTCTCTTTCTGATAGTTCATTATTAGCATATAGAAATGCAACAGATTTTTGTGTATTGATTTTGTTTATTAGTTCTAACAGTTTTTTGGTGGAGTATTTAGGGTTTTCTATATATAATATCATGTCATCTGCAAACAGTGACAGTTTTACTTCTTCCTTTCCAATATGGATATTTTTAATTTACTTTTCTTGCCTAATTGCTCTGGCTGGGACTTCCAATACTATGTTTAGTAAAAACAGTGAGAGTGGGGGTCCTTATCTTATTCCTGATCTTAGAGGAAATGCTTTGAGCTTCTCACCACTGAGTATGTTTGCTGTAGGCTTGTCATATAAGGCTTTATTATGTTGAGGTACATCCTCACTATACCTGCTGTGCTGAGAATTTTTATCATAAATGGATGCTGAATTTTGTCAAATATCTTTTCTGCGTCTATTGAGATGATCATATGATTTTTGATATGATATAAAAACCATTTGATAGATTGTTTCCAGTTCAAGATGACAACATAGGAAGATACTGAACTCACCTTCAATGGACACCCTGAGTTTACAGTTATATATGGAACAATTTCCTCTTAAATAAAACCTAAAGGCCGGCTGAGTGACAACTACATATTGGGCAACTGAGAAGAAAACAACATTGAAGCAGGTAGGAGAAGCTGGAACACAATCTTGCCATAAACCCGTCCCCCAATGCAGTAATCCGCAACCAGGAAGAAAGTCAAAACCTGCATCTTCTCCCTAAGGAGGGAAAGATTCAAACCCCATATCGGGCTCCCCAGTTTTTAAGACATGCACTTGAGAGATGAGCCCCCAAAACATTTAACTTTGAAAATCAACAGGGTTCAAGTCCCGAGGCCCACAAGACTATAGCAATCTGATAAACAGCTCTTCAAGGGTCCACATGCTCAGATTCACCCACCCCAGGGCCCAGTTCAAAAGCGGCCAATTGCACTCAGACTTAAACAGTAAAGTAGCTCACCTGCTGATAGAAAAGTGCTGGCCTGAGGGGCAGGCGTCTAATTTAACACACACATCTAGAAGCCTGCTGGAACACTCTCTGGGAATGAAGACTAGCAGGTACCATCTTCATGCTCTCCCTTTGCTGTGCCCCAGAGCACCAGTATTTCCCGGAAGAGAGCTTTTACACTCATCTGGAACCCTCACTTTTTATGGCTCTTAGCCAGGGGACAACTCCTGATTGCCTGGCTCTGGAGGCCAGTGGAGCTTGCATTCCTGGTCCCATGGGACTGTAACAATTGGTGTTAACCCAGAAAGGAGCTCATAGCCTTGTCTGGTACCCCAATTTTTGCAAATGCTGCCAAGAGACACCTCTACGTTGCATGGCTCTGGTGGCCAGTAGGGCTTATGCTTGTGGGTCCCACAGGACTGTAACCAATGGAGAAAGAGTTCTTAAACAGCTACCACCCCAGCACACAACAAGAGGCAACAGATCCAGAAGCTCAGTCTTTCCGTGAAGGAGGTCTGTTAGCTGATCATCATGACTGCAGCCTGAGGGGCAGACTTCTAATTAAACACGCATCTAGGGGCTGACTATAATCTTTCCCAGAGACCTCATAGGGTGGGTGCTATCTTCGCACCCACCTTCTGCCACACTCCAAAGTGCCAGTGTCTCCTGAAGGGGAAATTTACATGCAGCTGTAGAATACAATAACTGAACTGATAAACACACTAGAGGGGTTCAACAGCAGACCAGATGAAGCAGAAGAAAGGATCAGTCAACTCAGTCAGGGCAGTGGAATTCACCCAATAAAAGCAGGAATAAAGAAAAAGAATGGAAAAAAAGTGAAGATAATTTAAGGGACTTAAGGGACAACATCAAATGGACTAACATTCACATTATAGGGCTCCCAGAAGAAGACAGAGAGAAAGGAGAAGAAATTTTATTTGAAAAAATAATAGCTGAAAACTATATAGCTGAGAAAGGAAAGAGACATCCAGATCCAGGAAGTCCAGAGAATTCCAAACAAGATGAACTCAAAGAGACCCACACTAAGACACATTATAATTAAAATGTCAAAAGTGAAAGACAAGGAGAAAATCTTAAAAACAGCAAGAGAAAAATAACTTGTTATATAAAAAGGAACCCCCACAAGACCATCAGGAGATTTTCAGCAGAAATTTTGCAAGCCAGAAAGGAGTGGCATGATATATTCAAAGTAGTAAAAGAAAAAAATCCAACCAAGAATACTCTACCCAGCAAAATTACCATTCAGAATTGAAGGAATAATAAAGAGTTTTCCAGACAAACAAAAGCTAAAGGAGTTCATCACCATTAAACTGGCCTTACAAGAAGTGTTAAAGGGACTTCTTTAAGCTGAAAAGAAAGGGCACTAATTAGTAACAACACATATGAAAGAATAAATCTCACTGGAAAGGTAAATATATAGTAAAGGTAGTATATTAATCACTATAAAGTTAGTATAAAGGTTAAAAGAAAAAAGTAATAAAAATAACTATGATTACAATAATTAGTTATGGAATACACAATATAAAAAGATGTAAAATATGACACCAAAAACCTAAAACGTGGCAGGGGATAGTATAATGTTGAGCTTTACAATGGAATCAAACTTAAGTTGTTATCAACTTAAAACAGACTGTTATAGATACAAGTTGTTATATGTAAGCCTCATGGTAACCACAAAGCAAAAACTTATAGTAAATACACAAAAGATAAACAGAAAGGAATATAATCATACCACTAAAGAAAGTCATCAAACCATAAAGGAAGAGAGCATGAGAAGAAAGGAACAGAGACGAACTATAAAAACAATCAGAAAACAATCAACAAAATGGAAATAAGTACATATCTATCAATAATTACTTTAAATGCAAATGGATTAAATTCACAGAGTGGCTGAATAGATCAAAAAACAAGACCCATCTATATGCTGCCCACAAAAGACTCACTTAAGTGTAAGGACACACACACACTGAAAGTGAAGGGATGGGAAAAGATATTCCATGCAAACCAAAAGAAATCAAAAGAAAGCTGGAGTAGCTATACTTATATAAGATAAAATAGACTTTAAAACAAAGACTGTAATAAGAGACAAAAAAGGGCATTACATAATCTTAAAAAGGTCAATCCAACAAGAGGATATAACATTTGTAAATATTAATGCACCCAAAATAGGAGCACCTAAAAAATAAGGCAAATATTAACAGAACTAAAGGAAGAAACAGAGAGCAATACAATAATAGTGGGAAACTTCAATACCCCACTTACATCAATGGATAGATCCTACAGATAGAAAATCAATAAGGAAACATTGGCCTTAAATGACATGTTAGGCCAGATGGACTTAACAGATATTTACAGAACATTCCATCCAAAAATAACATAGTACACAATCTTCTCAGGTGCACATGGAACACTTTCCATGATAGATCATGTGTTAGGCCACGATATGAGTCTCAGTAAGTTTAAGACAACTGAAATCATATCAAGCTCCTTTTCTGACCACAATGGTATGAAACTAGAAATTAATTACACAAAGAAAACTGGAAAATTCACAAATACATAGAGATTGAACAAGTTACTGAACAACCAATGGGTCAAAGAAGAAATCAAGAGAAAAATCAAAAAATACCTTGAGACAAATAAAAATGGAAATGTAACATACCAAAATTTGTGGGATGCAGTGAAAGCAGTCCTAAGAGAGTTCATAGCAATGTTTACCTCAAGAAATAGGATAAATCTCAAATAAACAACCTAACTTTACACCTCAAGGAACTAGAAAAAGATCAAACAAAAGTTAGCAGAAGGAAGGAAATAACAAAGATTAGAATAGAAATGAATGAAATAGAGACTAAAAAGACAATAGGAAAGATCAATAAAACTAACAACTGATTTTCTGAAAAGATAAACAAAATTGACAAACCTTTAGCTAGATTCACCAAGAAAAAAGAGAGAACTCAAAATCAGAAATGAAAGAGGAGATGTTGAAACTGATACCATAGACATACAAAGGATAATAAGAGGCTACTATGAACAATTATATGCCAACAAATTGGACAACCTAGAAGAAATGAATTAATTCCTAAAAACATACAACCTACCAAGACTAAATCATGATGAAATAGAAAATCTGAACAGACCAATGACTACTAAGGAGATTGAAATCTCCTAACAAACAAAAGTTCAGGACCAGACAGCTTCAGTGGTGAATTCTACCAAACCAATTCTTCAAAGAATTAATACCAGTCCCTCTCAAACACTTCCAAAAAACAAAAGAGGAGGGAACTCTCAAATTCATTAAGACCAGTAGTACCCCGATACCAAAACCAGACAAGGATGCCATAAGAAAGTTACACACCAATATCCCTGATGAACATAAATGCAAAAAATCCTCAAAAAAAAATACTAGCAAACTGAATTCAACAATACATTAAAAGGAACACACATGATGATTTACTCCAGGGATGCAAGGATGGTTCAACATCCACAAATCAGTCAATATGATACACTATACCAACAAAATGAAGGAAAAAAGTCACATGGAACATTATTTTAAATGACCTTAAAACTGTCAAACTGTCAAGCAACCACTGTCAAAAGCCTGCCTGCTCCTTCCACTGCTTCCATCAGTTTCACTTCATGAAGATCACCTTCTGAACATGTGTAATGGCAATCCTCCAAGTCTTCTTCCTCTGACTCAGCACTGTTGTGTTTTCAGAGGCAAATATAAGATACTGAACTCTGATTTTTGGAAATGGGATCATAATAGCATAGTGATTTGAAATATAATATATTCAACCTCAAAACTCTACTGAACATAACTAAAATTTTGTAGGTGAGAAATGGTTCTTTGGGACCTCACAAGTGCTTCCAAGTCATCGTTACCTGGTCCATGAATCAAAAATGATACTTAATAAAATCCCAGAGGAAAAAGACAACTAACACAGAGGAGAGTTTCCATAAAACCATTTCTGCTTGCTTTATATTTTGTACACATTTTCCACTGGACTCTAGTCCAAGGTTGCTCCACCTGAGCACTATTGCCATTTGGGATTCAACAATTCTTTGTCATGGGGGGCTGCCCCCTGCATTCTAGGACGTTTAGAAGCAACCCTGGCCTCTACCCTCTGGATGCCAGCAACATCCCCCACCTGACAGTGTCTCCAAACGTTACCAAATATATCCCCTGGGGAACAAAACTGTCCCCAATGGAGAACTACTGCTCTAGACCCAAATAATATTTGCTAACTATAAGTTCGAACACCAAAATAAATGATAATAAAATGAGAGCCTTTAAGCAAAAAGATCTGTTTTAACGTATGATTTACTACTAAAAACTGAATAAAATTCTCTGCACCTCTGTGAAAGATCCAGAGGGCAAAAGTAAGAAAGCAGTCTGAAATTTCATACGGGCCCTGAATCAAATTCTAGAATAGATGATCAAGAAATCAGAATGTCTGAAAGTCATGAATACTACCCAGACAATGAAAATGAAATATAATTTTAAATGTACTTAAACCACAGTGAAAGACACAGATGTGGAGTGAATTCAGTGCTAATGATTTCATAGAACACAAGATAATACTACTAAATAAAAATGTTATTTGTGGTAACAGGAAGGAGAAAGGGATTCAGAATAAATCACAGGAAATTTCAAATATTAAGTCTAATAAATTTCTTGACTATTGCCAGTAAAATCTGGGATTTCACTTTAGTGGGGAAAAATACTTACCACAGCATTCTCACTGTGTCCAGTAGTATTTTTAAAATCATAGTCTCCCAAAAAGAACATACCATATAACTCAGTTTTAAAGAATTACTTCCACTTTTTACATAGTTCTGGTAACTTTGCATTTGATTTTTTTTTTTATTTTGGCCACGCCACACAGCTTGTGAGATTTTATTTCCCTGACCAGGGATTGAACCCGGGCCCTCGGCAGTGAGAGCACAGAGTCCTAACCACTGACTGCCAGGGTATTCCCTCAAGATTTACATTTTGGGGCTTCCCTGGTGATGCAGTGGTTGAGAATCCACCTGCCAATGCAGGGGACACAGGTTCGAGCCCTGGTCCGGGAAGATCCCACATGCCGTGGAGCAACTAGGCCCGTCCACCACAACTACTGAGCCTGCGCTCTAGAGGCCGCGAGCCACAACTACCGAGCCTGTGTGCCACAACTACTGAAGCCCGCACGCCTAGAGCCCGTGCTCCGCAACAAGAGAAGCCACCGCAGAGAAGCCTGTGCACCACAACGAAGAGTAGCCCCCGCTCACTGCAACTAGAGAAAGCCCACACTCAGCAACGAAGACCCAATGCAGCCAAAAATAAATAAATAAAGATTTATACTTTGATGGTAAGGCAGAATATTCACCTAGGTGATTAATAAGCTCAATGAGGTCAAGAACCATTATTCACTCCCCCAGTAGAGGCAGTAAAAATATAGGTCATAGATTAATTTTTTAAAAATCAACAAAGAACAGATAACCTCTTTCGAATTGGGGCCATGTGACGTAGGCTTCCATGTAAAGGCCGCTCTTCCAGAGTCCAACATTCTATCAGTTCATGAGGCACCCGCCAGTAGCTAACACCTGGAAGATAAAAAGACAATTTAGAGAACCACTGTCCACTGCCAAAGGCTCAGCAACACTTTTGTATAAGACCGGCCAGAAAAAGTTTAAGGTTCATGACTCCCATTTGATGAAGAGAAGTATAAGCAGGAAGTGCTCCCAAGAAGAGTCAGGGCAATAGTGGCATAGCTCATGACCCGGGTCCAGAAAGAGCTGGCTACCAGCCGCCCCAGCTCTGCCACTGATAACCAGAGGTCGTTATACAGACCTTGGGCAACTGAGTGTATGCTGGTTAAGGGCACAGGCACTGGAGCCAAAACTGCCTGGGTCTGGATCCCATTTCTGTTACTCACTAATCATATCACCTTGGGAAAATTTTCTCATCTGTGAAATGATGACAATAATAGTACATACCTTGCTGCGATAATTAAATGAGAAAATAAAAACAAAATGCCTAGAACAGGGCCTGGCACAGACTTAGCACTCAAGAGATGTTAGGTGCCTTTATTATAAGTCACAGTGTTGGTAGTAATGTGAAAGGATTGGACAGTAGGGGTTCTAACACTTGCCCTGTCTACCTCACTAGGTTGCTGCAATCATCAAATCAGATAAATTTTGTGAACCACTCTGTAAGAGGCAACCACTATATGAATATGAGGTATCAATACCTTATAGGCATCTTTTCAAACAAGAATAATCTGTGTTAATGTGGCAGGCCAAGATTCCAGTCAAATTCACTTAATTTTTAAATCTGATACGTTTCTTTGTTTAAATTTATTCTATTGAAGTATAGTTGATTTACAATGTTGTGTTAATTTCTGCTGTACAGCAAAGTGATTCAGTTATACATACATACATATGTGTATGTGTATATATATATATATATTTTTTTTCATATTCTTTTCCATTATGGTTTATCACAGGATATTGAATACAGTTCCCTGTGCTATACAATAGGACCTTGTTGTTTATCCATTCTATATATAATAGTTTGATATGTTTCTGATTGAAAGCTGAAAATGTATTCCTTTTTTTTTTAAATTTATTTTTGGCTGTGTTGGGTCTTCGTTGCTGCGCGCAGGCTTTCTGTGGTTGCAGCGAGCAGGGGCTGCTCTTCGTTGTGCTGCGCGGGCTTCTCAGTGCGGTGGAGCATGGGCTCTAGGCGCGCGGGCTGCAGTAGCTGTGGCACGCGGGCTCAGTAGTTGTGGCTTGTGGGCTCAGTAGTTGTGGCACGTGGGCTCAGTAGTTGTGGCTCGCGGGCTCTAGAGCACAGGCTCAGTAGTTGTGGTGCACAGGCTTAGCTGCTCCGCGGCATGTGGGATCTTCCCGGACAAGGGAACGAACCTGTGTCCCCTGAATTGGCAGGCGGATGCTTAACCACTGCGCCACCAGGGAAGTCCCTGAAAATGTATTCTTATGAAGCTTAAAAACCTTATGCTAAGTGAAAGAAGCCAGACACAAAAGGTTATATATTGTATGATTCCATTTATATAAATATCCAGAATACACAAATCCACTGAGACAGAGAGCTGACTGGTAGTTGCCAGGGGCTGAGGGGAGAGGGGAATGCAGAGTAACTGCTTAATGGATACTGGGTTTCCTTTTGTGGTGACAGAAGTGTTTTGGAACTAAATAGAGGTGCTGGTTACACACACTGTAAATGTAGCAAATGTCACTGAAATGTATACTGTAATTAATTCTATGCTGTGTGAATTTCACCTCATTTTTAAAAAAAAGAACCATAAAAATTATACATAGACACATTAAAAAAGGCTTAAAGAATGATGCTGAATAAAAACTGCTTGGTATTAAAAACAACAGTAACCTTTAAGTCCCAAGAAGGAATCTGGTGTCTTCTTTTTTAATCATTAAAGGGCTAGTAATAACAAACAACTTAGCAAGCTGGGCACATAAGTTATTATATATAATAGACATGTCCAAATACTCGAAGTCTATGGACCTCATTTTAAGACAACAACTTTCTAGAACTGCTTGATCATACTCCCAAACCTACTTATGCTACAAAGCCATCACCAAATCTCATCCATTAAGTTTTTATTTTTAAGTCAGGTTTATTGAGATATAATTTACATAAAATAAAATTCACTCTTTTTAAGTACACTGAGTTTTGACAGATGTATACAGTCATGTAACTATGGCCACAATCAAGATACAGAACATTTCTATCATCCCCAAAAAGTTCCCTCCTACCCTTCCACAGTTGATGCCCTGTCCTCCATTCCTTAGTTTTGCCTTTTCCAAAGTATCATATAAATGGAATCATACACCACATAGCCTTTTGTGTCTGGCTTCTTTACCATGATGCTTTGAAGATTCATCCATGTTGATATATGTATCAATAATCATCTCTTTTTATTTCTGAGTATTCCTTTAAATGGATATACTGCAGGCTTCCCTGGTGGCGCAGTGGCTGGGAGTCCACCTGACAATGCAGGGGACACGGGTTTGTGCCCCGGTCCGGGAAGATCCCACATGCCACAGAGCGGCTGGGCCTGTGAGCCATGGCCGCTGAGCCTGAGTGTCCGGAGCCTGTGCTCTGCAACGGGAGAGGCCACAACAGTGAGAGGCCCGCGTACCGCAAAAAAAAAAAAAAAAAAGGATATACTGCAATTTGTTTTTAAGACTTTCATTTTTTTCCTGCCTATAATTCACATTCATTGTACAAAACTTGGAAAATATAGAAAAGTATATATAAAAAAAAATAAAAATCACTTCTAATCCGAAAACTAGGAATCGTGGCTCATGACATTTTGATGTATCTCATTCCAGTCTTTTTTCTATTCGTATGATATGCACATAATTGAAAACACATTATATTTAATTTTGTTTTCTGCTTTTGACCATTTCTTACTTTATCATGCGCACTCATCAACATAAAAAGTTATTCAAAATAATTTTATTTTATCATTATTATTTTTTCAGCCACGCAGCATGCGGGATCTTAGTTCCCCAACCAGGGATCGAACCCATATTCCCTGCAGTGGATGTGTGGAGTCCTAACCAAAAGACCACCCAGGAATTCCCTCAAAATAATTTTAATAGCTATATCCATCTATAACCTGTGGATGTGCCAATGTGTATTTAACCCTGTATTATAGACATTTAGATTGCTTTTATTTTTTCCCTATTATGAATAATGTTTAGTTGAACATCTCTGTTCATAAGCCTTTGTCTGCATTTGATTTTGTCTTTAAGGTAGATTTCTAGAAGTAGAATTATTGGCTCAAAGAATATGAACAATTTTGATGCTATTGATACATACTGATAAATTATTTCCAAAAAAAGTAATATGAACTTTATTCCTGCCAAGAATTCATGAGATCTTTACTAATCTGGTATATAAAAAAATAGTTCTCATTTAATGTATAGTTCATTGATAATGAGTTTGAACCTCTGCCACATTTATTTCCTTTTCTGGGAATTTTATGGCCATGAACCTTATACATTTATTTGTAGTAGGGTTGAGCTGGTTTTCTAATGAATTTAAATAAACCCTCTTTATTATAAGGGTAATCTTTGTCCAGTTAATGCAACACTTTTATCCAAGTTTTTTATTAGTTTCTAAATTTTATTTATAATGTTTTATGTTTTAAAGTTAATACATTAAATATTATGTAATCAAACTTCTTTGTCTTTATGTTTTATTTTAAGCTTATAATTTCTTTCCCTATTAAGAAATCAGTTATTTGCTTACATTTCATTATAGTCTATAATAGTTTCATTTTTCATTCATAAATCTACCTGGGATTATTTTCATAAATGATGTGAGGTTAAAGTTCTGTTTTTCTCCCAAATAATCTATCCTTTTTTATTGGTATTTAATGCTTTCTTATCACATAGTGATTTTATTCTTATCAATTTAATGGATTTTACTCCTGATCTCTGCATCTATTCTTGTACCAGAAAGACACGGTTTTATTAGTATAGAGCTACATATAGTATTTTGGCCATCAAACAGAGTTAAACTCATCCCTCTAATGACTTCTACTTCCCAAAATGTTTTGGGGTATTTCACCTGTTTATTCTTTCAAAGGAATTTTAGGATCATTTCCTCAAGATTCCCAAAGAGGTCCATTGATATTTTGGTAGGAATTGTGTTAAACCTATAATTTAATCTGAGAAACACTGACATCTTTATAATATTCAGATTTCTCATTCAGGATCATGGTATGTCTCACAGTAATCTTCATCTCTTCTTTTTTATAGATGGATAGATGGATGGATGGACAGATAAATACATTTTAGCAGTTTTCTTCGTAAAGGACCCAAGCATTTCTTGGTGGCGCAGCCTAGTTATTTTTGTTTATTGCTATTGTGAATGGGATTTTCTCCTATAATTTCTAATTAATTTACCAAAAGTAAGCTGCTAATCTTTATTTATATTGTATCTAGCTAGTTTAGTCTACCAAACTCATCATTTGAAATACCTTTAGTCGATTATTTTCGGGTTTTCTACAAAGACATACTGTCCACAAATAACAATAACTGTCTTCTTCCTTTCAATAGTTCTTTCTCTTACTTCTGTTTCCTGTATTATGGCTTTCCACAGGCCCTCCAGAACTTTGTTAGATAACAATGTTACTCTATTGCATGCTTTCTAAAAAGTTAAAATCAGTCACACGCTTTGTTAAAGTCAGTGATCCCAGCTCTCTGCTCCAGCTTCCTGAGTCAGTGTAGAAAGAAACCCAGCCAGGCCCTCCCAAAGCTTCCCAGGCAGCCTGCTAGTCCAGCGGCACAAAAGGAGACAAGAACACCGGGGGGTAGTTCTTCAACATAAGCCCAAGTGTCTCAAAGTCAATTCAATCTCAAGTAATAAGCTTAAAGAGAATAGCATTTTGTTCAACACACTTCATCCTATCTGTTTGAAGGGCGTGATATGAAAAGAAAAAGGAGGAAAACTGAGTGGGGCAAAGTTGAGGAAAAAAAGGATTGGTACTAGCATCCTGCCTGAAAGAGGAACAGCTGATAGTTTTAAAAAGCCTCTTCCTTTCCTTATTCAATCTTACATGACTTGCAATGTCTGTCTCTACCAGCTTTTAAGATCATTTGAGGACTGAGATGTGTCTTATTTATCTTTGGACAATTTTAGGACTTAATTATAGTGCTTGCACCTAATTGACACTCAATACATGTTAATTAAGAAAAAAAACTTTGGCATAGAACAGTTAACCCTCTGTGATCTTTAAGCAAGTGGCATGTCTCTCTGAGACTTCTCCTCTTCAATAAAATCGTAAACCAGCATACAGGCTTGTTTTAGGACTAAGAGATACTGAATGTAAACTACATATCACACTGAATATCAAGCAGCATTACTATTATCAACTCACATAAGCAGCTTGGTAAAGACAGTCAAATTTCAAAGTGTGCATTTAAAGAATATTTGTTTTCTAAGGGCTCTTTAGATATCTTCCCAGCATGATTTTCATTTTCTCTCTCTCCCTTTATTTTTTTTTGATTACACATTTTATGCTTAATTTAGAGGTATACTTCCTAGGACAATGCTAGGTACACAGTAGGTGCTACAGAAACTCTTTTTATTATTTTTTTTGTAATAAATTTATTTATTTATTTTTGGCTGTGTTGGGTCTTCGTTGCTGTGCGCAGGCAGTCTCTAGTTGCAGCAAGCGGGGGCTATTCTTCGTTGTGGTGCGCGGGCTTCTCATTGTAGTGGCTTCTCTTGTTGTGAGCATGGGCTCTAGGCGCGTGGGCGTCAGTAGTTGTGGCTCGTGGGCTCTAGAGCGCAGGCTCAGTAGTTGTGGCACACGGGCTTAGTTGCTCTGTGGCATGTGGGATCTTTCTGGACCAGGGCTTGAACCCGTGTCCCCTGCATTGGCAGGCGGATTCTTAACCACTGCACCACCAGGGAAGCCCCAGAAACTCTTTTTAAATTGAACTAAATAAGCATAACTAACAAAAGTGTATTTTAGGTTACTGTATTGTAGATTATTAATAATACCTAGCAATTCATGGGGTTTAAAAATTTGTAAGTAAACTGCCTCAGTGTTACTATAAGGTGACAACTACCTGGACCCACACCAAAAACATTTTCTCAAAAAAAGAAATGCTGTATTTGAACTTGCTTTGTCTTATTAAGGAAAAGTCTACTTTCTGCCATGAAATGAAAGAATTGTACTGTACCTTTTCCTTCCCAGGCATCAAAAGCATCCATCATTTCCTTCAATTCTGCTACTGAATAATAGCTCCAAATATACTGAACATTATTTCCTGCCTCCCTAGAAATATTACAAAAGGTAATGAAAATATACTACCTAGGTATATATACAGCTAATAGACACTCAATAAGTACTTGTTAACTAAGGGAAAAAAATATGTAGGTAATGAGTAGTTGTTCTTCTGTGATCCTTAAGCATATATATATATATGTGTATATATATATATATATATATATATATATATTCTATATACGACATACTAGATGAGTATAATATACTATACTTACGTACTAACCTACATTTAGTCTCTTTTTACTGCGGTAAAGTATTTGTTAATTCCACAATATAAACTGTGCAGACAAATCAACAAATTCTTAAAATAAGTTTTCTTAAAAAAATCACCTAACTCCAGTAAAGTTAGAAAAGGTTCAACTTTGACTAAAACTTTCCTAGCACTATGTCAGGCACTTATATATCATATACAAACATCCCTGCCTGTAAAGAACTCAGAAAATGATAACATATTAATTATCTAAACAGCAAGCTCATGTGGTCGTGCATTAGTCACTGGCATGTGACCCAATCCAATCTCTCAGAGAATTAAAAAAAAAAATTTTGCTAAGTGAATTGACTAGTATAAATGAGTTACAGGGAAAATATTAACAGAATAACCCTTAAGAATTTAACATGTTCAAGGCATAGAATTTTAAAGTTGGGAGGGACCAGATGAAAAGTCTTTCAGCATTTCTCAAACCAGGACACCAAGACACAGGCCAGTGCTGGGTCCCTCAGTGGGCCTGCTGACTTCTAGGCCAGGCTTCTGTCCCTGGACTATAGTGGAGGGGAGATACCCAGGCATGTGGCTTTTCTTTTCTTTCTTTCTTTTCTCTTTTTATAATGCCTCTCAGGGGATTCTGATGACCACTCCCAGTTGAGAACCACTGTACTAGACCACGTAGATGGCCTATTGCTTATACAGATGTGAAATGGTCTGAATTACAACCTCCTCATGAAACAGGCCTATCTCGACAGCTATGAGATTCACTCTGTCTGTTGAGAGGTACTGGCTTCTTTCCTAGTCAACCACATATTCCATTCAATAACACCTCTTAGAAGAGACCAAGACTTTATTTTGTTCCTTTTCATATTTAAACGCAGACATACCTTTTAAAAACGCATTTACTGTGAATTCTTCCTCCCAGCTGCTTATCAATTGCATCTGTTCCATCAGTTTTTGTGGAATATACACCAATAATTCTACTCTCACAGCTTGCACCAGATGTGTTAAGATAGTGGAGAACCCAAACTGTTGGTTTATTGCAAACTAAACCATACGAATCACAGAAGTCTGTTAAAGCCTGGGGCAAAAAAATATATAAAATTTGAATTTAATTCTGGAGTAAAGTCAAAATGAATTTGCTCTATTACTTTCATGTAAAGCTGTAATTTCAGCTGGTCATAACGGAAATAAAAAGATTATATATCTCAGCCTACTGTTTATGCCTTTAAAAACCAAACCATTTGTTGAATTTGGGGTATTGGGGGAGGTGAGGCAAATTACCACCCAAAAACCCAAAACCTTCTCAGCTAGAGAATCTTTTTCCACATGGAAATTATGTTTTACTTCCTCTTCCTTTAGACTCACTACCAACATCATTTTAAAATCTTCATATAATAAGCAAAAGTTAAAATTCTTTCTTTTCCCTTTCTTTTCCCCCCGATTTTCCATTTGACTCAATCTTCCTTTTACCTCCTACTGACTTGCCCCATAGTTGATACTTATTCTTAACTCCAAATCCAATCATGGATTTACCAGATTAACTTGTTCTTTTACACTGAAAGATATGAATATATGAACTCGATATATACTGTCTGAACTCATTGGGCATTTATCCACCTATTCACTCAATCACTTGAATACTAAGTACCTATGTGTGAATAATAAGCACTGTCTAAGGCCTTGGAGACATAATGGTGAGCAGGAGACAGGGTCCCTCCTTGAGTTTACAGCTGATGCAGAAGACAGACATTAAATAAGCCATCAGCACACAGTGTAAGAAGTGCTACTAGGTAAGCCTACGAGGTGCTAAGGGGCACAGAGGAAGAAGGCTTCACCCAGTGGAGTGGTACAGGCCTTCCCTGGGAGAAACAGCATTATTGCTGTGAGCTCTCTGAGGACAGGCACTCTTTTCTGTTTTGTTTTGTATCCCAAGTCCCTAGAAAAGTACCTGATACAAAGGAGATGCTTAATATTTACTGACTCAGTGAAAGAAAAGAGGACCCTAACATGTGTTGCATTTTCATTTAATATTGCCATCTAACTCCTGTATTGGCTTTTATCTTCACTTGCACATCTATGAAAATCACCAACAACATTATAAACCATTCAAGGGCAAAAACTGCATGTCATATTTCTTTGTGTCCCACACAGTCCCTAGAACAGGGTCCTATATGTCAAAAACATGTGAAATAAATAGGAGTTGGCTGGCAGAATGAATGTTTGCATGCTGTGTCTGTTGTGCATACAAACCAAGAATGAAAGACTATAAAGGTGAATGTTAATCTGTCCCAACTTTCCAGTTAGGCTTTTTCAGCCCCACTCTGCAGATATGGCAAACAGCATCAAAAGACTGTTCGACAACTCAGTTTATAAATAATTCCAATAGCAGAACCCATACAACCATGCAAATTCCCAAAGGGGATCTGGAACCAAATCAACTTTCTCTTCATGCTGCACTCCTAATAACCATACTGTCAGCTTGCTCTCCTAAACACTGACATCCAACTCAAAGAATTCAAACCAATTCAAACCACTTTTCACTATGAACAATTATCTAGGAAAAATATTTTTCTTAGATGTTCAAGGTGCTAATTAATAGTAAATATAATACTTATCAATAAGACAAAACAGATGAAGCTGTTCAAGTCATGTAAAGACATTTCAAATGTGATTTAAAACAGAAGCATCTTAAAAAAAAGATTTACTGATCTCAAGGTGAAGTAATCAAACTAATGTTTTAGCTTAGTAACAAACTGCTACACTCACTAAATCAGGTAAGGGATTTTATACAATCTTTTATTTATCATGACCATCCTTTTAAAATATCATTTCAGTAAATGAATTAATCCCACTATACCCTCACATACTACAGTACTGCTCTTAATTTAAGAAGAACTTCAAGAGCAGAAGAGTTCTATTTAAAAAAGCCATCAGAAAGTGTTAAACATTCAATGAGGAATAAAAACTCCATAAACTTTTGGGTGGCGTGGTAATACACTTTCCTAGAATACAATTTTGGCCTTAAAAAATGAGTAGTGGTAATTAAGAAACATGTCTTCAAAAACTGTAGAGAAGTAACAATATGTTACTAAATAACCAAGAGATCACTGAAGAAATCAAAGAGGAAATCAGAAAATACCTAGAGAAAAATGACAATGAAAACACGATGATCCAAAACCTATGGGATGCAGCAAAAGCAGTTCTAAGAGGGAAGTTTACAGCAATACAAGCCTACCTCAAGAAACAACAAACATCTCAAATAAACAATCTAACCTTGCACCTAAAGGAATGAGAGAAAGAAGAACAAACAAAACCCAAAGGTAGTAGAAGGAAAGAAATCATAAAGATCAGAGCAGAAATAAATGAAATAGAAACAAAGAAAACGATAGCAAAGATCAATAAAACTAAAAGCTGGTTCCTTGAGAAGATAAACAAAATTGATAAACCTTTAGCCAGACTCATCAAGAAAAAGAGGGAGAGGACTCAAATCAATAAAATTAGAAATGAAAAAGGAGAAGTTACAACAGATACTGCAGGAATACAAAGCATCCTAAGAGACTACTACAAGCAACTTTATACCAGTAAAATGGATAACCTGGAAGAAATGGACACATTCTTAGAAAGGTATAACCTTCCAAGACTGAACCCAGAAGAAATAGAAAATATGAACAGACCAATCACAAGTAATAAAATTGAAACTGTGATTAAAAATCTTCCAACAGGACTCCCCTGGTGGCACAGTGGTTAAGAATCCACCTGCCAATGCAGGGGACACGGGTTTGAGCGCTGGTCTAGGAAGATCCCACATGCCGCAGAGCAACTAAGCCCGTGCGCCACAACTACTGAGCCTGCGCTCTACAGCCCGTGTGCCACATCTACTGAGCTCACATGCTGCAACTACTGAGGCCTGCGCACCTACAGCCCGTGCTCCGCCACAAGAGAAGCCACCGCAATGAGAAGCCCGTGCACTGCAATGAAGAGTAGCCTCCGCTCACCACAACTAGAGAAAGCCCACACGCAGCAACAAAGACCCAATACAGCCAAAAATAAAGTAAATAAATTTATAAAAAAGAAAACTAAAATTTAAAAAAAATAAATTAAATAAATAAAAAATCTTCCAACAAACAAAACTCCAGGACCAGATGGCTTCACAGGTGAATTCAAACAAACATTTAGAGAAGAGCTAACACCCATCCTTCTCAAACTCTTCCAAAAAATTGCAGAGGAAGGAACACTCCCAAACTCTTTCTATGAGGCCACCATCACCCTGATATCAAAACCAGACAAAGATATGACAAAAAAAAGAAAACTACAGAGCAATATCACTGACGAATATAGATGCAAAAATCCTCAACAAAATACTAGCAAACAGAATCCAACAACACATTAAAAGGACCATACACCATGATCAAGTGGGATTGATCCCAGGGATGCAAGGATTCTTCAATATACGTAAATCAATCAATGTGATACACCATATTAACAAACTGAAGAATAAAAACCATATGATCATCTCAATAGATACAGAAAAAGCTTTTGACAAAATTCAACACCCATTTATGATAAAAACTCTCCAGAAAGTGGGCATAGAGGGAACCTACCTCAACATAATAAAGGCCATATACGAAAAACCCACAGCAAACATCATTCTCAATGGTGAAAAACTGAAAGCATCTCCTCTAAGATCAGGAACAAGACAAGGATGTCCACGCTCCCCACTATCATTCAACATAATTTTGGAAGTCCTAGCCACGGCAATCAGAGAAGAAAAAGAAATAAAAGGAATACAAATTGGAAAAGAAGAAGTAAAACTGTCACTGTTTACAGATGACATGATACTATACATAGAGAATCCTAAAGATGCCACCAGAAAACTACTAGAGCTAATCAATGAATTTGGTAAAGTGGCAGGACACGAAATTAATGCACAGAAATCTCTTGCATTCCTATACACTAATGACGAAAAATCTGAATGAGAAATTAAGGAAACACTCCCATTTACCACTGAAACAAAAAGAATAAAATACCTAGGAATAAACCTACCTAGGGAGACAAAAGACCTGTATGCAGAAAACTATGGGACACTGATAAAAGAAATTAATGATGATACCAACAGTTGGAGACATATACCATGTTCTTGGATTGGAAGAATAAATATTGTGGAAATGACTATACTACCCAAAGCAATCTACAGATTCAAGGCAATCCCTATCAAATTACCAATGGCATTTTTTACAGAACTAGAACAAAAAATCTTATAATTTGTATGGAGACACAAAAGACCCCGAATAGCCAAAGCAGTCTTGAGGGAAAAAAACGGAGGTGGAGGAATCAGACTCCCTGACTTCAGACTATACTACAAAGCTACAGTCATCAAGACAATATGGTACTGGCACAAAAACAGAAATATAGATCAATGGAACAGGATAGAAAGCCCATAGATAATCCCACGCACCTATGGTCAACTCATCTATGACAAAGGAGGCAAGGACATACAATGGAGAAAAGACAGTGTCTTTAATAAGTGGTGCTGGGGAAACTGGACAGCTACATGTAAAAGAGTGAAATTAGAACACTCCCTAACACCATACACAAAAATAAACTGAAAATGGATTAGAGACCTAAATGTAAGACCAGACACTATAAAACTCTTAGAGGAAAACATAGGAAGAACACTCTTTGACATAAATCACAGCAAGATCTTTTTTGATCCACCTCCTAGAGTAATGGAAATAAAAACAAAAATAAACAAATGGGACCTAGTGAAACTTAAAAGCTTTTGCACAGCAAAGGAAACTACAAATAAGACGAAAAGACAACCCTCAGAATAGGAGAGAGTATTTACAAACAAAGCAATGGACAAAGGATTAATCTCCAAAATATATAAACAGCTCATGCAGCTCAATATTAAAAAAACAAACAACCCAATCCAAAAATGGCAGAAGACCTAAATAGACATTTCTCCAGAGAAGACATACAGATGGCCAAGAAGCACATGAAAAGCTGCTCAACATCACTAATTATTAGAGAAATGCAAATCAAAAATACAATGAGGTATCACCTCATTGTCAGAATGGGCATCATCAGAAAATCTACAGACAACAAATGCTGGAGAGGGTGTGGAGAAAAGGGAACCCTCTTGCACTGTTGGTGGGAATGTAAATTGATACAGGCACAATACAGAACAGTATACAGGTTCCTTAAAGAACTAAAAATAGAATTACCATATGACCTAGCAATCCCACTACTGGGCATATACCCAGAGAGAATCATAATTCAAAAAGACACATGCACCCCAATGTTCATTGCAGCACTATTTACAATAGCCAGGACATGGAAGCAACCTAAATGCCCATCAACAGACGAATGGATAAAGAAGAAGTGGTACATATATACAATGGAATACTACTCAGCCATAAAAAGGAACGAAATTGAGTCATCTGTAGAGATGTGGATGGATCTAGAGACTGTCATACAGAGTGAAGTAAGTCAGAAAGAGAAAAATAAATATCATATATTAACGCATATATGTGGAACCTAGAAAAATGGTACAGATGAACCGGTCTGCAGGGCAGAAATAGAGACACAGATGTAGAAAACAAATGTATGGACACCAAGGGGGGAAAGTGGTGGGTGGTGGTGGTGGTGGTGGTGGGATGAATTGGGAGATTGGGATTGACATATATACACTAATATGTATAAAATGAAAAATAAGAACATGCTGTATAAAAAAATAAAATAAAATAAAATTCAAAACAAAACAAATAAAGGTATATAATACAGTTAAAAAAATATTGTAAGAAGTAAAACGGTCTCATTTTGGTTTATGTTACAACATGGGCTATACAAAATAACATACACTGCTTTGTGCATAATAAATGTATAATAAATGAATATTAGATAAACATTCATACATATATTGTAAAATTAAGAAAATGCCAAGACCTTTTTAAGTTCTATATTTGACCTTAAAGAATATGTCTCCATTTCATTGGCCAAGTGGTCAGACAGGCTGTACGGATAAGGGATGCCAAAGTAATCAGCCTCTTCCTGCAGAGCAATGCGGGTTTGCTCCTCTGTGGGAATGTGAACTTCTCCGTGAAGATAATCCAAAAGGTATTTAAATAGATGTCCATCACGGTCAATAACACAAGCCCCTAGAAAATATTCAGTTCAAAAATGATTGAATAGATACAAATGACCACGGTAAAATTTCAACATGTCAAACTAGAATTAGACTGAAGACCTCTACAATTAGAAATGTTTCTTTCTCAAAAGAAAGTTAATATCTAGTGTTCAAATAGGTTTAGTCAAATTTGGGGAGCCTCTGTATTCTCACCTACAAGGAAAACGTATTCTGAGTTCCATTAGAAATCAAGGACTATATTCCCACTATGGCCTCTGCAAAAGCCACGGAGACCTTAGACTGCTGGTAGAAACAGAAGCTTACCACTAATCTCAACCCAGCTGGGCCAGGAAAGGTGTATGGCGTTCCTCCCTAATGAGGGTATAATGAGGTCCAGCATTTGTATGTCAGTGACCCTACAAGTCGACCTGCAGTGTTGCCGACAAATAAACCCTGGGTTCCTAGCTATGGGCATGCCATTTGTTCAGACTTATTAGGTTAGTTCCTTTGTATGAAACTGTAGAAAAGAAATGCTATACTGGTACTACTTTATGATAAAAGACTTTTTGTAGACAATTCAGCAGAATTAAGAAAACAAAAAAACACTTCTGTGTGAGGTTACTCAATGATTTCCTTCCTCCCTTGATTAGTTTAAGACGGGATTAAGAAGGTAAAAACTTAGGGGCAGAGGAAACAACTCAGTCCCTGCTTACCACCTTTATACCAACAAACTTTCTGTCCAGATGGACATCCAGTCCTGGGCACCAGACATCAGTGAGTTTTCCATTCTTCCAACTGCCATTCATCTGGCAAAGCAATCTCTCCAGACCCAGGGTTACTGACAGCCCCTCATGCTCTGAGCTCCTCAATCCCTTTTTTCTAACACAGACCAAGAGTGGGTTCTACGAGCCCCAGAATGCCTAAGATGTACAAAAAGCCTTACTTGCTCTGCTGAAGTTTCTTTACCACCAGTAGTAGGTTCAGTGAACCCCAGAGCACTCAAAGCAGAGAGTGGCCCCAGGACCCTAACCCTTGTATTTTACGGTTTCTTCTGAAACACCAATTTTCAGTCCTGGGTGACTGACGGTATCACTGAACTGATGTTTTCTTAGGCATACACATCTGCCCACACAAGGCTCTGCAGCTGGACTAGGTGTGAGTTTAACACTAATTCTACACTGACAGTACCTGCCCTGTCAGCTATGAGGGCAGCTCCTTTCTTCAGAGAAATACATTTTTTAACTTGAAGAACACAGAGAGAAGCTAATATATTTAATCAGGCTCAATATCTTTACCCATTGAGTTGTATGAATGGAACAACTTTCAAAATATGATTAATCCCCATAATTAGGTGATGGTTGGCCTTTACACACAGTCACTTTTTTGTCAACTTTTAGCGACAGCATCACAGATTCTAGAAACTGGTATTTAATTTCTCCATGTACTTAATGAATCTCCATACAGTCCCAATGATCTCAGTAATTAACAGAGTAAGCTAATACATTCTGTTGTAATTAGAAAAATTAAAGGGAATTTAAACTAGACTCCTATTTTAATGAACATTCATGATAATGCTTACAGACTTTAGATATTTACCTGATTCATCTGTTTTTAGAGGAAAACGACCACTGAACATGGATGCCAGCATTGAGTCCTTAAAGCGGCACAAGGACTGCCGCCTGGCTGTGTAAATACAGCCACCCACGTTCAGTCGAAGAATATCCAACACCTCTTCTTCTGCCTTGTGACCTTCCATTGGTCTCTCCGACGCCTGAAGTTTTGCCTCAAAACACTTTCAGAAACTGCAAAACAATGGTGGTCACAGTACCCCTCTGTAAAAACAAAGGACAATCACCATTGACATTTCCAACAATACATGAAATAGGTAATAAAAATAAATACATTCTAAAGTGGTTTAAGACAAATTCCTCAGCACCGGCAATACTGAATCGAAGGACTTAATGTAATACAAAAGAAGTTTGAGATATGCTGAGAAGCTGGAAAACTCTGGCTCAGAGGATTTGTAAATGATAATAAAGTATTACCAACCAAATCAGAGCTGTTGAAATGACTGTTTAAAGAATTAAATGAGATAATGCATTGTCTGTTACATATAAAGCAAAGGTGAGGCATGCTTATGATCTTCAGTATTCACATATCTTTTTAAACTACAGTAAGTCTGAGGGAGCTGTGTAGACTTGCAGAGGGGAACAGCATGTAGCATGGAATCAGGCTATTAGGCTCTACCACTTACTAGCCTGGGACCTTGGGCAAATGCTTATCCTCCTCTGCCTGTTTCCCCATCTCTAAATTGGAGGGAAGGATGATGCCTACCTCAAAGGACTATCAGAGGAATAACTGACAGAAAATATAAAAAGCATATAGAACAGTCTCTGGCTCAGAGTAAGTACTCAATAAATGATAAATACTATCTATAATAATATAAAAATTTACAAGAGGGTATATACTGAAGGACTTTATATTGGCTCTGGAGATTTAAGGAAACATAAGAGCAGAAATTATTAACAACAGTAGTTGTAATTCTTAAGTTAGGTAACTAAGGAATATATAATTTATCAACTGAGATCAGAATTCCATGTATACCAAAAGCCAAACTGGTCCAGAAGAACAACAGATGACATCTCTCAATCATGTGGCTTCTTCCCTCTGAAATAGCTGAACCTTTAGAGACATTTTAAGGATTTTATTTCTTAATCCATTCTGGAGATAGATGAACCACAGCTGACTGTGGCATTCCTACAGAACCTAAAACAATACCCTGAGGAAAAGTGTCCTCCCAATGTATCTTCACATTTCATAGCAAGTGTAAAATGGCTACCAATAGGCTCAACTACATGCATGGCCATTCACTTTGCCATCAACTTTGAGCATCTTTTCATAGATGCTCCAGTTTAGCCAATTTCCAATAAGAGAAGGAGACCATTAGAGTCTGAGGAACATCATGTGTGTGAAACACAGTAGACAGAAACTATTATGGGCCAACAGTCCAGCCTTCAGAACCCACTTATCAATGTGACTTTCTACACTGCCTAAAAGTCCAAGGAGCAGCCCAACAATGAACCATGTGAAAGAACCACTTCTGAGGCCTGGAATGGAACTGGTTCACGCTGTCCCTGTTACCAGCTCCCTGGAATCCTATCTATTCTTCAAAGCTGCAGGCAAACCTCACTGCTTACATGACCTTCCCAAGCACCCCCAGTTAGAATCCTTGCACAGTTGTCCCAGATATACTTTGTACCCCTGTCCACATATTATTCCACTTGACTAATCCCTAATTTGGGGGACTAAATTAGTCCCCTAAATTAGCATCACCCTTAACAATTCCCATTTACTGAACGCTATGTGCCAGCCACTGTAGGAGACACTTGACAGACATTACCTCATTCACACAAAAGCCCTACTGGGTAGGAGTTACTGTCCCTACTGACAGGTGAGGACACTGGAGAAAGAAACAGTAATGTGTGCAGGGCTAAGGCTGCCCTGCCATAAGTGGTGGAGTCAGCCCCAATCCAGGTCAGCAGGACCAACTCCAAGTTCTTCCAGCTGCACCCCACACCGACTCCTTCAGCACCGTTTCACTCCTAAGGCTCCTGACCTGGGCACTTCACTCACTAAGCATCTGTCCGTCTGAAGACTCCGGTGGATGGCAATAGGAACATAGCAGCACCCTAGGCGCAAGGATTCAAGAGATACCCCTAAGGCAGAGGACCATCACCATTTCAAGGCCAGTCACAGGGCCCCACCTTCAAACGCACCCACTTGCACTCCCTGCTGGGTCGACAGTGCCCAGCCCGCGGTTCCGTGACCACCTGCACCAAAACCATCAGGGACACTTTGCTGAAAATGCAGATTCCCGGACCACGACATAGACTCTGGTTCAGAAAGTCTTAGGTGGGGTCGGGAGTCCCCCCCGCGGACACTACTTTGAGAAACGCTCAAGGGACTCCCACGACGCGGGACGAGAGGTGAGGGGCTGGGACACCACAAAGCCCCGCGGGGGTCTCCCCGCGGTCCTGGGATCCCGAATCGGCCCGAAGCCCGAGCCTGCAGCCCCGGGCGCCCGTGTTAACAGCGCGGCCCGGGCCCTTCCTCAGGGCGCCCTGCCGCCTCCCGGGTCCGCGGCCCACCCGGCGCTCCGCTCCTCCGCAGGGGATGGGCGGGGTAGGCGGCCTCCCCGACTGACCTGCGGCCCGCCCGGCCCTTGGCAAGGGCGCCGGACGCCACGGGGCCCGACACGGAAGTGAGCGCGTCCCCGCCTGCTCGGCAACTCGTGTAGCAGCGAGGCTCCAGTGCCGCCTCAGCGCGTCTCAGCCTGGCGGCGACGGCCGGGAGACGAAGGCCCCACCCCGGACACGCCCAGGACACGCCCCTCCAGGGCCCCGCCCCCGGGCTGGTTCCCCCACCTCCGGCCGCCGCCGCCGCCTGCTTTGGGGAGGGCGCGAGGTCTGGCAGTCTCGGTACAATGCCGGGAAAGGAAAGGACACGCAGAGAGACGCAGGCTGGATCCCCGAGGGACGGTCTTGTCCGTTCAGAGGCGGCTCTTACACATGAAGAAAACAGCACCGAAGTTGCGATCGTCTAGGGTCAGTTAATAAGCGGTAAGAGTTAGGATGAGTTAGGTCTTTTCACTTCTAGGTGAGGGAGGGCCCTTCCCTCCAAACTGGGTTGCTCAATGCCAAGAGTCATTCATATATTGCACTTGAATGTTTGTGCATTTGGATAGTGTTTGTGGCTTACAAAGCTGTTTCACACAGAGCATTCTTGTTTTATTTAGTCTGTGTGACAGCCCTATATTTTTATTCCTGTTACAGTAAGGAAAATTGAGGCAGGAGCAAACCTTTATTGAATACTTCTGTACCCCTGAGATTCTGCTAAATGCTTTGCGTGCACTAATTTCCTCTTAACAGTAACCCCAAGAGTTCTTTTGGTTTCCAGCTGCAGCCTACCTTGTGCAAGAGACTTTGCTAGGTATTTCAAAATGAATAAAACACAGTCCTATTCTCAAGGTACTCTCCCAGACTCAATAATAATTGGTTCCTAATTTTTCTCACTGTGTCTCAGAAGGGAATAAGCCAGTGAGAGGTAAACCCCTCAGATATTGATAGTACCCAGGAGAGGAGGAAGGTTTGTTCAACCTACAATTACTGAGCACTAGCTATGGACCAGACACTGGGAGTGGAGGACTGAACAGGACAATCAATGTCCCTGACCTAATGTCCCATGGCATTTCCATTCTAGTGCAGCAGTCAGAAGACTTTATCTGTAAATATTTTAGGCTTTTATATATCTATATATAAAATATTTTTAAATATTATGGGTCATACATAACTACTCAGCTTTGCTGTTGTAGTGTTAAAGCAGCCATAGATAATACATAAACGAATGAGAGTGACTACGTTCTAACTTTATTTATGGATACTGAAATTTGAATTGCATATAATTTTCATGTGTCATGAAATATTCTTAAATATTTCAAACACTTAAATATGTAAAAACCATTCTTAGAGCGTGGGCCACCCGTGGATCATAATTTGCCTACTCCTGTTCAAGTGGCAGAAACAGACACTAAGCAAAATAGTTACAGACAGTGATAACCACTTGGGAGGAAATAGGATAATGTTGGATGGAGATGATGGCTTGGGAGAAGTTCTCGCTGATGAGGGGACATTTAAGTTGAGCACTAAGGATGAGAATGAGCCTATCCTCCAAAGAGATGGAGGAAGCATATTTTAGGAAAAAGGGAGACCAAGTGGAAAGGCCCTGAGGCAGGAAAGGACTTGACAGTTTGTAGGAAGGGAAAGGACACTAGTTTGTCTGGAGATTGGTGAGCTTGGGGACCAGGGGGAAGGTGATAAGAGATGAAGCTGAGAAGAGAGGCAGGAACCAGCTTTTAAAGCATCTTGTGTCAGAAGTAGTTTAAATTTTACTCTAAGCATATGGGAAACCATTAAAAGGTTTTAAGCAGTGAAATGGCATGATCAATTTAATATTTCTTAAAACTCACTCTGGCTACTGTGATGAGAATGGATTGAAAAGGCATAAAATGAATGTAGGCAGCTGTTGCACGAATCCAGGGGACAAATGGCATAGCTTCTACTCAAGTGGTGATGGTGATAGAAGTGGATGAGTGCAAGAAATGTTTTTAGGAAATAGAAATGACATTAAATTTGCTGATGATCAGCTATGATGTGTTAGTTCAGGTTCTTTGTGAAGTGGACAGCAAGATCAGATTAAACCTGCAAAAAGTTTAATGGGGAGACACCTGTGAGGAAAAAATTAGGGAGGGGTCTGAAGGGGACTGAGAGAGCCTTTAGACTAGATGCAAATTAGGAAAAGTGGATATGATGTAGTTCAAGAAAGTTTCAGGAAAGCCAATGAGGAGTTTTCAAGCCAATGTCCCTCATCAAAGGAGCCTTATGTCTCCTAGGAATAGGCCTGCCTTAGTATCCCTGCCATACTCAGTCACTGGCTGGGAGCAGTCAGTGGGAAGTGCAGCCTAGAACACGGTGATAGATTTCAGAGCACAGTATGTGGAGTACATCAGTCAGTAATGCTCCCTGTAATCAGACATCTGAGAGGTACGTTTTCGTGGCTGCCACATATGAGGGAAAGGGGAAATGCAGGATTATGTGTAAATTGTTGGCTGAACAGCTGAATGATGGTGCCATTTACTGAAATGATGAATTATGGGAGAGATCAGAAGCTGTATTTTAGACTATTAAGACTGAGATGTTAGACAGGCATACAAGTAAAGAGATCAAATAGCCATTGAATGAATCTGGAGCACAGGAGTGAAGTACGGTGGTGCTGAAGGTGTGAATTTGGAAGGCATCAGCATTTAAAGCCATGGAACTGGATGAAATCACCCACGTAAAGGGCAGGTAATTAAGAAGAAATAGGATGGAACACTGACTCCAATACTTAGATTTCAGGCTTAGAAGAAAGAGCCAGAGAGCCGGAGAGTATGAAGCTACAGGAACCAAGAAAGTAAAGTGTCATTTATG
This sequence comes from Delphinus delphis, assembly GCF_949987515.2. Lineage (NCBI taxonomy): Eukaryota > Metazoa > Chordata > Mammalia > Artiodactyla > Delphinidae > Delphinus > Delphinus delphis. Next base: position 35,012,028 of record NC_082689.1, on the reverse strand, counting down.
TGAAATGCTGCTAGGAGATCAAGAGTCCACCAGATCTGATAATATAGGAGTTCTTGGTGACCTTGACAAGAGCAGTTGCAGTGCGCTGATAAGGATGCAAGCCCAGAGGAAAGTGGGTTGAAGCGTGAATGTGAGATGGCAGACTGGATATAACTGTAGGTAAGAAAGAGAAGGAGAGAAATAGGGCTGTGGTTGAGGTGGGAGACAAAGTCAAGGGATGGAGTTTTAGGATGAGAGTCACTAGAGCAGGCTATGCTGATGGAAATGATCCAATAGGTAGGTAGAGATTGGTGACGCAGGGGAGAAGGAGGGACAACTGAGGGAATGAAATGCTTGAGAAGGCAAAAGGGTCCTGGAGCCAGAGCAGGAGGAATTTCTGTTTGACAAGAGCAGGGATAGGAGGTAAAACAGACAAGATAGATTTCAGTTCAGGTAAAGTGGTAGATTTCACAGTGGTAAAATGAGGAAATTCTGATTGAATGGCTTCTACTTCCTCAATTAAGTCTAAAGCAAGGTCAGAGGCTAAGAGTAAAGCTGATGAGGGGTGGAAGAGGTTTGAGGAAGGAGGATAATGTATGAATTAGTTTTCTTGAGAAATTGAAAGGGCAGACTTTCTATAGAAACATGACAGGATTGCTTGGAGAGAACTAGAGCCTGTTTGAAGATTATAATCATTATATATGGATGGCAAACTAGTCATCCCAGTGATGTGACTTTTACCCAGCAACACTCAACAGCTTCAGTGTAGGTGCTGCTGAGGAAGTAGATCATTGGACTCAGCTAATGTTGAGATTTAATCAAGTGATGCAATACAAGGAGAGAGGGGTGAGAGTCGAGGATGTTTGTAAGTGATTGAGTCCCATGGAGGACCATGGACTCTATGCTGGATAAGGAGGGAAATAACTATATAACGGTGGTGATGGATAGTGAAAAAGTAGTGAAGTTAATGGATTGGAGATCTCAGAGAAATTGAGGAATTATTTAAATAAGAGTACAAGAGTAAGTGAGCTGGAAGAATTGGAGGCAGTAGTCAAAGAATATCACACTTGAATTCAAGGTTCTGGAGGTCATTCAATGACCATAATGCCAAGGTTCCATGCTGAGATGGGGTGGAAGAAAAGTTAATGGAGGTGAGAATTTTAATGAATGATTATTATTAGATGAGTTTCCCCATAAATAGCAATGTCCACAAGAGTGGAGCAGGTGTAGAGAGAAAGATGATGAAACAGAAGCTAATGTCATCAATAATGGATGATTAGAAGAACCTTAGCAGACTACATTGCAGAGACAAAGAGAGATACTGTGTCCAGATGGCTACAGTTCAGATCAGCTAGGGCTTAGAAAAAGGAAGGAGGAAAAATTGTTTGTTAGCAGTGATGGGAGAAGAGAGGACACCAACCCTGGCCCTGAAGTATGTGGGGAGTGGAAGGAAAAGCAGTCACTTCTTGAGAGGGCTACAGACTACAGAGGAAGTAAGTAGGTCCTCTAGGAGCAGAGAACATGCATTAAAAGAAAGATGGGACATTTAAAAAAGGGAATTTTAAAGGACTCAGAGGAAGTGTTCGAGAGGAATAGGAAGAATGGGGGATTGGCTCAGAGGGGCAGACATACTGGCAATATGGGACTAGGACCCCAGATAACAGTGGACAACTTGAGGGTTTGGAACTATTGGGGTGATTAAGGTAAACAGGGATCCAAGCCATGATGAGAACACCTAATGTTCCATTAGTGCAAAGTTGAAGCCAAAACCCAGGTATTTAGCTGAGTAGTATTGGGTCACCTCACTCTCTGGCTGCTCCCAATTCTATGGTAAACTGAGTGAATGTACAGGTCTTATAAGGAACCCAAGCATTAAGAAAGCCTTTGGGTGACTATTCTCTCCACCAGCTCTCACAGAAGTAAAAGATAATCCTAACTCTGATGCATAGGAGCTTGAGAGGAAGGGAAATAGGAAGCACCAGATAAATCAGAGCCTGAGTCATAGACCTGATCAGACTCAAGACTACGCTCCTCTTCTGGTTCTTCCTGGAATGGGAAAGATAGGGACTTGTCATGACTGAGGAGGAGTAAACAACTTTATGTTCATCCTTTAGGAAAAGATTCCCAAACCATAAGCAGCCCCCTCCTTCCAACCCAGGACAAGGTATTGGAAAGAGAATGAGGTGTCTGGTTGCCCCTTTACTCTCAAAACCTGGATGAGCTGCATTGTTTTTCTTTTAAAAATTCCTTGTGCAGAGTGTTATTTTTCATCAAAATAACACTAGGGGTGGAATTCCTGGGTAGCCAACATAATAGCAGACATCACAGTGTAAATCTGAATCTCCCAAATCATTCTCCAAAAAGCTGAACACAGAATAGATAACAAATAAAACTGCACAAAACCCATGCCATCTGCATAACTAAGAATGCCCAAACTTCAAATTATCTGGAAGTAGAAAAATAAAAACCAAATCTTGGCAAGCTGTGTCCCATTCTCCTGCCACAAAAAAAGAAGAAGGCTCTTGGTGGACCTATGATTGATCTAAGATAACCACAAAAAAGAGAGAGTCTGCTTTTGTGCTAACATACTGATAAAGAACCCTCGTAGATCAAAGCACTTAGTATGTATTTTTAAAAATTAAAGCTGCACATAATTCAAGGTGACAGTGTGTGAAAACCATTGCTTCTGGTATCGAAGGGAAAAAAAGGAATGGAGAGGCACATTTTGGAACCTGGTGAAGAGGAAAAGAAGTAAAAGGAAATTTAGGGTCAAGTAAGAAAAACGAGATCCAAAGCTGTGAAAATATGCAATCTTTAGCCCATATCACTCACACACACACATACACACATACATACATACACGTAAACACACAAGAATCATCCATTAAGAAAGTATTTCACTGCAGAAGAGGATACCCTTGAACCTGAAATCTTATAAACCATTCAAAAATCTTTGAAATGAATAGATGAAAACAGAGTAAATATACACAAAGCTATTATAAGAAGAAAACAGAAAACAAGACAACTTCAGCTGATAAAAAGTGCTTCCCCCCAAAAAAACTAACCCAAAGCAGAAAACAAAAAACAAACTCCAAAGTGAATTAAATATCCACTTTGGGAATATGAAAAACCACCTTGAACCAGAAATTCAAAAATTCAAAAATAGAAACAAACAAACAAAGAAAGAAACAGGAAGAAATGAGAAGAGAATAGGTTGAATCCAGGAAAGAAAATAGGAATAAAAGACAAAAATTATCACAGAAGTGAAGAATAAATTGCAAAGATTCTGGGGGAAAATAAGATCAAGTGAAAATTTAATAAGGGAAATTGAAAAAGGCAGAAAAATAACCAAGATAATGAAAATGAGATGCAAAGTTAAAAGTAACTAGGATCAGAGAGAAGTGGTTGAAATGAAAGAGAAAGAAGAAAAAACATACAAATAATGGCAGTCCCTAAACTGCCTAAACAAAATGGTGAAACAGAACTATATTTAAAATCCAAAAAATGTTCAGAATGTGAAAGAAGATATATTGATAATTCTATATACCCATAAATTACATGGGGAAATTAAACCAGAATTGTCAGCTCGCAAACATATGCAAGTAAAGCTATTGGACGTCAAAGATAAAGAAAAAATACCTAAGCCTTGAAACAAAAAAGATAAGAAATGACAAGGACAAGAGAATTAAACTGGGACCAGCCTGCTCAAAAATAACATACAAGAAAGGCAGCAGTGGAATAGCATTTTTATAAAAACACAAAGAAAAAAAGTGTAAATCAAGGATATTCAGTCAACCTGTCCTTCAAGTATCAAGGCAATAGAAAATGAGTTTTTTGTTTTTTTTGTGGTACGCGGGCCTCTCACTGTTGTGGCCTCTCCCGTTGTGGAGCACAGGCTCCAGACGCGCAGGCTCCGCGGGCAAGGCTCACAGGCCTAGCCGCTCCACGGCATGTGGGATCTTCCTGGACGGGGGTACGAACCCATGTCTCCTGCATCGGCAGGTGGACTCTCAACCACTGTGCCACCAGGGGAGCCCCAAAATGAGTTTTTAACATGAAAAATTCAGGGAATTTTGTATACATGAGCCTTTCTTGAAGAATCTTTGAAAAAGTGATTTCCATTCAACCAAGTAGCAAAACTTCATCAAAAGACGTGATGGCAATCATTCACTATATTTAATGTAGACCTAAAACTAAAACCAGGTGAGAACAAAGCTCAAAGAATATGTTATATGTAATGTGTAACCAGTTCTAACATAGCAGAAATAATGCAAGTAAAAATGGGAGGAGGGAGAGAGAAAGAGGAAAGTAGAATAAGTTCATTGATTGTGATATAGCAGTAGGTGGGGGTTAAAGGATAATATTAAAATTGACCAATCAGATAATAAAAGGTTAAGTCAGAAAGACAACTAAGGGCTTTATAAAAGGTATGAGGACAAAGATAACCACTAGAATAACACTACAAACTTTCCTAAATACAAAAAGAAACTTTAAAAATCAAAAGAACAAGGAAAAAGCATTATGTACAGAAAGAAATATAACAACTATAACAATATTAATGTCATTAATATTAGATAAAATAATTTAAACAAAATAATATGACAGTGGGACTAAATATATGCCATATTAATAAATATGGATAGGTTTAACTTATTAAAAGAAAAAAAATTTTCAATTTGATTCACAAAGAAAGCTGCTGAAAATGAGACATGCCTAAATCAGAATGTCAGAAAGTCTAAAACTAAAAGAATGGGCAAAGGTTACTAGGCAACTGGAAATGATAAGTAAGTGGAGGTTATGATCCTGATATCAAAGTAGAATTTAGGGCTTCCCTGGTGGCGTAGTGGTTGAGAGTCCGCCTGCCGATGCAGGGGACACGGGTTCGTGCCCCGGTCCGGGAAGATCCCACGTGCCGCAGAGCGGCTGGGCCCGTGAGCCGTGGCCGCTGAGCCTGCGTGTCCGGGGCCTGTGCTCCGCAACAGGAGAGGCCACAGCAGTGAGAGGCCCGCGTACCGCAAAAAAAAAAAAAAAAAAAGTAGAATTTAAACGAAAATGCATTAAATTAGACAATGAAGGACATGTTTTAATGTCCCAATTCACAATGAATATATAACAGTTATAAATTCTATTCACCAAATGACTCAGCAACACATTTACAAAGCAAAAATCATAGGACATGCAAAGAAACATGGAGAGAAATACGTTAGTAGCAGGAAACTTTTAATATGCCACTTTCAGTACATGCAGACCAAGTAAACAAAAAATAAGTGAGGGAAAGAAATATAGATGTAAATAGCATAATTAATAAGGTAGATCTTATGGATATTTTTACTTTGGACCCAGAAAGTAGAGAATACAGTAGTAACAGAAGATAAAATGTTTTAGAATTAAGTTATCAAGAAATGTGCAAATCTTATATGAGAAAAATTTTAAAGCGCTCCTGAAAGATACAAAAACAGACTTGAAACAAATGAAAGACATTCCTTAATGTCATAAAGATACCAGTTTTATCTAAGTTATTTTATAAATTTAACAAGTACCAATAAGATTTTTATGGAGTTAGACAAGTTATTAAAGTTTATGTGGAAAAATAAGCATGAAAAAATAGCCAGGAAAACACTGAAAAAGAAAAGTTTATGAGGGATACTAGCCCTACCAGTTGTTAAAATACACTATAAATCTGGTTTGTCTATCTACTCATGGTACTGGTGCATAAATTGACAAATAGACCAGTGTAATAAAATAGGAAGTCCCAGAAATAGATTCAAATACATATGGAAATTTAGTATGTGACAAACATGGTATCTCAAATCACTTGGGAAAAGATGGACATTTTAATAAATACTGGTGGGACAACTGGTTTGCTATTTGGAGAAAGATAAAATTAGAACCAAGTCTCACATTATAATCAAGAATAAACTCCAAATGGACCAGGGATATAAATGTCCAAGATGAAACCTTGTAAGTACTAGAAGAAACCATGTATGATTTTCTCTATAGCCTGGATGTAGGAAAAGACTTTCTAACTATGACTTGAAATTCAGATGCAATAAAAAATAAAATTGATACATTTGACTATGTTAAAAAAAAAAACTTTTGAACAACAAAAATAATGATGAGACATTACTAACAGGGAGACAATTTGCACATACACATTTCTCAAAAATATGAAAATATCTTCAAAAATCACTCACAGTGGTTGGGAGTCTGCCTGCTGATGCAGGGGACGCGGGTTCGTTCCCTGGTCTGGGAGGATCCCACGTGCCGCGGAGTGGCTGGGCCCGTGGGCCGTGGCCGCTGAGCCTGCGCGTCCGGAGCCTGCGCCCCGCGACGGGAGGGGCCGCAGCAGCGAGAGGCCCGCGTAACGCAAAAAAAAAAAAAAAAAAAAAAATCACTCATTATAAGTGAAATGCAAATTAGATCTACCCCGATGCTACAACTCCAACAGTATGAAAATTCTGTACACAAAGTTAGTCACTGTAGTATTATTTGTAATTGCAAAATACCAGAAAAAAACCTAAATCCCTATACATAGGAGAGTGTGTGAATAAACTGTGGTACATCCATACAACAGAGTACTCTGAAGGTGTAAAAAGAATGAGGTTATTTTCTGTGAACTAATGTAGAGTGATTTCCAGGATATTTTGTTAAGTGAAAAAGACAAAATGCAAGCGTTTTTATACTATGTCACCTTTTGTGTAAGAAAGAATGGGAAATGAGAAAACACACATGTATCTAATCATTTGTGCAAATAGAAACACAGGAAGCATAAACAAGATACTATTAAGATTAGATACCTATAGTTGGCTAAGTAGTGGCCACCAAAAATGGCCACCCTGGAACCTGTGAATGTTACCTTATATGGAAAAAGGGTCTTTGTAGATATCATTAAATTAGGTATCTTGAGGGAATTCCCTGGCAGTGCAGTGGTTAGGGCTCCGCACTTCCACTGCAGGGTGCAAGGGTTCACTCCCTGGTAGGGGAACTAAGGTCCCGCATGCCCTGTGGCACAGCCAAAAAATAAATAAATAAACAAATAAATAAGGTATCTTGAGATGGAGAGATTATCTGGGATTATCGAGGTAGGTCCTAAATGTAATCACAAGTATCCTTATAAGAGGCAGGCAGAGGGAGATTTGACTACAGGCAGATGAGAAAGTCTTCTGATGGAAACAGAGGGAAGCAGAGTCAGAAGCTGTTATGCCGTTCGTTCTGAAAGTGGAGTTGAGGAATGTAAGGAATGCAGCTCTAGACACCGGAAAAGGGAAGGAAACAGATTCTCCCCTAGAGCTTCCATGGGAGCTTGCTCCTGCTGTCAGCTTGATTTTAGCCCCATAAGACTCCTTTCAAACTTCTGGCCTCCAGAACTATCAAAGAATAAATTTCTGTTGTTTTAAACTACTAAGTTTGTGGTAATTTGTTACAGCAGCAATAGGAAACTAACACAGGTGGTAAGGAATTAGGAGTGAGAAACAGAAAGAAGAAAGGAAGAGAGTGACACTTTTGAATACACCTATTTATAAAGTTCTGGCTTTTGAAACTAGTTAATGTTTCGCATACTAAAACATAAGAAAATAAACATACGTGCACATAAAGATAGGGAAAAACTCTAAAACTATATACAAGTAGACCTAAGTAAACCTAACCGTAATTCAAATGAATAGCGTAGTCACGCTGAAGCGAGGGGGAAAACTAATGAATCCAAGTAACTTTAGATCACTGTATTTGATGACATACCCTTAAACTTAAGATTTTAAAAAGAACAGTAAATAAATTTTCAAGTCTAGTTAAGTTTTCACAGAGGTATGGGGTAGCAACTCTGAAGTTACTTTCTATGTATTCTAGGACTGAGCAAAAAGTAATATATTGTAAATAATAGGAACCATATTTCTCACTGTTAGAAAAGTAGTTATATACATTAAAAAGGAAAATGCTAGAATGAACCCTATGGTTTTTATTTGGAATGGAAAGTATTGGTGTGAATGCATGGGTTTTCAAATAGATGATGGATAGGTGGATAGATAGATAGGAAGAAAGAAATGTGGGTATGTTTATATTCATGCATGTATGTATATACAAATATATATAGATTTTCAAGCTCTGTCCCCTGAGTGAACCTAGAACCAATGACACTCCAGTAGCAATGGGCATATCGAGTGCCTAGATTTTGGTTTCTAAACTCATTCTGCCCCATTCTCCAGTAAAAGGAAACAGAGCTTCTTGGTGAAATGGTTGATTGACTGAGGCTGGGACTGAGAAAGTACAAAGTGAGGCAGAAATATCCTGCTGTTCAGAAAGTAAGAGTGTTCAGTGAATGATGGGGTCTGTCAAAGGGACACAGGAATCATCTTGAAGGGCTACTGGCCAAATATGGGACCATTGGCTTGTGAAAATTAATTATGATAGTAATAGATTATAATCTATTGAATAAAATAAGAATCCATGAGTCCATACTGATAAATACTGATAGGTGGTGATAAATACTGATAGATGAGCCCATATTGTTGGATGGATAGGTATACAGACAGATACGGGTGGAGAGGAAATCTCTTGCCAATCAGCAAAAGAAATAATAAAATTAGAAAAATCACCATTTGGCAACTATCACAGAAATACTTGATTCGGGCAAGATACATCAGTAGATGTTAAAACTTGAGTGAAAATTTTGATTAGTAGCAGAATAGTTATATACACTCAACATGTCTCCCTACCAGATTCTTATTAATCATAAATAATAGCAAGTCTACAGTGGAGAAACCTGGCAGACAGTACTTAAATCAAGTGATCAAGGTAACGTTGCAAACCAACATTATGTGCTCTTGATATATACTGAGAACTCAACATCACTTCCATGCTACTTTTGCCCAATAAGAACCTGAATTTAATCCTGAGGAAATATCAGACAATCCCAGATAGAATGACATTATAATTTAGTTGGCCTGTACTCTTTAAAATGTCAAGGTCATGAAAGACAAAATAAGAATTTGTAACTTTTCCAGATTAAAGGAGTCTATAGGGCTTCCCTGGTGGCGCAGTGGTTGAGAGTCCGCCTGCCGATGCAGGGGGCACGGGTTCGTGCCCCGGTCCGGGAGGATCCCACATGCTGTGGAGCTGCTGTGCCCGTGAGCCATGGACGCTGAGCCTGCGCGTCCGGAGCCTGTGCTCCGCAACGGGAGAAAATAAACATAACATTGTAAATCAACTATTCTTCAATAAAATAAATTTTTAAAAAATAAGAAAAAAAGGAGTCTATAGAGTGAAATTGTCAGAATAAAAAGTATCATAATAAAAATACAAGTTTATTTCAAAATAAAAGGTTAAAAAATGTAAATATAATTCCATGTTATATAGACTGTCTGTAAATTATTCTAACAAGTCCAGAAACCTTTCTGCAAGCTGATAGAAGTATATCTTCTGCATAGCGCTGATTATGTCCTTTTTCTGCTCAAAAATGTACCTGTGTCCTTATTGCAAAATAACTGCCCCATCTTTCTTTTCCTACCTAGCCCTCTATATTTACATCATACCTGAGCTGAACTATTCGTTAGAAAATTTACTCATTTTTATCCATATTATTGCCTTTATCCTACTCTTCTCTCAAAATAAACTGCCCCTTTCCACACGCTGTAATTCTCATCTGGTGAAACCCTCCTCATCCTTCAAGACCCCCGTATTAGTTTCCTGTGGCTACTATAACAGATTCCCACAAACGGGGTGGCTTAGAGCAACAGAAATTTATTCTCTCACAATTCTGGCAGCCAAGAGTCCAAAATCAGGGGGTCAGCATATCTGCACTCCCTCTGAAGGCTCTAGGGGAATCTGTTTCTTGCCTCTTCCAGCTTCTGGTGACTGTTGGCATTGCTGATTGTGACTGCAGCTCTTTCTGTTCCATCCTTCTCTGCATGTGAGTTTGTGTGTCAAATTTCTCTCTGCCTGTCTCTCATACGGACACTTGTGGTGAGATTTAGGGCTCATCTGATAATCCAGGATAATCTCCTCATCTCAAAATCCTTAAATCTTCAAGGACTCTTTTGCAAAATAAGGTAACATCCATGATTTTGCCTTATAAGGTAACATTCACAAGTTCCAGGGATTAGGAAGTTAATATATCTTTGGGGGGGGGGATTTTTTCAACCTACCACAACCCCCAGGTCACATGAACTGTCCCCTGTGTGGCTTCCTGGATCTACAACCAAATAGGAATCATTCTTTCCTTTGCTACTGTCGTGGCAATGAACCTGGACCACCTTGTGTTGTTATCATTGTATGTGTCAAATCTGGTTGTCTCTAAAATTCTTTGACAGCTCAAACTTTCCATCATTATAACCTCATAGGACCTGGCACCTATTAGCTGTTTATCCTTTTTTCTAACTTCTACCACTCTCTATATAGTGCATTACTTACACATTAAAATGGCAAATATGATCTTAAGAAAACCACCTATGTCATCAACCCTAATAAAATTAGGATGATAGAGAAGATACATGATGTTTTGTGAGTTTAAAAAATTATGAGTTGTCCTTTAATTGAGAAAAGTACTTCACATTTGCTTTAACGGTGAATGTAGCAAAGTTTTCGACAGCCAACTGTTACGATAAATATTTAGCTACTTATAGGCTCCTGCCTTGGCTGAGAAAAGTTTGATTTGATGACCCTATTTGTTTGAGTTTATTTATACTCAGCGTCTAAATTTTTACTTTGGGAGAAATCTGCAATCTAGCGTATTTATCTTTTCCCTCTCAAATTCCACAGTGTTTTAGTCAGCACGCAACTGAGTTTGAACCCAGTGCTTTTTATATTTCTTTCCGTGACTAACTGTATCTCCAGTTAGTCCTAACCTTGTATAGTGATTGATATGATAGCAGCTGAGAGTTTTAGGCACAAACTAATTATTTCCTTTCATTCTGTTAGAGAAACGGTTTACAGAGATGGGGAAGTTTTGGTTCTTGTCTAAATAATGTCCCTGACCTTAGTTTTTACTAAATTAAAGCATCAAAATGTTTTAAATGTAGAGATGGCTTTTTAAGGAAGCAACTGTTCTAAATAAAATGATAGGTAATAGTCTTATATTTGTATGACTTTGAAAGCTTACAAAGCACTTTTGTTTTTAAACTCATCTATGTCTACATCTGGTCTTTTATCTTTTCTTCCTGCCTCAGAGGAAGAGGCAACCCTTCAGCCCATGGCTTAGCCCTTGTTCCAACCTCTGCATCCATGGAACTCTGCTCCACCATCCTGTATCATCCATTCTCCTTTTCTACCAACACTTCCTCCAGCCTACGCAAAGAATACAAACCCTCCTTCCACCTGGATGCCCTGGAGCTATTGTCACTTCTCTTTTCATCTTCAACGAATTGTCTGCTCTCTCATCTTTGCATCCTCTCTGCTGCATCCTAACTGTTGACCCGGGAGCTGTTTGTGCTCACATCTCCAGCTGCTTAAGACAAAGTTGGCTGTCTCCTCATTGAAATGAGCTCCTCTCTTGGCCTCTGTGAAGCCTATGTCTCCTCCTCCCTCTCACTGCCTTTCTTGCTGCCCTTTCATCTTTCCTCCCTGCACTGATGCTTACCAGGGTTCTACCTTCTACTGTCCCTGTGCTTCTAAACACTCTCCCTCCTTAACTTAATTGATTCCACTGATTTCTGTTACTGTTCACTGCCGACTCCCAAGTCCAGACATCTCTTTTGAGCTCCATGTTTTATACCTGTGTATCTGCTGGACGTTACCTCCCACACATCCCAAAGGGACTTCAAAACAGCAGAATTCATTATTATCCACAGCTGCTATTCCTTCGCATTTGCAGTGAGGGGTAGAAGGGAGACGGGATATGTGATAAGGAAGGGTGTGGACGGAGACCTCTTGGGACCCTCTCCAACAGCCAGGGGAATGTCCTCTGGGAGAGAACTCTGGAGATGTGGGCTTCAGGGCCTTGCGTTGTTGGATGGTGCATGTAAATGTAAGCCCCTTAGTAAAGCTAGTGAGCACAACAGCTGACTTTGCAATCCCTCCCCAAGCTCCCAGCTTGTATGGTTTGAATCTTATCACTGGAAATCTTGAGGAAAGAAATGCTTAAGTCTTTTTGGAATTCCCTGTGGAGGCACAGAGTAGAGGTTGGGAAATAGACACTGCCCCCATCCCCTCCCTCTCTCTCAATATAGTCCAGCACGTGGACTAGTGTCGTGTAGGTGAAACAGCTGCAATGAGAACTACTGCTAGAGGTTATGCGGCCAGACAAATGATAGACCAAGACCCCTGATTATTTTATCCTTCCCCAGAGAAGCCTCCTTCTACACATACATATACCTAGAGCAGAGAGAAGAATGCTTGGTGTCCCTATTACATCTTCCCTGTCCTTGCATAAATCAAAGAAACAGTGTCAAATCACCTCCAGTCTCTACTTAATAGAAATGTATGGGAATGGATAGTTTGCCTGTCAGCCTCAATGATCTTCACCTCTAGCATAATGCCAAAAGGGACTCCCCAAAAATGTATACTGAAGAAAAAGAGGAGGCTGGCAAGCCTCGAAACCGAAGTGGCAGATGACAAGTCACTTATCCTCTTTCAAAGAGGCCCAGGCCAGACTGCCTGGTTTTAAATCCCAGGTATGCTGCTTACTAAACTTTGCAGAAGTTACTCAAATATTCTGTGCCTCAGTTTCCTCAACCATAAAAAGGAAATAATAGTACCTACCACATAGGATCGTTGTGACAACTTAAAAGCTATATAAAGGGCCTGACACAGGGCTTAGGAAATGGTAAGCACTTGATAAATGTTATCTGTTGCAATTATAATTATTACCTGTCACCGGGCATAGCAGGAAGTCTTCTCATTAATGAGAATAGAAATAATGGTTGTAGTAAGGTAGCATCAAATACTGAAACAAACCTTTGTCATTCTTTTGGTTGCCCAGCTCAAAATGCGCTTCCTGAGTCTAGGTGGGAGGCAGAGATGGCCTCTCACTAAGAATCTGATAAAGCCAGGTACAGGCTGAATGTTCAGGACTCCCTTGCAGCTAGGGTTTGTAGCCTGTGATCCAGGCTTGACCAGTCAGGCACACCCAACCCAGGCCTAGCAACAGGAGCTAGTGATGCCAAGTGGCAGGGGTGTAGGGCACTGACATACAGTATGCCCACTTTTCCTGGAGGTAGCAGCAGTGATGGTCCCAACAGCAGCATTCAAAGCCACTGCTGGCTGTGCAGGATCAGCAGCATCTTCACAGGCTGTGACTGTGTCTGGGTCCTTGTCCGCTGCCAGAGCCCCTGTTCCTGCCTGTTTTCCAAGCCTGTATCTCTATACTCTCCAGAAATCCTTTAAATAACCCAGTGTCCTTTTCTGCTTCTATCAGATTAGGTTAATTTTTCTTGGGCTAATTTTCAACCTGCCAGACTGATATGGATTATCAGATCAGATGGTTTAATAAAATATACGTACACTATTTCTACTTTGTTTTATTGGCTTATTGATTTGCAGTGTGCTTCTACGTTGCTCCTGTTCAGGGACTGTTTTTCTTGGATGATTTTTGTTTTAGTAGTGCTGAGATGGTAAAGAGGATTGTTCATTCTTATTGTTGTTTGGCAGGAGGCTTTCCTCTTCTCCCTTGCCCTCCTTCCTCTTTTTTGGTGTGTGTTTGGGGTGTGGGTCAGGACATTCAAATTTTAATTGACTGGAATCTACTCCTAGGTAGAGAAAATTAGGTAACTAATGAGTACGAAAATTAAGGAGATGGAGAGGAGCAAAATCAGTGCCCTGTGCAGGAGAGTATCCCAACACAACTGTGAGCTCATTTAATTTATAGATAAGGAGCTTGGAACAAAGAACCCAAAGGTAATGTGTGTTCAAGATACAGCTAACTGTATCTTCACACTCCTAGCCCAGGGCTTCTGGTTCTATCCATTTGCCTCCACCCAAGAGGCAAATGACCTAAAAGCAAGCTGAGGTCAGGTTAAATTCAGCCCAGTCAATTACACTTTTTAGGTTTATGATTTTGTATGATAAGAACTTACATTTTCAAGAGCTTTTTATAATTTACAGGCATTTGGTTCATGAAATTCCCTGAACTGCTCTGAAATAAAGTACATATAATATATATTGAGCATTTAATGTGTCAGGCTGGGTACACAAGATAGAGAGCTAGTTAACCCCTTGATAACCAGAAATTTCTATAATTGATATATTTCATTTTAAACCACTATTATTGAAGTTTTTACTGTAGTATAGACTTATTTTAGCAGGCGGCCAATCAATAAAAACTGTTCTACTTACACAAGACTCAAGTAGCTAGATCTCTATGGAGACCAATCTTGAAATATATTTAAGATCTAACTCAAAACCATGTTTTGCATCATTTGTCTAGATTCTGTAAAGTAAAATGGAAAGTTGTGATTCTCAAATGTCCCCAAATGAACAAAATATTGACAAGAATATGAAGTTGACTGCATCACTGTATAATTAATTATTAAAACCTAGATTTAACAAGCTATTTTCGTTTTCAGTCTAATGGCATACAATGAGGAAATTTTATTCTCTGTATAGTTTTTCTAAATTCTTTGTATGGAATATGAAAGTCACTTGTGAAAGGAAACTAAGCTAATTGACCTGTAACATAAAGTGAGTAATATATATTTTTGTGTAGCTCTGAATCACAGAAAATGCCATTCTTGTATATTTAGCTAAAACAAACCATTAGTATAAGACCTAAGTATTAATGAGATCCAGGATTTTCAACGAAATTTCATTGCCGCTTTCCCCTCGAAAAGTTAAAAGAAAAATGGGGAGGGCTTTTAAGTGGAAACTAAATGACGCTGCTGGCATCATAGTGCAAAGATGCAGAAGAACTGGTAAAACGTGGGCGGGCAGTCTCACAGTAACGTCAGAAACAACAAAAACTTTCCAACAGGCTTCAGGTGGTTGTCAAGCCTTTTAAACATCTGACTGACAAAGGTAGCTTTGTCAAAGGAGCGTTTTCTTTTTCAAAAACATTAGGCGACAGCGCAACAGAACCTGCTCAAAGCCTTGCACCCAGGCTAAGTCGCCCCAGGCTTGCCTGGCCAAGTCCCCTTCGAACGCCCGCGGCGAGGTCCCGCCTCTTCCACCTCCCACTTCCTGGTAACCAAGCTGCTTTGCGCCGCCTTCTCGGGATCTGATTGGCTGACGAGGCAACCGCTAACGGCTACGGAGTTTAAACCCAAGCCCTGACCCCGAGCGCCGGGCTCCGGGAGCTGAGTGGTGGTCCCACCACGCTGAAAAAGCGGTAAGTCAGTGATCTGTGACATTTGGCGTGGCCTTGCCCTGTCTGGCGGGACCCATGCCCTTCCCGAGCTGAACCTCCCGGCGCTGCCCTCCCGGGTCTCTGGTCCGCCGAGCCGCGCGCGGCCCCGCCCACTCCGCCTTTGGTCTCCCGGCCCCCGGGCCCAGTGCTGGCTCGGAGGGGCTTCTTGAGGAAGGCCCTGGTTTGGATCTAAGTCACTGCTTCTTGCCCCTGGGATTTGAGCTCTCGGCTCCGTGAGGGGGGCCAGCCGCTAGGCAGAAACCCAGCGCCTGTAGGAAGGAATTTCTGTCTATATGACTGCTCTACTGCTTTTAGAACAGTATCTGGTTCACTGTGAGCGCTCAGTAAATAGGCTGAATGAATGTTAGAGACTGCTTTTTTCAAGTTCTTGGAGGAGCCCTTTACTTTGGAGTGCTCGATTAAAAGGGAGACTGACTGAAGGCGAAGCGGTGATAGACGACTGGGAAGAACTTAGAACCAGAACTAGGTCTTGACGCACAGGTAGGATTTCGGTAGGCAAATAGGGACTATGAGTTTTCTAGATGAGGAATCCAATTCAGGAGAATTGAATGTGGGATTGAGTAGTTCTGCTTTAGCCGAGATGCTAGCCAGACAAGAGCTACGGAGTAATAATACATAGGTAATGTTACTGAGCGCTCTGTGCTACGTCCAGTACTAGGCACTGTATATGCGTTGGCTCATTAAGTCCCTACAATGAGACGCTCTGACTTTTTATAATTTTCTAAGTCTGGAAATTGAGACTTGGAGATGCTAGGATCACGTAGCTGTGAAATATTAGAACTGGGGCACCAACACAGTCTAACCACTATTTATAATACAGTCAGCTCTCCTGTCCGACTCTCGGGTTCCGAATCATCTCCTTCAACCAACCGAATCACTGAAGGAAAAAATTGGGGAAAATTCCAGAAAGTTCCAAAAAGCAAAGTTTGACTTGCTAATTGCCGAGCAACTATTTACATAACATTTATATTGCATTTACAACTATTTACATTGTATTAGGTACTATAAGTAATCTAAACTATGCAGAAGGATGTGCCCAGGTTATATGTAAATACTATGCCATTTTATATAACGGACCTGAGCATAGTGGATTTGGGTATCTGTGGGAGTCCTGCAACTAGTACCCTGCAGATACCAAGGAATGACTGTACCTCAATCTCTGTGTGGTAAGTCATCCTGGAATGGGTACTCCAATACAAGGGACCTGAAGCTGAAAAATGCCTGGCATATGTCAGGAGCAGTTAGATCTTGGTGGCCACTGTGGCTTGAGAGTCATGGACTAGGGGGGAGAGAAGGAGGAGTTTAAAGTTACAGAAATGGGAAGAAGAGCAGATGGTGAAGAGTTTTAGATAGTATAGATTAATACACTGTAGTGAGGGCAGGAGTGGAAGTAGGGAGGTAAGAGGCTATTGAAATAATTCAGGTGAGACATGTTAGTGCCTTAGTCTAGGTTGGTAGCAGTGGAGATACTGAGAAGTCGTCAGATTCTAAATGCATTGTGAAGGTAAATTGGGATGTGAGAGATTTTTGACTAGAGCAACTGGAAGGATGGAGTTGCCATTAACTGAAGTGGGGAAGGCTCTGAGTGAAGCAGTTTTGGGCAGGTTAAGTTTGATACGCTCTTTCAGTTATCCAAGTGGAATTGTGGAGTAGACAACTATATGAATCCAGGAAAGTTCAGGAAAGAGATCCAGACAGAGGACATAAACTTTGGGGTTCTTGATATCTAGGTAGTATTTTAAGCCATGACTTAAATACATAAAATACACCAAAAGATTGAGGGTAGATAAAGAGAAGAAATCCAAGGAGAGAACTTATTATAGGTTGGAAGAATCTGTAAAAGAGACTGGAAAGAAGCAGCTAGTTAGCTAGGGAAAAAGAAAAAAAAACAAAACCCAGGAGTTTGGTGTTCTGGTAGCTGAGGAAATATTGTTTTTGAGGAGGAAAGAGAAATTAACCACATTAAATGCTGCTCTTAGATCAAGTTAGATGCGGACTGAGAACTGACCGTTAGATTAGCAGTGTGGAGGTCATTAGAAACCTTGGCAAAAGCAGTTTTGTTGGAATTGAGTGAAATAGGTTACAAGAAGATTGGAAACTGAGTATAGGCAATTTTTTAAGGAGTTGTGCTGTAAAGGCTGCAGAGAAATGGAGTGTATGTCCGAGGATGAAGTGGGAACAGTCCCCATAGGATTAGGTACATCTGTTCTGTGCATGTCTCTAAGGTTACACTTCTTACTTTGTATCACAATAGAGTCTGTGCCCACACTGGACTGTGCATTCCATGACTGTGCATTCCTATGCAGCTTTATCCTGTTTTTTGTCCCCAGTGCCTAGCCTAGCTCCTGGCAAGCAGATATAATGATATAGGTTTAAATGAAAAAACAAAGTCATTTACCTTTTTAGGATTCTACTTTTAAACCACTTTTGATTATATTCATACTTTTAGATTTTATATGAAGGGTTCTGCAAATACTTATGTACAAAGTATATTATTTAAGTCATGATCTACTTCTTAGAATGTATTTATCAGTTATCCTTTTTCCCTTTATTAATCAATACTGTGATCTCCTGCTTTCTTTTTTTACTTCAGTGATGGAGTACCCAGTGATGGAAACTGGTTCACTTTTTACCTCAGGAATTAAAAGACATGTGAAAGAGAAAAGAATTTCAAAGGCTGCTAAGTTGAATGTTTCTCTTGCTTCAAAAATCAAAACAAAAATACTAAGTAAGTGTTATTAGTCTTAAAGTATACTCACATTTTTACTTTTTTCTGGAGAATCGATATAGTATTTGATACTTTTTCAAGTATAGAAAATGACTAAAATGACTATTTTGTTAAATGAGACTTTCTCTATTCAATTCTTCCTATCTCCTTCAACTCCTGTTAGTTGGGTGGTTATGATGATTTACTGTCAGTGGTGACAGCTGAATTTTCAGCAGTGAGGCTGGGGTGGCCCAAGGCAGCTACCTCCTACACTGCAAAGAAAATACCAACATGACATTTCTGGAAAAGAGCTGAAAAAAAAGTGACGGATTGTCCTTCTGACATGTTGCAGCATTTGGATGATGGGTAATCTAGAGGTGGTTGGCCCAGATAGTGTGCTGTAGTGGGTGATTTTATGTAACCAAAGCTCATCATGAGGGCACTGACCTCTTTGGAGATGGTGTTTCATGGATTCTGGAGCTAAGATGTCAGAAGGCAAAAAAAAAAAAAAAAAAGGGAAACACCCCAAGATAAATTTTCATTACTTCTGAAAATTATCTCAGTGATTCATTTCCATCTTAGCAGGATTGGGGGAGGTTTCCTGTTGATCAACACGTGTGAAAAGTAATTGTGCCTTGTGAAATAGCCCAGCCTCCTGAGTGTCTTTAAATCGTAATGTTGCTCCTACCCAGGTCTCTAGGACCATCTTTTGTATTAGACCACTTTCTATAGTGGCAGTTTCCTATTCTCTTTGGCAGGACCATTGCACGCCCACTGCTATGAAGGAATACACTGAGTCTGAGGAGTGCAACAGGAAAATGTTATTAACCTTTAGCTTCTGCAAGTCCTAAACTGGTTCTAGTCTATTTCCACTTGATATGTCAAAGGTGGCTGTCTGAATCTACTTTCTTTGTGCCAAAAATAAAGTACTTTTTGGACTCTGTTTTTTTTAGACACCCAAGCTTTCCCTGAGTATTTTAAAATATATTATTAGTATTATAAACTATTATTACCATTACTATTACTATAGCTATTAATACTATTACATAAAAATATATATTACTATTATAAAACATATTACAGGGCTTCCCTGGTGGTGCAATGGTTGAGAGTCCGCCTGCCAATGCAGGGAACATGGGTTCGTGCCCCGGTCTGGGAAGATCCCACATACCGCAGAACGGCTGGGCCCGTGAGCCATGGCCGCTGAGCCTGGGCGTCTGGAGCCTGTGCTCCGCAATGGGAGAGGCCACAACAGTGAGAGGCCCGCGTACCGCAAAAAAAATAAAAAATAAAAAAAATAAAACATATTACATATACTATAACTTTAAATCCATGGGATGTGTTATTGAATAGTGGCATGTAAATCAAAATTATGAAAATACAGTTATGCTTTAGGTGTACTAAGGGAACACTATATGTAAGGTGAGCGTTACCAAGGAATTCACAATTAAATTTCTTTTGCTAACAACGGGGAAGCATTCTGATTTAAATTATATTTACATAGTACTTGTAAAGAGAAGGGGTCAAGTTTAGATTGCAATAGATGCCTAGAAATAAGAGGTAGGATATCTAAGGTGGAGGTAGAAGATCCCACAGGGTTTAGATGATCTGTCCAACATTACAGTAAGTATGCTGCCTTTCGACTTGAGGTTTTGAAAAATGGACTTTGGGAGCATTAATTCAGTTCTGGAGCCACAGAAACTGGCTCTAAAATTTTCACGGATTGGCTACCCCAGTTTCTCTAGGACATCTTTAGTTATAGCTGTGGGATCAGCTTCTCCATTCTACCTCCTAGTCAAAGGTAGGAAGGAAGGCAGAGTAACAAGTATCAAGATTTAGTTTTTGTGACTGATCTAATTATCTAGAATACTGTGTCTATATTAGAGTCCTCTTATTCCTAACTCTGTATTCACAAACATTCTGCATTTCTCACAACTCTTATTCATCTTCTATCTAGCTTTTATTTCTTCAGCTCCAAACTCTGGGTACATTTTTTTCAAAATTCCATCTGTGTTGTCATGCTCTTCTTTTCTAACTTCAGCTAAAACAAAGTGAAATATGTTTTGTCCAAAGTAGTTTTATTAAGGAATATGAAAATGTATTAAGATGTTCAATATTAACTCTTAAAATTTTTTTACAGATAATTCTTCTATTTTCAAAATTTCTTTAAAGCACAACAACAGGGCATTAGCTCAGGCTCTTAGCAGAGAGAAAGAGAATTCTCGAAGAATTACAACTGAAAAGATGCTATTGCAAAAAGAAGTGGAGAAACTGAATTTTGAGAACACATTTCTTCGTCTAAAGCTAAATAATTTGGTATGGAAACTATATTGTGTTTGAATTCTAAAACTGTATTATTTTAGAAGCTCTAAATGTTTTTCAGACCTGTAATTAATGTAAAAAATTTATTGAAAGAGTGTGCCATGTTAATGGACAAACTGTTAATGGGTAATAAAATAGGTGTCTTGAATCTACATTCTAAATGTGTACTTGTGGCTCTGCAAACTAATATAATACCTTGATCAACATTTGATTGCTTATCATAAGCAAAACTTGATACATTAATATATTATAAGAAGATGGGCATAATTCCTCTAGTGAATTGAAGGGAGGAAAGTTCCCTGAGTGTTTGTATTCTCTCTTAATGGCAACATTCCACTGGCTACAAGCCAAGTAGAATGAAGATTGTAGTCCTTGCTTTTCCTTCCAACTTCCAACTTTGTCCACAGCAGGGCAGTAACAGCCAGTGCTTAGCTAGGATACAGCTACAGCTATAGCTCTAACTCCAAAATGAGTAGAAATTAATTTAAAATGGAAAAATGACTTACTATACTTCTTGGAGGTTAAATTCCTGTGGCTGACAAACTGTGTTCAGTTGCCACATGATGTATTATTATTATGAGAAGATTAAAAACTGTAGGAAGGGACTTCCCTGGCAGTTCAGTGGCTAAGACATTGTGCTTCCAATGCAGGGAGCTCGAGTTCGATCCCTGGTCAGGGAACTAAGATCCCACATGCCGCGTGGTGCTGCCAGAAAAAAAAAGTAGGAAAATTTATGACTGATAGCTCAAAAGCATTCAAAACTTGTGTGTATGTGTCTGTGTCTGTGTCTTTTTGAACTATGCAGTGTAGCACCATTTTAGCCTAATGTGATCTGTTATTTTTTAAGTCTTCTCAACTGATGGTATTTGTAAATGTATATGGTATAATAAACTCCAAGTCTTAGTTGATTAGAAGGCTCTTTCTTTATTTCAGAATAAGAAGCTTATAGAAATAGAAGCACTCATGAACAATAGCTTGATAACTGCCATTGAAATGAGCACTCTTTCTGAGGTAAGTAGAATTTGTGTCTAAATAGTGTAATATTTTTAGCATTACTGAGGATAATTCAGATTAGTTAAGTAGCATCAAGGTTAGAGATGCATATCTTAAACTTTGTACCAAGGAATGGAGATAATATTAATTTTAATTGGCTAACAGCACATTATTATTTGATATAATTGGTTATTGAAATTTTTATATAAAAATTAGCTTTCGATTAAAAGTAACACAGGATTAGACAGCTCATGGAACACAAGACAAAACAGACTCAAAAACATAAAAGATATTAGTAGAAAAGTCATTTCAAATTAGGGAAGAATTTGTATTATTTTTAAAAAGATGGACACAATCGAAAAACTATTGGGGAAAAAAATAGAGGTAGATCCTAGATCCCCATGTTCTTCAAGGGTCAAATGTATATGTAGAAATATTGTATATGCATGAGTATAGACATGTGTATATATTCATAGGCATAGAATAAAGTTTGGGAGGTTATACACCAAAATATTAGTAGTGATTATCTTTGTATGGCATGATTAAGGAAGAACTGTGTTTGACCTTATCATCACATTATTCTCATTAAACTATTGAAGGCTACACATAAGAATTGTTCTATTACTGTTAGTATCTTGTATAATTTGGTACTTTAATGACAAACATGATCTAATGAGATTAGAAATTTCATTCATTTTCTTTGTTCTTTTCAAAAATAGTTCCATGAGAGTCCCTTTCTTCTGCCAAGTAGCAAGAAGAAACGGGTTAGTAAACAGTGCAAATTGATGCGTCTTCCATTTGCAAGGTAATTGCTCCAAAACTTGGTTAAATACTGACTGGTGCACTTTTACCTGAATTGGACTTCGAAAAGTTTTTATTTGGTTTGCTTCCTTGAAACAGAAAAACATTTAAAAATAAATAATGAAATACTTGTCAATATTGTACCAGTGAAAGAAATTGAAGATATAATCTAATAGAATTCAGTTTTAAACTTTGAAATAATATTCAGCTTTCCCATAGTTTCTAGAGAAGAAAGAGACACAGGTAGACCTTGAGTTACATAGGTTTGAATTACACTGGTTCAGAATACTTAGATTTTCATACAACATAATCTGTGTGTGTTATGCAATGTTCTGGTTTCATCAACCTGTAGTTGCCTGTTAAGGTAGAAATGAGATGGTTTGTGGTATCTTGCTACAGGTTGTATTTCCAGGGCTCCAAGGAAACTTACCCATCAATTCAATAACCAAGGTCATCTATAGAATCCTGCTACTCTTCAGTTCTTTCTTTTCCTCCAGGTCACCACTGGCCTCATGTTTTCTGCTGGGTAAATCTCATAACTATTTCTACCTTTATTATCTTGCATACTACTCAGACTTTAAAATAAACTTTCATCATTACTATTCTCCTGACCAAAATTCCCATTTCCTGATTAATTTGATTATAATCTTAGTAAATACTCTATTTCAAACCTATCACTTTTACCGTTTTTTTTTGTTTGTTTGTTTTTTGCGGTACGCGGGCCTCTCACGGTTGTGGCCTCTCCCGTTGCGGAGCACAGGCTCCAGATGCGCAGGCTCAGCGGCCATGGCTCACGGGCCCAGCCGCTCCGCGGCATGTGGGATCCTCCCACACGGAGGCACGAACCCGCGTCCCCTGCATCGGCAGGCGGACTCTCAACCACTGCGCCACCAGGGAAGCCCAAACCTATCAATTTTAAAGACAGTTACTGAGGTCCAGAGAGGTAAAATGACTCAATGAATTAATAGCATTGATCAGAATTGTCTTGTCTCTTTTAGACAGTGTTCTTTCTGTTACATAAATTATAGGTTTAATGCATTTTTTTAAGTGTACAAAGTGCACTTATGTATTGAAGTGGTATCTGTACTATAGTAAAAAAAAAAAATTCTTATATCCACTGTGTCATTTTCTATTCATTCCAGTTTGTTCCATTGTTTTGTCTGTTCTGTACTGGCGCCACATTGCACCTGTACATTTTAATTAATATAGTTTTAAAATAGTACATTTTGTTGTCTTGTAGGTGCTCAGGTTTTTTTCAAGAAAATCTTGGCCGTCATTATGCATGCATTATTTCATGTAAATGTATGAATCAAGTGTTAACTTGCCCTCCAGAAAATTTTACTGTGTTTTTTTAAGTAAACTTTTTTTTTTTTTTTTTTTTGCGGTACGCGGGGCTCTCACTGTTGTGGCCTCTCTCGTTGCGGAGCACAGGCTCTGGACGCGCAGGCTCAGCAGCCATGGCTCACGGGCCCAGCCGCTCCACGGCATGTGGGATCCTCCCGGACAGGGGCACGACCCCGTGTCCCCTGCATTGGCAGGCAGACTTTCAACCACTGCGCCACCAGGGAAGCCCTTAAGTAAACTTTTGTTTGAAGTATAATGTACATTTTAGAAAAGTGCAAAAATCTTTAGAGAATGGTGAATTTTCACAGTGAACACTATATGGTATAGCCAATACCCAGACCAAGAAACAGATTATTACCAGTACCTCAGATAGCCTTGTGCCCCTTGCCAGTCACTACTCATCACCCACCCGAGGATAAATATTATCCTGACTACTAACATTGTAGATTAATTAATTTTGCCTAGTTTTGAATTTCTTTTAATGAAATCATACAGGATGTATGATTCTGGTCTCTGGCTTCTGTAGCTCAACATTGTGTTTGTGAGATTTCGTCCATATTGTCCTATGTAGTTGTAGATCAGTCATTCTCATTGCTGTATAGTATTCCATTGTATGTATTCCATAATTTATCCATTCTTCTGTTTTTAGTTTTTTTGCTAGGTTTGGTCTATTATAAATAATTCTACCTTGTATCTGCCTTTTGATTAATATATGTATACATTTCTGTTGGGTATATACTTAGGAGTAGAATTGCTGGGTTTACATGTATTTGGCTTTGGAAGGAACTGCTAAACAGTTTTCTAAAGGGATTATGCCAGTTTACATTTCTAACAGCAATATATGAGAATTCCTGTTGTTATGTATCTCCAACAACACTTGTTATTGTCTGTCTTTTTCATTTTAGCCATATGGGGTATAGAGGTATTACACTGAAGTTTTAATTTCCCGATACTTAATGAAGTAAGGCATCTGTTTATATGTTTATTTTCTTTCTATCAGGTTATCTTTTTTTTTTTTTTTCAGATTTGTAGGAGTTCTTTCTATACATTGTGTATAAATTCTTTGTGCATACAATTGTCTGTTACTCTGTGGCTTGCCTCTTTGCTCTCTTAATGGTATCTTTGGATGAATCCAATTTATATATCTGTTTGTCCCCCTCCCTCTTATGGTTATGCTTTCTGTGTCTTTTAAGAAAGGCTTTACCAATTGCAAGTTCATGACGTGTTCTCCTATGTCTGTTTTCTTTTAAAAGCTTTATTATTTTCCCTTTCATATTTAGATCTTCAGTCTACCTAGAATTTTGGGTATGATGTGAGAGAAGAGTCATTTATTTTTTTAGTGTGGAAATCCTGTTGACCTTGAACCATTTATTGAAAAGACCATCCTTTCCCCACCTCATTGCAGTGTCATCTGTATAAAAAATCAAGTGACTGGATATGTATGGGTCTATTTCTGAACTCACTATTCTATTACATGAGTCTTTTTGTCAAAACCACACTATCTTAATTACTAACTTTATAATAAGTCTCGATATTTGATAGTTTGAATCTCTATTTTAGTTATTTATGCTTTAAGAATACATATTAATTGGCCATTCTTGGCCTTTTGCATTTCCATGTGAATTTTAGAATTAGCTTGTCAGTTTACATGCACACACACCTGGAATTTTGATTGGGATTATGTAGAATATAGTTCAGTTTGGGGAAAATTGACACTTTATAAAATTGAGTATTTCTTCCATGACCATGGTATATCACTCTGTTTTTTAGATATTATGTATGTAGTTTGAGAGCTTTTAGAATACAGTTATTGCACATCTTACATTTATTCCTACTTATTTGATGTTTTTAGTGCTATTCTTGATAGTTTTCAAATTTTCTTTTTCTATTTGATGATAGTATATAGAAATACAACTAATTTTTGAATATTAACCTTGTTTACATTGACATTGCTATTAATTTTAATAATTTATCCATAGTTTTTAAAAAATTTTATATTAATAGAATTTTATTATTTGTAAATAAGAACTGTTTTCCCTTCACCTGCCTCTCCAGTTTATAGGCCTTTTATCTTTTGTTTCTTACCTTGTTGGACTGATTATTTCTTGTTCAGTAATGAATAAAAGTACTAACAGTGGGTATTCTTATTGTATTCCCATTATTTAATATGTTTGCTCTTAGGTTTTTATAGATTCTCCTTATCAGATTAAAATAGTTCCATTGTACTCCTAGTTTGCTAAGAGTTTTTTCATCAATGGCTGTTGGATTTTATCAAATGCTTTTTCTGTCACTATTGAGAAGATAATATTTTTCTCTTTTTTTCTATTAATGTAATGAATTTTTAACATTTTTTCTACTAAGGTAATGAATTATAATTGATATTTTTAATGTTAAATCACTTACAATCCTGAAATGAATTGCTCCTGATGATATATCCCTTTGATATATATCACTAAGTTTATTTTGCTAATCCTTTAAAGGATTTTTGCATGTATTTTAATAATGAAGATGATGTATAATTTTCCTTTATTATAATATATTTTGTCAAGTTTTGATATTTATATTATGCTGGTCAAAGTAAATGAATTGATAAATACCCCTCTTTCTATTTTCTGGAAGTATTTGTGTAAAAAATTTTTTTTCTTTAAATATTTGGGAGAAGTTATCTGGACCTGAAGTTTTTTTGTGGAAACATTTTTGATAACATCCCATTTTAATAGATGTAAGAACATTCAGCTTTTCTATTTCTTCTTTTGTCAGGTTTGTTAATTTTTAAAAAGATTTATCCATTTCATTTAAAATATCAAATTATTGGCATATAATCGTTCAGAATAGCTTTAGTTACACGTTTAATGTCTGCTGTAGGGTACATAATGATGTTCTCTTTCAATATTGGCTATTTGTTTTTTCTCACTTTTTTCTTGATTAGTTTTGCCCTAGAGATTTATCAATGTTGTCATCTTTACAAAGATGAATCATCTTTGGGGTTATGTTGATCGTTCTTTTAGTATATTTATTTTCTATTGCATTTATTCTGCTTCTTATTATCTCTTTTCTTTTTTAAATTTTATTGAAGTATAGTTGATTTACAGTGTTGTGTTTATCTTTTCAATTTAAAAGTTTTATTATTACTGTAATTATTTGTTTCTTAAAATGGTTTAGATTATTGTTTTTAAGCCTTTTCAAAAATATGAAGTTGTTGGGGTATAGCTGCCTACATTTAAGGCTATTTTTTTCCTTTAGCTGCATCCCACATTTTTTGATAAGCTGTATCCTTATTATCATTTATTTCAAAGTAGTTATTACCTTCAGTTCAGATACATTGTTTGACTCATGGATCATTTACAAGATTATTTAATCTCCAAGCAGCTGGGTGTTTTCTTCTAATTACTTTTTGTTGGTTTCTAATTTAATTCCTCTGTGATTACAGAATATAGTTCAAGTGATTTTAGTCGGTTTAAATTTATTGAGACTTGCATTAGAACACAGCTTGGTCTAATTTGGTAAATATTTTTGGTACACATGGAAAGAATGTGTATTTTGTGGCTGTTGGATGCAGTATTTTATATATGTCAATTATGTCAGGTTTGCTGATTATATTGTTCAGACTTTCTATATCTTTCCTGCTTCTCTTGTCTATCAGCTGTTGAGAGAAGTGCATTAAAGTCTACCACTGTGATTATGGATTTATCTATTTCTCCTTTTAGTTCTGTCAGTTTTTGCTTTATATATGTTAAAGTTGTTACTAGACGCATATAAATTTAGGATTGATTTGTTTTCCTGATAAATTGTTTTATCAATATGAAATATTTCTGGAAATGATACTGCTTTAAAGTCTACTTGTCTGATATAACATTGCTATGGTATGTCCTTTTCTATACTTTCAAACTCTCTGTTATATTTAAAATGCATGTAGGTTTACCTTTTTTAAAAAATGAATTTAATGTAATATCATCTCTTTTAATTAGAATAGCTGTTATGTTTACATTTAATATAATTCCTGAGAGTTGAGTTTATATCTGCCATCTAGTTATTTTCTGTTTGAGCCACCTGTTTTATGTTCCTTTTTTCTCTCCTTTCTTTATTTCATTTGAAATAAAACATTTTTCATAATTTAATTTTCCTTGTCTATTAACTTCTATTCCTTTATGATGACCCTAATGATAGCAACACTCATCCTTGATTTATTATACTCTAATACTGATTATTATATTAACATTCCTCAGTAATGCTAGCATCTTTGAACACTGACTCGACATTCCTGTGTCCTGCCTTTATGTTATTATTATGTATTTTCATTCTGCATATATTTTAATCCCACAAATTAACTACTTTCACTGTTTTGTGTAGTCAATATTCATTTCCAATTTCTTCATATTGCTTCCTGCATTTTTTAATTGTATGCTCCTTTTTAATTGTATTTTATTTTTTGTTTTTCCAGCTTTATTGAGGTAAAATTCACAAATAAGCTTGCATTTTATTTCCTTCTGAAATAATTTTCCTTCTGCCTGAAGAAATCCTTTATTATTTAGTTCAGGTACTAGCAATGCATCCGCTCAGCTTTTATTTTTCTGGAAACATATTTATATCACCTTCATTTTTAAAGATTATGTTTGCAATGATAAAACTTTAGGTTATTAAATTTTAGCAATTTAAAGGTATTATTTCATTGTCTTCTGTCTTTACTGTTGAAAAGTTGGCACCGTTTCTGCAAGTTGAGGAAGTTCCTTTTTATTCTGGTTTGCTGAGAGTTTTAATAATGAATTTGTATTGAATTTTGTCAAATTTGTTTTTTCTGTATCTGTGGAGAGAATCATAACTTTTCTCCTTTGTTCTATTAATGTGACTTTGATTTGTTTAATGTTAAACCAACTTTACATTCCTAGAATAAATTCCACTTGGTCATGGTGTATAATAATGGTGTATTATTATTTCTATGTGTTGATGGATTTGATTTGCTAATAATTACTTAAAGAATTTTGTACTTATTTTCATAAGGAATATTGGTCTATAATTTTCTTATTATATATTTGATAGGTTTTGATAATGGTTATGCTGGCTTTGTAAAATGAGATAAGAAGCATTCCCTCTTCCTCCATTTTCTGAAAAAAATTGTACAATTGGTATTTCTTCCTTAAGTATTTGAGAGAATTCATAAGAGAAGTGGGTCTGGAGTTTTTAATTATTAATTTCATTTTTTAGATAGATATGGAGGGCTTTTCAGATTTTCTGTTCTTTTCAGGCCAACTTAGAAAATATTTGTCTTTTTAGAAAATTATCCATTTCATCTAGACAGTAAAGTTTGATCAAACTAGTTAGAGTATTGTCAATTTTACGGATCTCTTAAAAAAACTCAGCTTTTGGTTTCATTGATTTTTTTTTCTCAATTTTTTTTCGGTTTCATATTTCTTTGGTGTCTGCACCTTATTATTTCCTTTTTTCTACTTACTTTTTAAAAAATGAGATATAGTTCACATAACATAAAATTTCTCATTAATATGAAGTTTATTTTTTAAAGTATACAATGCAGTGGTTTTTAATATATTTACAAAGTTGTGCAACATTCACCACTTTCCAATTCCAGAATATTTTCATCACTCGAAAAAGAAAACCTATATCCATTAGTAGTCATTTCTCATCTCTTCTTCCCCAGCCCACAGCAACCACTAATCCACTTTCTGTCTCTATGGATTGCCTATTTTGGACATTTCATATGAATGGAATCACACAGTATGTCGCCTTTTGTGTCTGGCTTCTTTCACTTGGCATAACATTTTCAAGTTTCATCCATATTATAGCACGTATTAGTATTTCATTCCTTTTAATGACCGGTTAATATTCTGTGGTACGGATAAACTACGTTTTGTTTATCCATTTATCTGTTAATGAGCATTTGTGCTCTTTCCACTTTTAGACTGTGAATGAGTAATGGTACTATGAATATCCATATAAAAGTTGTTGTGTGGACATATTTTTCACTTTCTTGGGTGCGCCCTTACCAGTGGAATTGCTGGATCATATAACTCTATGTTTAACTTTTGGAAGAATTGGCAAACTGTTTTCCAAAGGTGCTGTACTGTTTTACATTCCCACCAGCAAAGTATTAGGGTTCCAATTTCTCCATATCCTCACTAACACTTGTTATTACCTATCCTTTTGATTATAGCCATCCTAGTGGATATGAAGTGGTATCTCACTGTGGTTTTGATTTGGATTTTTTGGGTGACTAATGATACTGAGCATGTTTTCATGTGCTTATTGGACATTTATTTATTTGGATCATTCTCTGTTGATTATCTTTTCTCTTGAGTTTGAATCATGTTTTTCTGTTGCTTCATATATTGAATAATATTGGATTGTACCCCCGACATTGTGACTCCTATGTTGTAGAAAATCTGGATTCAGGTATATTCCTCCAACAAGTTTGATGTTTTATTTTAGTAGATAAGTTACCTTATCTGAACTCAGACTTGTTAATACTTCCCTGTGATGAACAACATATGAAATCTCATTTCAGTTCTATAATCCTTAGCTGGGCCACTTGGAATCTTTCTCATATATGTGATTCAGGAATGAGCTAGAGATTTGGAGAGAGTTTATGCACAAAATTTGGGGCTTCCCTGTCTACTTTTCCTGTTTTTTCTCCCATCACACACACTTTACAGCAGTTGTAGTTGCCCTGAATTCTGACCTTGAACTAATAATAATAAGACTGGATTTCTAACTTCTAGAAAAGGTTGCACTGACTGAGGTTTGTAAACAGTGAGAAGCTCACCCTTTTTCTAAGTGCCAACCCCTCTTCTGTATCTAGTTGCTTTTTATTCACTCTCCAGTGACTTTGGGTAGTTGTTTTTTTTATATTTTGTCCAGAATTTATATTCATTATGTTTGATAAGGTTGATTCAATAGTAGCTATTTGGCCATTACCTGAAGCAGAACCTCTCCTCTGTAAAATAAGCAATTTTTGCTAACCTGTTTCTTCAAGTGGTATAGACATTTCTTCCCAATGGCTATTCTACTGATAGGTGCCTTTAAATTTTTAACAAATATTTTCTAGTATTTTCATTATCAATAATTTTTAAATATCTATGATTTGTTTGGCATACAAAGCAAAATCCTTATCATTGGAGCATATTACTCTTTCTTCTTTGAATTCAAAAAGGTCATTTTGTCTATTTCCATAGATTTCTTTTTCCCTCCATAGATTTAACTACTCTAGGAATATGGCTTTAGTTTACATGGATACCTTTTGGAAACATAGCAGACTTTATTACACACAAAACTTTACATACAAGTTGTACTTGTTTGAAACCAGGGGAAGAGTTTTGGGTTTTCCATAGAGTTAATTACAGGAAAATTATAACTATTATACACGAATATTTATAAGTATGTTTGAACTTTATTCATTTCATTAATTTTATTGTCCTAATAGCTCAACCAGTGATTATATCATTTATCTCCTTTTGGAGTCACTGGAGATAAGGGAATAAGAAGCATTCCTGTTTTACTCATCCGTACTATTAGAAACTACCTATTTCCTACCTTCATTGAACACAAAATGGTATCATTGCCTTCATTGAACACAAAATGGTATCAGGGTGGGTTTGTGGTTGGATCTTAAATAAATCGAATATAGAAAGAACTATCCATGTAATTTTCTAAATAATTTTTGTAAAATACAAAATTCCTCATTCATTCTTACTTGCTCTTAGGGTTCCATTAACTTCAAATGATGATGATGATGAAGATAAAGAAAAAAAGCAGTGTGACAATATCATGTCAAAGACATCACCTGATAGCCCCTCTTTGGTATCAACTCAGCATAACTTGGAATTGTTATTTCTTAAAGAAAATGATCAGAATGTTTGTGGTGTAAATGATTCCAAACACATTTCTTCTATTGTTGATATACTTCCCAAAGGTGAGATTTTTTTTTAAATTCATTTTGAGTGTCAGTATTAAATAGTTAACATTCATTGGATTTTCTTCTTGGGGGCCATCATGTATAAACAGTTAATAAGTTAGACTTCTTATGTTACAGATTTCCTAACTTCTACTATTTAAAATTTCTGGTGAAAAAATTAGTTTAAAGGTAAATATGCCAGGACTTCCCTGGTGGTACAGTGGTTAAGAATCTGCCTGCCAATGCAGGGGACATGGGTTCAGTCCCTGGTCCAGGAAGATCCCACATGCCATGGAGCAACTAAGCCCATGCGCCACAACTGCTGAGCCTGCGCTCTAGAGCCCGTGAGCCACAACTACTGAGCCCATGTGCCACAGCTAGTGAAGCCTGTGTGCCTAGAGCCTGTGCTCCACAATAAGAGAAGCCACTGCAATGAGAAACCCATGCACCGCAATGAAGGGTAGACCCCGCTCGCCACAACTAGAGAAAGCCCACGCGCAGCAACGAAGACCCAGTGCAGCCAAAAAAAAGTAAATATGCCAACAAATGTCAGGTCTACAGTGGCCTAATACTACTACTCTGGAAACAGTATTTAGAAGTGAGCTGGCCTAAAGAGCTTTTCTTGGTATCTTAGCTTATGAATTGAAAGACATGATATATTATTTAGTTATATCTTCTCTTTTTCAGAGATATAAAAATTGAGGTTCTAGATACGTGTAGTGACTTTTTCAAGATCATAACCAATTGGTGATAAAGCAAGAACTTGAGCCTAGGTGATGGTTGAGCAAGAAAAAATGATGACACTTAAATTTTAATTATGTGGTATTTTAAAATAATAATCCTGTGGTGTAGTCTGGTTTATATATTTGACATAGAATTTCAGATTGGGATATGGAACCATAACTATATTGAATTTGGAGTTTGAATTATTTTTCGTTTCTAAAAGGTATATGACTGTGTGTATATAATTTTTATAAACTTTAGCTACTTGCTGATAACATTTTGATAGTAATCCTTATCAGAGTTATCACTGTTACTTGGGTTCATTTCCCAGATTCCTCTCACTTAGAAACATATGTTAATGTTAATGGCTCTGTTGTTGGCTATTCTCCACTCTACTGCTGAGGCCAAGGCAGAGTGAATTCCCAGTATATATTTTCTGTAGATAGAAATGTAAAATGTGACTTATGACTACTCCATTCATTTCTACTTTATTTATTTGTTAAATATTTTTTTATTTTTGGCTGTGTCGGGCCTTAGTTGTGGCATGCGGGATCTTCATTGCAACATGTGGGATCCTCTGCTGTGGCACGCGGGCTTCTCTCTAGTTGTGGCACACAGGCTCCAGAGCACGTGGGCTGTGTAGTTGTGGCATGTGGGCTCTGTAGTTGGCAGCACGTGGGCTCTCTAGTTGTGGCCCACTTGCTCAGTAGTTGCAGCGCACGGGGTTAGTTGCTCCATGGCATGTGGGATCTTAGTTCTCTGACCAGGGGTTGAACTCTCATCCCCTGCATTGAAAGGCAGATTCTTAACCACTGGACCACCAGGGAAGTCCCCTACTTTATTTTTTATCAGCATAGATTCTTCATAATATTAGTATCTGAACAGAACACATTGTCAGAAATCCTTTCTCTGAAACAGTTTGATTCCTAATCTCATTTGTTTAAAATAATAAATTCCTTGTTACTACTTATTTCTGAATTTTGTTTCCCTTTATTTTATAGAAAGCCATTCCCACTCAGACCAAAGTTCCAGGAGTTCTCTAATGAGTGAGATGAAAAATGCCCAGTCAATGAGCCACAGAAAGAAGTCATCTCCTAGTAATGTGACTAAAAGGAAAAAACGTGTATCATCTTGGGAATCAAATAATCCTGCAGACACTCCCTGTGTAACAGATTTGGATCAACAACAGATTTCAAGTCCAATATTAAATTGGAATAATGAAATAAAAGATTGTACTAACGAAGCAAATATTAAAATGCAAAGAAACATAATGTGCCTTCCTGCCTCATCTGAGTCTGCAAGTGAACCTACTGCAGAGGGCCTGAATCCAGTTCAGGGTAATGATGACTTTCAATTGCAAAAAACTGTGTATGATGGTGACATGGATTTAACTGCTAGTGAAGTAAGCAAAATTGTTACAGTTTCAACAGGCATTAAAAATAAAAGAGATAATAAAAAACCAAATGATTGTGGAATAAAAACTTTCAGAAAAGTGAAAGATCC
The DNA here is from genome assembly GCF_949987515.2 of Delphinus delphis. Lineage (NCBI taxonomy): Eukaryota > Metazoa > Chordata > Mammalia > Artiodactyla > Delphinidae > Delphinus > Delphinus delphis. Next base: position 34,978,464 of record NC_082689.1, on the reverse strand, counting down.
AAGCTCTGAAAAAAAGAGAGAAAGATCAAAGAGACAATTTAAAAATAGTTCAGATGTGAATATTGAGGACAAGATCAAAAATGGACTGGAAAGAAGATCTGTTGTCCTGGATGGCAAAGAGGATTCAGAAGAACCAAATTTTATTTTCAGTACTGAACAGCTGACTCAGTTGAACATGCCGAAGAAAATAACCCTTCACAATGGCTTTGATCAGGATGACAGACCAAGTACACAGTATAACAAAAAGAGGAAAATAATTCATGTAACAGATGATCAAGAGGAAATATACTCTTTCTCCCAAAGTTCAGATAAAGTCGAGCAGGACAGTAAATTTGATATGGGTCCTAGTTCTCTAGCTTATAAGAAAAGTAAAACTTCTAGACAGACATTTGTGATTCGTACGTTAGAAAAAGATAACTTATTCCCAAACCAAAAGGTTAAAGAAACCACCTCTGAAAACCTAGGAGTCACAAGTGAATTTCAAACAGTTTATCTTTCCAGCAAAGATAATGGAAAGTTATGTGATTATGAGACCCAAAATATGTTAGATTTGAAAAAGCATGTCACTGATAGGCAACCTACTCAGCAAAATGAACCAAAAATAAATAAGAAGCTTAGGCAGAAAATAAATCGGAAGACAGAAATAATTTCTGAAATGAACCTAATACTTGGGGATAATGCCAAAGATGTGCAAGGCCCAGAAAAAGGTAACTTTTCCTTTCAAACCCAAGAGGATAAAGAAATCATTTCTGGAAACCTAGAAGTTTCAAATGACATTCAAAAATCTGGTGTTTCCACTAGCAATAATGGAAACCTGTGTGATTGTGAGACCCAGAATGTATTGGGTCTGCAAAAGCACATCACCGACGTGTACCCTGTTCAGCAGAATGAATCAAAAATTAATAAGAATCTTAGGCAGAAAGTAAATCGGAAGACAGAAATAATTTCCGAAGTGAATCTTTTAGATAATAACAGAAGTGGGTATTGCCCAGAAAAGGGTAACTCTTTCTTCCTAACCCAGGATAAAGAAGTTATCTCTGAAAACCTAGAAGGCACAAGTGCGTTTCAAACATCTGCTCTTGCTTCCAAAGATAGTAGAAACCTATATGATTATGACACTCAAAATGTTTTGGGGATGAAAAAGCATGTTTATGATATACAACCTGCTTGTCAAAATGAATCAAAAATAGATAAGAAGCTTAGGCAAAAGGTATGTCGGAAGACAGAAATCATTTCTGATATTAACCAAATATATAAGAATCATGACAAAGGAATGCATGACCCAGAAAAAGGTAACTTATTTTCTCTAACCCAGAAAGATAAAGAAATTATCCCTGAAAACCTAGAAGATGCAAATGAGTTTCAGATAGCTGATCCTTCCCTCAGAGGTAATAGGAATCCATGTGATTATGAGACTCAAAACCTTTTAGGTGTGAAAAAGCATGCTACTGATACTGGGAAGCAAAATGAATCAAAAATAAATGAGAGTCTCAGGCAGAAAGTAAGTCGGAAGACAGCAATAATTTTGGAAATGAACCAAAAAAATGAATTTAACGACAAAGGTATACATGACACAGTAAAAGGTGCCTTCTTTTCCCTAACCCCAAAGGATAAAGAAACCATTTCTGAAAACCTAGAAGTCACAAATGAATTTCAAACGATTTATCTTCCCACCAAAAATAATAGAAATTTATATAAGACCCAGAATATGTTGGATTTGAAAAAGCATGTCACTGATAAGCAACCCGCTCAGCAGAATGAATCAAAAATAAATAAGCTTAGGCAGAAAGTAAGTCGGAAGACAGACAGAATTTCTGAAATGTACCGGATATATGAGGATAATGATAAAGATGTGCATGGCCAAGAAAGCTATACAAAAGATCTTAATTTTAAAATAAATAAATCTAAACAAAGACTTGAAGGCCAAGGTATTAGTGGATACTGTATGGAAATCAACAGTAATGAAAAAGAAAATTGTGGTCAAATTTCAAATCCTTACAAACCAGTTAAAAAGCATGGGGAAGAATCATCAGGCAAGGCAAAGAACATTTTGGCAAAAGGTAACAACAAACCTATTTTGCACTTAACAGGTTCTTCACAGACGTCTGTCTCCTTAGAACTAGGTTTAAAACACACTACTGATGAGACAGATTCTGACCCTGGAAACCAAATGGAACTACATAAGAATCCAAAGCAAAGCACTACAATGCTGAATAAAAAGAGAGATATCCCCTTCGTGGAAGTGACAAAGGAAGGAGAGTGCCAGGTCAAAAAAATAAATAAAATGACATCCAAATCAAAGAAAAGGAAGACCTTCGTAGATCCTTCTCCAGATAGTCATGAACTAATGGAGATAATATCTGACACCATTCAGGGAATATCAGTTGAATCTGAATATGCTGTTAAGGAAAAAAAATTGGAAAATGAGGAAATTGTCAAAATTAAGCCAGACTTTCACACAAAAATGTTGAAATCTTTATCTCAGATATGTTCACCTAACAGACAAGATTCTTCCTTTAACAGTGTTCCTGAGGGTTCAAAACCTTTGAGTATTTCTTCTAGTAAAAATCTGAAAGAAAATTTTGCTCTGGAGAGCTCACCCGTCTTTCAAATAAGTGATGATGTGCATGAGAAGATGAAAAAGATGAATTTTAAAGTCAACCAAAGAACACAAAGATCAGAAATAGGTATGTCCATACCTGAAGTGATCAAGTTTCAAAATTCTATATAGTTTTTCATTTAACCAGTAAAGCCTTTCCTGTTATAACATTTTTATGGAATGTTAAAACAATGTATAATTGTGTAGCCCGATCTGTAGAAGCAATATGGAGGAATTTAAAGAAAGTTTAATACTTTGAGAAGATAACAGTGAGAGTGGCTTGGACATTTATACACTAAAAAATGTATTTGGCCTTTAGCACAAAGTTGTCTGATAATGACATTAGGCAGATAATTTCATTTTTCATAGTTTTGAAGGAAATTGGCTGCTTTAAATGTATATAATAATGAATTGCCCTGGTTTGATTTTACCAAAGACAATTGCAAATTTCTTAAGGTTGGGACTCTCTCCAATAGCATATATTTAATATGATCAAAACTTATTCTAGGTATTTTAGAAGATTAAAAAATAATACCAACTCCCTTTCCTCAGAGTACATGTATGGAAAAGTAACAGGTACAGTGTTTAAATATGGCAAATGCTTTAATAAAACCACACATGTTAAGGGATATAATGATGGGGAATAATTTTGGCTAGAGGAATCTGCAGAGGCATCATCAAATAGATAGCATTTTAAGCCCTAAAGCATAGGTAGGATTTTTACCTTTAGTGTTTATTTCTTATTTTCCCCAGTTATTAAAATAATACTCACTCATTGCAGAAAATTGAAAGTAGAGAATCAGAAAATAGTAGAAAAAACAATCACCCAGAAGAACTGCAGTCAACATTTTGGCATATGCATGCAGGCTTGAATCTATGCATTTTAAAATATATACTTGAAATCATTCTATATATAACATTACTTACCTCACTTTTTCCCCTTAACATTGACATTCTTTTGTTATTAGCAATTTTGCAACATTAGACATTCCCATATCAATTAAAGTTTTCTACTGGGAGCCTAACATTTCAATGTACGTATGTAGAACACTAGGATTTTTATGGATAAGACTTCATGTAAAGGGAATACTGACGCAAAAGAAGTGCCAAGGTCTAGAGTTGCAGGACATTTTAGAGACTGGTGAGCCGTCTTTCATCTCTGTTCCTCATGGTGCCTTTCATAGCGTGAGCAGTCGATGACAAATGTTGAATGAATGTGCAGTAATTTGCATGATTCGGTGACTAGAGTTGAATTCATGAAGAATTTCTGTCAGCCTAAATGTGATTTCAGAATAAAAATATTGCAGGCTACTACTTTGCTAGTTTGTCTTAAATGGTAGGTCTCTTTTCCTTTCATTATTGCTAGAAAAAAACTGATTTACAGATAATTTCAGTGCTACTTTTGTAAAACTTAAAGTTATAACTTGATTATTAAGTTTAAAAATTTGCTACCAATAATTTACAAACCAGTAAATATCCTATGTGTAGTTCCATATCTCTATATATACTGTTAAAAATATTTTTGAAAACAATACTCCTTTCAGGTATTAGAATGCTACAGGACTTGACAAATACCAGTTTTGTTTCAAATAACACTGCTAAATCTGAAAACAAGTTAGAAGATCTATCTTCGGAGCTGTCAAGCCGAAGAAGAAGGTGTACTCCTCTCTCTTTAAAAGAGCCAAGTCTCAAAGGGTGAGTATTCAATGACATAAAAGCGATTTCAGTGCAGTACTGTAAAATACGTGCTTTCAAAAAGATTCCTGCCTGAATTAGTATTTGAACACTTCTGAGTATCAGTGAAGCATGTATTGTTGACATGTAACAACCACAGTATGATCTGGGTAAGATTTGAAGAAATGTCTTCTTTTATTCTTTGAACAGGCTTAAAAGGTTTTTTTTGTTGCCTATAATTTGCAAACCTCATTATTTGTTACCCCCATTTATTGATTCAGAGTGTTTATATGTCCTTTGGCCTCAAAGAATAATAGTCCTTTTTCTTTTTCTTTTAAACCTCAAACATATACCCCCAAAGAGGGAATAGTACTCCCCCCACCATTTATCCATCCCTCAGCTTTGAGAGTTACCAATATTTTGCCATATTTACTTCCACTATCTGTTTTTTGTTGTTGTATCTTTAAAGCAAATCCCTAATATTGAGTCATTTAATTCCTAAAACACTTCTGTATATATCTCTAGAATATAAAAACTTAACAAAACTGGACAACAATGATCACAACTAACAAAATTATCAATAATTCCTCACTGTCATCTAATAGCAAATCCCAATTCACATTTCCTTGATTATCTCAAAAAATGTCCAAATGCCTTTTACATATGTTTTATTCAGAATCTTATTTTTCCAAGGATAAATGAAGTTGCTATTTCAGATAACCTGATCATATTTGAGATGGTATTTCCAAAAGGATAGAGAGAAATATCCTCAAATTTTCTCTTTGCATTTGTTTCAGTGTTTGCTTCTATAAAATTAAAAACATTGATCGTTTTTGACAGGTATTTTAAAACAATAACCAGCAGGTGGCAGCAATGCAAGAGAGGGTGCAAGAGAAGCCAGTTAACCAAGGGCTTTTTTAAAAAACAGCTTTATTGAACTATAGTTCACATTGTCGTATGTTTCACTCATTTAAATGGTACAATTCAGTGGGTTTTAGTAGATTCACAGATACGCACACCATCACCACAGTCAATTTAAGAACGTTTCTTCATTTCAAAAAGAAACCCCATGCTCTTTAGCTGTCACTCCTGTATCTCCCAGCCCTAGACAACCAACCGATCACCTACTTTCTGTCTCTATAGACATCCTCTTCAGACATTTCATATGAATGAAATCATATAATATGTGGTCTTTGTGACTGGCTTCTTTCACTTAGCATAATGTTTTCAAGGTTCATCCCTGTTGTAGCATGAATGAGTAGTATTTCATTCCTTTTTATGACTAAATAAAATATTCTATTGTATATATACACCACATTTTATTTATCCGTTTGTCTTTTGATGATCATTTAGTTGTTTCCACCTTTTGGCTATTATAAATAATGCTCCTATAAACATTTGTGAGTTTTTTTGTGTACATATGTTTTCATTTCTCTTGGGTATTTGCCTAGTCGTGGAACTGCTGAGTCATATGTTAGCTATGTTTAATCGTTTGAGGAACTGCTAGACAGTTTTCCAAAGCTGCCGTACCATCTTATAGTCCCACCAACAGTGGGACTCCGTTGGGTCCTGATTTCTCTATATCCTCACCAGCACACTTGTTATTATTTGACTTTTTGATGCTTCTAGCCATACTAGTGAGTGTGAAGTGGTATCTTATTATGGTTTTGGTTTTCAGTTCCCTAATGACTAATGATGTTGAGCATCTTTTCATGTGCTTATTGGCCATTTTTATATCTTCTTTGGAGAAATGTCTATTCAGATCCTTTGCCCTTTTTTCAGTTGGGTTATCTTTTTCCTATTGAGTTGTGAGTTAAACTTTTTATTTTGAACTAATTTTATACTTACCAAAAAGTTGTAAAAATAGTAAGAGGTTTCTCATATGTTCCTTACCCAGCTTTTCCCAATTCTAACATCTTACATACCTATACTACAATTATCAAAGCTAGAAAATTAGCAGTGGTACAATACAAGATCTGGGCACTAGGTATTCTCACTGCTTATGTTGTGTTGTATTATCTGTTGTTGCATAACAATATTATCATAAACCTGGTGGCTTAAAACAACACACATTTATTTTCTTTTGGTTTCTGTGGACCAGGAATCTGCACTTAGTTAGCTAAGTTGGGTACTCTGCTTAGTGTCTCACAAACCTGTAATCACAGTGTCATCCAGGCTGATTCTCGTCCGGAGGCTCTCCTGGGGGAAAATCCGCCTCCAAGGTCACACAGATTGTTGGCAGAATTCATTTCCTTGTGGTTATAGGACAGAGAGCCCCAGCTTTTTTGCTGTTGGCTGGAGGCTATCCTCAGCTCCTAGAGACCACCATTAGCTCCTTGCCCCATGGGCCTCCCAACATGGCCACTTACTTCAAAACCAGAGAGAGTCTCTAGAGCAAATCCTCTGGCAAGATGGAGTGCTATAAAATGAAACATATACTCAAAAGGGAGACACCCCATCACTGTTGCCATTTCTGTTGGTCAGATGCAAGTCACAACTCCTGTCCATACTCAAGGAAAGGGTATTATACAAGGGCATGAACACCAGTAGGCAGGGATCGTGGCGGGGTCCTCCACAGAGTCTCTCTACCACAGGGACAATTGATATTAGGCCCCATCAGCAGACAGAGCTAGGAAATGTATGTATTATACTAATCCATGAATATGCATACTTTTATATTTATCTATCTGTGTGTATAGTGAAAACCTTGAGTTTAGACTGATACCTCTGATTCCTGTTCAACATCACAGGGTTCATTTTAGCTTTGCTTATTTGTAATTTCTTTCTCTATTGGTAAGTAGCTTGGCTCTCATTATCTATAACATATTTATTTATTTATTTGTTTGTTCAATTCTAGCATACACATAAAGTAGTTTCAGAATTGCTGACCCATATCCCTATGAGAAACATACTAACTAGATCATAACATTTAGGTACAGTTCTTTTTGTCTTAGGTTAGTTCTTTTCTTACCACCCACCTTCAACATAATTATGTTATTCATTTGTTATTGTTTGTATTCCATTTTCTTCTCCCACATCTTGGTAGGTTTAGTCATTTACTTTTGGAGTATGTGAGTCATTTCTTGGGTTGTACAAGTCAGAGCTATACAAAGTGGTATATGCAGAGAAGTGTCAACTACTTTCATTCCTGCTACCCCATTCCCTTTACCCCTCCTTTCTATCCTATTTTCACCACCTCCTGTGGATAATCAGTTCCTTTAGTTTCTGGTTTATTGCCCCTGTGTTTCTTTTGCACAAATGAGCAGATATATGTATATCACCCTTTTTCTTACATAAAGGTAGCATACTTAACTACTTTTTTGGGCTTTGCTGCTTATCATTTAACAGTATGTTCTGGAAATCACTCCATATCAATTTGTAGAGACTTTTCTCATTCCTTTTTACTGCTGAATAATACTTAATTAATTCTTTTAAAAGAGCTACCTATTCTAAACTAAATATAGCAAAATGCTGTAATGAAATAGTATTCTATTTTAGTTTAGATCTTCTGGGCATGCAGATTATCTGGTAATCAGTTTAGTTGGCAAAATTTTTTTTTTTGCGATTCGCGGGCCTCTCACTGTTGTGGCCTCTCCCGTTGCGGAGCACAGGCTCCAGACGCGCAGGCTCAGTGGCCATGGCTCATGGGCCCAGCTGCTCCGCAGCATGTGGGATCTTCCCGGACCGGGGCACGAACCCATGTCCCCTGCATCGGCAGGCGAACTCTCAACCACTGCGCCACCAGGGAAGCCCAGCTGGCAAAATTTTTAAAAGCAAATATCACAATGTACATTAGTATAAATACTAAGAGTAATAACAATCCAGCTGCTGTTTTTTTCCTTTTGGATTGGGAATGGCATGCAGCAGGTACATCACAGCTTTTGATAGGCCCCCACTGAGGATAAATCCTGATGGAAACTGCTTACAGTATATTATGGAGTGGTCATCATAGGCATTGAGAGTAGGAGCAGCAGGAGTTACCAGGAAGGTAATACAAGTATATTTTTTAAAGTCTTTATCTCTTAAGTCCCAAAGTACTGAATATAACAAAAGGGGACATTTTAAATAGTAAAAGCCCTAATCTACAAAGAGTATGTAATAGTTATGATATTTATGTGCCAAATAGCAGAACAACTACTTTTATGAAGCAAAAACTACAGGAGATACATGGAAACAGATAGGAACACACTAATAAGTTTTAATATACTCAGTATAAAACAAATAAAGTGGGCAAAAAATAAGTAAGGAGATGGAAAGTCTAAACAACATAATGAATAGGGTAAATCTTATGTATACATATCAAACTCCACACTCTGATAAGAGAGAATACATATTCCTCTCAAGTGTTCATGGCACAATTACAAAAGCATATCCACACCATGCTATGAAAAACATATACCATGACTGAGTAAGGTTTATTCCAGGAATGCAAGGTTGGTTCAGTATTAGAAAACCTATCCTCATATACCATATTAATAAACCTAAGAAACTAAAGCATATGATTCTTTCATAGATGCTGAAAAAAGCCTTTGACGAAATTCAACAGTCACTCATGATTAAAACACTCGATAGACATTGAGGGATACTTTCTTATAATGATAAATTGTATATACATACCTTAATCCTAAAGGCAGTATCTTGTTTAATGAGGAGACAATGGAGGTATTTCCATTTAAATTAGGAACAAGGCAAGAATGCCCACTGTTTCTGCTACTATTCAACAAGGGATTGATGAACTCAATTCAAAATGGTGGTTTCTTCTCAGGAGATGAGAGAACTGTGATCTCGTCTCACAAAAAGGAGCACACTGGAAAGGGGCACACTGGAGGCTTGTGAGGTGTGGTAAGAGTTTATTTTTTAACCTGGGTGTAGGTGTATCAGCATTTATTTGAGTTTTTAAATTGTACATTTTGGGCATCCCTGGTGGGCAGTGGTTGAGAGTCCGCCTGCCGATGCAGGGGACATGAGTTCGTGCCCCGGTCCGGGAAGATCCCACATGCCGCGGAGCGGCTGGGCCCGTGAGCCATGGCCGCTGAGCCTGCACGTCCGGAGCCTGTGCTCTGCAACCAGAGAGGCCACAACGGTGAGAGGCCCGCATACCAAAAAAAAAAAAAAAAAATTGTACATTTTTATATATTCTTATATGTATGCTAAAGTTCATTAATAAAAAGGAAATATACAGTAAATCATGAAATGTGTAAAATCTATGTTGATTAATTTCTCTTAAACCTTATTTATAATTCCCATTATCATAGAGTATTTTAAATATATGACGAAGCTTTGTGGTTTGAGGAAACTGCTTTCTACTGGTATGATGCAGCAATTTTCCTCTCCATACTTTGCAGCAAAAGCATTAGCTTTAGGTTGTTATTATTGTTAATCTTCCTTTTTTTCCTACTTTGCAGGAAGATGAGAAGATGAGTGAATTTATACATTCTGGTTTTTCTGAATTCTCAAACCATAACAAGTCAAAACAAGGGTATACCTAAGATCAAGAAGATGAAACGTATGACAAAAAGTTTTGGGGTTTTTTTTCTTTTTCATTTTCTGCCTTTTCATGGAGTGTTTATTCTTATGTATAGATAATATGCATAAAATAGCTATTTTGTAATACTAACCTTTTAAAATTATTATGGTCATCCTATAACATCTTCCTGCTCATTTAAGCTCCTTTCAACCAAACAACCTTTAAGTAAACAATAGCTATTAGCCTTTTAACCAAATAAAATGTATTATAAATACTTTTGTATTGGTTACCTTGTTGTACACCAAGCTATCTTGTTTTGTTTTGTTTTTAAAACCATTCAGTAAATGTGAACACCTGTAAGATTTTAAAAGTCACCTTCTGCCCTGGCCAGTTGTCTTTCACCCTTCGTTCTTCAACTTTCAAGATTACTTCTTCAATTGCAGCTTCTGTATTACTTCCATTATATGTAATCTGATGAGGGGTTGGCTGAGGGGTTAACCTCTCAGGCTCTTTTGAATTTGGTTTTTATAACTTTAAGTAGTAAATCCTATTCCTATCTGAGATTAATGAACATAGCTTACTGTATTCAGATGACTAGTCAAATTCTATTCTGCCTATATGGAAAAGTTTTCTTAGACAATATCCGACAACGAAAAGGGTGGGCCCAGAAATCTGCATTTTTAACAAACACTGCAGATAATTCTGGGGCAGATTGTCCTAGGACCAAACTTTGAGAAACTGCTGTAGGACTACAGAGTCCCACAGAACTTACTCATTATCAACAGTGTTGGCTGAATGGAGGCTAGAGGCTTTATTAAAGGAACAGTTTACACAGTGGTTAAGAGCTTGGCATCCTGACAGTCTGTTCCTTTCCTGTACTCCTATTACTTTAAGGCTTCAGACCTCCTAGAGTCATTCTCTGGTATTATGTTTCCTATTGTTTAGTTCTATTTTTTTCTCTTTTCCATGAGGTTTGTCTTTTCTTTTTTTCTGTTCCCATGCACATTATTTTTCATTGTATGTATCACACTTATAAACCTTTTCTTTTATTGTTGGCGGAACTTGGTCACAGCAAGAAACAAATTTCCTATTCCCATATTATAAAGACATTTACCCATGGTTCCATTTTGTTTTTACATTTAAATTTCTGATTCATATGGATTTTGTTTCATGGTGTGAGATAGGAATGCAATTTTGACCTTTTTCCAAATGATTCCCCATTAATTAAAAAGTCTGTGTTTTCCACTACTGATTTGAAGTGCCGCCTTTTTCAATGTTGTATTTCCATGTACACTTACATTTATTTCTCAATTTTCTGTTCCCTTTACTTGTCTGTGTTTCTTTTGATGCCCCACTACCATCCTCTTTAAATTATAGAGACTTTGTGGGAGTTTCAAAGTTTCCCTCATGGATGTTTTCCACATTTCTTGATGCCTAGGCATTCTCTCTTTTTTCCTGGTAATATAAATGGGAAATAAACTCTGTTATTGTTGCAGTATTTTCTAGATCTATCTCCTGAAAACCAAGCTATCTTTACTCCCTTTTTCTCCCCAATTCTTAATGCCTCTTGTTGCTTTCTCTTGTCTAATTGCATGGCTGCTACCTTATGTTAAATGTTAAATAGCAGTGACAATAGTGGGTATCCTTGTCTTGTTCATGATTTTCATGGGAATGCCTCTGGTTTTATCCCATTAAGTAAGATGCTGTGGTTCTGTATGTTATAATCACATTAAACTATTGATTATTATTTTATTGAGTGCTTTTTAAAAAAATTATGAATGAATGTTGTTTTGTCAAGTGACTTTTGGCGCTGATGGAGACTATTAGTTAGGGTCCAGCCAAGAGATAAAAACCACAGATATACTGGGCTTCCCTGGTGGCGCAGTGGTTGAGAGTCCGCCTGCCGATGCAGGGGACGCGGGTTCGTGCCCCGGTCCGGGAAGATCCCACATGCCGCGGAGTGGCTGGGCCCGTGAGCCATGGCCGCTGAGCCTGCGTGTCCGGAGCCTGTGCTCCGCAACGGGAGAGGCCACAGCAGTGGGGGGCCCGCGTACCACAAAAAAACCCCCACAGATATAAATTGTTAACCATATTCTAGAGAACTGAACAAGAACTGAAAAGGCAAAAGGGACTAGGGGAGTATCATAGAGGAAGTAACTATGGGAAGCACCCACCATCTCTGAGGCTGAGGGAACACAGAGAAAAGGATGGAAGTATTGAAACTTAAAGACTTAGAGGAAGACTTTCAGGAAGACTTTAAAGGCTTAGAGGACTCTAGGGGGAGGGTGTGCAACTGGTTGGTGCTGTTTCCCTGAAGGGCTACACAAGACTGGTCCGATAATGTGGAAAAGCCGCGAATTGGAGCCAGCTGTGGCTGCTGAAGTCAGTTGTTCCCGCCGCGTGAACCACTCTGTGGTGACCCTGACAGGAACAGGAAGCAAACAGGAACAGCAAATGTCCCTCTCCTCCATCCTTCCAGTTCCCCTCTATCACCTATCGCCAGAGACTGGAAGGGAACCTGGCAAAGGAGAAATGTGGTTTGTCAAGGCTTAGCCTTAAAGTGGAGTAGAGAAGTGTGGATTTGAAGTCAAAACATAATAGCTTAATATGAATCAGCACAAAAGAGATATATGATTATACTCCTTTGATATATTCACATAGTGAACTATATTCATTAATTTGTTGATCCTGAAACAAATTCTTGCTCTTGTGGAATAAACCCCACTTTTTAATGTGTGCCAGCTCTTGTCTCAACTCTAAGCCCATCTCTCTATACTTTGCCGTGTGATGCCAGAACTCTGCAAATCACGTTTCTTCTTTGCTAGCTGACTTTGAAGCTTCTGTCAATAGGGGACGATAGAAGGAAAGTCATGTGAAATCTGAGTGCCCACTGACCCCCGGAAGCCCTTTTCCTACATCCTGAGGTATTAACAGCAGCTGAGCAGTGCCCTCCCCTCAGAGGTCTCCTCTTAAGTTTCCAAGTTCTAATAATCCCAGCCTCTTCCTTTTTTCCCCGGGGAGGTTCCTGTTCATTGCTGGAGGGAATGCAAAATGATACAACATTTATAGAAAAGGTTTTGACAATATCTAGCAAAATTATTCAATACATATGCATATAAAATCATTTGACGCAGCAATCCCACTTTTAGGAAACTATACCAAAAATTCTCTTGAAAAGAATACAAAAATTTCACTATGGTATGGTTTGTAATAACAACAACAAAAAAGGAACAACATAAGTAGCAATAGGGAGCAGCTAACTTGAAAAACAAGTGAAAATGAAAACTATCAAGATGGTGACAAACACAGAGATAACTGACCTTAGAAAAAGAATTTTAAATATGTATCTTTATTAGGGTATACTCTAAGAATAAAAGAACTGTAAAGAAATCTTAAACTTTTATTCACTAACCTTATTGTGGCCATAGTATTGATGTGGTTGTTTTGAAATCGATCTAAGGACAAGATAAAGCAATTATGTTGAAGTTTTAGAACCAAGATTTTTGGCATAAGCGAAAAGAGATACAATTGTAAAACCCAAGATGGTTAAAAAAAATTGAACCTGAATTAAATCAAGGCTTTAGATCCGTAAGCAGGGTACAAGAAGTCAGTAGCATGGAGGAACAAAGAACACCAGGGAGAAGCAACCAGTCACATTCAAAATGTGGTTCATTCTATAGGACAACTGACCTAGGTTTCTTCTTCAAAGCGTTGATAGCTTTAGAAAGGAGGAGTGGATGAGGAGACTATTGTAGATTTTAAAAGACTGAAGAGACAACAAGGACGTACATCAAGTAGAAACCAAATGTAAAAAGACATTTTTTTAAGACACTGGGAAATTTGAAGATATTAAAATACTCATTTTGTTATATTTGATAATGGCATTTTCCTTTGTAAGAACAAAAATTTTAATGTATACTGAAGTATTTAGGGGTAAAATAATGTGCTTGACATTGGCTTTAAAATACTCCAGAAGAGACATGGGAGTGTGGCAAAATCTTGCGAATTTTTAAAGCTCAGTGAGTCAGGTGTATGGGGATGCTAGTTGTACTCTTTTATGTACAAATTTTAGAAATTTTCACAATAACGTATACATTTACATAAATGAGATGGCAAATGTTCTAGGTATGTTAAGAGAAGTCTGGAAAAGAGTGTGAGTCCATTTGAGCTTTTAAAAGGTGTTATAGTGCAGATTTCAAAAATGTAAAAATAGACCCAGAAAGTTAACAGTGGTAAGTTCTAAGTTGTGGACACAGGTGACTTTTCTTTTTATGCTTTTCAGTATTTTCCAAGTTTTATTTTTAAAAAGTTTTTCAAGATGTTTTACATCACTATTGACACTCATCAGATAAACTTTATAGTGATTTACTGGATAAACTGAATAACGATAAAACTTAAAAAAGATAGTTTATATCAAGGTAGCTCTTGATATAAAAAACTGGAATAATTGTTTGTAAAACTGTGAGGTAAAGTTGTAAAACCATCCATTGTCCTTAAGTTTCTTTCCTGCAAAGCTGGAATGAATGTGATTGTTTATCAACTGTTAAAAGCACAGGATGAGGCAGGCGTGGTGGCAGGAAAGGTACAAAAAAAACCCCTACTGTTCCCGGACTTCAAATCTAGCTGGAAAGCCATTAAAATACGTACTAATATAAGAGACCGTAGAGTCACAGGACCCGCCCTACCTGCTAAGAGGCGGGGGAGTGGGGCGCAGACGCCCACCGCCGCAGGCGAGGGAACGAGGGTCTCAGCCAATGGTCTTAGGCCGGAGGGGGCGCGGCGGTGACGTCCTGATATCCGGGGGGAGAGCTTCCCTGGCCGGGCGCTCACCGCACTTTGGATTTTAATTGGGACTTTATCCCTCGGCGGTGGCTGGACTTTAGGCCTCTGCAGCCCGGTCTGCGTCGTCGTGTCGGGTCCCAGGTGCCGGCGACTCTTCCTCGGGATCCTCGGACCGCGGGCCTGCGCGGTGGGACCGCGGGACGCCACCATGGACGGGACGACCGAGCTGCTCTTCTACGTGAACGGACGCAAGGTGAGCGCGCTCCGGGGCTGCCCGGCCGGTGCCGCCGGGCCTCCCCGGTGCTGGAGCGCTGCTCACGCGCCGGGCCCTCGGCTGCACGCGGGTTTGCCTGCGCGTCGGGGCACGGAAAGGATGCGTCTTAAGGGACTGCCTGGATCTTTGGGTTCCGCCTTCCTCATGTTCCTTTTTCCTCTCTTTCCAAGACGCACAGTAGCAACCGCACCCCACCCCATAAACAGGAAGAGAAATGACTGTCCTTATTCGGCAGAGTCAGCGCTCCCAAATCTTCCCTCCGTCAAACCCACCCCCAAACGGGAACGTCTTTCATTAGGCTTCAGCTCTTGGGTGTGTTTGGATGAGCAGAGAGCGGTTTGGAGTCAGGACAGGACCACAGAGATGAATTCATTGAGATCTCTCACTCCCATCGTTTCCAAAGTCACAGCTAGTTCCTGGCAGCACTGAGCCGACACCCTCCTCTGGGGACTCGAAGGTCCTTAGTGGGTCCACTGCTGGCGCGGCAGCTGCCCTCTCAGAAGCCGTGCTGGCTCTGCAGATCCTCTGGGGCAGTTCCAGCGATTGTCCGATGTTTGGAGGCAGCAAAGTGCCCGGGGAATCCTTTAAAACACTCCCACGGACGTGACCATAGATTGCTCACTCTTCATGTTGTCCCAGCATATTGCCGCCACTTTGCAAGGGGGAAACTGAGGCAGGAGTGTTAAAGGGCTTCCTTAAGAGCAGACAAAGGAGCAAGGGCCGTGATAGCGGCCTTTCCACACGCCGGCGCCTTCAGAGCCGCCCTGTGATCCCTTGGGCCGGGATAGGCCGACTTTCCCTGACTGGCACAGGGACTCACCAGAAAGCTAAGGAAGGTCAAGCGTCAGGGCCTCTCACTTGTGAAGCCTCTTCTAAAGCCCTGAGCCTAATTTCAAATTTGGATTTTGTATTATTTTTCTTAAAGAGGATTCCCTCCCCCAAACTGTGCAAGTTCTAGGCTCTATAAAACCTTCCTCTGTTCCTGCTGCCTGGATTCCACCCTGGGTAAGATGAGCTTGTTTTTCCTGAACTGTGTTGGGGGCCGTTAGGACCCCCTCACAGGACTGCTATGAGCGTGAACCATGATAAGGGCGAGGATGGCAGATGGGAGTTGGGTTTGAAGTGATCACGTGATGTCATTTTTTTTTCTTTTGCATAACTGAATGGTATAGTAGACACAGCTCTGGCCTTTATATTTGGACAAACAAGTATTCATTTCCAGCTCCAGTTCTTATGGAGACAACCTAACCTAGCCTCAGTTCCTCTGTTAAAGAGAGATAATACTGCCTACTTCACAAAGAGTGATGGTGAGTTTTTAATCCGTTTATTTAAGGGCCTGCTATATGCCAGTGTTCCAGTGCCCTCAGGGGACACAACAGAGCACAGAAATGACCAAGTTCCTGTCTGCAAGGAGTTTATGTTGTGCTGGGGAAACAGACGACAAGCATATAAATAAATAGAAATGTATCAAGCCAGGCAGTGATAAATGCCAGGATAAAAAATAAAGCAGAGTGAGGGGCCAGAGAGTGGCGAGAGCTGGTTCTTCAGGCGGGATGGATGTTTAAGACTTTCTGAGAGGCTGACATTTGAGTGGTGGCCAGTATGAAGTGAGGAACAGACGTCTGAGGGAAAAGCATTGCAGACCGAGGGAGCGGAGGTGCAAAGATCCTCAGACACGAGGATTTCTTCGTGCTCGGGGGGTTAGCAAGGAGGCCGGTGGGGCTGGAGATGTGGCCAGGGGCTTTGGAGGAGATGGTAAGGGTTTTGGTTAAAGGAGGAAACAGGTGTTTGAGTCTAGATTCTTCTCCCCCTCCTCCCTCCCCTGCTCCCAAACAAACTGTAGTGGAACTTTTAACAGAATGGCTAATAATAGTTTGTGCTCTGTTGATTTTTTTTTTTTTTTTGCGGTACACGGGCCTCTCACTGTTGTTACCTCTCCTGTTGCGGAGCACAGGCTCCGGACGCGCAGGCTCAGCAGCCATGGCTCATGGGCCCAGCCGCTTCGCGGCATGTGCGATCTTCCCAGACCGGGGCACGAACCCGCATCCCCTGCATCGGCAGGCGGACTCTCAACCACTGCGCCACCAGGGAAGCTCGTGCTCTGTTGATTTTTAAAAATAGATAAGCTGGTTCTTATCTATGGGCTTGTTTTATCTATGAGCCAAAAGTCCTGTGATCATTTGGAAAGTGCAGGCTAGAAATATTGATTTAGTTTTTGCAATTACCCTGTTAAAAGAAATTATGTCACCCCTTCCCTTTCCTGCCCCTCCCTTACAAATTCTGTTAGGTGTGTGCTTCAATCCCAGCAAGCAAGCCTGATTGCCACATGGATAGAATTAGAATAAAGTCTCTGGTTCAGAGGGCGAGTGGATGTCGAGAAAAGTGAGAGAAGAAAGCCACCAGAAGAGGGGGTCTTGAAGTCAAACATAACCTCTGGGATTAAAATCCTGCCCTTGAAAGGAAGCTTTGAAGCCAGTTAGGAGACTCTGGGTGATGTGATTGGCCTCCAGTCTGGGTTTTTTGCAGAATCCCCCCAAGTCACCAAAAGGTGTCGTTGGGTAGGGGCTGAGGCCATGCAGGTTGGTCAGAGATCGGGCTGCAGAGAGATTTCTGAAATCTTACTCGCTTCACCAGCAGCCTCCAAAGCAGGTGACTCAGTTAACATGGAGTTTGCGGGAGGCAGAGCCCAGGAATAAATTACATCCTAGATGCCACTCTCAACACATCTCAGGAACCGTAGCAACTCGTTTTATGAAGCAGTGAGGTGTAGAGATCAAAGGTGTGGGCTTTGGAAATGGTTAGGCGTGGATTTGAGTCCTGTGCTGTCTGCTCTAACGCTCAGCAGCTCTGGGGCCTTGAGCAAGTGTCCTCATTGGTTGTCCCCTCAGGCCTCTTTCCGTCTTTCTCTCCTCACCATGTCCCACAATACACACCTCTTCTGTCTTCTTCCTCTCAGCTTTCCTTGTTTTCTGTTCTTTTACCCCTTTCTCTCTCCTCCTGATCTCTTTCTCTTTCTTCTTTCTGCCTCTGTCTTGTATCCGGCAAGGCCCCCTTCATGCACTAGTCACAAGCCCTGCACAGAGGAAAGTGATTTGTCAACCTTGTGCAATGTGAACTTATCTCCCAAAGGGCCAGTGGAAATACAGAGGGACACATGCCACCCTTGCAACATGCAAGGCTTTACTGAGACAAAAACATGCAATGACCCTGAGCTGAGAGCTGGCATCATTTCTCCCAACCAGAGTCAGTGAGAATAACTCTGTTCCTCATTCCCTCCCTCCCTCCCCACCCCCTGCCAGCTACCATCTGAGTCCTGACCTCCCTGTTTCACTCCAAGACCTGCCGGGACAGGGTACGTGCCAGATCCCTGCCCCACTTCCCTCCTCCCAATGTGCCATCCACCAAATCAAGAAAAGTAAACACATTTCAAGCCAGGGGCACTTTGAGCCAAAGTCCGATCTCTTGAGACATCTCCGGGAACAAATACCCAAGCAAGCCAGGCCTGCTCTTCCATTAATTCCTTATGAAATACAAATATCTCTCAAGCCTAAAGTGCTCTTTATTACCCAGATCCTGTCTCTCCATTAAAATTGGGCTTCTGAGGATTCATCATCATATGTATGAATTAGAATTAGTTTCCCCTGCAAATGGCACAAATTCAAAACTAAGTTAGTTCAAAAAAGATATAATTCATGTTTACTTTTACATAAAGGATACTGTATCTGGGGATAGACATTGCAGAGCTGGTCTAGAAGCTTCTTGGTGTCATCTGAGACCCAAGTTTCTTTTCTTTTTTTTCCCCTGTTGCCGTTAATGTGTTGCCTTATGGTCTAAAATGGTTGCTGGCATTCTAGCCACGTCATCTTTATTACAGGCAGCAGGAAGGAAGAAATGGAGAAAGCATGCTGAGATAGACAATCAGTAGTTTCTGCCACCATTACTGGTTCTTCTGTTTTTCTTTCTTTTCTTCTGTTCATAAGTCCCAGCCTGTGAGAAACCATCCCTCCTTTCTTAGTGTTCTCATAGCAAATTGTACATATCAAGTTATTCATTTAGATTAATTAACATTTATTATGTCCCTGTCATATATCCCCAGCACCTAGTTCAGTGTTTGACATAAAGAATAATGGAAGGTGGTTTCTCTCAGGATCAAGAGAGGCTTATACATAAACAACTAATTATGCTGCAGAGTAACACGTTCTGTGAAAGATGGGTAGATGTTGACCATGGGAGCACAGAGGAGAACTGTTTCTTGGAGCAGAGAGTGGGAAGCATATATTAAATGGCAGCAAATCCCACAGGAGAGAACACTTGAGCAGGGCTTTGAGTGGCATACAAACTTCTGCTAAGTAGAGAAAAGAGGGAGGACTTTCAGGACAGAGGGAATCCTATAAGCAAACGTAGTTAAGGGTAAGTCCCTGCACTGCTGGGACCAGCCAGTTCTCCCATGTGACCAGAGTTCAAGATGCATGGGTTGAATGACAAATGATGGGAAGTTTCTCAAAGAGGCCTTGTAGGCTATGCTAAGGAGTTTGAATTTCTTCTTGTGTTCCAGGAGCTCTTGAGTAGAAATTCACCTAAGACCCACTCAGTGTATTCATTAAAGATGCACATTTTCTGGTTCCCTCTCCCAGAAATCCTGATTCGATAGGGGTTTCATTTTAACAAGCACCCTGAGTGATTCAGGAATTCCCAGCAGAGCAGTTTGGCATCCAGGAGCCAGTGTTGGATTTAGGCAGATACAGGACATGATCAGACTTGGATTTTAGAGAGGTTGCTCCAGTGGTGGTATAGAGGGGGGCATTGCAGGTGCCCGGAATGGAGGCAGGAGACCTGTTAGGCAGCTGTTATCATTGTTCAGGCTGGAGGTAATAAGGGTGGATTTCAGGGAGTGACAGTAGAAGTGAAGGGTGTTTAGAGAATCGTTTTGGAAGTTTAAATGGCAGGACTTGGTGATGCTGACTGTGGTGGATTGAAGGAAAGAAAATGTCGCAGATAGCGCAGTTTTTTAAGCTTAGGTGACCTAGCAGATGGTAAGGCTATTAAACAAGTTAGGGAAAAGAAAGGAAGAAGTAAGTTTGGGAAATAAAGAGTTCCATTTGAGGACCAATTTAGTTAGGGATGCCTGGGGACGTCCCACAGTTTTCCTTGTATTCTAGTATGTACACACACACACACACACACACACACACACACATAATCACTTGTCTGTTACCATATTGCACATTCCTCTAGGGCACAGATCTGACCTTGGTAATTGGCACGTGCCTCACTTTGCCCGGCCTATGGCCACTTAGAATTGAGGGTGAGGAAGCATGTGTCCCCTCGTCACCTACTTTCCAGAAGGGAAAATTAGTATAACATGGTGAAGGATGATTTCTAGTTCTGAAATTGTGAAGCAAATCATGCTTCTATTTGTGAAGGTAGAAGAAATCCAAATTTGTCATCAAAAAAGAGAAAACACGATCACTTTGGAAAACATAACCAATCGTGACATTTCAGTCATGCCATCCACTGGGTGCTGCTGTCCTAACTGCCATGCTGCCAGGCTGCCCACACAAACTTACTTCTTAAGTGTGTCTTTGCTTGCACATCTTTGTATCATCCTTTGTCTCTTAGATTTGGGAGCCATGGTTGGTTGTGATCTCTTTCTGGAAACTGTAATTCTTTGAACATGGTGAACAAATAAGTCTTTAAAAAAAAACTATATCAATTTCTCAGAGACTATTCTAGTCCAGGAGACCTCCCCCACCTCTCTCTTTCTCTTCCTCCCGCTCCTATATTCAGTTCTACTGTTATCTTTACCCTCACTTGCTTCAGACTTTCTAGGAGAAGTTGGACAGGAGTCAGTAATGTTTTGTTAGTAGAAACAACCACCGCCTTAGAGAACAGTGATAATTCAGGACCAAGGACAGTGGCAGAGTAGTGGCCGGGGCTCAAGATGTAGACTTCACACTTCAGAGAGGTGATTTGTATATCACAGGTGTTCCGTAAACATTAAATCAAGTTTAGAATATGAGTAGAAGAGTGCATGTTCATGAAATCACCGATGTAAATATTCTAGTTCTCTCAGCTTTGTGAGTTAAACTCTTTCTTTTGGTACAGGTGATAGAAAAAAATGTCGATCCTGAAACAATGCTGTTACCATATCTGAGGAAGAAGCGTATCCTTTGCTTTGAGTGTGCATATGTGTGTATGTGTGTATATCCCTGATATCCTCATCAAATGTTATTTCAAGTATCTTTTTAGAGCCACAATGAGTCATATTCCCTACTGGGGTTTTATGTTCATCTTTAAGAAAGTCCTAGATTGGAGTTTTGTAGGCAGTGAACAATTGTGCTTATCAGAGAACCAAGTTCTTTCTAATCTCTGTTTCGGCATTAAATATATTGAATAAAATGGAGAAGCTAACAATGGGAATTAAAACAATGGGTGCTAAAATGGCTTAATTAAACATCCTTTAGAATTGAGTCACAATATTGATATTCTACCTTCAAGGACTAATCATCATGCCATTAGAAAAAGAGAGCACAGGAACTTCCCTGGTGGTCCAGTGGTTAAGAATGCACCTTCCAATGCAGGGGTCACGGTTTGATCCCTGGTCGGGGAACTAAGATCCCACATGCGGCAGGGCAACTAAGCCCGCAAGCCGCAGCTACCGAGCATGCAAGCCACAACTAGAGAGAGAAGACCACGCACTGCAGTGAAGAGCCTGCGCACCGCAATGAAAGATCCCGCATGCTGCAACTAAGACCTGACGCAACCAAAAATAAAAAATAAATAAATAAACAAGTAATAAAAGTTATTTAAAAAAAGAAAAACAGAGCACAGAAATCTCCTGAAATGAAAGTGAAAGAACAATAGAGACATTAAACCTGAAAATGTTACCTTGGAAAAACTTTCTCAATAAAAGTCATCTAAGGAATGGGTTCTTATCCTGCTACGCATGAACTCCAGTGGGCTTCCAGAGGTCTGTGGACCCCACTACATTATATGCAAACTTGTGTGACAATGGGAATTTGTACATTTTTCTCCCAGAGAGAGTGAAATTCCCAAAAGAGCACACAACTCAGAAAATATCAATAGCTATCTTCTGAAAGTCATTCAAGGATTTATTATTATTATTATTCTATTAATTTTATTTATTTTTGGCTGCATTGGGTCTTCATTGTTGTGCACGGGCTTTCTCTAGTTGTGGCGAGCAGGGGCTACTCTTTGTTGAGGTGCACAGTCTTCTCATGCTGCAGTGGCTTCTCTTGTTGCGGAGCACGGGCTCTAGGCGCACGGGCTTCAGTAGCTGCAGCACGCGGGCTCAGTAGTTGTGGCACACGGGCTTAGTTGCTCCGCACCATGTGGGATCTTCCCAGACCAGGGATCCAACCCATGTCCCCTGCATTGGCAGGTGGATTCTTAACCACTGTGCCACCAGGGAAGTACTCAAGGTTTTTGGACATAAAAGTAATTAATACTAATTTCCTGGTTATCCATGGTACCAATGTGATATTTAAGATTTGGTTCACTTGTGAGTGACAGAAAATCCCAATAGCAGTAAACAAGATAGTTTATTTCTTTCTCATTGTGTTATTTCAGGTTCTCTGGGAAGCACACACTAAAAAATGAGATTAAATATTCAAGGGTTTTATTAGGAAAAATGTCTGAGTGAAATAGGGAGGCAGCCACGGAAGACTGATACCTGTAAGGAAGAGAGGGAGAGAAGGCTGAGTTGAAGGGTCTCAGACTGCTGTGCAG
This sequence comes from Delphinus delphis, assembly GCF_949987515.2. NCBI lineage: Eukaryota > Metazoa > Chordata > Mammalia > Artiodactyla > Delphinidae > Delphinus > Delphinus delphis. Next base: position 34,955,919 of record NC_082689.1, on the reverse strand, counting down.
TCTAAGGCACGTTCATCAAAGCCACTGAGAATGGTTGACAAGGACTCCCACACCTCTGCATAGCACTGAGCCATTGGTGGGAAGCACCCCATGCGAGGCATGGCCTTGATGCAAAGTGGGGTGATGGATATCAAAGTGCAGCAGTTGGCTCTCTTGGTCAGTTACCCTCCGTGTTGAAGGAAGTCTCTGAGGCACATTCTCATGGTTGTCATACTCACGTAAAGGAATCCCAAAGGTAGGTAGATCCAGGCTAGCAAAGCATTGTCACAACATTATCAGGAACCAAGCTCTTTCTGTCTTGCTGCTTCACCCTCCTCAGCAAGAAGCTTTCTCCTCATGGTCAGAGATAACTCACTGAGGTCCAGCCATCATATCTGAATTCCAGCAAATAGGAAGAAGTAAGGGATGAAGGAGGGGCACCCCTCTCCCTCTGAGGACATTTCCCTCCTGGACGTCAAAAACAGCCTTTACGCTTACATCCCATTGGCCAACATTGTTAATGACCCCACCAAGCATCAGAGGAGGCTGTGAAAATGTATTTTTTTAATTCTGGGCAACCGTGTGTGTAGCTCAAAAATGAGGATTTCTATTACCAAGAAAGAATGAGGGAAAAGATATTGGGAAACAACTAGCAGTTTCTGCCACTGAGAAGCAGAGAAATATGGCACACTTGTATAACATGACACTAATATTCTAAGAATTATTTACATTTTGACATTCTACTTTGTATGTCATCAAAGACACAGATAAGGATAAGAACAGATATGCAGTGTACTCAGACCTTCAAATCCTCAAGGCCTTATATGTGTAGACTCTTCCTTTTCTTAAGTTTGGCCTTATTTTTGGCAACCTGGGGTCCAGTTGTTTTAAAAAGGAAGAGACTAGATATAGCATGCAAATGTAAATCAAGAATTTACAAGATTATAAATAATAGCAGCTAAGACATACATACATTATTTGATAAATAAGTATGAAGCTTAACTGTACATTTAAGAGTCTTTGATGGTGTTGTCTCCTAAGGTCAGAGCTATTTCACAAAGAGAATTATGGAAAACACATTATCTTTAACTGTGCTTTTTCCAGTCCGACTCACAGGAACTAAATATGGCTGTGGAGCGGGAGGCTGTGGTGCCTGCACGGTGATGATATCACGATGTAACCCCATTACCAAGAGGATAAGGTACCTTGCTGCAAAGTCCAGATATGGTTGAAATTTTGTAGCTTTGCACTTTGTTTTTCTTCTTCCTTTGGTAAATATGCATTGAGCACCTACTATGTGACAGGAACTGTGATAGGCATTGGGGATACATTGATGGGCATCAAATCATTCCGGTTCCAGCAAAAATGTTACATTCTCAGCCCTTCCTGATCACCTTCTCCATAGCAGTGCCCCATCTCACCTCGGCAACTCCCTACTCCCTTCGCCTATATTAAGGTATTCATAGCACTTCTCACCATATGTTTGTGTATGTATGTATTGTCTATGTACCTATGTATTGTCTATCTTCCTCAACTAGAATATATACTCTACAAAGGCAGGGATTTTATCTGTCTTGTTCACCAATGAATCCTAGTGCCTGGTACTCCACCTGGCACACAGTAGTCACTCAATAAATATTTACATTTATTTAATAAATGAAAAATATTCTTCCAGTCTTTCTTTTGTGTGTATACTTAAGGAAGCATACTGCCTATAGAGCTTAGAAACCTCTATTTTTTGCTGAACTTCTCATGAGTATCTTTTCAAAATAATAAATATAATTTTAATGGCTGTATATGTTCTGTTGTTTGGGTGTATCAAAACCAACACCCAAATAGTGATCACTTAGATTATTTTTTGGTTTTCACTATTATAAGGAGAGTGAGCATTCATGTGTATATATATGTTTATATTTATGTTTCTGATGATTTCCTTATGATAGATCCACGGAGATGGAATTAGAGGATAAAAGAGTGAGTGCGTCTTTAAGTTTTTATGCCTTCCAGCAAAATGTCTCTCAGAAGAGCTCTATCAGTTTACATTCTTTTCAGCAGTATGTGAATTCCATTTTCCCAAACCTTTGCTAATAATGCATATTACAATTTTTTTAACCTTTGTCATTTTCTTTGATAAAAATGATTTTTCATTGCTTAATTTGAATCTCTCTTGATTGCTTTTGAGGTTGAACGTTCATTTCATGTATTTATTGTTCATCTGTAATTTTGTTTGGTAAATGAGAACATTTTAGGAGTTGTTTTGAGTTAGACATTTTCTAGCAGTAGGTTTGTGGGATTGAGGAGTTCTGTATCCACACCCTATTTCTTCTTCTGAGGCACAATATCAATTTAACTCTATTGCCCAACTAACCCCTTGCCCAGCATCTGCTTGGAGGATGAAATATGCTCTAGGTGATTGTCACATGTGACTGGAGAGGAGAATGTCAGCCCCTCAATCAAGAGAAAAAAACAACGTTAGTGGAAATTGTTCTTGAGTTAGAATTAGGAGGCCTAATTTGAATCCTATCTGACACTCCAGCTGTGATCCTGAGCAACTCACTCTGACCCTCACAGTCTTATTCTGTAAAATGGCCATGAGCTAAGGACAAAATGTATATGCAAAGCCTAGGACATTATACAAAACCTGCCATGTTGGAGGTGCTCCTTTCCCACTGGATACAATGTAGTTTGTGCTTCTCTTTTTCATTCTGAAGACATTATTCAGCCAACGCCTGTCTGATTCCCATCTGTTCTCTGTATGGTGCTGCCGTCACCACAGTGGAAGGCATAGGAAGCACCAAGACCAGGATTCATCCTGTTCAGGTGAGGATGCACCTCTTCTTCACAGGGTTTCTGTGCTTCGAAAACCATTAATGACATGATGAGCTCTTGAAATGAATACAGTAGATCAATGAGCCCTGCTGCTTGGTCACAGCTAACAGATGACACCAAGCTGGGGGCCAGGAGTGAAACCTGGGACATGTGGCTGACTTCTTAGAAAAATACTTTTGAAAGACTAGAGAGCTTCCTCTTTAAAAAAAAAAAAATCTTGACATCACTAACGTTGTTTTCTGTATTCTAATTAGATGGGACCTGTCCATTTTACATTTTCCAAACTTATAAAGAACTGAGAGCCAAGTGCATTGGGGGATATAATCTTAATGTTTTTTTTCCTATAAAGAGGAAAATAACATGATTTTAAAGCTGAGTGAAAATCTCAGCTACCAAAAAGATTTGTTAAATTTAGGGCTTGTTCGGAAGATATATAATAGGAGTTGTTAATGAATTTTGAAGCTTTTCTCCTAAGGAGGCACCTTGTTAGAACCTTGCCTCAATGAAAGGGCACCTCAGACTCCTGACTCTTTCAATTATATATACATTGCCCAGAAAAATGCTGTTGCTACTTGTTTTTATCTAAGTTAATGAGTACCACTTAAGAGGAGAGGGTGGAAGAGGAAAAAGATAGGGGCAACATAGAAAATGGCCAAAGTTCAAATTCTCTGTGCTTGAAGAAATCTTGGGTTCTGTTTATTTTCTATGAAACCTCTTTACCTAGAAGGAGCAGATTCTGCTTGGTTATGCTTGTGAGACACGGCTGTTCGGAGGCATGAAGACACCTTTCATTTAGTACCTGCCGCCCATCTCCTGGCTGCAGTGTAGACAGATGACGGCTTCTGAAGTGGGGTTGCACCTTTGAAGTTAGACTCCAAAGAGAACAGGCTGGGGGCTGGGGGGAGATTTGGAAGAGAAATCAAAGCAATGTTTCCTTCTTGATTGTTTTTGGATTAAAGATGGCACTTTGTAAAAGAGTCCCTGTGTGCTGAAGTGTTAGGGCAATAGGGGCAGATAAAGGCACTTGGGAAATAAAAGGGTTTTTTCCCCTCAACTTGAATATAATTCAGTTCATTTCTTTGAAGGACTTCCTTTATCTCGGTGATTCCCATTCTGGACTACAGATTGAAACACCTGGGAATCTTTAAAAAATACATGTCTGTGCCCCACCCCCAGAGATTCTCAGTCAAATGGTCTGGGGTACTGCTTGGACCTTGGAAATTTTAAAGCTCCCCTGGTGATTCTGAAAGCTGAGAACCTTCAATGAAGCTCAAAAGCTGTTGAGGACCAGTCATCACAGCCACCCCAGCCCAAGAAAGGGAGACACCAAGGCTGAGAAGGATTTTCCAGGGCTTCTTCTCCAACTTTAATGTGCATGTGAACCGCCCAGGGATCTCGTTAGAATGCAGGTTCTGATTCATTAGGTCTCGGGTCAGGCCCAAGATTCTGCCTTTCAACCTTTCTGTGCTTCCAGGAGAGGATTGCCAAGTGTCATGGCACGCAGTGTGGCTTCTGCACCCCTGGGATGGTGATGTCCATCTACACGCTGCTGAGGAACCATCCAGAGCCCACCCTGAGTCAGTTAACTGATGCTCTAGGTGGTAGGTTATATGTGTGTGTGCTTTAATTTTTAAATGATGTTGATAATGATAGCTAACATTAGCCATTTATCAGGTGCCACACACTGCATTAAGTGCTATATAAACATTACCTCATTTACTCTTTATGATAACTTTATAAGGTAGGCATTATTATTATCCCCCATTTCATAGATGGAGAAACTGAGGTTTAAAGAGAGTAATTTACTAAAAATTATGCCACCAATAAGTGGAGGAGTTAGTTTGTTCAAATCAGGATTCAAACACGATCCACACATTGCACTTGGCTGATATATTTCTCAAGTCTCTCTTAATCTATAAGAGTCGTCTCCCTTTTTTATTGTTTGCTTATTTTAATAATAATTACAAAGCCAGTTTATTCATTTACCCTTGGAAACGGTCCAGTTATCTCCACATGCTGCTCTCTCCTATTGGGTGGGTGCTCTCAGGGCAATATGAAGTTATCAGAGGGCTCATGATGAATACAACATGAAATCAAAGAGACTGACATCTTCTGGTGGTACTTATTTCAAAGAACTGCCTTTATCTGGAGCTAGTTTATCAAGTTCAGGAGCTCAGTGTGTGTGTGTGTGTGTGTGTGTGTGTGTGTGTGTGTGTGTGTGTGTGTGTGTGTGTGTGTGTGTGTGTGTAGCGGGGGATGGGGGGAGCATTGGAGGAGGCCTTCATTAACAAGACTCTGAACAATTCTAAAGAATAAGAGCCTCCCGAATCCTATTTCTGGTGAAATTCTCCATGGCTCTACTTGTCTGCTGTCTCCCAGGGACCTTATTTCTCTGCCGTGTTACATGGGCCTAAAGCTCATGTGTTCAGCTCCTCTGTGAAAGTGTTGCAGGGAAGACAGGACTAAACAGAAGTAGAAAGAGGAGGTGCATAAGACACAAACTGTCTTCTGCCTTATTTCCCTTAAGTCTTATTATGCATTTGATCTCGTGGCCGTTTGTGATGTGAACAAGTGACAAGGGGTTCTCAAATTTTCGGGTGCTTAAGACTTACATAGGAGTTTGTAAAGAATGAAGATTCCTGGGACCCAACCCCAGACAGCTGGCTTCAGTGGCTTTGTGTTTTAAATAGATGCCAGGTTTGGGGGTTGGAGGAGAACATGGGATATGGACCACTGTGGAGGAGCACTGGCCTAATGATTTACTGTAAATAAACTGTGTGCCCAATTGCTTCCAGAGTTTAAAAATTATCTTTGCTGCTATATAATGCCTTTGATCTTTCTATCAACTGCAGCTTAGCTCTTTTTTTAAATATCAAATATCAAAATAGCAGTATTTTTAAATATCAAAAAAAAATGACGTACAATGTAGCTTTATTTACATTGTCTTTTACTGCATATGGAAAATAAATTTTTTTTATTGAAGTATAGTTGATTTACAATATTGTGTTAGTTTCAGGTGTACAGCATAGTAATTCAGTATTTTTGCAGATTATATTCCATTATAGGTTATTACAAGATAATGGGTAAAATTCCCTGTGTTATACAGTAAATCCTTGTTGTTTATTTTATATATAATAGTTTGTATCTGTTAATCCCATACTTCTAATTTACCTTTCCTCTTCCTTCTCCCCTATGGTAACCACAAGTTTGTTTTCTATGACTGTGAGTCTGTCTCTGTTTTGTATATTTGTATTATTTTTTTAATTCCACATATTACAGTATTTGTCTTTGACTTATTTCACTTAGCCTAATATTCTCTGGGTCCATCCACATTGCTGCAAATGGCAGTATTTTATTCTCTTTTTATGGCTCAGTAACATTCCATTATATCTATATATACCACATCTTCTTAACCCAATCATCTGTTGATGGGCATTTGGGTTGTGAAGCTTAGCTCTTGAATGTGCCTATAGACCAAGAGTTCTTGGCTTGCAATCATGGTGTTCTTTGAGCACCTGTCACAAGCAGAGGATATAAAAACTGTTTACAGAGAGAAAGTACAAATAGCTGAGTTGTTAGATTACCTCAAGACTATCAACCAAGTATCCCAAGTAGCTGACAAAAAAAAATCCGACTTTGTGGATTTGGGGACCAAAATGTCAAACAGGGCTTCCTTCTTGGATGGGGTCCTTATTTCCAGCATGCATCTGGCAGACGGTGCCTCTCTCTAGGTTCCTTGATTAACAGAGTTGGGTTTTTCCCCTTCAGGTAACTTGTGCCGTTGCACTGGATACAGGCCTATAATCGATGCATGCAAGACTTTCTGTAAAGTGAGTAGAAAGGAACACGTTTTTGAGTATATTTTTTCCTCAATGAAACAAAATGGTGCGGGTTGGCAGGTGTGATTAGGAGAATAGCCCATTGTCACTAATGCAGGGCTACTTCTTATCTCAAGGTCCGTAATTGCTGTTTGTTACTTGATCTTGAGCAGGGCGCCTACCCTGGTTCATTGAGCTTGCCCTGTAGCCACACAGGCAGCACCTGAGCACTTCGACATTGGCTGTGGGTCATTGTTCCAAGGGGTCTTAACTGACCTGCTTGTCTGGGTTGGGTACCCTGCCCTGCTGCTCCCGCACCCCTATCACAGCGCTGGGCACACGGTGGTGTAATTGCCCATTCGCTCTTCTGTCTCTTCACCAGAATGTGGTCTGCTTGACGCAGAGGCTGAGTCACTGTGCACCAACGGAATTAGGCACTCAATCGATGCTTGTTGAATGAATAGATGAACAAACAATGTTGAAATGAGGGACATAAGATGGCCCTTTGGAATTTAAATGATGAAAGCAGTGTATCGTAAGCACAGAGTGATAATAATAACACTTGTTATTGTTAATATTTCTTTATTAGTAAATTATTAACAATAAATTAATAAATTATTTCTTGTTAATGAAATATTAAATCAACCATTGTTAATATTTATTGCCATGTGCCAGACTTTGTTATAAGATCTTTACAGCCTGGTGACTATAGTAATAATACTGTGTTGTGTACTTGAAATTTGTGAAGAGAGTAGACCTTAAGTATTCTCACCACACACACACACACACACACACACACACACACACACACACACACACGGTAACTGTGAGGTGATGGATGTGTTAATTAACTTGGTTGTGGTCATCATTTCACAAAGTATACGCATGTCAAATAGTCACATTGTACACTTTAAATATACCCAGTTTTATTTGTTAATTATATCTCAGTAAAGCCGAAAAAATATTTAGTAGAATCAACAATAAATTCTTGGTTATTTGTTTTTTTCACCCACTAGATTTCTGGCTGCTATCAAAGTAAAGAAAATGGGGTTTGCTGTTTGGATCAAGGAATAAATGGATTACCAGAGTTTGAGGAAGGAAATGAGGTCAGTGAAATGTAAATTTTTTATAAGATTTTCTCAGGACATGAGTAGAGACCAACTTACCTTTAGGAAGGTTAAATGGCTGTGTAAGGTAGCTAATTTGAGGTGTGTAGCATGTCCCCTCCCCCATTCTCACCCCATGTCTATCAAAAAAAAAAAAATTCTAACCTAACAACTTCATCCCTCACTCCTGATGTTACTCTCAGTCACATACAACTACCTATAAGAGGGAGAACACATTGATCTCTTATTGTCTCTTAGTTTAAAAAAAGCCTTCTTCAAGTCTTTTTTCTAGTGGAGATGTTAGGGAAATGGAAGGGCAGGGAGTGATAAGAGAGGTGGCAATTCAGGAGAGTGTTCTGGCTCTCAGTTGTGTCTCACGCTGCTGCCTCCTGTGCTCCCCCCAGACTCCAAGGAGCATGTGCAGGGGCTGAGGGCTTTGGAGGCCCACCAGCATCTGCACTGAGATGCTGGTGACCTGGTCTGTGTTAGAGCCCTTGACTTAGAGCCCAGGTACCATGGCTGACCAGTGGGGTTTTTTGTCTGTCTGTCTCTTCTATGCCTATCTTCATCTGACCTTATTCCACAAAAGGATTTAAAGTAGGGAGAATTGCCTGATGACAATAACTTCTGGTACTTTCTCTTTTTAAGACAAATCTAAAACTCTTCTCAGAAGAGGAGTTTCTGCCATTGGATCCAACTCAGGAATTGATATTTCCTCCTGAGCTAATGGTAAGTAAGACAAAGTTGAGCTCATCCTAGAGGAATTCACGGTGAAATGCCAGGAAGGATATTTGCTTATGGATCCTCTCGAAAGCTGATTGGCGAATAGGTCATATCCACCTGCCATTCTCAGTCCAAGGTCTAAAGAGTATGGGACCAGGGCAGAGATGGGGGAATGAGGGTGGAGTCACCACCAGGGGACAATTGAACGTAAGAAGCAGCAGATGGTATGTATTAAAAAATGTCCTGAAAAGACATCACAGCATCTGTAGATTTAGACATGTTTTCTACTTCCGGTTTTGCTGAGTTTTATTCTTCCATTAAATGTTTTGACGAAATTAAGCATGTAAAATATTTTTAAGCATTGAAATGGATTCTTTTGAGATATAAAAGCACCAAAGGGAGATGTATTGGAATAGTCTCCAGAAGGAGTAAAATATTGTCACATTTTATCTTGTACTCTGATTCCTAGTAAAGCTCTACGTTTAGGTGACTTTTATTTTATTTTGTTTTGTTTTTTCCAATGATGATTTTTTTTTTAATATTTATTTATTTGGCTGAGCTGGGTCTTACTTGCAGTGCATGGTCTCCTTAGTTGTGGCATACGAACTCTTACTTGTGGCATGTGGGATCTAGTTCCCTGACCAGGGATCGAACCTGGACCCCCTGCATTGGGAGCGCCAAGTCTTATCCACTGTGCCACCAGGGAAGTCCCACTTTTATTTTATTTTTTAAAAAGATCTCTATCTCCTGTCTCTGTTCCTGTAAAGACAGAGAAGAAACAGGTGGAAATATTATCACAAGATGATCTTGAATCTTTACTGCTTTTTCAATAGACAATGGCTGAGAAACAACCACAAAGGACCAGGATTTTTGGTGGTGATAGAATGACATGGATTTCTCCAGTGACCCTGAAGGAACTTCTAGAAGCCAAAGTCAAGTATCCCCAGGCCCCGGTTGTCATGGGGAACACCTCTGTGGGTATGTAGATCCCCAGGGACTTTTTATGAGGAAACTGAGGAAAAGGGCTTTGGGGAGGAGAAAACCTCATATATGCATGTTCTCAGAAAAAGCAGTCTGAAATAACATTTTAAATCATTTATACTTGAGTTGAGCACTGCTCAAGAGGCTTTTACAATTTCCATCACATAAGTGAATTCCTGTTGCCCTAACCGGAGCAGTGCACAGAGCTGTACCCAAGAGGCCTGCTCCATGACAAATTAGCAGCAGCAGCTCCAGTGACAGCTGTCCTGTCTTTCCATGTAGAGACTGATCTGGGGCTTGTATTTGAAATTGCTGTTTCCTCTCTCAGTGGTGTCTCAATGGCCATAATAGGTTTTCTTAAACTGCAGTGACAGGCTCTTCCTATGGTGTCCATTGTAAACTCATTTTGACTGCCTACTTCTTTGAGGAGTCTCTAGAGTCTTCCCAAGGAGAATTTTGAGTATGCCACACGTGGTCTTGGACGTGTCTGCCAAGTGTTAAGGCTGACGAGTCCAAAGAGTTCCCCAAGTTTAGTGAAAATCCACCCGTCCGTTCTCTGTGCGTGCGATTTGGCAATGAACAGACCAATAGATATGTAATTTTTATATATTTAAAGACATCAGTTTTAATCACAATTTCAAAATTTAAAAGGCAGTCAGCCCCCCTTCATCTCAGTCTGCTTATTTTTTTTTCCTAATCCTTCAGGACCTGACATGAAATTTAAAGGCATCTTTCACCCAGTTATAATTTCTCCTGATAGAATTGAAGAACTGAGTGTTGTAAACTATACAGATAATGGTGAGTTCTTAAGGTCCCTATTTTCTTAGTTGAAATGCATTAATCAGCTTATTTGCTTTGATCAGCAGACAAGCAAAAAAAGTCTTATTCATAATTAGAATATACAGAGAGACTCCCTTGTAAGGTGATAACTGGAGGAGGCTCAGGGAAGAATTCTCTATGATTATACGAGATACTAATTGTCTGAAGAGCCGGGTTTTCACTGAAGAACTTTTATGTCTGCTGTATGAGGGAAATGTAACAGCTCTTCAGTGAAGGGTACTGTGCTAAGTGCTGGGTAGAAGATAAAGATGAGAGTCTTTGCTCTCCAGAAGCACAGTAGTAACCAAACAAGTTTACGTATGAAGCAGCTTACAAACTGGCTTTTCCATTTCAATAAAGGAAATTGATTTAATGACAATGATGAGAAGCAATGAAATGTCGGTTTGGAGGCTGGCTCTGGAGTCCAATTCCTGACCATGTCATATATTAGCTGAAAAACTTAGTCAAGTTACTTAACTGAATCTCAGTGTGTGGGGGGCTATTAATACTTCAGAGCTTTGTTAGAATTCAAGAAGATTCTATGAAGCATTCAGCATAGTGCTTGACCCAGTGAGTATTCAGAAAATTTAGCCTCCATGACCTCCATCACTTTCAACCCCGCCTCTGTCACCAGCACCATCACCTCCTTCACCATCATCATTAACACCTCCATTACCAACCACTATTCCCACCGTCACCACCATGACCACCAGTACGCAGGGTAGCATGTATCTAGCATAAAGATCCCATATCTGTAGTCTAAAATCTAATGGACATTTCCAGGTCAGCAATGATCACATTGCATTATCTACAAATGATTTCATTTCAGGCCTGACCTTAGGTGCTGCCCTCAGCCTGGCTCAGGTGAAGGACGTCCTGGCTAATGGGATCCTGAAGCTCCCGGAGGAGAAGACACAGACGTACCATGCTCTCTTGAAGCATTTGGGAACTCTGGCTGGATCCCAGATCAGGAACATGGCTGTATGTATCTGACGACTGTAACATCTAGTATGTGTCCCATGAATGACTGTCCCTGATAAATCATGACATTTTCATTCTTTTGGAATAGACAAAAAGAATAGTTTTCCAAAGTCTTGCTTGATTCTTATTTTACCACTTGTGTCTTTATAATTACATAAGTGGAGTGAAAATAACCCATTATTTTAAAAAGTCTTTAGGGGGCCACATAGTGAGCAGGCATCCAGATTCGGATCTGAACCCCCTCCTCGCCGTGGGCAACTGTACCCTCAACTTGCTATCAAAAGGTAAGTGACAGCTCCTTCTTAGGGACTATTAAACCCTGTTCCTCCTACCCTTTTGCCTCTCTAGGGATGCAGGAAGTCCAGTTTTGAAAATTACTATCCTTTATAATATTAATAATTCCTCTGCCTTTCTGGATGCTTGGAAGGTTGGTCAGTCTGGTCTTAAATGCACACACACCCAATGTCTTCATCTCTTTCTTTCTGAGGACTTGTGCTAGATGTTTTCCCATACTGGTCACCTGACATCGACCAGTGTTGGCTAGTGTCCCGGTGTGATCTGAATAGTGGAGAGAACTCTAGGCTATTGACAACGATTGGGCCCCTTTGTCAAAGACTTTCTCCGGGTGGTACAGGAGTGTGTGAGACCCACGTCATGCTATGTGCTCATGCTGTCATTGATGGAAGCCTGCAGACCTTTTTCTATTGAACAGTGGTTGGGCTTCATTCTATATTTATTTACTTGAGTTTTGTTTTTTGAAACTAAGTCCAGGACTTTTCAGTTATTTCTTTTATTTTAACTTCGTCGACAATTATTAGGAAGTTTTCATTGGTCCTCTATACATCCGTTGTTTTTTTTTTTCATTTAGAAATATGTACTAACTTTCTGTTACCTGCATTGTTAAATGCCTACTCTTCATGTCGTCTAAACCACAAAATTATCTTAAGGAAGAAGGTGTACATTCAGTTATCAATTTAAGTAACATCCTTTAAAAAAATCATTTATTGAGAAATAGGTTTTGTGATGTAAATATGAACATCAAAAGCTTCTTAGCTTTATCCCAAAGTCCTATTTCATTATAGCTTTAAACAGTTCCTCCCCCCAATATACTGATTAAAGAACAGAAATTCTTTTGGTGCTGAGAAAAGATATAAACAAATAAGACTGCATCCCACTAGTATAAAAATTCATTAAAGGCAATTTATTTATTCACTACTGTATCAAGTAGGGTTCTTGGTTATAAATAAATGTTTGTTGAATGACTTTATTAGAATATCAAAAGGGATATTAATGTCCTCTCCCTTCTTACAAAGCTCAAAATGAATCATGCTGTTCAGAAAGAGTGCTAAGGTCCGACTCTACCTGACCTCTGGTCTACTCTGCTAGATATTTTTATTTATAATCAAGCAAGGAAGCCAAAAAAGAAAAAAAAAAAGTGGGCCCTAGTTGGGAAGAAACATTGCAAGATGCCATTTCATGGTGAAAGATTTTTAAACATAGGAAGAGCACTTTTTTCCTCAAACAATAAATTTCCTGTGATATTTGGTAGAATTATTTCCCAAGTTTTGGGAGTTTGATTGTTTAATAGAACAGATTCCAGGGAAAGTGTCATTTCTTTCCACAGAAGGAAAACGACAGATTCCTTTAAATGAGCAGTTTCTCAGAAAGTGCCCCAGTGCTGACCTTAAGCCTGAAGAAATCTTGATCTCAGTGAACATCCCTTATTTGAGGAAGGTGAGAATGTCCTTTCAATTTTTTCGTTTTACTTGTGACTGCACAGCTTGTTAATTCCAACATAGGGTGGGTTAAGAAAAGGTGTTGAGTGTTTGCAGTGGAGAATATGAGGATTTGTGAATAGTTAGGTTTCACTTGTGTTATATACCCCCCATCATTGCTAGAATCTGGAGACCTTTGACTCTACCTTCCTCCCCAACCCTGCCCGCCACCTCTCTCTCACTCTCTGTGTCTCTTTCTCCCTCCCCACCTTCCCCCCACCCAAACCAGCCTCTAAAGTTACTTTCTTACAGATTTTTAAAAATACTTTGTCCCATGAGGCTTTTTCCTAAATAAGACTTGAAACTATACTTCTACTTATATCTTGAGGTTTTGAAGAGGCTATAAATTTGCAATAGAACTTAATGGTAAGAAGAAGGGCTTTGGAGTCAAACTCAAGAGTGAATCCTAGTTTTAGACCTACTTTGACCCTGAGCTCATTACTGAATCACTCCTAATTACAGATGCCTCATCTGTAAATGCGAATAATCAAGCTTGCCTTGGAGGGTGTATGAATTTGCTAGGGCTGCCATAATAAAGAACCACAGCCTGGGTGGTTAACTACACTCTTACTTGTGGAGGCTGGAAGTGTGATATCCAGGTGCTGCAGAGTTGGTTTTCCCTTGGCTTTTCTCCTTGGCTTTTAGATAACTATCTTCTCCCTGTGTCTCCGTGTGCTTTCCCTCTGTTTGTGTCCGTGTCCAAATTTCCTCTTCTTGTGAGGACACCACCATGCTGCATCATCGCCCACCCTGATTATCTCATTTTAACTTAATCACCTCTTTAAAGACCCTATCTCCTGATACAGTCACATCCTGAGGTACTGGGAGTTAGGACTTCAACTTATCAATTTTGAGGGGGACACAATTTGGCCCATGACAGAGAGTGTGGCAAGGGTCAAATGAGGCAACATAAACAAACCGCCTTGTGCACAGTTGTCCCTCAGTGTGCTTTTATAGGTGCCACTTCACTTTTGCTTTCAGTGGGAGTTTGTGTCAGCCTTCCGACAAGCCCAGCGGCAACAGAATGCGCTAGCGATAGTCAATTCGGGAATGAGAGTTTTTTTTGGAGGAGGAGATGGCATCATTAGAGAGTTATCCATTGCATATGGAGGCGTTGGTCCAACCACCATCTGTGCAAAGAATTCCTGCCAGAAACTCATTGGAAGGTATGGATTCATGTCCTTAGTCTCCAAGTAATAGAGCAGCTCTTTCTGTGGTGTCATGTAATTACAAGAAGAAAAATGCTTACTATTTTCTGTTTAATGACATGGAATTCCAATAAGATCTCATGATTATTCCCATGTGTCTTAGTGAATTCTGAAGTGGACACCATATAGTGTGTGTGTGTGTGTGTGTGTGTGTGTGTGTGTGTGTGTGTGAACCCATCTCCCAATAGTATATAGACACAGTAAGCAAAATGAGTAAATCTGCATTCTTTATCATAAGAGAATAATTTACCTTTATGAAAGATAGATTATGGGAGTTTGTTTTATAATAACTTGCTAAATGCACATGCATACCTAACTTTTTTATTTCTATACGTAATACTAGTCGCCATTATTTCTTGAGCATTTACTAGGTACCAGTTAACATTTCAGAAGTAATAGACTAACGGTTAAAACCACGATCTTGATTGAACCACACTGCCTGCGTCCAAATCTCAGTTCAACTCTTATAAATTGTGTGATCTCTTTCAGCTTGCTTAATCTTACAGTACCTCAGTTTCCTTATCAGTCAGGGAGATAATCACACCTCATAGGACAGGTGAGAGGATTAAATGAATGGATACAGATAAGGTACGTAAAACAGAACCTGGAATGCAATAAATGTTCTAGTGATCTAGGGAGCAGTTATTCCTGGGCTGAGGACTTAACATGAGTTGTCATTTCTTTCTCACGACCATTCCAGGAGCTGTGTTCTACCATTACTGCCCTTTTAGAGATGATGAACTGGTGGGCCCAGGCCAGACACCTTGAGAGTGGTGGTCTGTGATTTAAACTTGGGTTGCCTGACTCTGGAGTTTGTACTCTTTTTCTGCTGCGTTAAACTGTTGCTATTTGTCTTACAAGCTCACTGAGCCTGTGAGGTAGTGAGTCCTGTTGGGCTAGGAGTCTTCTCTTTTGACGCCCACAGGCGCTGGGATGAAGAGATGCTGGACACAGCTTGCAGGCTGATTCTGGATGAAGTCTCCCTCCCAGGCTCAGCCCCAGGTGGGAGGGTGGAGTTCAGGAGGACTCTCATCATCAGCTTCCTCTTCAAGTTCTACCTGGAAGTGTCACAGATTTTGAAGAGGATGGTAAGTGGAACTGACCATGCGTTACCTTTCCCAGTCTTGGGGGCTCTGGGGATACACAAAGTGGCGGCAACAACTCCCTGCCAAATAGCTGTAGAACAGAATAGAAAAAACAACCCAAATCGGAGACTCACGGGCTTGCTGGGCGTATGGCAGGCCGTCTGTTGATGGAGTGAGTGTTTGGGGAAGAATGGCAAGTAGAACACAGAGTTGTGCGGGATTTGGTTTAATACCACTCAGTTATTTTGTTTCTGACCTGTTGTATGTCTCCACTGTGTTCAGAAACTTGTTAATGATTTGAATATATTTTCCCTTAGGAAAGCGTTTCTTCCACCTGTCGAGGTTTACCTTTGTACGTTTGGCTTTCTTCTCTGGGTTCAGCTTTGTTTTCTCTCACTTGTAAGATGGCAATGGCAGCCACTCCACAAGGTTATTGAGAAATGGGTCATCATAGGAAAAAGCTTCATATGGTCCCTAATGCTTCAGAGAACCATGGTGAAGACTGTCTACTGGTAGTCATAATCACAGTAGTAAGCATCTGGGCATTCTTTCACCTGGCCTCCCTTATGACAAACAATTAGAGTTACAAGACTGTTGGCAAGGGAGGATACAACTGAAAAAAGTTTGGAATAAATTTGCTAGACCCAAAGGGAACTTCAGCCATATTGGTTCATTAATCCCAAGCTACAATCAGCGGACCAAATTAGACTAGAAGCCAAGAACATTCCTCATGTGGTATAGAAATTAGTATGATCACTTTTTTTTTAAATAAAATTATTTTTGGCTGTGTTGGGTCTTCGTTGCTGCATGCGGGCTTTCTCTAGTTGTGGTGAGTGAGAGCTACTCTTCGCTGCGGTGCGTGGGCTTCTCACTGTGGAGGCTTCTCTTGTTGCGGAGCACAGGCTCTCAGCACGTGGGCTTCAGTAGTTGTGGCATGCAGGCTCAGTAGTTGTGGCTTGCGGGCTTTAGAGCACAGGCTCGGTAGTTGTGGCACACGGGCTTAGTTGCTCCACGGCATATGGGATCTGCCCAGACCAGGGCTCGAACCCGTGTCCCCCTGCATTGGCAGGCAGATTCTTAACCACTGCACCACCGGGGAAGCCCTAGTATGATCACTTTAAATTAGGGTCAGAGTTCTCTCTTATCATTGTTTCTGACGGTATCTTCTCATTGTATAATGAGAACTAAGAACCAGAACACTTGTATCAAAGTTTTTAGAATAGAAGCTTGAAATCATATATAAGTGACATATTGTCACTCGGTAATCAAAAGAGAAAAAGTAATAAAGCCAGCTATACACTCCTCCAATTAATAGCAAACTAATACGATTTATTGGATGAATCAAATGATATAAATTACAGCTTCCATCTTATAGTCTTTTACCTTCTATTCAATTTCCTCTATTAATATTCCTCTGCTATTAAAAATAATAGCCTTTGTTGGCTTTAATTTTCTGTTAAAACTTTTAAATTGTAAAAAATAACCATTAGGTGCACTGTTTGAAGTCTTGCCTAAGGACCAAATTGACCCACTTTTCCTCAGCTCTAGGAGGTGTTCCTCCCGGGGCCCCAGAATGCTTACTGCTGTGAGGTTGTGGCAGAGGTGCAGCCCGCCGCAGTTTCTCTTCTTCCTGATTGGCCAGGTGGTACAAAGCAGAGCTTGATGCTCATTTGCAGTGGTGTACCTTGGCTCTGACTTTTCCTGGTTTAACTACTCTCTTCCTTTCCAGTCATTTACTTAGCTTCTACTTTCCTGTTTTATTGGTTTGTAAGTCCTCAAATCATTTAGGAAGGCATGTGAAAGTATCATAAGAAACATAAAGATATGGGGAGTCAGTAATCTACTGTTTTCATGTGGCTCTTCATAATATGTGGTCATATGTGTGGACCTTCCAGAGTGTGTGTCCTGGAGGTCAGGGAGAACCCTGCTTCTACTTCCAGGATTCTGAATTAGGGAAGTACTTAACAAATTTAGACTTCATAGTAGAGTTGCTTGCTACGAGCCATGTTAGCCTCCCTCCCAAGACCATTCTGGCATATTTTAAATATCTACAGTGGTTCTACTTTTCAGGACCCGGTTCACTATCCTAGCCTTACAGACAAGAACGAGAGTGCTTTAGAAGAGCTTCATTCCAGACATCACTGGAGAACATTAAAGTACCAGGTTAGTGGCTTTTTTCTTCTTTTTAATTCAGAGGTCCTGGGCTAAAGCTTCTTCACTTATCTCTCAGTGATTGTCAAGATGTATTAGCCCGAGCTCGCCTTCTGGTGAACCCACAGCCTTCTTTACTGTTAATTAAAATTTCAAAATCAATGCAGTATTGTGATTAAAAATAAAGCTAGCAGTGGTAATTTTTTTAAATGTCTGTTTTCAACTTGAGGACTGTGTGTTTTGTTCTGTGGCCTTGTACCACTGACATGAACAAGCTGCCTAGTTTGCCATATGCTCTTGCCCTTGGCATTGTGGAAGTCAGAACACAACCAAAGGCAGAGCTGCTGATTTATTTTGTTTGGATGTGGAGATACTCTGCTCCCCCAGTCCCCATTCTCCAAGTGTTTTCTCTGTGAGTTAGAGTTTTAGAGTTGAATCAAACGTAAGTTCTAAGAGCTAATTTCAAGGTCTCCTAATGAAAGCTGCCTATTAGAACACAAGTCCTCATGACTTTCAAACAGAATTTTCAGCTACAACATCATAAGAGCATCGCCTGAAGTCCTCCTATTGGTAAACTAGATAAGATTCAGTGCTTCTCCTTGAAATTGTTATCAAGAAACTTTACCTTGAGAGTTCTATTAAGTCAAGAGCATGAAAAGGCTTTTTAAAGATGCTTTTTAAATAGATGCAGTTCATTGGATCTATTGTTGAATTTAGTTATAAAAGCTTACAGTATGTCGTAACAAACAGTTCCCTGTTGGTATATATCTCTTCAGTTTTTAGGTTCAATATATTCAAAATTCAAATATGCCAAACTCCATTGAAAGTGTTGAAAGTGATCATTTTGAAAGTCAAAAATAGCTTCCCTCTTCCCCGGTGTAAAATACGACCACTGCCACGTTTGGCTTATTTTTTTTTTTTTTTTTTGGCTCATTTATAAATACCCTAACACTGCCTTGACCATGGAATAAACTTCAACAACCACGGGGACAACAACAAATTAATGGGCTTTCAAGTCATCCAAAGAAAAGTGATAATCTTCACATAGTTTGTTATTATAGATTGCAAGATCAAGTTTTGGAAGTAGTGTATCTCTCACATATATGTTTTATTTTTGTTTTTCCTCTGGGTTTTCATACATACACACACACGCACAGGCACACACACACACACACACACACACAAATACCCACACTGCTAGAGGAACTTCAGCAGTCATGACCAATATTTTTTTTCCCCCAAATCAGTTAATTTGCTTAAAAGCCTTTTGACAGAGATCACCAGTTAGAGGAGACAACATTCTTTCCTCCGTGGTATCTTTAGCCATATAACAAGCACAAGCAAGTAATCAAATACAACCTCTTTCATCAGTAGATTCATCACAACTGACTTTTTAAAAAAAAATTGTATAGCTTCAGCTAAATTAATCAATTTTATATTTATAGATATATATATGAAAGATGTATTTTGGCATTTATCTTCAACCTTTTGGCAGGCAGGGCTCACAGCAAGGTTTTAAAACACTTTTTTCCCAAAGCAGTGATGTG
Source organism: Delphinus delphis (assembly GCF_949987515.2). NCBI lineage: Eukaryota > Metazoa > Chordata > Mammalia > Artiodactyla > Delphinidae > Delphinus > Delphinus delphis. The sequence continues at coordinate 34,936,917 of NC_082689.1, read as the reverse complement.
TTTCAGTATTTATAGTAAAAAGTATTATGTCATAGAAAACTCCCAGAGCCTATGTAGAGACCTATGAATATGTTTCCTTAGTGTCTAAGCTTATGGATTACCTGGAATTTTGCTCTTCAGGATAGAAAAAACCTCTTTGGATTAAAAAAAAAAAAAGATGTGGGTGATTCTTCATTCAAATGTTGTTCAAATGGAGAACTCAACACAGCACTATAGGGCAGCACTTTGGGGGCATTTCACAGCGGAATCAGTCCCTACCATCTGAAACAAACCGGACCTGATACATGTTTTTCTTTGGATCACCACCTCAGCTTCTCAGAGAAGAGGGAGAAGAAGCCTGCTGAGAGCACTTGGCCGTGAGGATGGGGCTGGTGTGCACTGGGGCTGATTCAAATTCCTGTTCATATTGCCTGAACCCCAACATGGAAAATTTTCTCTCATTTCCCGCCTTCCCCTACATTTGTGGCCTAATGTCCACCTTTATTTAACGGTGCCTAGGCCAAGTTCTAAATTATTTTTCTTCATAATCTTCTGCTTTCTAGTTTATAAAGTCAGGATGAACACAACCACCACAAAACAAAACACAGAGACTTAGCCAACATTCCTTTTCTGGTGCATTGTCTTGTACTAACTACAGAATTGAAGTTTACATTTAAGTGAAGCAAATATGGGCTTTAAAACAATAAAGGTTTATCAGTAAGTATGTATTTTACTGTAAAACAGTATATTTTATATGAAATAGGAATAAGTTCAGAGCATCCTACACATATGTCTTATGCCAAATTCATTTGAGAAATGACTCTACTTTCTACATATAATTGTCAGGGAAAGTTTGGCTGATATCTTACTTGTTGTCATTTATAGTATAAAAACAATAGGGTTTTTTTCCTCATTTCTCTAATAACCAATAAAAATGCTGAACGCGTTTTCGGATTACATGTGCCACTCTCCCTTTCCCTCTGACAGATCAGAGGTTTCTCCAGGTTCCTGCCTAGAGAAGCTCTGATCTATCTCAAGCTGAAGGTATATTTTTTGAGTCCCTCAAGTAGGTTGGCAGTGACTGACAACCATTCTTCCCGGATCTCGTGAGCAGCAGAGGGGCTTGGGGAGGTGTCTTTTTACAGATACCTTTATGTAAAGTTCCCATCGTAACCATGCTGGCTTTCCTCCATTCATGGTATTTGGTAAATGGAATCCAAATGTTCAGAAAAGCAAAACGCCTGCATGAGAAGAAAACATGACAGTTGATCAGTGGGATCCCAGACAGCTAGGGTCTTTCCCTTCCATTCTGTGCAGCAAGAGCCTCAGAGCACTTTCGTTGAACCAAGGGAAGCTCTGACTCTGGAAAATCTGCAGCTATGATTGACATGAGCTACCACTCTAGATGGAATCAAACAGCTGATGTATTGTCAATATGTAACAAGTAGGCTTTCTCAAACTGCACATTCTGGGAACCAAATACAAATGTATTTACTTTTTAAAAATTTCTCAGATGCCTTACATGATGCTGAGCTGGAAACAGGTCAGCTTCTATGGCTTCTTTTCCTCTCAGTAGAGGTGCTGACCAGCATGTGTTCTGTTGGTGCCTTTTCTTTTTTTTTTTTTTTTTTTTTTGCGGTACGCGGGCCTCTCATCGCCGTGACCTCTCCCGTTGCGGAGCACAGGCTCCGGACGCGCAGGCTCAGCGGCCATGGCTCGCGGGCCCAGCCGCTCCGCGGCATGTGGGATCTTCCCGGACCGGGGCACGAGCCCGTGTCCCCTGCATCGGCAGGCGGACCCTCAACCACTGCGCCACCAGGGAAGCCCTGTTGGTGCCTTTTCTGTCTTCCCTCCTACTGTGTGATGTAGTGGAGCACTGTGAGCCTCATCTCAAAGAAAGAGCCCGTGTCTCACCCAGGCTCAGGGTGACGCCGTGAAAAGCGGTGTGGAGCAGCAGATGGGGTGGGAAAGGGAGCCTCCATAGCTTTTTCCGGGCCTTACCTTGGCCAGCCCTCCTCCTGCCCGGGTCTTCCTGAGAAAGCCTAGGGGGTCTGGCCTCAGCCCTGGTGCCGGATTCAGTACTGACCCCGCGAGGTGTGGACGGGGCAGCTCGGCACTGCCTCGCAGGCGGCTCCTCCCGCAGAGCTCCAGGCCCCAGAGCTGCCTTCTTTGAGAGGAGCCTTTTGGGAGTGGCCGCTTGGCTGGCAACTTTCCTGGAATTCCCACCTCCCACAGTCCCATCACCGGACCCCTCGGCAGCCTCAGCCTTGCCCCTGGCCTCTGAGCGTGGTCTACACCATGTCTCTTAACCCTTCTTTCTTCATACCTCCAATTCTTCTCCCAACCAAGAAAGCTAACAACTCTCTCATTTTAAAATACTGGAGGAGATGTTATGTTTCTTAATTTCGACTTTGGTTAATGAAGCATATTTAAGGTATACCAGTGGCAAGACATTTTACTCCGTGGGTCTCTAAGAAAAAGTCGTATTAGTGAATCATTCCTCAAAATGCAGCTTCCTTTGTCTTCATTCTTTATCAGGATTGTCTGAGTTATGAGTCTTACCAATTATTTCTTAGACTTCCTCGCTCAAAGAAGAAAATAACAAAAGCTCTTGTGGTTGAATGCATGCACTCATTTTCTATAAACGTGGTCATCAGGCTTTTCTGCAAAATAGTACATGTACCATGCTTAGCTACAGCAGTAAAATAATTTTGATAATAAAAGTTAAAGAAATACATGAGCATTTGCAAGAGGACATCATTTTCTATTGTCAGGAAGAAAGATTTATATTCATTTACTTACACAAATAGAATTTGCATTAGAGACGTTTGTGGTCTGTATCAAAATAGTGGGCAAAAAAATAAGAACAACATCATGGCTCTACATCCCAGTTTGCCTACTGAATTATTGAAATAGGCTTACTGTCCTGGTGTTATTAATAGTGACGTCTTTATTTTCGAAAGTGTTCTGGTTTGGATGTAAATGATATAGCTCCCCTCTTATGAGAGATGTGCATAATACGATTATAAAAATGATATGTTGATTATTGATTAAACAGAATGCAGACCCAAAGCAGCTCCCTGAAGACCCAGTTGGCCATCCCATCATGCATCTGTCTGGTATTAAGCATGCCACAGGTGAAGCCATCTACTGTGATGACATGCCTGCAGTGGACCGGGAGCTGTTCTTGACTTTTGTTACAAGCTCAAGAGCTCACGCTAAGATTGTGTAAGTGATAAGGTTTTTACCCAGTAGACAGAAATGATTGCCTTTTTTGGCCAAGTCACATTAGTGAAAAGTAACGGTTTGAAGAGGGTAAGCTATTTGTTGGCAATGTCCAATGTATTAGATTTGAAGTGAAATGGGATCAAAGTGTAGGCTTCACCACAGTTTGTCCCTCCGTATAATAACTTCATTGTCCCAGGAATTTTTCCCCCATTGTCTGGCATAGAACTATTGGAGGGTTTTGGATGTATCTTCCCTCTCTCGTATCTTATTCTCGGATTAAGCAAGTTCTCTGTGGTCTGCAGGCTGCGGGGCCACCCTGAGTAGCCCTGTTCTGTGTTCTCATCTAGGTCTGTGGATCTGTCAGAAGCTCTCAGTCTGCCAGGTGTGGTGGACATCCTGACTGAGGAACATCTTCATGGCATCAACTCCTTCCGCCTTTTAACCGTACCTGAGAAACTTCTATCGACAGATGAGGTACTGCATTTTTGCTTTCTGTTTTAAAAGTAACTTCCTCAGTTTATGACACTTCGTATTTTCTTAAAAGATAACATTGAACTTGGCACATCATAAAGGATTCCAGTATTCTTTGAATGCTTATTATAAATCACTATATTCTAATAGTGAATTAGTTCAAAAATATTCATTTTCCACGTAAGTAAAGAAGTTGACTAGTTATATAAAAGATACTTGAGTGTTTTATATTTTCTAGTAGTAAGATCATGTGTTGCTTTCATACTTATGAAAGGATATATGAGAAGAGAATAATGACTTTTATTTTCTGATACTTTCCCTGAGAATCCCTTGCCATTGCCCCAGTCTCAGTCCAACGTCCAAGTTCAAGGGGTAGCTCCACCATGGAGTCTTTCCTTATCCTTTAATCCAGGAGTTCTCTCTCCCTCTCGGAACTCACTCTCTCTCATTCATTCATATGCCATATGTTCAACAGGCATCTTTTAAGTGAGCACCTACTGCCGTAGGTGAACAAGACCCCTGTGGTTCTTGCCCTTGCAGAACTTAAAGTCTGCAGGAGAAGGCAAAGTGGACCTTTATTGCACTTTCTATCTTATATTGAGCTTATGTCTATGTCTTACCTATTTCTCCTACCTAGTAAAATGCCTTGAGTGAGGGCCCACGTCTGATTCATCGGCATATTCCATACACTGCTTCCTACAAAGAAGAGTCAATGAGCAGAGGAACAGTGATAGCATTGTTGCCATTTGAACGTTTCAGATGATTGAAACATTGACTACTGTATCTCAGGTTATCGGAAGATGCAGCAAGGGCAGTGTCCAGAAGGTTTCCTGCATAACTCCAGATTCTCAGTTCAGTGTTTACCCAAAAGAGCTTTATCATTTGCAAGAGTCCCTGCCTCTGGCTCTCACTAGCAGACACAGTTGATAAAAATGAAAGTTTGGTGACTGAGAGTCTGAAGTCAAGGTTGAACCTCCCCCAAGGCAGAGGACAATGAGAGCTATGGCCTTTGCGTAAATGTTAATTAACCAAGCGAAGCCCTCCTGGGCCCTGAGGTGTGTGCACGTTGATTCTGAGCATCTCAGGGGCGTGTCTGTGAACCAGGTCACAGGGCAAGACCCACGTCTGTGGAGAGCGGAGAACAGAGCTGTTGCGAATGATTGCCTCTGTTAGTTTCATTCCTTTTTTTAACATTTGTCCTTAGCATGCTATATCTTTAAAAATCGTTTCATTGCAGAAATTTTAAACACACACAAAAATAGAGACTAGTACAATGAATCCCCTTAGGCCCATCACCCAGCTCCAACCGTTATTAACACTTGCCATTTTTGTTTCATGTGTCTCCCCACTGCCCCCGCCCACCCGTACCCAACACCCTTTTGTGTGTGTGTGCTGGATTTAACTTTTCTTTAACTACCATTTTTGTTTGGTGATAAAACTACTATATGTTCATTGTAGAAAAGACCTAATAATCTAATGTCGTTCTTAAAAATGAGTGATTATGTTTTGATTTGGATCTCAGTAAAAGGTGGGAAAGAGAATCAAAGGGTCATATGACTTCTTCCAGTCCTGTTTTACCTCTCTGGAGCCTTAGCCTTGTTTATCCCCATCCGCTTTCTACCCTGGTCCCTGGGTGACCTCCTTAGGCCGCCTACCTACCCCACCTGCTGGTGAACCGAAGAATGCTCCGGGCTCACTCTTGGCTCCTGTAGTCACTTCTCTCCGTGAAAAGCCTGTGCTCCACCACAGTTCAGGGCAGACATGTGCTCACCAGCAGTGCTGCATTATCACTCTCTCCCTCCTTCCTCTCTGGGTGAGATGGTCTGTGCTCCCGGTTCATGAAGGAGAGGCCACTTCTCAGAATGGCCCAGCTCGTGGTGTGGCAACCCCAGGTCAAACCACGGGACTGACTCTTCTGCTGTACATGAGGCAGCCTCAGACGTGTCCCTCTTCAGCCACCGCTGCCAATGATGCAGCTCAAAGACCTGCACTCTCCCAGTGCCCGAGGTCAGCAGACCAACTCTGACAAATGTGCTTCCCTACCGAAGGCTTCGTTCACCACAGCACTGCGGTTAAGTCACACGTGAAGGGGTCATTAACTGTGTGTCTAGCTCTGTGATAGCAGGGAGGCGGGGAATGAACGAAAGGAGAGGCCCTGGTGCCTGCCCTCCTTGGGAACAGAGGTCTTTTCTGTGTTGTAGGTATTTTGCGTGGGTGAGCTTGTCTGTGCCGTGATTGCTGATTCCGAGGTTCAGGCAAAGCGAGCTGCACAGCGAGTGAAGATTGTCTACCGAGATTTGGAGCCACTGATCCTGACCATCGAGGTAATGAGTTCAAAGGTTGCACCAGAAGAGCAGATTTCAGTGGCGTATCACTTAACATGCTTTTGACTGCAGAAACAGGAAAGAAAATCCAACTCAAAGTGGCTTCCGAAAAACAGGGGCTCTGTTGGCCTCAAACTCTATCAGTGTTAGCAAGGAAGCTGATCTTCTGCCTCTCCTCCTTGCTGCCCATGGTACAGGCTTTATCTCCTGTGGTGACAGGTTGGCAGCCAGGAGCTTCCAGTTCACGTCCAATAAGCAAGAAAGGATGCCATTGTCCCAACATCCCACGAGTAGGTCACATCCCTCTCTGGATTCATGACTGGCAAGAACTGGTGGTTACTGCTGGCGGGGGGGTCAGATTTCTTTGCGGTTTATGGGCTGTATGGGGGAGTGATGGAGACCTAAACAGAAATCTGAGCACTATTTGGAAGGGGACAGGTGAAAAGAATGCTGGATGGGTAACCCACAATGTTCAGGAGAGGGGACACACCCTAGGACTCCATATACACCTTCACCCAGACTCTTTCAGGTACACAGTGAGAACCAACAAGATGCTCTATGAAGCATATATTGGAGACACTAGTTTTAGATCCTTTAATGCATATCTTAAGTAAGTATGAGAAATAGATCCTATGATGCCTACAGCTATTTTGGCAACTTAAACAAATTGGGGAACTGCATTTCCTATCCTGTTTTTTAAAAAGGATTTTGAAATTTATAAAGGTTTTCAGACTCATCTCCCTGAAATGATATGAGTATTCTTCTGCATATATTTCACTGGTTCTTATAATTTACTAAATAATAAAAGCATGAAAGTTGGGAAAGCATCATGAATAGATAAGATTCAGCACATACAGACTCAGTGTAATCTCGGAATACAATATTATCTCCACAACATAATAAATAAATTGGGCTCTAGGTGACTAGCATGCCCTGAGGCAGAAAATAAGGAAATAAGTTGGCCAAGATTAGTGTCTCCAGGAGAACTTGGCCTTGGTTATGTTTCCTATCATGCTGCTTTATGCCAAGGAACATAGTGTTTGTTTCTGGACAATGTCCTCAGTGTTCTGAAATTAAAATAAAATCATGTCAAGGAGACAAAAACATAAAAGTTTAGTTGGAGTCCAAGAGTGACTATGCTTTCCAAATTTTCCTGGCCAGTTTCAAATTCAAACATTCTGTTCCCTTCTTAAACCCTTTTCATTCATGTGTTGCCTGCTCTTCTTGCTTACTTTATACATTCCTTCCTCAACATTTTGTTTTAGAGTTAGGCTTACTTCTTAGTAAGAAATTATGTCCGTAATACTTTATCAAAAATCTTGTTTGTAATTCTTGGCCCAATTCCAGTAGCTAAATATCTTCCCTTCCCCCTCACCCCACTTTCCAGCCAAATAAAATTCCAAATAAGCAAATAGACACCACTCTCTTCCCACCCCTTCCCCCCCAACTTGGACCGGCACATCTCTAATTGTCTGCCAGAGAATCCCAGCATCAAATACCAAACTTTGACATCGTGGAAAAGAGCTACCTCTTTATATCTTTATATATGTTTATATCAGAGGTTAAGCTCTCCAGGGTTAATCAACTAGATCAAGTAGATTTAATCAAACTGTATAACAAGGAAGTATGTCCTGCTCCCTACACATTACAGTTCTTTTTATCACTTTGCTGACCAAGAAATATTCAGGAAATTAGCTCCAAGTTACTCAAAGAGCAAGCAGCAAGGGAAGTGGAAAAAAGATTAAACTTAAAAAAAAATTGGATTTATAAAACTTAATTTCTGTTTTGAACCTAGAATATCTGAGTCTTAGATTAATAAGAAAATCATATGAATTGATTCCATTAGGAAGTGTGTTATCAATCAAAACAGGATGAAAACAAATGGATCTCCAGCACTATCACTACTGTTTAACCTAGCTTATGCTGTTTTGAATTTTTAATAGTTTGAGTGGGGAAATGCTATCAAAACCCTTGGCTCACGGGGTCAGGCTGATGACCATGGTGAGAAAACTATGCTCCCGACCAGAATCTCTCATCAATCGTCATGGTCAACAACGTGACCATAGCTAATACCTAGAGTTCTCTGTGTGTTTACCTTGTTCTAAGCAGGTTTCCTTCATTAACTCACTAAATGCTCACAACAATCCTATGAGGTAAAAACAGTTGTTATCCCCATTCTGATGCAGAAACTGAAAGACACAGTTACCCAAGGTCCAGCAGCTGATCAGCAATAGAAGCGATCAACAGACACTCTATCAAAGACCCTTGGCCCCATGGTAGTAGAAAAAAACCAACCCACTTTTTGAATGGAGGAAATGGCAGGATCACAATAGAACATCCCGTAAGGTATACTGATAGGTCTAGACACCGATTGGTGGCCAGAGGGAGCCAGAGTTAGGAGAATCCCTAGCCGCCAGCAGGCTGGAATTTCATAGATGGACAATAATGCATTGTAGAAATTCTGGCAGGAGCTGGCATGTCACGTTTGCCAAGGACCCAGGGATTACAGCAAGATGAATTCCTAAGGATAGGTAAGAAAACCAACCTGGATTATTATAGCTACATCCCTGATTATGTGTACCTACTACTGTACCCCTTTCAGTAGGCATCTGGGAGAAGCCATTAGGAGCCAGAATATAAGTGGATTTGTGGTACCCACTCTGGACTTGTAATGGAATCTTTCTTCCAGGGCTGGAGGTCCCAGGTGCAAATGCTGTACTCATACCCCCAGAGGAGCTTGGGGCTGGCAGGCAAGGCCACCATGTCCTTATCACTAGAGTGTCTTCAGCTAACACTGACAGAGCACTTATTATATGCCGTGTAAGCTCTTTCATGCCTCATTTCATTCTATTCTTTCCACAACCCTATTGGAGCTATGTGCACAACTCTACTTTCATTGTACAGATGAGGCTCAAAGAAGTGAAGTAACAGACCCACAGTCAAACAGCTGGTAAATGGAGAAAATGGACATAACTCTGACTGGGTCCAGAGCCCAAGATCTAAACCCCTGTGCCTTGTTACACTGGCTGCATAACATGGGCTGTGGAATGAAAAGAATAATCTGCCTGGAAATATTAGTTCCGTAATGGGACCACCTGGTGCTAGGTGTTTTCTGAGCATACTTTTTTTTTTTTTGATGCGGACATTTGCATTTGCTCCATGGGGAGTCTTTCTGCAGCCTGGTTCTCAGCTCAGCTCATGCGATTCCAGAGCAAGAGAAGCGCTGCGCAGACTCAGACGATGCAGCATCACATGTGGCTACTGCTGTAGGGCTGGGTCTCTTGCCCCGGGGGCCTCACTTTTCTGTTCTCTTTCTAGGAAGCTATACAACACAAGTCCTTCTTCGAGCAAGAAAGGAAACTGGAGTATGGAAATATTGATGAAGCATTTAAAATGGTGGATCAAATTCTTGAAGGTAAAACTATCTGAAAAGAATGATGAGAGGGGAAGCAACCCCGGCCTGCCCAGTTGTTATACAGATGGTGTCTGTTTTCCTGAAGGTCTGGAAACTGAGGCTCAGAGTGGTTAAGGAGCACCGTCATACAACAGCCACTAAGCCACGAAGCACTGTGGATTGATAGCTTTTTTCAGGATTTCCAAAGCCCATGTTTCTTTCTGTTTCATCCTTTCTGACTTCTCCCTCCCCCCTCCATCTCTGCTTTCTCCTTCCTTTCTTCTTTCCTTCCCTGTCTCCTTCCCCCACTTCCTTGCAGACTTCCTTTAGTTATGTATATATGTAATGAAAATTAAATTTCCCTCCTGGAAATCAGTTGATTTGAACTTTCCAATAAAATTTTTGTAACTTTTTATTTTGAAATAGTTTTAGATTTCAGAAAAGTTGCAGAAACATTAAAGAAACTCCTAATTACCCAGATTCCCCAATAGACATTTCATGACACTTGCTTTATCATTCTGTGTGTGTGTGTGTCTCTGTCTCTGTCTCTGTCTCTCTGCCTGTCTGTCTGTCTGTCTCTCTATATATATATAGAGAGAGAGAGACATATGCACGCACACACTTTTTTTTTTGAGCCATTTGAGAGTAAGTTACTGACTTGATGCCTCTGTCCTCCTAAATACCACAGTGTCCATTTTCTAAGAACAAGGATATTATCTTACATAAACATACAGTTGTTTTTTTGTTTTGTTTTTTTTGCGGTACGCAGGCCTCTCACTGTTGTGGCCTCTCCTGTTGCGGAACATAGGCTCCGGACGCACAGGCTCAGCGGCCATGGCTCATGGGCCCAGGCGCTCCGCGGCATGTGGGAATCTTCCCGGACCGGGGTACGAACCCGTGTCCCCTGCATCAGCAGGTGGACTCTCAACCACTGCGCTACCAGGGAAGCCCCCATCTGAGAATGTCTTTTTAATTTCTTTTTTATCCTTGAAAGATATTTTCACTGAATATAGAATTCTGAGTTGACAGGTCCTTTAGCACTTGAAGAAATATGTTATACCAGTTCTTCTGGCCTCCATGGTTTCTGATGAGAAATCTGTTGTCTTTTGAAGTATTTTTCCCCAATAGGAGAGGCAGTGTTTTTCTCTCTCTTCTTTCAACATACTTTGTTTTTAGTTTTCAGAAGTTTGACTGTGATTTGTCTTGGCATGAGCTTCTTTGGTTTATCTTCTTTGGGATTTACTCAGCTTCTGTAAGTTGGTGTCTTTTACCAAGTTTGGGAAATTTTCACGTATTACATCTTCAAATACTCGACTTTAATGACACAAATGTTCAGACTTTAATTTTAATCACAACTGTGTCTGAGGCTCTGCTCATTTTCTTTTCAGTCTATTCTCTCTATTGCTCAGGTTGAGCAATTTCTATTGTTCTGTATTCTTGTTCCCTGATGATTCCCACTGTTCTCTCTATTCTGTTGTTGAGCTCATCCACTGAGCCCCTTATATTCTGAGTGTTGTATTTCTTAGTTCTAAAATTTCCATTTTGTTCTTTTATATCTTGTTTCTTTGCTGAGATTTTCTATTTTTTTTCATTTGTCCCAAGTGTTTATGTAAATTAAAGCATTTTTATGATGGCTGCTTTAAAATCCTTGACAGATAGTTCCTACATCTGTGTCATCTCGCTGTTGGCATCTGTTGATTGTCTTTTCTCATTCAAGTTGAGTTCTTGGTATGATGAATGACTTCTGATTTTACCCGGTTCACTTTGGATATTATGTTGTAAGACTTTGGATCTTATTTAAATCATCTATTTTACCAGAACTCCTCTGACCCTGTGTTGGAAGGAACGAGGGGTGATGTCTTGTTATTGCCAGGTGGAGCATGGAAGTCCAGGTTCCCCGTAGGGTCCCCATTAACACCACCCCAGCGGAAGATTTGCGGTACCTCATCACAGCTTGATAAGGGTGGAAGTCTAAGCTCCCCACTCAACTTTTGCAAACAGAGATAAGTCTTCAGTTTTTTCTGTAGTGTTTGGCTAGAGCAGAGTAGGTATTGCATAAAAGTTTTCTGTCTTGATAGGCTTCCGCTCTCCTGGTCCTTTGGCTAGAGAAAGTAGGCTTTTCTTGGGGGATTTTTTTTCTCTTTGCCTGTTGGTGTTTCTGGATTTCTGCTTCCCTGGCACCAAGTCTGGGATATATGAAGCAAACAATAACAAAACCCACTGAACTCAACATTGTGTCTTTCCTTGGGTCCCAAAGTCCCTAGCTGGTTTGCCTTTTCCTCTACTTTTCAGAACCTTCTTATGTTTCTTTTATTACATATAATGTCCAGAATTGTTAGCTGTACATAGAAGAAGGAACAGGGAGAAATATATCTACTCCATCTTGTCTTGGAACTGGAATTCTCCTTGCTGTAGTATTTTGACTCTGAAAAGTCACACATCTTTCCCTATCACTCTAAGACCTACCCTGCTGGCAGACATGACACATTCCCCTGCAGAACTCTACTTCAAATATGCAGGTATAATAAAAGCTAAATATTGTTATGTTTGGAATACATAAACACTTGGAACAAATGAAAAAAAATAGAAAATCTCAGCAAAGAAACAGAAGATATAAAAGAACAAAATGGAAATGTAACCCACTGCCCCAGCAGAAGCACTGTCGTAATTTCTCTGTAATGAGATAACACCTGAGGGGTGCTACCTGTCCTATCTGACTGCCTCCTTGATTCTGGAATATTTTCCTCTAACAGGTGAAATACACATGGGAGGTCAAGAACATTTTTATATGGAAACCCAAAGCATGCTTGTTGTTCCCAAAGGAGAGGATCAAGAAATTGATGTCTACGTGTCCACACAGTTTCCCAAATACATACAGGTAATGTGGGGACCATTATGGAGGGGACATGGCTAAGTGGTTTCTGTCAACAAGATATACCAAGAACAATTTAGAACATTTTAGAAACTGAAGGCGTTTGGAATACTAATAGCCATATCCATTTGGGTATTAATAACCATACAACTTTAAAACTTTTAAGATAGTATTATGAAAGTAATGGCCTTCTGTTTGTGGGTCTGTAACTTTAAAATCAGTTATGGGATCAGCCGGTCTCTTTTTCTATACTCTTGACACTGTTAAGAACACGAAAGAAATGATGACTATAGTCAACACTGCTGTATTATATATGAAAGTTGTTAAGAAACAGATCCTAAGAGTTCTTGTCACAAGGAGAAATTTTTTTCTTTTAATTGAATCTATATGAGATGGTGGATGTTAACTAGACCTATTGTGGTAATCAATATATGTAAATCAAACCATCATGCTGTGTACCTTAAACTTATACAGTGATGTATGTCAATTATTGCTCAATAAAACTGAAAAAAAAAACCCAAAATTTTACAAAGGGAGGCCTGCCCTCCAAAACTTACCATCACCTAACTCACATGAAGCAATTAAGAAATAGTACTGGGAAGAATGCAACCAGCAAAGTCAGAATTTACATAGGTGGAAGAATTAAGGGAATGGAGGTTTGTAAAGCCCGGGAATCATCCAGGAAGTCTCATGAAGATGAAGTCTTAAGCTGGGATTTACAGTGGGAATGAGGTTCGTCTAGATGGTGAGAGGAGAAGCCATTTCCAGGGAGTTCCACACCATGATCAAATGCCACTGATTCGTTCATTCATTCATTCCCTTGTCCCTTCTGCAAACACTTTTTGCCTGTGTCCTATATGCCAGGCAGCATGCATGTAAAGCAGGAGGAATAGTACGAAGACTGCCCAAGCTGGAGGTGCCTGGGGTGGCTAGTTTAAGCATCAGGGTGAAAGTAAGGGGAACAAACACTGGGGTCTTGATTCAGTAGGTCACAAGGAGCCAGTGTCATTACCAGAGCAAGTAGGAATGTGGGAATGTGGAGAATGAGGCCTCTTAGAAGGTGGAACACTAAGAAGGATCAGGCGAATTCCATTCCATTCCTGTCGTGCCTCTCACTCCCTGTGTGACATTGGTCCCATCACTTCATTCCTCTTGGGCTCCCCACCTATAAAAATGAGTTATTAAGACTTAATGACCTGGACTTCCCTGGTGGCACAGTGGTTAATAATCCACCTGCCAATGCAGTGGACGTGGCTTCAAGCCCTGGTCCAGGAAGATCCCACATGCCACGGAGCAACTAAGCCCATGCACCACAACTACTGTGCCTGCGCTCTAGAGCCCGCATGCCACAACTACTGAGCCTGCACACCTACTGAGCCCGTGCTCCGCAACAAGAGAAGCCACCACAACAAGAAGCCCGCGCACCGCAACGAAGAGCAAGCCCCGCGTCTCACGCGCCACAACTAGAGAAAGCCCGCGCGCAGCAACAATGACCCAATGCAGCCAAAAATCAAAAATAAAAGAACAAATAAATAAGTAAATTTATAACAACAACAACAAAAAAGACTTAATGACCTCAAACATTAGGATGGCAAAGAAGAGCAAGGCCTACATCCAGGGAAGACCGACCAGCCAACTGAATCCGAATGGAGGGTGAGGAGTGCTCGTTCTCCAGTGGAGACAGTGGTGTGCAGGGAAAAGACCCAGTCTGAGAGAGGCTTGGAAGGCCACGAAATCTCACTGCTGCAGGAAATATATCCCAAAGGATACCTTGGGTGTAGTTCATGGGGAAAAAATTTTTTAAATAATTTTATTATCACAAAAATATCTCATTGATATTGGAAGGACTACTTAATATTAATGATAGTTTTGGTGCTGTCATTACAGCTAAATACTGCTGAGCTCAGCATGGATGCATGCTTAGGTTACTGGAAATCATCCCATTATTTAGTATAAACACACAATTTGTGTATCATGTACAACATTAAGGAATCAACATGTGTAAGGACTATTCCCACTCCCTTGCTGCAGATGGGTCAGATTAATGAGAACTGTTATCATTCGCAGGACATAGTTGCTTCAACCTTGAAGCTCCCAGCTAACAAGGTCATGTGTCATGTAAAGCGTGTTGGTGGGGCTTTCGGGGGGAAGGTGATGAAAACTGGCATCATGGCAGCCATCACCGCGTTTGCTGCAAACAAGTAAGTGGAGAAAATCTGTTAAGTAGACTAAAAATAAAGCGAGGTCACATTGAATATTTTCAGTATTGCGGTTAAGGAGGAAGAATCTGGGTCAAGGTTATTTAAAATCACATATAATATACAAATGTACAAACGAGCTGCCAGCTTATTACAACTTCTTTATTTTATATTGTCAAACTACATACTATAAAAACAAAAATGAGAATCAATTACTGAAAAGAGTAAAAACCACAGTAAAATATATAATACCTGGAGAGAGCCAGAAGCAGATCCTGAAAGGGTGGGGTTACTTGTCCTTAGCACCTGTATATCTACATAGGTCCGTTCAACCTTTTGAGGTAGACATTTATATCTATCTATATATCTACACCTATACATATCTCAAAAGGTTTATATACATATAGATAGATATAAATATGTGTATCTCAAAAGTTGTGTGTGTGTGTGTATATATTTTTTCCCCTTAATTTAAATGGAAAATTTGCTTCTGTTATGCTTACCTTTATTTATAGTACCATTTTCCTTTAAGGGTGTCAGAATATAACCATAGGAAATTGTCTTTGGAACAGGCACACCTAGAAGGCTTAATTTCTTTGCTAACTAATGTACGTCAGTTCCTCTGCCCCATGACACAAAAAGACCTTCATTCCAGACCTGTCCTATCAGGGAATACTTGGCAGTCAGACACCACTTGAGTTCCTCCATTTGTAACCATCTATAATGTGGCCTTGGGACTGTTTGCCTATCATGGAGGTGATTATCACAGTGGGAAATAACCCCAAAGCAATACTCCGGAGCCTTGGGCCTGAGAGCCCCCTTGCATAAGTAGTGAGTGCCAGGCACTGTGCCCTGACCCAAAGGAAGAAGTCACTGGTGTGTGCCTGAGAGCAGCACAGCCTGGGCTCAGGGAGTCACTTTGCTGTTCTGCGGTGTGTGTGGATGCCACCAGGCTCTCACTAGGCGTTACATAAACCCTAGATAATACCTGTTAGGTAAAAGAGTTTACCTCTCCCGATTTTTTTTTTTTTCCTGTTTCAGGCATGGTCGTGCAGTCCGCTGCATTCTGGAACGAGGAGAAGACATGTTAATAACTGGAGGCCGCCACCCTTACCTTGGAAAGTATAAAGTGAGTAGAAGGATGGAGGATTTATGTTGTAAATATAACATAACAGAAATGCAGAGGGCAGGATCTGGCTACTCTCTACTGGGGAATGACAGTGAGCAAATCAACAAATTGTGCGTCACACTGTCTCTTCCTTATGCTAACTGATTACTGGCTGGTTCAGTGAAGCTTTTCTGCTTTCCTCAAAGATACCAGTTTGTGGAAAAAGTACGAGCTGGTATTGGCTGCTACAGAGTGCATAGCTGGAAAACATGTGAGTATATACATACGTCCATGAAAGTGGATCTGATAACCACACTATTCCCACAGTTTTATACGTGGGAGGTAAAAACAGAATAATTTCTGTAACAATAATGTTATGCGAAATTGCAAATGCTTGCCAACAGCTTCCTCATTTATCAATATGTCAAAGGTATTTTGGTAAAACTCTGTACCAGAAATTCCTAATTCCTAGAAAAGTTTCTGTAGCAGAAAATAAGTATTCTTTTGCTTTATAAGAAATAAGTTTACTTGCCAGAATGGGCTAACTGCTCTAACAACTAAAAACTCTCTGGGACTTAGACCTTTTTTGTGTTAATTCTTGCTCAAGTAACAGCCCAGTGTAATCAGAGGAGGGTGGGAGGTGGGCGGAGAACAGGAGAGAACCCTGCTACACAGAATCACTCATGGACTCAAGCTTTTTCCATCTAGTAACACCACCATCCTCCCCTCAGACCGCACTGTTGAATACGGAAGCCACTAGGCACATACGGCTATTTAAATTTAAATCTACTAAGTTAAATGAAAGTTAAAATTCAGCTCCAGGGCTTCCCTGGTGGCGCAGTGGTTGAGAGTCCGCCTGCTGGGACGCGGGTTCGTTCCCCGGTCCGGGAGGATCCCACGTGCCGCGGAGCGGCTGGGCCCGTGAGCCATGGCCACTGAGCCTGCGCGTACGGAGCCTGTGCTTCCCAACCGGAGAGGCCATGACAGTGAGAGGCCCGTGTACCGCAAAAAAAAAAAAAAAAAAAAAAAAAAAATTCAGTTCCACAGTAGCATTAACTATATTTCAAGTGCTCAATAACCACCTGTGACTAGTGGCTGCCATATAGGACATGCAAATAGAGAACATTGCCATCATCACAGGAAGTTCCATTGGTTAGCACTGCCCTAAAGACTCTTTGTCCTCCACTGGATTTTCTGCAGAGGGCAGCAGACAAGGGAAGGGAAGGGAAGAGAGGGAGCAGAGTGTTGTGTGGGAGATGTTCTGAGCACCAGGCCTGGAAGTGGTGGTCCTTGCTTTAATCGACACATTATTGGCCAGAACTTTGCCACCTAACTGCAAGGGGGCATGGGAAATGTAGTCTTCCTGCATGCCCAGGATGAAAGACAACAGGATTTGTTGAACACATCACATCGTTTCTACCACAACTGGTGTACCTGCATACATATTGTTAGAAGATAACGAATGTATCTATTTCAACTTACATTCACCCTAAGCTATATTTTGAATTGGGTTTAGTGCAACATAGATTTATTAGAGCAAACTTTGTCCTGAAGGAGACCACATTTTAGCCGTTGAGGGAGAAATAAGACTTACACCTATGAAGTCATTATGAAAACATAATAATCTCAGGTTAAAGGAGGAGGTGCACATAGTAAAACTATGGGGAGAGATGAATATGAGTTGGGGTGTGTACAGGAAACTTCTTAGAGAAGGTGAAACGTAAATGACCTTCAAGAATGGATTGGCAGAAAGAAGGCATACCAGGTGGTGGGATAGTAGCAGCATAAATGCAGAGGTGGGATACACACGGCCTGTTTGATAGGGGCAGGAGTAACGGGAGAAGGGGAATTAGTGCACAGAGCACTTACTGGAAAGTAATGGGAAATAAGATGGGTTGGGTTAGGTGATGCCAGGCTCAGAGTGGCCTGAGAATCCCAGGATGGGGGGTTAAACTTGATCTCCTAAGATACAGTGAGACTGAGTAGATGCTTGACCAGTCAAGTGTCATAACCAAACATGGGTGCTTTGAGGGGGAGAATATGATGGCACTGGGCAGGACGGCCTAGCGAGGAGGGAGGACGCAGACCGCCTGGAGGCAGCTGATGCTTTCAGACGTGAAGCAGTTGGGGTCTGACTACGATAGGAAGATGTAGAAAAAGAGATGGGTCCAAGAGCTATTATAAAATAAAATAGAATTCGGTGACAAACTTAGCAAAATATAATGGAGAATAAAAACCGCAAACATGCCTTGGAGGTTTCTGATAAAAAGAGCCAAGTTGGAAGGAGGAAACAGTCTAGATGGACAGGGATGAGTTTATTTGTGTGTTTGGAGAAGAAGTGACAGTGGGACATTTGAAAGTGGAAATGTCCTTCATCGATATGGGACTTTATTGAAAAGACTGGATTATAAGTTATAGAAACCATCAGCATAGTGATGATTAAAACCTTGAGAAGATAATGTGTTCCGATGGAGGGTAGTATGAGGACAGGAGATGATATTAATAATATTTACAGTAGTATTATTTAGGATACTTGCTAGGTTTCAGTCACTGGCTTATGATTTTGCCTGCATTACCTTACTTATTGCCAGGTCACAGATAGTCAGAGAGGTTATGTGACTTGCCCGAGATCACAGAGTGGGTTAAGTGGCAGACCCAGGATTCAGACTTAAACTGCTGAATTCACAGTTCATGCCCTTGACTTCAGTTTGAATTTGGCTCCAGTCAAGAAAAATCATTAAAATAAACTTTACTTTTATTATTATTATTTTCTTTTGTCTACGTTGCATGGCTTGCGGGATCTTAGTTCCCCGATCAGGGATCAAACCCGGGCCCTGGCAATGAAAGCACAGAGTCCTAACCACTGGAGCGCCAGGGAATTCCCAAAATGAACTTTAATAAGTTCAGAAATATTGAATACATCTTAAAAGCAAGGAAGATATTTATTTAAAAGACCTCCAGCAACACCAAATGCTGCTGAGAATTGTGATGAAATTGGGCCCTATGAGAAAAATGTGCAGCGTCCCTTATGTGCAGGCCACCAGATTTGGAGATTAGAAGATCGCTGGCTTTAGGGGAAAAGGTTTTGGTGGAAATATGAGGATGGGAGTCAGAATTCAAGAACTTATGGCGAGAATAAGAGGTCAAGAAATATGCAGTTGATTTGCTTTAGGAGGAGAAAAAAGATTGAACAGTAGTGACAGATTAAACAGGAGGGTTTTTGTGTGTGTTTGTTTTGCTTTTATATCTTTATCCTTCCTTTTTATTGTTATTATTTTTATTTGTGGCAAAATACACATAACATAAAATTTACTATCTTAACCATTTTTAAGTGTACAGTTCAGTGGCATTATTAAGTACAGTCACATTGTTGTGCAGTCGTCACCATCCAGCTCTGGAATTCTTTTCACCTTGCAAAACTGAAACTCTGTACCCATGAAGCAATAACTCCCCATTCCTTCCTCTCCCAACAGCCCCAGGAAACCACCACTCTACTCTCTGTCTCTGTGCATTTGACTACTTTGGGTGCCTCACATAAATAGAACCATACAGTGTTGGTCCTTTTGTGACTGACTTATTTCACTTAGCGTAATGTCCACAAAGTTCATCCATGTTGTAGCATGTGTCAGAATTTTTTCCTTCCTTTTTTTTGGCTGAATAATATTCCATCGTATGTATATACCATATTTTGTTTCTCCACTCATTTACTGATGGACACTTGAGTTGCTTCTACCCCTTGTGAATAATGCTGCTGTGAACATAGGTATACATATATCTCCCTGAGATCCTGCCTTCAATTCCTTTGGATAAATACCCAGCTGCACTGTTTTACCTTCCCACCAAGAGTGTACAAGGGTTCCAGTTTCTCCACATCTGCACCAACACTTATTGTTTTGTTTCTGTTTTTCGGGGTTTTTTTTTTTTTTTTTGCTATAGTAGCTATTCTAATGGATGTGAGGTGGTATCTTATGGTTTTGATTGGCATTTCCCTAATTATTAGTGATGCCGAGCATCTTTTCATGTGCTTGTTACCCATTTTGTATATTTTCATTGGAGAAGTGTCTATTCAAGTCCTTTGTCTACTTTTTAATCAGGTTGTTTGGGGCTTTTTGTTGTTGAGTTGTAGGAGTTCTTTATACATCCCAGATATTAACCCCTTATTAGATATATGGTTTGCAAATATTTTCTCCCATTCTCTGGATTGCCTTTTCACTCTGTTGATTGTATCCTTTGATACCGGGAAGTTTTAAATTTTGACATCGTCCAATTTATCTATTTTTTCTTTTGTTGCTTATGCTTTTGGTGTCTTATCCAAGAAATTGTCAAATCCAAGGTCATAAAATTTTTCATCTATATGTAGAGGGTTCACAAGTGACAGAGTAAACTTTAGAGAGACTGGGTCCCCCGAACCAGTATCAGAAGTCCATTCTCTTTCCCCAGGCTGGATTCATGAACGATGGCAGAATCTTGGCCCTGGATGTAGAGCATTATAGCAATGGAGGTGCCTCCCTAGATGAGTCATTGCTTGTAAGTGTTTTAATGAGCAAATTCACATTCTGGAAAGTGTTACGTAAAATTATTTAATTCAGAAAAATGTTCAGTAGTTAAATAATATTTAATTATAAAAGCGTAAAGATTCGCAATGCAGGGAGCGAGTAGACTCATGTTACTTACTGGTGCCTCCAGGGTGAGCCCAGAGATACTGCTAAGTCTGCATCTGTGTGTTACCTCCGTGTTTCCCAAACTGAGAGCTCTTTTCCCAGATGCAAGCATTAGACCTTCATCTTGACCCCACTGATGTTTTGAAATGGATAATTCTTTGCTGTAGGGCCGCCCTGTGCACTATAAGAGGTCCCTCAGTATCACTGGCTTCTATCCAGTATGTGTCAGTGGCGCAGCTACCCTCCAGACCTAACAACCCAAAATATCTCCAGGCATTGGCAAATGTCCCAGGAAGGAAGAGGGGAAAATTGCCCCTGGTTGAGAACAAATGCATTAGGCCAAATACCAGCATTTTTTTTCCTGTTTTTCAGGATATTTTATTCTGTAAACTGAGAGAGAGTCTACATTCTGTAGACTGAGAGGGCCTATGAATGCTTCAAAGGCTTTTGGAAATTTTTAAAACCTGGGGAAAAATGCATTAGCCCTAATGTGAAAATGTAAAAGTCATGATTTCCAAAAAATTATTCAAATCTTTAAAAATCATTTTACAGTAAAAATGCATTTAATTTGAGACATGGGTCCAGGTCAGCATGTTTGATGTGACGTAGGTCATTTCTGGCCTGATTTTGGTCCGAAGTCTCAGGATGGTAAAACAGGTGCACAAGGAAGAGGTCTCATCACATCAACTCTGGATTTCCCCAGATAATAGAGATGGGACTTCTGAAAATGGAAAATGCCTACAAGTTTCCCAACCTGCGCTGTCGGGCATGGGCGTGCAGAACCAACCTTCCGTCCAACACGGCTTTGCGAGGGTTTGGCTTTCCTCAGACAGGGCTGATCACCGAATCCTGTATCACGGAAGTTGCAGCCAAATGCGGGTTGTCTCCTGAGAAGGTAAAACTGAATTCGTTTCACAGACAAACGATAGTGAATTTTAGAGGTGGGAGGGCCACGGGGAGTCTTCCTGTTGAGGAATTTGTGGTCCATAGGGGCTACATGATTTGCTGCAGGTAACCCAGCTAACTAGTAATACAGAGCAGGACTCCAGAGTTCAGGGGTCCTTGTCTTACTCGGGCTCCTCAAAAATCCTGGGGCAGAGGGTATTGAGAAGTGAGCTCTGGATTCATTGTTAGTGAGAAGTCTCCATGGGTTAGAAGTTTAACTGCTACTAATAAGTTCTGTCAAACCCTTCTTTCCTCTGCTTCCTTAACATCTTAGGGAGCTGTCATCTGAGTCATTTCAGTTACCAAAATGGCCTCCTTTCTGTTCTTTAAGTCTTGGTCCCAATTTCATTCATTAACAAGCTTGGTTCCCTGCCCAGGATCCTGGAGTAGAGTTAGGGTGGGCAGAAGGTGTGCCCCCTGCCCCCTTCTCCGTCCCGTGAGGACCAGGGAAAACAGCATCTCCCCAGCTGACTTCTCCCAGCAAGCTCTCTGTCCTCTTCTTGGTTAGATGAAGCCACTTTTCAAGTATGTTGTCTCCGGGCTCCATTTCTGCCAGCCCTCTCAGAAATTGACAGTCCCCTGCAAGCATTAAGTCTCCAACTGACCCTCAGCTAGCCCCTCACGCAGCATCCCCTGAAGCCCACACCTCTTGGCCCCATGCTGCAGCCATCCATGGAAAGCCCCAGTCCCTGATTCATCTACCTCCTCCCCCACCAGCACTAGAATTTGTGACCATAGACAGGAGCCATCATCTTTATGTCTCTTGAACTTGGGGGGGGGGCCCTGCCCCTCCCTTCCTGGCTGTCTCACCATGGCCTCTTTCCCAGATGTGCTGTCACATTGATAGCACTAGGAGGAGGATCAGCTAATGACCTCCCTTCATCCCCAGAGAAGATGGAGGAGAGAGTAGCCATCCTTCAAAACACCACAGCAGGGGGCTTCCCTGATGGCGCAGTGGTTGAGAGTCTGCCTGCCGATGCAGGGGACACGGGTTCGTGCCCCGGTCCGGGAAGATGCCACATACCGCGGAGCAGCTGGGCCCATGAGCCAAGGCCGCTGAGCCTGCGCGTCCGGAGCCTCTGCAACGGGAGAGGCCACAACAGTGAGGCCTGCGTACCACAAAAAAAAAAACAAAAAAAAACACCACAGCAGGGATTTCCCTGGTGGTCCAGTGGTTAAGATCCACACTCCCAATGGAGGGCATCTGGGTTTGATCCCTGGTCAGGGAACTAGGTGCCACATGCCGCAACTAAAGATCCCGCGTGCTGCAACTAAAGATCCTGTGTGCCGCAACTAAACATCCCGCGTGCCACGACTAAAGATCCTGCGTGCTGCAACTAAAGATCCCGCATGCCGCAACTAAAGATCCTGCATGCCACGACTAAAGATCCCGTGTGCTGCAACTAAAGATCCCGTGTGCCACAACTAAGACCCAGCACAGCCAAATAAATAAATAAATATTTTTTAAAACCCCCCAAAACAAAAAAAAACACCTTCCCCAAAATGGCACAGCTCACTAATTTCCAGTCATCCTTTTATAATTATCTGGGACTTTTTGGAGGGGGAGATGGGAAGAAGATATGTCTGTAATGACCCCTGTCAGCTTGGGGAGAGGGCTGGCCTCAACTGCTGAGAGTTTTCTCAGCTGCAAATGTGAAGTACTTGACCTTTTGTTCTCAGCTGGGTGCCTTAGTCACCAATTTCTGGGAATTCAGGAAGAATTCTACTCTGCTTCAGACATCCTGGGGTAGAATCACTTAATTGGCTTTTCATCCTAGTTATGGGCTATATTTAAACAAACTTTCATAGTTTCCTGTTTGGAAGTGAGTGGTCTTCTCTTGCCTCAGCATCTGAAAATTGAAATCACACGGATCATGTAGCCTGGAATTAAATTCAGCATTACCTTTCAACAGATACTCACAAGTACAACTGGAATTAAGAGTCCACGGTGTACCTGGACTGCACTGTTGAGTTATATAAGAAATATGAGGAAAGGAGTCCTTCCTCTGAACTTACAGAGGAGTGGCATCGAAGGCATATAAGTGCTAACACATTTGATAGAGGCTCTGAGTAGAGGAAGAGGAAGATGTTATGTGTTGGGAAAGGCTTCAGCAAGGAGTAGATTGAACTCAGTTTGGGTTTTCTATGATGAGCAGAATTTGACTAGGAGGACAGTGGGTGGGAGAGACTATGTCTTCCTAGTGCCCCACCAACCCTTTTGATCTCCTTCTCTTTTGTAGGTCCGAACGATAAACATGTATAAGGAAATTGATCAAACACCCTACAAACAAGAGATTAATGCCAAGAACCTGATCCAGTGTTGGAAAGAATGCATGGCCATGTCTTCCTACGCCCCAAGGAAAGCAGCCGTAGAAAAATTCAACTCGGAGAACTGCTGGAAGAAGAAGGGGCTGGCAATGGTCCCCCTGAAGTTCCCTGTCGGCCTTGGATCAGTTGCTGCTGGTCAGGTCAGTTCTCCAAACAGACAAATCAAAAGGTGTTGAGGAAACTTTCCATTGAGGTGGATTAGCCATATGGTCGCAATGTCTAACTGTTCAGCTTCCCCAGAGCTTTGCTCCGTCCAACCAGTTTTTCTCCAGAGGAGACGAGAGCTACTTTGCCCACTTCCCCAGGGTTGGTGACAAGCATTCTTGCTGGGAAATTGGGAGACCCAGCACCTATTCCTGGCCTTGGAATTGAACAGCTGAATTAGCTCACTGTGGGCCCATATCACTTAAGTATAAAATACTTAAGTATTGGGGGACCAATGACCCCCAAGACTCCTCTTCAGATACTCTGATTCTGTGAGATAGAAACAGGAAATGGAATAGTAGCAAAAGCTGCAAGGCACTCGGTGCTCCTCCCATTTTTGGTGGGCTGGGGAAAATTACATTCAGAAAAATAAATCATTTAAATATCTTTTCAAACAATCGAAGTTTTTTTTCACTTTATAGCCATTAAAGGTATCACGGGGAGGACTGAAAATCTATTCTTTTTCTTTTTTTAATATATTTATTTATTTATTTTTGGCTGTGTTGGGTCCTGTTGCTGCACGTGGGCTTTCTCTAGTTGGGGCGAGCGGAGGCTACTCTGTTGCGGTGCGCGGGCTTCTCATGGCGGTGGCTTCTCTTGTTGCGGAGCACAGGCTCTAGGTGCATCGGCTTCAGTAGTTGCAGCACACGGGCTCAGTAGTTGTGGTGCACGGGCTTAGCTGCTCCGCGGCATGTGGGATCTTCCCAGCCCAGGGCTCGAACCCGTGTCCCCTGCATTGGCAGGCAGATTCTTAACCACTGCGCCACCAGGGAAGTCCTGAAAAATCTATTCTTGTTGTTTACTTTCTTTAATTGATTAAATGAATTCCCTGCTCGGTTGCTAAACCTCACTTGCAGGTTCCACCTCTTCATTCTTGAGTGGAACTTACCCCGAACAGCTGGTGGTCTTCATTGTCGCTCATTGTACAGCAGGGACGTGGGAACCCTGTTCCCTATGTTCTTACGTGTCCGTATGTGTATCTGTACATACATGTGGATGAGGTGGCAGAGCCCTCAAAACTGTAGTCCCTCCCCTTCGCAGAGTTCACGCCTTTGGCTGAACCGTGAAGAAGGTACGGCAGGTGTGTGTTTTGAGCGCTGACAGAATAGGGATAAGTGGGGGTGGGGCCGTGAAGAGCACTAGTGTGTAGGCCGTGTGATGGGGAGGCCAGGAAAAGCAGGCAGGAAGGCCCTTCCCCCGTTTCCACACCCATCATTCACCCATCTATCCTGACTCAGCCTGGATGAAATCACCAGAACGTTTTCATGCAGCTTTGATTGTAGGTGGGTTAACGCAGAGGGGCACATAACACAGTGGCGATCTGAGTGCAGCCTTCCTATGCCTCTCCTGTTTACGATGGCAACAGCACAGGTGTTGTTTAGTCATCTGCCTACAGTTTACTCAGATGAGAGAGTCAAGAGGCTGTGGTTGAGGAATAAAGGCAAAAACAAGGTTATTAAAAAGGAAAGGAAGGGGGAAACCTATCCCTAGAAAAGGGTTAGCGAGCAGTAACTGTATATAGTTTTGGGGCAAACTGATTAGCTAGCGGCCAGCAAAGAGGCCAGTCTGGGCCGTCTGTCCTTGAGTACACCGACCAGGATCATGCAGAAAACAATTTCCATTGTATATGAATCTTCTGGAAATTTGGGGGCGTTAGGCTGTGGGTAGACATGACAGGCTGTCTCTATTCAATGGTTGCCATTACTTAATACCTGGCCTCCACAGGAGACTAGGTCTGTCCCATTTCCCTCATCAGAAATTTCTCAAAAGGTAGATAAAAATTAACGATAATTACTGAGCACCTACTATGTTGTAAGTTCTTTTAGATTTTAACTCATTCAGCCCTCAGGGCAACCTATAAGATTTGTAACCTTATGTTAATGATGAGAAACTGAGGCTCAGAGAGCTTAAATCACTTGTCCAGAGCCCCACAGCTGGTGAGAGGCGGGGCCGGTGCTGGAACTCAGGTCTCAGAGGCTCCAGAAGCTGTGCTTTGTAGCTACATCAAGCTGCTCCCCCATAGCACCTTCTGGGGGGAACTGAGGTGGGATTCAGCTCAGCTGGGAAGAAACTAGACAACAGCCAGCAGCACAAATTCATTCTCAAAGCTCCTGAGACGCCTTCCCCACCACCACCATCCCCTCCCATCCTTGCCTGGAAACCAGCTTCTGTGCTTAAAACATTTGCTTAGGGCTGAATTGCAGAGTTGAACTGAGGAGTTTGAGATCACTCGGGCTGCTTCCTGGAAGCCATACGCTGAAAGCCTCTGTTCTGAAGCAAACCAGATAGAGGGGGGAACTAGAGCACCTTCTGCGTCTACAGCCCTAGGCTGGGTGATTTGCAACTTCCCACTTGATTTAAGCCCTATCTCCCCTCTGTTGGCTGGTGTGATTCTGTTTCATAGAAGGGGGAGCTGAAGCCCACAGAAGTCCGCTGTCCTACGGAAGGACATCCAGCTAGTGAGTGGTAGAACAAGGACTTGACTTCAAGACTGTGCTCCCAACAGCTGAGGGTGTCAAACGTGCCTCACCTGCATTATATTTAATTCCTAGACAGAGCACTGAAGTGCGCACAGTATCTAATGAACCTCTGTATTCCCAGGGCCTTCATACGGCACCTGGCACAGAAGAGGAACTCAAACGTTTGAATGGCTGAGACATTTTGGGAATCTGTTGGGTCAAAGCTCATGTCTCACCAACACCAGCAGTCATTGCTTGAGGACTTACATTTCACAGACTAAGTTCCAAGTTTATATTGGACAACTCTCTGTTCCCACGTGCCAGTTGTGCTGATTTCGCAGATGCAGCTTTGCAGAATTATCTTTTCTGGCGCTAACCATGAGCCACCCGGTGGTACCACTTAACTGAACCGAATTCGACATTGTAAGTGGCCCAAGAAGCCTGCAGCAGCACGTGGGACAATTACTCAGCAGTCTCAGACAGAAATGCTGCCCTGACACACAGGCAGAGCGCTGCTGCCAGCGGGGTCACACGTGATGAAATGCACAATCCCCTGTACTTGTAGTTCAATCACATGTGCCAGTTACACATTTCACCCACAAGCAACTTCTGAATTGCTGGCAGAGCCAAGGAGGCCAAATAGAGTGTCTACAAGCTTGAGGAACAGATTAAATGGCTATGCTGTTGCCAATTCATTTATCAAACTTTTATTGAGTACTTACTACTCATGAGTTACTATGTGGCTTTGCAAAGGATGCCTTAGGACATGGACTTTCCTTTCAGGGGGCTTACATTCCAGCAGAGTACAAAGAGCCCAGGAGCAGCCGCTGCAGCTGGTATCCCCCGCCGTCTGGTGCATAACCCCTGGGCAGCCCGCCCCGGGTGCTCTGTAGAGGATGTCACTCCTTATCTTTATTGTTTAGAGAGTAAATGACCAGGAGCACAAGACAGTGTTTCCAGGACTGATATGTCAACAGACAGTAGAACGTGCTCTGCTGGGTCTCCCCAAGGCACTTGGATATGATTATTCTGGCAACGATGCCTTTCCTAAGGTTCTAAGATTCTCCCTTGGGCTGTGAGTGTAGGTGCCTTTGTCCTCAGAGAAAGTGCTCCTATGTCCCCATTTTCTCAATACATCCCTAGTTTATACCAGCTGACCAGGTAAATAGAGCCCATTTTCACCGTCAAAGTGCCTGATTTGGAATGCTAGAGGCTTCTGCGTGTCATTTGCTAGAGTAGTGTGAACTTTGGATGCCAGTAAAGAGGCAGCTCTCCAAGTGTGGCCCATGGCCCACAGGTGGCTCTAAAGGTCCTTCTGGTGGGCAAAGAATCGATCTAGGAATGCACTCCTTTCCTTGGGCATATCTGGTGATTGACATGCAGTTCCTTTGACTTTCACTTCTGACCAGGGTTGTTTATAAGTAATCTAAGTGAGTAAAGCAAGGCTTAAAAATTTTAGCTTCATTAAATGGAAATTAGCTTGTTACCAGAATTTTCTGAAGACCTGCCTTTACAAATCCTAGATTATTATGCCACTCTGCATAGAAGCTTAGATATTAAGAAACCTAGCCGATAGCTTTTAGTGACCCCTGGCTGGCCTAGACTACATCTAAGAGGCTGACATTTCCCAGTTGAGCAGCAGTAAAGGTGTGCCTTGGAGACCCTCTGAATCACAGTGGAACCAGTAGAAGCATTTTTCTCTAGGACCATATGCTGTTAATATTGCTCGTATACTGGAGACTCAAAGTGAAGACGCCATTCACATTTTCTGCAGTCTCCTGGGATATCTCAGTCTCCTGGCCCATCTCCATACCCCCTAGTTTAGCACAGGCAGACTTGGCAAGAAGGCACATTCCTATCGACTGTAAAACATGCTTAGCTTAGAGCCTGGGTGTTTCTGACCACAGCAGCCTTTTATTCTATGTTAGCTGTTTGGTTCCTTCTGTATTCCTGTGGGAGCTGTGCAGTTAGATAAGATTACTTCGAAGTTCTCTTCGAACTCTAAAGCCCTATAACTCTGGGCCAAGATGACTGAGGGTGGGCTTAGCTCATTTTGTAGCAAAAATGTAATGTCTATCTGCCCCATCTTATTTGGATTTTTATTTTTGCTTCTCTATAACATACCTACAACTATGGGGATAAGTGTTCATGTAAACAAGTCTTCCTTCTTCCCCAAACTATCTATACTTAACTTTGCATTTAAAACTGACGACACCCTCTCCCCCAAAACACCCAAATCCAGATTATTGTTCCACCCTGGGTAGGGGGGATCCTTGAAGGTACCAGTGCGCTCAGCTTTTCTACTGAGGAAATAGTAGCGTAAGCAGCCTAATCCTGCCCCAGACTCACAGCCATCCAGCGACAAGCTGGCCTCTTGTGGGACGATCATGAGGCAGCACCTGTCCCAGCCTTGCCCTGGCTCTGCTCAGTGCTCTCAGGACAATGGGGAAAGGGTCTGCGTTTATTTTGGCAGATAGGGAAAGGAGGGAGGGGATGCTTTACGGGGAAAAGGTTTTCTAATTGACAAGATATGTGATAATGTCAATCAAAAAGATCGTGGCAACTGTTTTCATCTTTTTTGCTTAGGCTGCTGCCCTGGTTCACATTTATCTAGATGGGTCTGTGCTGGTGACTCATGGTGGAATTGAAATGGGGCAGGGGGTCCACACTAAAATGATTCAGGTAAGAATGCAGATAATTGGATTAAGTCGGATGTGTGCTTGTAGATAGGTGTAGGAGAGAGAAACCTGGAGTGTACATCTTCTGTTCCCAAATAAGAAGGATAGGAGACTTTAGCTTTGACTACTTCAACTGCTAAGCTATTCACAGAAACTGGGTAAACAAGCCAGTTTTGTAACTGACCCTCCTGAAAGAATGTGGTAGAATAGCCTCTGGTTGTCTTACTGCTAAAGAAGGTTGTTTGGTCATTTGCTGCTTTCCTTTGGATATATTAACAAGTGTGTTGTCTTTTTTGAACCTTTGCTGGGCAATAAAAAGATTTAGAAATTCTCATGTATTGCATTGTTTCTTGCCCTTTTTTTAATGCCTCTTTTTTTTTTTTAGGGTTCCCCAACCTTTTATTTTTTATTTATTTATTTAACATCTTTATTGGAGTATAATTGCTTTACAGTGGTGTGTTAGTTTCTGCTTTATAACAAAGTGAATCAGTTATACATATACATATGTTCCCATATCTCTTCCCTCTTGCATCTCCCTCTTGCCCTTTTTATAGTAAGGACTCTGAACAACTGATAGTATAAAACATATTTGATATTTCTAACCGAACTACCAGTTTTCTTTTCGCTCAATTATTTTAGAATAATTTTTAGCTACTGTTTCTATTTTGCTAGTTATTGTAATATTACAGATTATAAAACATTTGAAAGGCAAACATTATTTTAGAAAACCCTGCACAATTCTACCACTTAGCAATAATCACTGTTTTGGGGTCTCTCTATTTTAACGTTTTTTCTTCTTCAAAAAATCACTAGCATTCTTTTTATATAATTTTATATCCTGGATTTTCACCTATCCTTATATAGAGTGACCATTTCCTCCTGTCATTAAGAATTCTTTACAATCATGATTTTTAATGCTGCATGTATATGTCTGTATAATTTATTTAGCCATCCCCGATTGCTGAACACTTCAGTGAACATTTTTGTCCATAAGCCTGTGATCAAACCAATGATTTTTTTTTAAAATAAATTCCAGGAATGGAATTACTGGGTCACAGAATATATCTTAAGTCACTCGCCACATTACCAAATTGTCTTCCAGAAAGTATCCATCACGTTACACCACTACCCAACATTGTACATTATGGATTGTTTAAAAAAAACTTAGATAATTTAATAGAGGAAAGTATCTCATTATTGCTTTAATTTGCACTTTTCTGATCATAGAGGTGCTGAATATATGTTTTATTTCATGTTATCACTCGCTTGAGAATTGTGTGGTCATACCTGTCCCCCTTTCTGGGGTGAGACTTCTGTGTTTTCCTTATTGGGCCACCAGAAACCTTTCTGTTCTAAGCCTATGCACTTGGTATAGGCAGTCTTCTGAAAGCCAGTGATGGGGAGGGCTCTGTATGCCTTATGCCCCTGTCGTAATTGTGGACAAACTCAACTAAGCCATACTGCTAGCAGGAAAGAGAATGTGGAACCAGCTGAGATGAGTAGTATGATTTTGCCCCATCATTAAACACAAAGGAAGAACCTAGCAGCCAGCTAAGTCCTTATGTTGGCCAGTGGCACTGGCACCATGTACTTCTGGGATCTCTGGTTGGTGCAGCTGCTTTAACAAAACCATTGTCCTTTCTCAGAAATGCTCTCTTCCTGGAGCATCTCCAGAAATGTGCATAAGGCATCTCCTCTCTGATGAAGTCAGATTTGCTAGAATTTCGCAGAGTGCAGAGGTAGGAGGGGCCTTGAAGGTGCCGATTTCATGATGATGAAAACATGAAGCATTTCTTCCTGCCTTGGCTTGGGGCTTCACCTCCTCTTCCTGGTGCTATTGCACAAAAGAAAGTCAAAGAACAAGAAAGTGTGCTCAGGGCTGGGGGGCCAGACTAGCTACAGGGTCTTAGACAAGAGGAACTTCTTGTGGCTGGAAGAATTCGTGGTCCTGCCGCTTGTTCCAGTCGGGCATGGGGGTGTTCCACACACATGCTATCATGTGCTAAGTGCACGGGTCTATGACTAACCAAAGAAAAGTGAAAGAAGATCTCTTCCAAAATCCAGGTGGCCAGTCGTGAATTAAGGATGCCATTGTCCAACATCCACCTTCGGGGAACAAGCACGGAAACCGTCCCTAATGCAAACATCTCTGGAGGCTCCGTGGTGGCCGATCTCAATGGGTTGGCAGTAAAGGTAAAAATCGTTGCAGTGGCACCCAAATCATGAACCCCGTCAAGGCTGGAGCTCAGAAGATCTGGCAAATCAACCCAGCTCTTGTCTCCTTCCCACACCCTCTTGGGGAAAACTGCGCCTTCCCCCAGTCGGGGGCTCAGTCAGTGTCAGGACTGGCCACTCTCCCGAGCGGGAGATGCCACCTCCTTTCTCCCTCACTCCTGACAGCTCACTGGTCCCCAAGCCCTATCAGTTCTACTCAGAAATGTCTCTTTCCAGTTCCAGGTTGCAGTACCATGGCTGCTTTGGTTCAAACTCGCGCCTCTTGTCAGGGCCATTGCGAGCCTCTGTCTGTCCACCCCAGTTTCATTGCCTTTCACTCTGGCTTCCTGCAGCCAGGGAAAGCTTTCCCACAAAATAAATCTGACCGTGCTGTGCTTGAAAACAGTGACCGGTGGTTTATCAACAGCTTTTCTGTTAAGTCCTGACCGCTTAGCAGGGCTTACACGGCCCCCATCCCAGGCGGTCTGTCTTTAAGACCAGCTCATGCTTCACCCCCAACTCCATGAGACCTTTCACCCCACCTCTTACGGGGTTGGTGTCTTCCTTCTCCTCTTAAATAAGCCTATATAACAGCACATAATAGTGTGTTTTTGGAATTGTTGTTCTCGTGACATTCTGGTCATAATTTTAACTAAAAAATAATCCCTAGGACGCTTGTCAAACTCTTCTAAAACGCCTTGAACCCATCATCAGCAAGAATCCTGGAGGTACTTGGAAGGACTGGGTGAGAACCACTGTTACTTTGTGTTGTATGTTAGGAAAAAAAAGAGAGGAGAGTGAGACGTGTGAATCAAATACCAGTAGAAAGAGCACATTAAAAGGTACTGCGGTTACATCATGATCAATAGAAGCCCTTGGCTCTCGGCATGTGGAGATGTTATCACAGCATGATGGAGGAACTCCTACATCTGGGACAATTCTCTATTAGAGAAAAGATGGTTCTTGTGTCCAGAACTCTTGTTTTAATCAAGAATTAATTAATGTTTCTTCCTAAGGAAACTAGGTATTTTCTAGATAATAGCAGTCCACCTATTTGTTCTTTTTGGGGGGTTCCCCTGTTCCTAAAATTGGAAGATAACACTAGAATCTTTTTATAAAAGTAAAAATCATATAAGCACTCTTTAGACAGAGGAAACCAAGCCATTTGGGTATATATTCAGCAAGTCGTAGGCACTAAATGGAATGGAAATATTCAACCTTTTCCTTTCATCTACCTAAAATCTAATTGGATGAGAAGACACACATTCTAAAGTCAACTAGGAAACTTTTCAGAGTAACAGGTTCTAAAGTACCAGGTGGTGTGGAATGGATACCCACTGAAGGCTGACAGTTCTAGGATGTCAAGTCATATTAAAGCACTGGTGTGGAGGAAATAACATTGGAGAGTCTTACTTAGAAATGGTTCCTGCTATTCCATAGAGTTAGGATTCATTCTATAATTCATATCTATAGGAGCTGTCAATCCTTTCTGGGCATATTTATTTCTGCCCTTTGCCCAGTGCTTCCTGGGAGAGTCTGGTTGGAGAAAGATGGAGAGAAATGCAGTGCAAGAGAGTTGGTCCTCCACCATCAAAAAATGCTGCCATTCAGCCCACTTTCCTCTGTAATGGTTGCACTTCTCACATTTTTCTTTCTCAGACTTGGGGGCATCATTTTGTATCTTAGTCAACTGTGTACACTGCAGAGTCAGGAGAACCCTTTTGGTGTAAATGGTACAATTTAGTAAGATTGTACCCCTCTCCTAAGTCTGTTATGGATACATGATATTAAAATTAAATGTCTGACCACCCATTTTTTCCTGAAATGTTCTGTGTTAATAGGCTAAGTCTTACCAGGTGACTGAGTGAAATTCTTTATAAGCAGAACATGTGTTGCCCCCAATAGTCCAATCTATAAGTGTCACATACCATGGGAGTCGTTTATTATGATGATATGCATTGAACAAATGCTATTCCTACAAGCAGTGAACCATAAATGCCTATAGAGATGGAAAATGCTGAAAGGAATAAATTAAACTTGGTCCTTCCTAGTTATTACTACTGATCACTTTATTTAACACAGAGTAAAATTAATATTGAAGTCTCGAGTGATTCTTACTTTAAACAACTTTATTGCATCACGTTGTATTCTTTTCCAGGCACAGGCTGCTTTTGATGAAAGCATTAGTCTTTCAGCTACTGGATACTTCAGGTAAATAGTCCTTTCAATCGCATGCTATGGAAAATGGCAGCGGTATCTTGAGGGGAAGTTTCATTTCTGTTTGCCATTTTGGCAAAAAATGATTTTGTACCTTGTGTTAACCCACTGTTATAAAGAACATTTAGGTGCTACTTAATCCAAATTTCCAGAAAGCCTGGGAAAAAATAGACACAGAAATAAAATACAGCTGAATTGATGATTCAAATCATACTGGGAAGTACTAACCTGGGGGTTAGTGCTTGGAACCCACAACAGTGGTTGACCTTTTGTTGAAAACTCAGTGTGTCCCTTAAGTTAGGAAATGAAGGAAAAGGGATGCAAATTAAACCCATAATAAGATAAATACCATCTCACGCCTTCTAGATTGGCAAAATATAAGAATTTGACGATAACTGTGTGTTGTCAAGATGCGGCACAACTAGAACTCAGACACTTTGGAAAAGAATCTGTCAATTTATCGAGTTATTTTAATGGAGAGTGGAAGCCACCAGAGAATAGAGTGATATAGAGAGTCATACCTGATTTTGTCTCTTTGTCACTTGTCATGGGAGTCCCAGGCTATCAGGAATTGGCTCTCAGGAATAAGCCCCTCCAGACTGGGCGGAGCAGAGGAGAGAAGGGTAGAAAGTACCGGCAAGCTGCTGGCCTATGCTTCTCCTCTATCATGGCATTTGTTTGGTGTTCTTAAAGAACAGTTAGGAACAGAGCAGGCCATGGTGCCTGATGGAGCGACCAGAGTAGGGCACAGAATGAGAGCCAAGGGGCCTGATCCCTCGCACAGAAGGCTGAATCCTAGAGCCAGCAGACGGGTGAACTGGCAAGCGTGCACCTCTGATGCAGTGTTTGGTGTAAAATCCAGGTGGAATCCCCCAAATCTGATGACGATAGGATTACATGACCCAATATTAGCCAAAGCAATAGGATGAATATCCAGACAGTCAGCAGTTAACTTCCAAGCATAAGGAGTCAGTGGTAGGGAGTGGTTTCATGTTTTTATCAGGCAAAGCAAGTTTAATAAGAAAGAAGTAAATATTTATTTATTCAGCAGACTTATTGCATGTATTATGTGCTACACATCATTGTACCTGTGCACTCCTCTGGTTTGCTGTGCATACAAATTGAGCATAGCTCTTAACGGGTCTGTTTAATCATTGTGGTCTGCAATTAGGGGACTTGATCACTTAACAACGCTCCTCAAGAATTCTATTTCCTCCAGGGGTTATGAGTCGAACATGAACTGGGAGACAGGCGAAGGCCGTCCTTTCGAATACTTTGTTTATGGAGCTGCCTGTTCCGAGGTTGAGATAGACTGTCTGACAGGTGCTCATAAGGTCAGTACCAGTTCGGAAGGTCTTCAAGTTGAACTCTAGATACATCTATTTTCCACATGTTCCATCTGTCTGAGCACCAGAGAGGCACCATGTAATCGGCCTAAGGATAATTTGTCTGTTTTACCAAGGAAGATAGAAGCTCAGCAATTGCCTCGGTGTTTTATGTGGAAAACAACTGGCAGCCTCTCTTCTTTATTTCCCCTGCTCTTCCAAATGGAATCAGGAAAAAAAATCACTTCAAGGAAGAAACACAGCCTACAGGGGGCTTCAAGGAAGAAACAGCCTACAGGGGGCTTCGATGTAGAAACACAGCCTACAGGGGGCTTCCTCTTCCATGAAATGCCATCATATGGCATCCTTTTCTTTCTTTTTAAGAAGATGTTGGGGATAGGAGTTTATAAATTAATTTATTTATTTTTGCTGTGTTGGGTCTTCGTTTCTGTGAGAGGGCTTTCTCTAGTTGTGGCAAGCGGGGGCCACTCTTCATCGCGGTGCACGGGCCTCTCACTGTCGCGGTCTCTCTTATTGCGGAGCACAGGCTCCAGACGCGCAGGCTCAGTAGTTGTGGCGCACGGGCTCAGTTGCTCCGTGGCACGTGGGATCCTCCCAGACCAGGGCTTGAACCCATGTCCCCTGCATTAGCAGGCAGATTCTCAACCCCTGCGCCACCAGGGAAGCCCCATATGGCGTTCTTGAAGGATTTCATAAGCATCCACAATCTGCTAACAAGCACCAAGGGCCAGCCCAGGGGAGCTGGTGGCCAGCTTTTGATATCTTTTGTCCAGCTAGGTCCTGCTTTTTAGATAGTTTAAGAGCATCCTTATGCTTTTAAGAAATGCTATGGGGCTTCCCTGGTGGCGCAGTGGTTGAGAGTCCGCCTGCCGATGCAGGGGACACAGGTTCGTGCCCCGGTCCGGGAAGATCCCACATGCCGCGGAGCAGCTGGGCCCGTGAGCCATGGCTGCTGAGCCTGCACGTCCGGAGCCTGTGCTCCACAACGGGAGAGACCACAACAGTGAGAGGCCCGCATACCGCAAAAAAAAAAAAAAAAAAAAAGCTATGAGGAGATGCTCACACAGATACACACACACACACACACACACACACACACACACACACACACACACACACACACACACACACACACACACACACACACACACACACACACACACACACACACACACACACACACACACACACACACACACACACACACGCTCCTGCTTCAAGGACTCAGAGTTTCTCCTCTTGTAGCTGGGCCTTTGAGGGTAAATGAAGTCCCTTGCCACTATCAATAACAATAAATGATCATCGATGGATTAAATGGGACTGTGATACCCTCACAACTGTCATGTGATAATCTGCCCAAAAGCTACCCAGAGGCAAGCTCTGGTTCTTGATATTTCCAAACATCCTTCGTGCCTGCATCTTGGATCATGATCAAATATAAGCTTGCATTTAATATGTCTCCAGCCTGTATGTTTTTAAGCTGTAGTCAGCCTAATCTTTGAAAGTATATACACCCTTATTGAACCTACACCTTTATTGAATCTGCCCATTCAAGTATCTAGCTTGTCAGGATTCTGATTCAAACCAGATTACTTTTGGGGAAACTTGGACTGGGGCAAGACAGTGATCTCTCTAAGCATGCTTTTCATGCTACAGTAGCTGTCCTGTGTTAGGGAGTTCAGTAGAAAGTCCTCTCATGCTAACTGATTTCTACATCCCCCCTCCCTCGAAGAAAATGTTGGTGAAAACTTAATCATTTGGGTTTCCTTGTGTCTTGCATATGCCTTGGTGTTGTTAAGATCTAAGAACTGGGTAATAATTAGCCTTGGTGTTAAATGTTAAGGTGTGCTCTTATAATTTATTGAACAATCTTTTTTTTATATAAATTTATTTATTTATTTATTTTTGGCTGCATTGGGTCTTTGTTGCTGTGCACGGGCTTTCTCTAGTTGCAGCGAGCGGGGGCTACTCTTTCATTGCAGTGCGCAGCCTTCTCATGGCAGAGACTTCTCGTTGCGGAGCACGGGCTCTAGGTGCAAGGGCTTCAGTAGTTGTGGCATGCGGCCTCAGTAGTTGTGGCTCGCGGGCTCTAGAGCTCAGGCTCAGTAGTTATGGTGCACGGGCTTAGTTGCTTGGCAGCATGGGAGATCTTCCTGGACCAGGGCTCAAACCCGTGTCCTCTGCATTGGCAGGCGGATTCTTAACCACTGCGCCACCAGGGAAGCCTAACTGAACAATCCTAAGAGATGCACGAGAAGCCTTATCAGATGTCTTCATATAAGCTAGATCTGAGGCTCAGGTTAGGTATCACCCCAAGGCAAAAGGCCATAATGTGACATCCCACTAACGGACCTCCCTGTGGCCTGTTTTTCAGAAATTCTCTTCATATTGATGGAATTGCTTTAACAGACATTTATTCGCTGATACCATTTCTGA
Source organism: Delphinus delphis (assembly GCF_949987515.2). NCBI lineage: Eukaryota > Metazoa > Chordata > Mammalia > Artiodactyla > Delphinidae > Delphinus > Delphinus delphis. The sequence continues at coordinate 34,899,855 of NC_082689.1, read as the reverse complement.
GGGTCAGGAACCTGGGAGTGGCTTATTGGGGTGATTCTGGCTTGGGTTTCCTCATGTGGTTACCGCCAAGCTGTTGACTACCGCCAAGGGTTGCAGTCATCTCAAGGCTCAGTGGCAGCTGGAGAATCCGATTCCAAGCTGCATTGCGTGGTTGTTGGCAGGAAGCTTCAGTTTCTCATTGGCTGTTGGCCAGAGGTCTCCATTCCTCACCACGTGGACCTCTCCATAGGATGTTTCGGTGTCCTCAGGACGTGAAAGCTGGTTCCCCGTGAGGGATTGGTCCAAAGGAAAAGGAGAGAGAGAGAGTATGGGTGATTAAGATAAAACCCAAGACAGAAGCCAGAGTCAGCCTAGTCTCGGAGTGATGAACTATTACTCCTGCCATATCCTACTGACCACACAAGCCACCCCTGGTAGAGTGCGGGAGCGGGCTGCATGAGAACGTGAATACGGGGAGGTGGGGGCCAGCGTGGAGTCTGCTGCCACCGCCTAGAACAGCCCTATCAGATGACAGTGCAGACAGCAGTAAGTCCACAGCCTTGAAAGCAAAACCTTCACTAACACTGCAGAATTGAGAGCACCCCCGCTCGCCTCCAGTTGAGGCCACTGGTCTCCTAGAAGAGGCCACCAGCCTTGCTGACTGGTGTGGAAGAGAAATTTACGTTTCACTGTGTCTTTAAACAAGAGGGGTGGGTACCTGAAGTTTTATCATAGTAAAACATTCTAGATCACTATCTAATTTACTTAAGAAAAATGCTAGATGAAAGTCCCAGATCAAATAAGGAAATTCTTGGGTTTCCTTTGTTGCATTCATAATTATAAGTAGAATCTGTCATGACAAAGACCATACGTCACAGAAAAGAAGGTACAGACCTGCTGGGGAGCAAAGGTGTCACCACCAGCCTGGCTGGGCCTGCTGTCCTTTTCCTCATTTGTAGGTTATCAGAGAACTTTTGGTCACCAAGGTGGTAATGTTAGATTTCATCTCTGCTCTGCTCTAAAAGTGAAAAATGTACAATAGCATATAACAGATTTTTTGCTGATGTGCCCTGAGCTCTTGATTCAGTAACTATCACCCAGCCAGCTGGACTCTGAATGTGGGGTTGTGTGGTAGCCACAGAGTTTTGCAACAAGGATCAGGAGGGCCATAGACACTTCCTGTTTTCTGTGGCATATGTTCTATTTGTTGTAGTGGATTAAACTGAATATGTTACATCACTCAGCTGGAATCAAAGTCAAGTAAATATTTTTCTCTATTTTTTCCAAGAAAAAAAATATCACTGATTAAGCTGGTTGAGTATTTATATAACTTTGAAAGTTATACATAGTAAACTTTGTTGCTTCTTTCTCCTGAAATATAATGTGGCCCAAAGATAGGTTCTTTTCCAATGCCATCCTGACAGGAACTGCTTCTCGACTTTGTCTCCCCAAGTTGTATTCATTAAACTAAACGTTTTTACTTTTTTTTTAATTACTAGAACATCAGAACAGACATTGTCATGGATGTTGGCTGCAGTATAAATCCGGCCCTTGACGTAGGCCAGGTATGTGGAACTGACTTTCCTGACTCCCTATTTGTAAAAGTCAAAACTTCTGGGGGATCTGCCAGGAACACATCCCGTTGGCTTGTTCATCGTCTTCTTAGTCTATCCCTTTATTCAGAATCCTTCCGTTCAGGAAAGCCACGGAACTCAAATCTCTTAGTGTTTAAAAAAAGGAAGGGGACAAAGGTGTTTCAGGTAGATTTTGAAGAAACATACAGTCTGTGACTGGGGAGCCTGAATGAGCAGGACTAAGCCTAGAGGTGAAAAGTGAGCCCCATACCTGTGGGCTGGAAGTAGAATGCAGTGCTTAGTGCTGAATCCTGGGGAGATGATGGGCTCTGGCTTCAGGGAGTTTAATGTTGGGTTGAGATAACAAACGTCAAATAGTTACAGCAGCTGTTGATGGGTAGCCTATTTTGCCCACAGACATTTTAAAATTTAAATTTGAACTAATTAACAAGATTGAAAAATCACAAGCTATTTTACATGAATTTTCAAATGGCTAGCACCTCTTGGAAACACAGAAAATTTGCCAACACCGGCACTACATTTCCACGAGGAAAAGTTGATTGGCTGCTTCTTTAGAGAGTCACATGCTCTCTGGAAGCTTCACTCGCTTTCTTTACCTGCCTCAACCCCAGTGGGCCATTCAGCTCCCTACTTGCAATGGAGCGTATAGTCTGAGGGACTCTCCAATTAGGACATTGACTGGAGAATGGGAAGAATGTATGGGTTGGAGAAGTCAAAGCAGGCTTCCGGGAGGAAGTGGTGTGGACCAGGTAGTCAAAGAATGATCGGGAAGAGGTGTTCCGGGTGGGAGGAGAGTGGAGGAAATCAACCTAAAGAAAGAGCTAAGATTCTGCACACCTTGTGTTCATGGCTGGCAGTGAGGAGAGGCTGGTGGCAGCGCTTACCCATGTCCCAGGAGCAGGATGTGAGGCTGGAGGTAGGGAGCAGAAGAGGGCCGGGCTGGTGGAAGCCTCCAAAGACAGGCACCTCACTTAGCAGGGGGAGGGGACTTGGCCCGGGGAGCAGTCTGGAGTGTTAGGAAGCTTCCTCTAACATCGTGGTAGAGAAGAACATCGCTGCTAATAGATAGAAGTGAGGATGGAGATGGGTGGAGAAAAAATGGCCACAGGAAGGAAAGAAAGGAAGAAGAGACTCAGAAATCAGAAGTCTGTGTGGGGCTTCCCTGGTGGCGCAGTGGTTGAGAGTCTGCCTGCCGATGCTAGGGGACACGGGTTCGTGCCCCAGTCCGGGAAGATCGGAGAGGCCATAACAGTGAGAGGCCTGCGTACCAAAAAAAAAAAAAAGAAGTCTATGTGGAAAGGTAATTTTGTCCACGTGCTGACATCTAAGAACCGGAGCATTTTTTTTTTTTTTTTTTTTTACCGTACGCGGGCCTCTCACTGTCGTGGCCTCTCCCGTTGCGGAGCACAGGCTCCGCCGCTCCGCGGCATGTGGGATCTTCCCGGACCGGGGCACGAACCCGTGTTCCCTGCATCGGCAGGCGGACTCTCAACCACTGCGCCACCAGGGAAGCCCAGAACTGGAGCATTTTAAAGCTGTAAAGGAAGCTAAGCAAGCACACGGTTCGAACCCTTCATGTTACAAGCGAGGAAACTGAGTCCAGAGATGTGAGGCCAGCAGGCTCGTAAGTGAGGAGCTGCTAAGGTTCCGGAGCCCCGAGAGTCTTTCCTGGGGTGCTGGGGTCTGTCGCCAACCAGTCAGAGAGCGTTTCATCTGCCTTGTAGGCAGAAAAAGTCAGGGCATTTGGGCTACGGGCTCCCTGAGCGTTCTTCCAGAGCTGCAATTTTAATGCCAGGCTGAGATTCGAACTCAAGTCCTTTGAGTGAACTTAGCGTTCACTAAGATGTTCAGACATGCTTCGAGGTGAACTTGTAAGTAAACATTTGGAGACATACTCCAAGACATGCTGAAAACCCCCTTCAACTGCATTTTTAAGATTCAGACTAACAGCAAGAAGGTGAAATGTTACTGTTGACTGTCTCTTCTCATATATGGAAATTTTTATTTTTATTTATTTTTTGCCTCAGATTGAAGGTGCATTTATTCAAGGCGTGGGACTTTATACAATAGAGGAACTGAATTATTCTCCTCAGGGGGTCCTGTACACTCGGGGCCCAAACCAATATAAGATCCCTGCCATCTGTGACGTCCCCACGGAGTTGCACGTTTCTTTGTTGCCTCCGTCTCAAAACTCAAATACCCTGTATTCGTCTAAGGTAAGCTGTGCTCTATGAATAAATGCATGTTTACGTGATATCTGTGCCAGGAGGGAGGGGCTACATTCATCTCTTGGTTGTTTGGGGGTTTTGCCAGGATTGTAGGGGAAAAAAGCCCTATTAAACATTTTTTTTTGTTTGGCCGCCATGCGGCTTACAGGATCTCAGTTCCCCAACCAGGGATTGAACCCGTGCCCCCCGCAGTGGAACACGGAGTACTAAACACTGGACCACCAGGGAATTCCCAACACATTTTAATTTTAAAGTAATTTAACAACATTATACAGTTTTTAAAAAATACTCCAAATCGTGGAGACCAACACAAACTACTATTACCATCAGGTTATCTGATTTTTCATCTTCATGCCAATAATCATCTTAATGCCTATATCTGCTCTCTCCATTTGGGATCATTTCCTTAGGCTGGAATCCTAAGAATGGGAATACTGGGTTAAAATAGTGAATTAGCTTTTTAAAGGAAAAAGTTGTACATGTAATATTTAATACTTTATGTACCTGTACATGCACATATACATAATACACAGACATATGTATATATACACAGAGAGAGAAAGAGAGAGTCATAATCTAGTTGACTTGTTTCCCTTCCAGGGTCTGGGAGAGTCTGGGATATTCCTGGGGTGTTCGGTGTTTTTCGCCATCCGGGACGCGGTAAGTGCAGCACGACAGGAGAGAGGGCTGTTTGGACCGTTGAAGCTCAATAGTCCGCTGACCCCAGAGAAGATTAGAATGGCCTGTGAAGACAAGTTCACAAAAATGGTATGTTCTGCTCATGCAAGTCTGAATTGTTTTTTCCCCTGTCCTTGTGGTTAAGTTTCATTAACCCACCGTGGTGGTTTTCCACGGAAGAAGAGGTGACAGGAATCCTGAAGACATCTGAGCAGGAGAGCAGCCTGCCTGCGGTGGGGCTCAGTTCTACACCACTAAAAAAGGAAGGTTCATCCTTCATTTCTTCACTCATCAATTGTATATTCCTCCTTATTAGTTTTGTTCCCTTCCCAGGACACATTAGTCGGGGATAAAGTTCAGGAACCGTGCCCCGAACCCAAGAATCCCAGGCCGAGAATCTGGGCCACCTCCACAGTCTAACTTCCTCGGAAGGAAGTTTAGAGGACAGACTAAACTTCCTTCCAAACCACTGGGAGTATGTGCCGTTCCTCATTTGAACCACAAAGTAGGACGGGCCCTTTCCCAACCCCCAGCAGCAGGAATCCCTCCTGCAAGCCAACCCCCTCCCGCCCCGCCCCCCTCCGGCTGAGCAAACATCTCAGCTCTCCTTGGGCGTTCCCAGTGGGCTTTTTCATTGTGGGAGGAGGTCATGCCATTGCCAGCGACTCCTTTGACTGTAAACAAGTTATTCCTTATACTGAGGGGAGAGCCCCGTCCTATACCTCCTCTCATGAGGGCTCTTCACGGTACCCCTTATAGCTCTTCCTAAACCCCACAAATCGCCGCTTCCCTCTGGAGAAGCACAGAGGCTGATTCCACCTTTCCTTTGTCCCTCTTCAAGCATGAGATGACTCTCATAGCTGTCCTGCCTCGCCTGACCCTCGGTCTCCTCCTGGATTCCTCCACATTTCTCATACTGTCATGGCCAGACCTCTCGTTGTCCTGGTCACCCTCTGGGTGGTTTTTATCCTATTTTATAGTCTGCTATTTGTCACACATCACAAACATTTTCCAAGTTGCAAACATCCAAACTTGTCCTTTTATTCCAGATTCCAAGAGATGAACCTGGATCCTATGTTCCTTGGAGTGTACCCATATGAATCAAATACAAACCTCTGGCGAAGATGGGGTGGCTCTTCCAACAAAGCAATCTATCCAGTCTCAATGCTCTAGGATGATGGGTCTGAAAGACAAATTTTCACAGTTCAGAAATCATTTCACAGAGTATTGCTTTTATAGGATGCTAATTTTAAATGTTCCATTTGGAATTTGATAGATATGCTTAAGCAATTTAGAAATCATATTTTAAATGGCATAAATGCTAACTGGTTTCCTCTAGAATGGTATTCTTTATTATTCTGTCCCTTAAATCCATCCAGCTGAATGGAATGGAAGATGATGGTTTATATGTAATTCATAGTTGGCTTGTATTCACCAACAGAAATTATACTGTCTAGTGAAAGGTGGTTTTCTAAGTAACTTTATTAGTATGAACTGTAAAGTTATCATTTTCTCATTTGTCCCCATCTGCTATCACCCTCTTTTTCTTGTCAGAATGGATCTAGGCACTATGTCTAAAGAGTCTGTAGGACCAAAGAAAAAAACAGATAAATTGAACTTAATCAAAACTAAAAAGTTTTGTGCTTCAAAAGACACTATGAGAAATTGAAAAGACAAACCACAGAACAGGAGAAAATATTGAAAATATTTGCAAATCGTACGTCTGATAAAGATCTACTGTGCAGAATATATTTTAAAACTCTTACAACTCAACAATAAAAAGATAAATAACCCAATTTGTAAATGGGCAAAGGAATTAAATAGACATTTCTCCAAAGACATCCAGGTGGCCAATAAGCACATGAAAAGATGGTCAAACTCATTAGTCATGAAGAAAATGCAAATCAAAACCACAATGAGGTATCATTTCACACCCACTAGGGCAGCTGTAATCAAAATGATGGACAATAGTAAGTGCTGGCAAGAATGTGGAGCCATTGGAACCTTTATCCATTGCTGGGGAGAATGAAAATGGTGCAGGTCCTCTGGAAAACAGCTTGGCAGTTCCTCAGAAAGTTAAACACGTAATTACCATATGACCACTCTTACATATATACCCAAGAGAATTGAAAACGTATGTTCACACAGAAACTTGTACACAAAGGTTCATAGCATTATTTAGAATAGCCCAAACCGGAAACAGCCCAACTCTATAAACTGATATATGTGGTATGTCCATATAAGGGAATATTACTGAGCCATACAATGAGTGAAATACTGATACAGCTACAGCATGGATGAACCTTGACAACATTATCTGAGTGAAAGTAGCCAGGCACAAAAGGCCACATATTAATAATATGATTCCATCTATGAGATGTCCAGAATAGGCAAATTCATAGAGACAGAAAGTAGATTACTGGTTGCCAGGCCCTGAGGGGAAAAGGGAATGGGACGGTGATGGCCAATGGGTACAGGGTTTCTTTTCAGGCTGATGGCAACGTTCTGGAATTGGATAGTGATGATGGGTGAACAACCTGTGTATATACTAAAAACCACTGAATTACACACACTTTAAAAGAGTGAATTTTATGGCATGTGAGAAACAGAAAACAAGGAAAAGAGTGAGAAGTTGCGAGATTCATAAGAAATATATCCCAGTGGCCTTTAGTGACGGGAAACCTCAAAGTGGACCAAGCAGCAAGACAGAATCACTGAAAAACTCCAAACATCGGCACTGATGTATAAAGGACTAGAGACTAGAGTATATAATATCTTCTCCCTGTCACACTTGCAACTCTTGACTCTTGTCCCAGAGCCAGGTAAGACGGCAAAACTTCTTCAGTGACCTAGGACTAAAGACTAAGGTCATTCTTATTACGGTTACACATGGTTACGTTAAAACCCTTTAAAGAGCAGGCTTTCTCATTCATATCACAAATGATTATAGAGCACCTACTATGTGCCAGGCGCTGTTCTAGTCACTTAGGACATAACAGTAAACCAAGTCAACGAAGATCCCTGCCCTTGTGAAGATTATAATCTAGTCAGGGGAGACAGACAGAAAATAACAAATATAATTGAATTACAGAGTGTGATCGAAGGAGCCGAGTGCTGAGGGAACGATGCAAGTAGAGCAGGTTAAGGCGACGGAGAGTGAGGGAGGCCTGGAGCTGGTTGCAGCTGGTAGGTCTGGGGATGAGGATGGTGAGGGTCTGAGCCAAGAAGGTACCTGGAGGAAGAGCACGTCAGAGCATCTGGGGCAAAGTCCGCGCCGGGGGAGTGTGCCTGCCTCTCTGTGGACAGGAATGGCGCTTGTGAGCCCAGAACAGGCCCGGGGAGGGGCAGACAAGCAGAGCCTTGAGACCACTGTGAGGACGTGGGCTTTTAATCTGAGTGAAAGGCAGAGCAGAGAAGTAACACGAACTGACCCATTTTAAAGTCTCACCCTGTGCTGTGGTGACACAGATCAAAGGAGGGCACATTCTTGGGATCCTCACAGCTTGGCTTCCCCAGGTTTTCTGTTTCTTCTGCTTTCTCCCCCTCTCTTTTTGTCCCTTTGCCAACCCCTCCTCCAGCCCACGTCTATAAATGCTGGGATTTCCCAGGGAGCCCTGGGTCCTCATCTCACTCCCTCTCCCTGGTGGGTGCCTTCACTCCTGTGGCTTCTCTGCCTGCAGCCTGGGCTTCTCTCACTCAAAGTCCAGCTCTGAAAACCCAACTTGCCTGTCACTGCCACTTGGATGTCTCAAAGGCACCTCCATCTTAATGGGTCCCAAACAGATCTTCTTGTCAGTGCAGCCATCCACAAGACGCTGAGCCGAAGCCTGGGGTTGGGGGGAAGGAGGGAGTGATCCGAGATGCTCCGTCATCCAGGTGCGCAAGTCCTGTTAATCACACCTCAGAGAAACGTCTTACATCTGCCTCTCACTCTCTTTGTTCCCATGTTGTCCCGAGCCATCATTATTTCTAACTTGACTATTGCGGTAGTCTCCTCATCTTTGCCCTGTGTTCATTTTGCTTCCCTTCCAAACCATTCTCCAGATTAAAGCCAAAGTTATGTGTAGAAGTATGGACACACACACACACACACACACAATATGATCATGTTACGATCTTGCCTCAAATCCTGCCATGGCTTCCTATTCATCCCACCAGAATACTGTTCCAAGTCCCTAAGGTGGCGTGTGTACCCTCAGTGCTCTGGCTCCTGCCTACCTCTCCAGCATTATCTCACAACCCCCTCTCTTTTACCGTGAGCACTTCCCGTTCTATTTCTCACTTTGGAACCTTTGCCTGTGTCCTCTGCCTGGAAGACACTATCACTTTGACCTATCCTTTTGTCTGTCTGATACTACGTAGTGCTTCTCTCATTTTAAAATGCACGCAAATAACTTGAGGATCTTGTTAAAATGCAATTAAGCAAGCCCAGAGGCAATAAGGTAAGCCGGAAGTGGCACATCCAAAATCAAACACAAGGAATTGAAAGAACAAGCAAGCTGCAGGTAACCCAGACCCCGTTACCCACTACTGTTGCATCAGCATGTCTCCCGCAAATCATCCCTGTGGCTACACGGTGGAGTGAGAGGTCCTTTAGGACAAACCGATGGAAAAGGAAAAGTCAGCTTGGTTCACCAATGGGTGGGCTCAGTATGTGTGTACAAGCCAGGTATGGGTGGTGTCTTCACTAGAGCCCTACTCAGAGGTGGTGAGGGCAGAGTCTCCTGATGGGCAGAGCTTTGGATGGCGCACCTGGTCATCCATTTTGTGTGGAAAGCTGAGTGGCCCAAGTGGCCCGTGGACTCATGTGTAGTAGCGACAATCTCATACGTCATTGGTTGTGCTACCGCACACATTTTGGAAGGTGATTTAGTTGGACCCAGCAGTGTACATACCCTTCGACCCAGGAATTCCAGTTCTAGCAGAAAACACCCACCATGAAAGAGGCAAAGTAGACAAAATGGCATTTGACATTAGCCACCTCTGTCCCTGGTCACTCCACTGCTGACACAATGGATGTGGGAAGGGCCAGGGGGGCAGGGGTGGGCCCTGGGCATCCATGTAGCTGCTGCTGAATGTCCAACGGCCCCCAATACAGACTAAAGCTAGTCCCCAGTTTGGCAGCATCCTTCCAGGAGACCAATTCGCCACTTGGTGGCAAGCTGACAGCATCGAACACTTCTACCCTGGAAGGAGCTGTGATTTATTTTAACAGGAAGAGACGCATATCTTGGGTGAAGGTTTGCTGTGCCTGCCTCCAGGACCTCAGCCATCACCACTACCTAAGGGCTTACTTAGTATTAAATCTGTTCTCGTAAGATCCCACATAACATCACCTCAGAACAATTTACAGCAAATACTGTCACCTGCTTTGCAGCAGGGTGGGGTAAGCGTGAGATATGGGATCCAATGGGCATATCACATCTGTACCACTCAGAAGCGCCTGGGCAATGGAATGACCTAGAGAGGGTACAACTGGCATGCCATCTGGAAGGCTTGTGGGATGGAACGCCATCCTCCCAGATGCAGGATACTCGCAATTAAAGGGCTATATGTGATGTCTCCAGTGGACAGTTAACAAACCGGCATAAAATACCTGAACATTTACAGCAGATTATGGTTAATATCCCTTGTATATAAGAAAATTCTTCAAATTAGTAAGAAAGTAAAAAACCTAATAGAAACTAGAGAACAGAAGAATAAAAATATTCACTAAATCTATAGCAAGATGGAATATCTCACAATAACAGAAGAAATGCCAATTATGAACTGAAATTCCCCCCAGATATTTGAAAAATGCCAAGTGTGGATGGTACTCAGTGCTGGCAAAGGATATGGGGAAACAGACACTCTCTCATACACGATTCATTGTATTACTGCACATTTTGGAAGCCAGTTTAGTTGGACCTAGTAGCATGCACACCCTCCAACCCAGGAATTCCAGTTCTCAGAATTTGTGCAGCAGATATACTTGCTCAAATGTGCAAAGATAAAGCCTCCTTGTAATAGTGAAAAATGGAAAACAATGTAAACTTAGGACAGTTTAATAAATTATGACAATAATAAAAATAGTTAACATTTATTGAGAACTTACTAGCTGCCAGGTGCTGTTCTAAGCACACCTATTAGCTGATTGAATCCGCACAGCAATCCCCAGAGAGATACTACTATTTTGTCCATTTCACAGGTGAGGCAGTTGAGGCACAAAGCACCTAAGTAACTTGAGAAAAGCAAATTTCGAAGTAATATGAATAGTTTGATTTCACTTTCTAGATTCATGTACGTACATATATTTCATATACGCATGGGAAAATTCTGTATGGATACAGAGGAATCTGGTAATAGTTAACTCTGAAAAGTGAAAATTGGGAAGGAGAATTTTCGCTTTTACTTTATACAATTCTGTGGTTTTGACTTTTAAAAAATAAGCATTCGCTTCATAATTTAAAACCCTGGTGACGCAGTGGTTGAGAGTCCGCCTGCCGATGCAGGGGACGCGGGTTCGTGCCCCGGTCCGGGAAGATTCCACATGCCGCGGAGCGGCTGGGCCCGTGAGCCATGGCTGCTGAGCCTGCGCGTCCGGAGCCTGTGCTCCGCAACGGGAGAGGCCACAACAGTGAGAGGCCCGCGTACCACAAAAAAAAAAAAAAAAAAATTAACACCTAAAAACACACCTGAACGCATTATATCTACATGATTTAGTTCCATTTCAGATTAAAGAAGGTTCTTGTTGCTGGCTGTAAGAAGGAATTTTATTCCGGTGGGTCGCCCCCAGGGCAGGGAAAAGTGTACATTGTGTAAGAACTAGATTGAGATTGACCTTTCAAATTGGCCTAAGGGAGGAGGAAAGTGAGGGTAACAGAGGGAGGTAGGGAAATAAACGACTGAGAGCGCAGGCAAACAAGATTTGATGGAAGGAACGCAGACAGAGAGCAGACCAGAATCACCCCTCGGGGCTGCCCTCTGTCCTGCTGGTCACGCTCCCATGGGAGCATCCCGGCCCCTGGCTCAGGTGGACACAACAGCAGGTGCTTTAGGGGCAACTCCACAACATTCGGCCAATTATTCTGGCGTAATGTCTCATTCTAAGGAGTCAGATGAACTTGTTTTCTTTGTGAATGGAAGGAAGGTAAGTTTATCACGCTGTAGTTTCTAAATTTATGTAGAGAAAGAAACCATGGTAGCAAGAAGGTATTAGGTTTAGGTGACCAGCGTGTGAACTGGTGATTGACTCAGTGACCATGGCACTCTATCAATCTGTAGGTCTCTGGGAGGAGGGGGTGGAATCTACTTGTAAAATGCATTAGGACTACTAGATGAAAAGCACTTGATTATATTGATGTCTTCAGACTACATTTGGTCATTGCATGCCAAATTAGGTTGTATTCATCTAAGTGTTAGGCATGGATTTCTCTTTATGACCATCTTCCCCATCTCTCTCTTCCTCCCCACTTCCTTCCTCCCCTCTGCCCCAAGCCACCCTCCCCCGACACACACAAATTAGAAGTGTAAAATCTTCAGATCATTTGCAAATAATTATAAAACTTTTGACCAGCAAGACTAGAAGAGAAAGCTAGGGATAAATTTTACAGTTAGTTTACCTTTTAATCTGTTACTTCTTTAAGTGGGCTTAAATCAGACCTTTGTCCTTAAATTAGGACAAAGGGCAAAATAATTTTCTGGTCCCACTTTTGTCTTGAGTTCTTGAGATTTAACTAAGACACAATCCACGAATGGAATGTGCACTTTGCTTTTCACTGTCTTTAACGCTGGGCCTGAAGGACAACCCAGCATCGTTGTTCTCAGTCCCACTGGCAGAGAGGAAGAGGCAGTTGAGGTTGAAACTGAGCATAATGGTCCCATGTGCGCCCACTCCACAGGTACAGAAATGGAGGCTCAGGGCAGCTATGTAATGTGCCCCAGATCACTCAGCTAATAGGCATCAGAGGGACATTGCTTCTCATCTTTCTGCTCCCAGAGTTTGTGCTGCTTCCCCTGGACCAAGTTTCCTCTCCTCAGGTGGTAGCAAGCCTTCTAGAATCCCTTCACCAACGGGAAGTGGCACTGAGTTGTGCAAATGTTTTCCCGTGGGTGCTGAAATAATGCTATTTGATTACTACTGCCAAGGTCTTGTTTTCTAACTTTGCAAATATGAGTGAAAAACAGGAGTATGTTTTTTAGGTAGTATTGAGAGTTAAAACCATTTTACTCAACTCTGTGAACTCAAGAATTTAAAAAGTTTATAATATTCAGTATTTCATAATCTTTTATTATTTTCCTGAAACCTGTGTTGTGTTAGAATGCAAATCCTTGTTGGTTATCCTCTGACACAAAGGCAAACATTTGGCCAAAATAAAGCCAAATACAATACAGTGTTACGTAATTTTATAATTGCAAAGAGTGATGTTTGATCAACTCAGGCAAACAAGATCAACAAGCATAGTTCGAATGATTCTTATTATTCAGAAATAACGGGCTACAGGTAAACTGCCTCAATCTATAGCATCATTTCCTCCGCAGGGGTCATTGAGAGAAATTCAGATCCTGAAGTAAATTTATTATTCCACCTGAGAAAACACTGTATCGTTTTGTTTGTTTGGGAAATCAAAGCTAATAAGAAACTCTGGAAACTTTGCAATCTCTCTTGCAAAGTTTAGAACTGTTTCTTCCTATCATGCTTCATTGCAAACATTTTTTTAAACCAGATTTATTGCTTGTTACATCATTTTACTGTGGGGCTGATTCACTGAATCAGTTTATTTAGCAATTAAATAATATTAAATAAGGCAACTGTGCCAACTTACACCAGCCCTAGCTTAGCTGACTCTACCACCTCCTCCCTCTTCTAATCAGTAGCTTAATAAGGCTGATCTGTATTCACAGGGATAGGCCTTGACTAGGAGATGAAATGTAAGCTTCTTTTTTTTTAAAATATATCTTTATAATGAAATTAGAACATTACCTAACACCGTACACAAAAATAAACTCCAGATGGATTAAAGACTTAAATGTAAGACCAGACACTATAAAACTTAGAGGAAAACATAGGAAGAACATTCTTTGACATAAACCACAGCAAGATCTTTTTTGACCCACCTTCTAGAGTAACAGAAATAAAAACAAAAATAAACAAATGGGACTTAATTGAACTTAAAAGCTTTTGCACAGCAAACGAAACCATAAACAAGACAAAAAGACAACCCTCAGAATGGGAGAAAATATTTGCAAATGAAACAACAGACAAAGGATTAATCTCCAAAATATACAAACAGCTCATGGAGCTCAATATCAAAAACACAAACAATCCAATTTAAAAATGGGCGGAAGACCTAAATAGGCATTACAAACATTTCGATTGTAGGTAGGATTAAAGTAAGTGGCTTGTCTTGCAAATGGAATGGTATAAAACAATGGTTCCTGAACTTAATCAAGGATAATGATTACCTGGAGATATTGTTTAAAATGTGGAAGTTTTTGAGCCCCATTCCCTGACACCTGATTCATTCTGCGAAACGTAAGTTCATGGGGGCCCTCAGCCTCTTGGTCAGTATCACGTATAGCTGAGGGTCCTGCCGTGGTCTCCAGGGCCAGCCGCCAGGTCAGCTGTGAGCATGTGATCACTGTCTGCACAGACCCTCTATGGAACTGAGGGTTGACCAGTGAGAGCTCTGGAGAGCTGGGGTCTGCCTGAATTCACCAGAGTTGAGCCCCAGACTGTGGCTGACAGTCCGGCCTCCTGGAGGCTGTTCTGACTGATTCCTAACCTTCAATCACAGTGTAAAGACAGGTGCCCCTGTAGACTTGTCTTGGGGCAGGTTTGGAGACCAGAAAACACATCTATACCTGCAATCAGGCAAGAAGTGAAAGCCACCATCAAGAGAAGGACCCTGAGAGACATTGATTTTTTTTTTTGCTTGTTTCAATACCAAAAAAAAGTGTGAAAAGTGCCCTTAGAAACTCAACAGGCAGCAGTACCTTGTTCGTGTACCTTCTTTCCACTTTGACATTTTCACATTCTTGTGACTGTATAAAGGTGTCATGACAGCGTTGGGGTGTGTCCCACAACCATGCAGAAAACCAGCTCTAATTCACTACATCCCCTCTGCTCATTCCATCATCGATTTATGAATGAATTGAAAGTTCAGGCATTTTGTGTGGGATGGCTATAGATTTCTTTTTCTTTTTTTAGGCCAAGCACCCAAAGTTGTGTTACATTCTCTTCCAATTATCCTATGTTTCCTTGTTTAAAACAAGTGGTACTGGGGAGGCTCCAATTATATTAGAAATTTTCCATTTTCGATGGTTTGTGTGCCTTTTAGATACTTTCTCCTTTCCTGTCTTTGTGTGAATTAAAAAAAGAGAGACACCCCAGGAGAGATCTAAAAGCCTGCTCTCACCCTTCCTAATAACCCTCCTGTAGACAGATGACCATATTCAGGGTCAAACTCAAGTTCTCTCCTCCTCTCGAGAGGTACAATGAATTTCATGTGCATTCAAAAGCCTGAACGTTTAGGGGAAATGCTCAATTATCCTCATCATTTATTCAACCAGTATCTATCAAGCTTCCCCTGTCCTAGGCACTGGGAACCAAAGTTATCTGCCCTCGTGGAGTTTACACTCTACTGAAGTTATTGAATGACTTGCCTTCAAGGTGGTCTCTTAACTTCCTCATATCCTCTGGGTCTTTATAAGATCACAGGTAACCTGGAGATTGTTTGAAGGGTGACGAATTTATTTGACCAGACATATAACAGCTGGCAAACTGAAAAGGGCATAGGAATAAACAGAGACCATTTCGACTCCAAAAATATTTTTCAACAAGATAGTTTGGAGGGGGAAATGGCTTTTTTAATTCCAAGTAACAGAATATTTATTTTTAGGTCTCCATACTCAAGTTCCAAATCATTTATGTAATGGCCCAGCTTTGATACATACTCAACTAATTGTATTCATATCAAAGTAATTACTATTATAATCATCTAAATACATTTTCCTTTTTCTTTTTTGGAAACTGCTGCTGTCACTGTGCCAATTCTTTTCAGCTTCCCTGTGTGAACTCTGAAGTCACTCCTCCATCACTGCCTGCCTGGTGCCCATCTGCTCTCTCGATGGGGCTGCTGCCACCACCTTAGAAGTCATAGGAAGCACCAAAACCAGGATTGATCTAGTTCAGGTAAGAGCATATGTTAATGAGTTCAGGATAGATATGGATCTAGGTGGCTCCTTTAGCTGTTCGGGCCATGGCTTATGGTTTCAGAGAACAAAGATAGCAGGCGAAAAAGTAAAACAGACAGCGAGAGGGAAGCAGCTGCATAGCACAGGGAGATCAGTTCAGTGCTTTGTGACCACCTAGAGGGGTGGGATAGGGAGGGTGGGAGGGAGACGCAAGAGGGAGGGGATATGGGGATATATGTATACGTATAGCTGATTCACTTTGTTATACAGCAGAAACTAACATACCATTGTAAAGCAATTATACTCCAATAAAGATGTAAAAAAAATATATATGGTAGGTGAAGGTCTCTGTCCCTTTCATAGGAAAAAATGGTAACCTTTTCTTAATTTCTTTTTTCATTCTGTGGCTTTCTTTATTATTATTTGAAGCTTATTACGCTTCCGTAAAAATGTACGGGCAAGGGGTGCAGAGGGAGTGACTCTCTGAGTCACTTCAGACCATCTAATTGCCTCAGGGAGGAATCCTTCCTGCAGGAAGGTTTTGGGACCTATGCACAAAGACAAGGAAATGCATATTTATCTTGTTTCCTATAACGAAATGGAAAAGACAAGGTTGCCTATTCTGTGTTTGTTCTGTATAAATGGCCAAGCTGCTAATTCTAGCCAGAAAAAAATACTTAAAAAAAAAAAAACACTTTTGTGACTAAGATATTTGCATTTGGCATGCTATGTGATAGTCTTTAGTCAAGACTATATATGTTGAATAAGTACTAAACCCTTTGGGGGCAAGGACTATGTCTCGTGTAAAGGACCCTCCCACACCATAAGGCACTGGTGTACCAGGAAGGTCGCTGGCAGACCACTGAGCCAGAGGCCAGGGGGAAGGAACCTCACCGGCCTTTTGTCCTTCTACTCCCACGAAGCCCCTCACACCATCAGAGACACGCAGCTGGGCGCATTCGTCTCAAAGCTGAGTTTGTGTGGGATTTTTAAACTCAGGTACTCAGCTGCATGAGTACAAATGTCCAACAATGAATGAAACACCAGGTAACCCTTTAGTGGAAATAAGAAGAAAAGCTGGAGCTCTCTCTATGGACAGAAGACTTTACAACAAATCCCTCGATTCAATTTTTTTCCCCAATTGGTAGCAGAATGAGAGGGAGAACAAAATAAAAGCAGATAATCTCAATGTCTGTGGTCTTGGTTGAATCCAAACTGTGCCCTTGAAGTCATGTCCCGGGTTAACTTCGAGGACTTCCTCCCCAGCGACATCAATGGACTCTCTCCCCAGAAAGCATCCCTTGGTATCTTACATGTGAATAATCACAGCACTTCCAGCCTATACCTGCCGGGCCCGTGCCGACCTTCAGTTGCACCAGTCGGAGCCTCTGCCTCATTTCTGAGAGCTTCCTACCCCTCAGCTTTCAGGCTGGGTGCTCTGTGTTCTCTGCTTTTAGAAAAGGATTGCTAAAGGCCAGGGTACCCATTGCGAGTTCTGCACCCCAGGCATGGTGACGAGCACCTTCACTCTCCTAAGGAACCACCCAGAGCCCCACCACAGCAGTCAATGGGAAGCAGTCAATGGGAAGCTTGGATGGTGAGTCCCAAACCTCTACACTGTAGAACGAGTACCATCCTTGACAAGATGAGCAGGACACTCAAGAATTTCCCTCCAAGGAATCAGGCCAAAGGACTTGGCAAAGATTGACTCGTTGATCTCTGTGACCCACTTCTCTCAAGCTGTGTTGGCAAATATTATCCATCCCTATTTAGCAGGAGGGGAAACTGAGGCAGCCAGCCAAGAAGTAAAGTGAATTTTCCACATGACTGTTACATTCTTGGCATCATATCAATTGTTTCTGCTCACTTTAACATAATGTATGTTTGGGAAGCACATGTTTATGGAAACAGTCTTTGCACGGGTGATTTTGATGCAGTTGCAATGTTATTGGAATGGTGTTTGGAAATATTAGGCCTTTAAAAATCTTTTAATTATGTACTTAGCGTCAGCCAAAAGAAGCAATGAACTTTTGTTTGCTTTACGTTTTGTTGTGGCTGTAGCTGCTACAGTTGTTATTTAAGTATTATTAACGCTTATGAAGTTATAGACTCTTAGGGATCAGAAGAAACTCCCTATGACTCATCAACTTGTACTCAATTGAAAAAAGCCTTAAGACTTTTAAAGCAGTGTTTCCCCTTTTGCCATTTTGGAAACTTTCAAATTCTTATTAAATTGCATATATGCCTGTCACGTTGTTTTCTAACTTTGATACTATTATTTGCAAATCAGATAAACATTACCTTCTGTCTGTATGTATGTCATTGATTAAAATACTGAATAGAATAAGCCAAGCGAGAACTATGAGAAAATTAATCAACACTGTTGACACTGGACTTGTTCACTCAAGTACAAACCCTTCTGGGGTATCATGCATTTACATTTCTTCATCGCCTCCACAGAGGGAGCACAGCCAGCATCAAATGCCTCATAAAACCCCCGCGCACTGTGTCTACAGCACTGACCAGCTTCTCAGTGTAGAAATCTTCTCTCAAGGGACTTCCCTGGTGGTGCAGTGGTTAAGAATACTCCTGACAGTGCAGGGAACACAGGTTCGAGCCCTGGTCCGGGAAGATCCCACATGCTGCGGAGCAACTAAGCCCGTGCGCCACAACTACTGAGCCTGAGCTCTAGAGCCCGTGAGCCACAACTACTGAGCCCACGTGCCACAACTACTGAGCCGACGAGCCACAACTACTGAAGCCCAGCACCTAGAGCCCGTGCTCCGCAACAAGAGAAGTCACAGCAATGAGAAGCCCGCACACCGCAACGAAGAGTAGCCCCTGCTCGCTGCAACTAGAGAAAGCCCGTGCACAGCAACAAACACCCAATGCAGCCAAAAATAAATAAATAAATTTATTTAAAAAAAAAAAAAAAGAAAGAAAGAAATCTTCTCTCAAAAGGGAAAGAGGCTAGTTTTCTTCAGTATTCACTCTCCTCTTAGGGACCACTTCTCAAGGCCCCCTCATCAATAACCCATTCCAGAATAGATGCAGAAAGTTGTCCGAGAACAAAGTCAACCTCATCAGCGTGCATTTTTTCGAGGACCAGGATCAATGGTTGCCTGTCTCCCAGGCTCCAGCTCTGCTCTGGTTTCCTGTGATGTCCCAAAACACTACTGACCATGGTTTCACGATCTCATCTATAAATTCAAGGTCATGGGACAAAGTTCACCTTGATCGATCTGACCACTTGAACAGATCTAAAGAAGCTAAGTGCTGTCTTAAAATCTCCACGCGTGGTGGGCATCACATCTTTTTAAATGTGCTTATCTGATGCTTTTGGTTTACCAAGTATTCCTCTGGTGAGAAATACGGAAGCAAAACTAGGAATAAAATAGTTGTGCCTTCTCTCTGACACTTGTCAATATTACTCTAGCTTCATTGAGCAGTATATTTGTTCTTTGATTGATACATCTTATGTTCGATAGCATTTCCCACAAAAGTTCTCTCTGTCTGGCACTTAGCCAACTTGGCACTGCTCTGATTCACACTTCTGCCTTTGGCGTCAGTTTGCCCCATTACTTCCATAATTTGTTCACGTCCTTTCTTTGTCTTTGCCTAGCAGAGAACAATCTGGTTACAGTGCCCCCCGCACCCACAGTGCTTATTTCTTCTTCATTTACAGTTACATCCTCCAAATTTCATTTCTGAGAGCTTCCTGGGCATTTTATGCTATATTTCCTTTTTACAGTTGCTGGTAAATGGGAGAAGAGCCATCACTGCTCTGTACTTTCTGAAACGGACTTCTGAGAAGCCTATAGCCCTGAATAACCCTGAATAAGCCCTGAATAACAACACCCACCCTTGTCTTTCTCTTGTTATGAACCCAAAGATGTTCTACCTAAACATTCTGTCACTCTCCTATCACAGCCTTTGTGGTTGGCTCGACAGCCATTCCCCTCATTTATTCCTCTCACTTTTTGAGCCACGCAGGCATTTTTTAGGGCTTCTTCTTTAAAAGAGGTAGAGCTTCTCAAACCTGGGTAATTGAAGGATCCCTTCCCAGCTATATTCTCCCTCTGTTTAAGTTTTGTGATTTGCTTTAGGGAGGCCCCATCCGTACCTTTCGTTGGGCCAAGAGCCTTGTGTTGTTCAAACCCCGCTGGGAGCAAGCTTCTGGTTCAAGCGGTAGGATGGGTTTGGAGGCACGAAGACAACCCCTGTTGGGGCCGCAGCGGATGCTGAAACTATATGCTCAGATCAAGGAAGCTGTATGCAATAAGCCAGAAGTAGAAGTCTCAGCCCCAAAACTAAGTGGCTAGAGGCAGATATCAAAGGTAAAGCAATTATACTCCAATAAAGATATTTAAAACAAAAAAGCCACGGAAAGCCAAGGATCAGAGGGTCAGGTATAAAAACACTAAGTTAGGGGGCTTCCCTGGTGGCGCAGTGGTTGAGAGTCTGCCTGCCGATGCAGGGGACACAGGTTCGTGCCCCAGTCCAGGAAGACCCCACATGCCGCAGAGCGGCTGGGCCCGTGAGCCATGGCCGCTGAGCCTGCGCGTCCAGAGCCTGTGCTCTGCAACGGGAGAGGCCACAACAGTGAGAGGCTTGCGTACCGCAAAAAAAAACCAAAACAAACAAACAAAAAACCCACTAAGTTAGGAAAATAAAAGCTGGGAATCTGCACAGTTACTTTTAGCAAGCACTGTGGCCCGTAGTGTGAGGTACGAGAGAGTCGTAGGTACATTTCTGTTTGTTTCTATTTGCATTCTCACCCAAATGGTCTCTACTCCCTTTCTTCCTGTGAAGTTCCTGGATTTCCACTCAAGTTTATATTTTATGATCATATGGTCCCGCCCTTTGTTAGTTTTCTTGTTTTTAACATTGCCAGGTACCACGTGGATCTCATCCCTCTAGGCTTTGGTGGTGTCCATTAGACAACAGTAGCATCATTGCACCAAAACTGCAAGTCTTCTTTCTTTATCACCCATAGTCTGTGCTTTAATATCTAGATGCCACCGTAACAGCTAACTTTTATTGAGAACTTTCTATGTACCGGGCGCTATTCTATGGTAGGTACTATATGCTGGCTGTGCAGATGATGAAACTGAGGTACAGAGTGGGTAAGTTACTGCCTGAGATCACGTCACTAGCAAGTGGAAGGGTCAAGATTGGAACTCAGGTAATCTGGTTGCAGCATCCACGTTCTTAACCACTCATCTGAATATGTTTATTTTCCTGAGGTCATTTTCCTTGTTATTTTCTCTGGAGAATTACCAGGACCTCTTTTATTATTATCACTTTTCCCCCCACTATAACCAGTGTCTTCTTTGGTTTCATATTGTGGGGTATCATCTATATAAGTTTTTAGTATTCTAATTTACTTAATTATTGCTCAAATGTATTCATGTTCCTTTCTACAAGCATCAGTGCCTACTGTGTTATGAGCAGTATGCCTATATGGTCTTTACACCTAGTGAGAATCAATCCAGACCAGAGGTTCTGATCCAGGGCCAATTAAAGTCTTTAAAGGGGTCTGTGAATGTGCAAAATGTGTGTGTATCCACATGTGATTTTGAGGAAACATTCACAGAACAGAACTATCATCAGATTCTCAAAGAGTCTATGACCACTTCCCATAAAGGTGAGAATCACTGGCCTAAAGAGACACAGAGCTAATTACAATACAGTGACATCCTGATCAGATCTAGGAGCCATTCCCGCAAACACGCTTTCCCAGCCTTTGTAAGAGATACTCCCTCTGTGTCTGGGTCAGTCCTTCCAATGTTACAAGATATCTTAATACCACCTAGTGACCTCCAAGAACTGTAAAGGGTCTGAGATTTTACCCTACTTACAAACTAACAAGTTAGCCTGACACAGTTTGATGGATGCTAGCAGAAGACACAAGACTCCTGGATCAGAGACAAAGGACTTTATTCTTCACAGCAACAGCAGAGCTAGATTATTAGAATTTATGCCCGCTTCCTGAGCCTCAATTCCGAAGGCAATATGAGTAGGGCCAGTGGACACCTGGATGTGCAAAGGGTTGCATTGCAGGAGAGGAACCCTGAGATTAGGGAACTCAAATCTTTGATAATGGATGGTAAGCCTGCCAGAAGGTGACGTTATCTTTAGTATACTGGACAGTAAGAATGTCTGCTAATTCCTCCATGGGAGACACTGCTTTATCTTCCAAAGCTGTTCACTATACCAACATCCTTAAAACGAGGGTCTGGAATCAGAAAACAGATCAGTGGTTTCTGGGGACAGGGAGTTGCTGGAGGGTTGATTCCAAAAGGGCACGGGGAGTTTGTGAGGGAGACAGAACTGTTTCATAGCTTGTTCGTGGTAGTGGATATACAATTGTTTGAGTTTGTCTAAACTTGCAGAACTGGACACTAAAAAGAGTGAATTTTACTGTATGTAAATAAAAAATAAATATTATAATTTTAAAAACAAGAACAAAAGAAATAAGAACGACAACAGAAGAAAGAGGGTCTGGAACAAAAACAGGCAGAGCCTCTGCTCACGAGATGGGCACATCTCTGGCACGTGACTTGTACCCTTGAAGACGTTTCCTCAGTCCTTTGCCCTTTCTCTTCACTGGTTTCCTACTCTGCCCCCTTCCACAGAGTGCAGTCCAGAAATGTGTCCTAAATGTCTTCTGATGACGCTAGTTCAATCTAGAAAAATTACTGACGCTAGTTCAATCTAGAAAAATTACTGGGATTTTGTAGACCCAGTAATTTTTTGGAGGGGAGAGGAGTCTTAGTTATGAATGAGGGAGACATTCCAAGGGCAGAGGAGTGAACTTTGGGTCGAATCATTGTATATTTCTTTCTACCCAGGCAATTATGCTGCTGTACTGGCTACAGACCCATCGTGGAGAGTGGGAAAAGTTTCAGTCCTGTGAGTATAAAACATCTGAGAGCTGCCGAGCCAGGACTTCTGGAGGAAACAGCAAAGCATCACACCCATTACGTGGAATTGGTTTTCAAGGAAAGCACAATACTGTGCATCAGAGACTCAGAGGTTTGCCATTTTGCCCTTCTCAATGAGGGTAACTAGATATTCTTCTCAGAAATACAGTCAGGGAGCGGCTTAATGGCTTTTTTGAAGGTGAAGTTTATAAACTAGCATGTTCTAAGTGAAAACAGATTATGCCATCTTCCTTACATCTAGCTTTGTGATAGGGAGAAACAGAAAAGAATCTATTTCTCACACTGTCATTTCAGCAGCACGTTTTGTGGAGTCATAGCCAAAGTGAAACGTTTTTCTGAAATAACTGCGTGTGTTCTCTCTGAATGCGATTCCATCCTTGATTAGTACTAATGGTCTATGGGGAAGAGAGAAGCTGTTTCCATCTTTCATGCTGTGTGGAATCAATAGCCACTAAGTATACGTACCATCCATAGAGCTTCTGTTTCAGACCCTCTCATGCCTACTGCCTCCACATCCCTCTCCCTAAAAAACCTAGGATAAGTCGCTAAGAAAGACTATATAGAATTATTCATTTTAAAAACATAACCTTTTTCCTACAAATGTATAAACTGTAGAAGTTAAATATCCAGAGATGTTTGGATTCCTAAATTGTTAAGAAGAATGTGGAAAAGTGAGAAAGCGTTATGATGATGCCAAAGGGGGATGTGCAAGGAAATATGTCTAAAGGAAAGATTAAAGAATGGATTAAAGTCCTGCATTGGTGTCATCACAGACTGGGCGCTCAGCTCACGTCTCCAAGCTCCTTCCATGCCCCAAAGAGCTGTCCTTGGCCACCACACAGGCCTGGGGGTGAGCCCCTGGTTGTACCCCTGCCCTCTCTGGGAGGAGGGACCAGAGCAGGGGCCAACATGGGCCCTGGAAGTGGGTTTGGGGCCTTGGCAGCAGGGAATTCGGAGGTTGTGTGTGTCCGTGGCTTGTGGCTGGAAGGTGGGGTACCGGCTGTGAGTGCAATGTCCCTTTGGTCCCAAGGACCCTTGCCCCTTGGGGATGGGTGTGGCAAGAAGGGGCCAGAGTTGGGACCCAGAGTGCAGTCCCGACAATCTGAGACTAAGGACGGTGTTGGGAATGGACTCCTTAAGCCACATTTGATACTCCTGACATCAACAGAAATATAAAGAAGAGTGGACTCCAGGATGGTAGTTCATATACACAAAAAATAATGTTACAGGAAATGGAATAAAGTGCTTAATCTCACCATTCCTCACTCTTCAGCTATAATTTTCTTTACATCACCTCCCTGCAAAGTGTCAACTAACCATGTTTAGTCCCTGTTAGAACGGGTAGACTTCCCTGGAACTGTAATAGCCAACAGACAGAACTGGATTCAGTGGTTCCCCAGGCCAACTCTGGTTTAGAAAGCCATTTCTAATTTTGTCTGAGACCCGCTTTCCTGTAATGTCCACATATGGGATAATGTTGGGCAAATCCGTGCCTCATTTATGAGACAGCCTTTCCCATAGATGCAGCCAGTTCTCATCCCCTCTATCCTTATGCACTCACCCTCCTTGTCCCCTTTCCTTTTTCTTTTTTTCCCCACCCTGGCATCCATTCCTTGTCCCCTTTCTAGCTGAGTTATTGTCATACATTTTTCTAACGTCTCTTCCTTCCTGAGACTCCAGGTAACGTCTCCATAAATGCTTCCTGAATCCTCTCCTACCGCTGCTCTCTCTGGACCCTTCCCTCCCATACCTAATCCTGAGCTCACTATAACCTCCACTCTTACTCTGCTGAACCAGCCCCTCTCCTGCCTTCCATGCTTATGGTAAATGGTACCATCATTGTGTGCTTTTTCTCACCCAGAACCAAGGCCTGATGATTTTAACATGCACTAGCCCTCAAGCTCATCTGTCGCTTTTCCTCCGCACACACGCTGCCCTAATCCAGACCATCTTCATTTACACTGAGATCATTACACAACTTCTGCACCTGGTTACCTTCCTTCCCACACCTCCCACACAACGCAACTCACAGCAGGGTCCTCACATTTCCCAGAATTCCTTTCGAAGCTTTTAAAAAATGTGATGGCCTAGGATTTCCCTCAGTTTTACTGGATTGGAACCTCGTGCGGAGTAGCCTGGGAATAGCTCAGAATTTTTACAAAACTCCCCAGGTGACAAACGCAACCAGTCTGCAGGTCCGGAATCAGGAACCACTGCATACTGTAGCTCAAGAAACCTTCCAGAACTATCAGTTCAGAGATGCTGAGTGGCTCCCACTGGCCCCAAATGCTGTCTCAAAACTGAAGCCCGCCTTTGAAGACGCTCCACAGTCTGTCTGCTCTGACCCCTCACACCGCCTCCTTCTAATCACTTCCCTGTGGTCAAAGCCACCGACTTGGTTTCTTCCTAACACCTTGTGGACAGCCTCCCAATCTGGGTCTGGGCTGGCTCCATTCCCTCCTCGCCCCTCTTCCAGGAAGCCTCTGCAACCACTGTTCCCTGACCTCCGGGGAGCCTGCCTCTGGACCCCTCTTCTGATGCGTGGCTTCTGTTGGCCCTAATTGTAGTTCATCTTGCTCCAGCCAGGCCCTGTGCTTGGCACAGGACAATTGCTTGACAGATGCTCCTCTTGTCAGAGTAAAACTGAGGGACTGGTCTGTCCCTCACTGCCATGTATCCCGAGCCCAGTCCAGGGCCTTTCAAACAGGAGAGGCTCAGTACTTGGCTGTTAATGACCGTGGTGCTTATCAAACTTTGACTTTTTTTTTTTAATCAAAAGATTAAAACACTAATTTTTCTTCTTAAAGTTTGTACCAAATTGTGTAAAAAAGAAGACCTGCAGCCCTTGGACTCAACCCAGGAACTTATAGTTCCACCTGAACTAATGGTATGTTCTTTTCTCCTGATTTATTTCTCTTTTTATGTCAACTCTAAGGGAGTAAACAGTCCATCAGCTCATTCCCAGGTGACACTTTCCAGCATCTTTAACTCAGATATCTTAACGTGAATGTCGAAAGGAAAATGTAAAACATCTTCAAAGAAAAACACTCTCTTCCTTATAACTTGTTTCTTTGGTTTTTGCCCCACTAAAAATAAAGCCAAAGTGAACAAGGATTTACTATCTATCATAGGAAATTTTACTTACTCAAAATGTTCATAGACTTAATATCAAATTATCCCATGGGTACCTTTGTACTACCGTCACCTTCAGGAAACTGTGGAAGGCATTCCTCCCTGCCCTGCCCCTGGGTGGACCCACCTTGTCCATGACCTTTCATCTAGTAGAACTCATCTCCTTCTGTGTCCAAAGCAGGACAGTCAGAGTCTGTTTTGGCACACAGGCATCTTTATTAAAATCCAGAGAAAACCCAGGGTACAAACTGTAAGCAGGGGAGGGCAGTTACCAGCTCCCTGTATCACTTACCTGACAGCCTGGCACAGGTTTAAAGCATTTTCTTTTCTTTTTAAAAACCTGTTCCTCCAGGCATCTCTTGGACTCTATGGGGAGCATCCCATACGTCGGCACTTTGCTAGGCCCTTGGGATACAGAAATGATACACTGCCTGTCTCTCAGAAGCTCAGTCGCATGGAAGAGTCAGACAGATGTGCCCACAACAATTAATGATAGAAGGCCAAGAGGGCTGTATGGAGACCTAGGAACCGGGGCTGGGAGTGGAGCAGAGAGCAAGAGGTGGGAGAGGGTGGACATCCAGAGAGACTTTGCCAAAGCGCCAAGCTTGAGCTGAAACTTGAATTATCAATAGAAGTTATCAAGAAGTAGGAAGGGGAAATGAATGGGACACGGAGAGGGAATTCTAGGTAAAGTAAAAATCACGTGTATTGGCTAGTGGCTTTGTGGAACTCAGAGCTTTCAGGAAAAACCAACAATCCCAAATGATGAGGGCATCGCCTGTTGGAGGGTTCACTGTAACCCCCACCCCTACCCCAAAGTGTGGGACTGGAAAGGGCAGAGAAGGGCAGATCCTGATGGGCCTTTAGTGCAGATCTAAAGAATATAAATATTTTGCGCAGGTAATGGAGAGTCATGAAAGGATTTCAATAAAGGATATTTACCGTTTGGAAAGATTACTCTGGCTGTTGTATGGGGTAAATATTGGAAGGGGTCACAAGTGAATGCAGGGTGACAGGTGGGTATCACACAGCCCAGGAGAGGGACAATGGTGTCTAGGATTAGGGTGCTGGTGGTGGAGGTGGAGAGAGAGGGCAGACGGGAGAGAGGGTTAAGAGGCAAAATCAATAGGGTTTGGTGGAGAATTGGGATTGAAGAGTTTGAGTTTTGTATTATTTATTAGTGGAAGAAGCTTGAAGATTGATGGGAAGAATACAAGTAAAAGGGAGAAGCTGAAAACTTCAGAGATGGAAGGGGTGGGTCGAAAGCATAGACTGAGGAATGCCTTCTCTATTTCTTTCAGAAAACTTTCACTAACAGTCTTCTCAAGTCTGGGGAGGAATCCCCCTGTGCTCCCTAGAGCTCTGTCCTTATCCTGTAGGGTATCTTCTGCCAGACTGACATCACCTATGTACTCACTAGGTTGTGAGCACAAGCCACCTGTGAGGAGAATGTGGCATTCACTGCTGTGTCACCATTGCCCTGCAGGGCATCTCAGTTTTTTGGTCTCAAGACTGCTTAAGCCCTTAAAAAATGACTGAGGGCCCTAAAGAGCCTTTGTTTATGTGGGTTATATCTATTAACATTTGAAGTATGTGAAATTAAAACTGGGAATTTTTTGTCTTGTTGTTTTTTGTTTGTTTTTTGCGGTACACGGGCCTCTCACTGCTGTGGCCTCTCCCCTTGTGGAGCACAGGCTCCGGACGCGCAGGCTCAGCGGCCGTGGCTCACGGGCCTAGCCGCTCCACGGCATGTGGGATCTTCCCAGACCGGGGCACGAACCTGTGTCCCCTGCATCGGCAGGCAGACTCTCAACCACCCCGTCACCAGGGAAGCCTTTTATTATTTTTTTTTAATAAATTATTTATTTATTTATTTTTGGCTGTGTTGGGTCTTTGTTGCTGCGCACGGGCTTTCTCTAGTTGCAGCGAGCAAGGGCTACTCTTCGTTGTGGTGCGCGGGCTTCTTATTGCGGTGGCTTCTGTTGGTGAGGAGCATGGGCTCTAGGCATGCAGGCTCAGTAGTTGTGGCTCTTGGGCTGTAGAGTGCCAGCTCAGTAGTTGTGGCGCACAGGCACGTGGGATCTTCCCGGACCAGGGCTCAAACCCATGTCCCCTGCATTGGCATGTGGATTCTTAACCACTG
This sequence comes from Delphinus delphis, assembly GCF_949987515.2. Classification (NCBI taxonomy): domain Eukaryota; kingdom Metazoa; phylum Chordata; class Mammalia; order Artiodactyla; family Delphinidae; genus Delphinus; species Delphinus delphis. Next base: position 34,871,978 of record NC_082689.1, on the reverse strand, counting down.
CGCCACCAGGGAAGTCCAACACAGATACACTATTGATACTATGTATAAGATAGATAACTAATGAGAACCTACTGTATAGCACAGGGAACTCTACTCAATGCTCTGTGGTGACCTAAATGGGAAGGAAATCCAAAAAAAGAGGGGATATATGTATACGTATAGCTTATTCACTTTGCTGTACAGTAGAAACTAACACAAATTGTAAAGCAACTGTACTTCAATAAAAATTTTTAAAAAAAGAAAATAAGGGCTTCCCTGGTGGCGCAGTGGTTGAGAGTCCGCCTGCCGATGCAGGGGACGCGGGTTCGTGCCCCGGTCCGGGAAGATCCCACATACCGCGGAGCGGCTGGGCCCGTGAGCCATGGCCGCTGAGCCTGCGCGTCCGGAGCCTGTGCACTGCACTGGGAGACCCCACAACAGTGAGAGGCCCGCGTACCCAAACAAAAAAAAAAAAAAAAAAATTGTCAAAAAAAAAGAAAATAACATGGGTGAACACATTGCACATTAGCATGAATAACATATGGTTCATGAAGAATAACTCTATCTTTCCAAAGAGAAATCAGTGAGAAGAGTGGCATTGTTTTACAATTTTTGCAAAGCTCTTTAATACTGGCTTAAAAGACAGCTGGATTTGCGTATCTGCTTCTACATTCAGCCTGTTGCTGTACCACACATGATGCAACCTTTGGAAAGCTCCAGTGTAACTCGTGAGAGAATGAGAAGGAAGAGGGTAAATATTACTATAAAATAGTTTTGACCTTGGAACCCCTGAAAGGAATCCATGGACTATCCTCTGAGAACCACTGGCCCAACCTGGTGAGACAAGCGTACAGATTGTTTCATTAACTGGAGCTTTTAATCAGTTCCCAGAAACTTCCATCTCTCTGTCATTCTTTCCGACAAAACACATAACTTAAGACAAGATTTACAGAATTCTTATGAAAAGAAATTCTCTTTTAGCCAATCTGCCTTTACTGTTCAATTTCCATCACTTTAGTCAGTTAAGCAACTTCCACCATGATTTTTGTTCAGTGTTGAAATTATTCAGTGTGAAATGATTTATGGAAACACAGAACTCCACCCAAAGATCTGCCCTTTTGATGGCTCCCACAAAGAGCAAAACAGTTTTGCATAAAATATTTTTATAAAGGTATCATCAAATTTAATTTCAAATAAATTAATTCAATTCCCTTGAGAAATGGTTTCCTTAATTTTTTTAACTAGCGAAAGTTGTTTAAACCATGGTTTTTCCAGATGTATGGAACCATTTCAACTTTAGAGAACTCCAGGCAGGGAGCCTGGTGCCCTCGGGCTCATGGTTCTGCTCACATTAACCATCGGTGTCTCCTTGACTAGGTCACATCCCCTCTTTGAGCCTCATTGTTATTCCCGTCTATAAAACTAGACCAGTGGTTCTCAGATTCACTCATGTGCAGGAGCAAGCAGAAGTCCAGGGCTTTTCCTTGAACACCATTTTCTTTGCTGAACATCATAAAATAGTGGCAAATTTAGTTAGGCTGAGTGGAATAGGAACTATTTCAGACTTAGAAAATATGACTTATTATATGGTCCCTGTACCAGGTCAAAACAGGAAGCATAGAAGTCCATTAAAAAAAAGAAAAAGGAAAAGAAACGGTCACCCAATTAAGCATGATCTACTCTTTGCAAATTACCCTCATAAATATTTACTTGTTCTTTCCATCTTATTGTCAGCTCTCACTTGCAGTGCCGTTGCCTTTACAGAAACGAAATGGGAGGAAAACTTTAACAAAATTCTGCTCTTTACTTCTGCTAACTGAGAAAAGTCCAACTTTCCGCTGTAGCTGTAAAACCCCTCAATCTTGCTTGGGAAACAATGATGGTCGGTGAAAGGAAGGTCCTTATTGGCTTTAAAAAGTCTGACATTCTGTTCTTTTACCATGTTTCAACACACAGCCAGCCTCACCTCACAGAAGTATGGCCTCTGAGAACCAAAGTAGCTTCTAGTCAAATCCCTAATTTGCAGATAAAATCAAGCCTAGAGACTCACTGAGATTTTCCTACATTCGCCTGGCTCCCTAGTGGTCAGTCAGGGCTTAGAACCTGGGTCTCCCATTTCCTGATGGACTCAGTGTTCTGGCACTTTGCAAGCCTGCCTGATGATAAATAGCACACATTCCCAGCACACATACAGTTAATTCTCTGTTGATGTTCTGTTATCATTTGTAACTTAGCCAGCAATTATTTCTTCGGTTGAGAAGTTGACATTAGAAATCTCATCCCTGGCACATAAGATTCTTGTTTGTTTATAAGATAAGATTTAATTAAAATCCACTTAGTTTTTTTTTTTTAAACTAGAAGAGATGGAAAAATAAATATGCAAAGCAGTGAATTTAATTGTGAAGTGATTAGGCTACTGTTCTATGAGTATCTGTCTTTGTTTTGTTATCCATGGTGGGTTCCATTAAATCTTGTTCAGTTTGTAAGCTCTAATGAAGGCCGTGTGTTTGTCATTGACACCAGCATTAAGTCTGAATTTATCTGTTGCTGAGATTGGCAAAAGAGCCCAAAAAGAAATGTCTGGCTTTCTATGGGGAGAGGACCCCCTGGATCACCCTAGGAACCATAAATGACCTCTGGGACTGAAAATGAAGGACCCTAAAGCTCCCCTTGTGGGGAACACTTGTGATGGTGACAGCAATGACACCACAGTTCCTACTTTGATTGAAAATCAAAATTAATGAAAGAAGATGTGTCACAGCATCTGCTCACAAATCAAAATACATACCTGGCGATTCAAACTCACTCTTTTGCCCAACTAATAGCCAGCTTGTTATATAATTAAAATCTCTGGCTTCTAAAGAGCAATTCCACCTCAGTCCAAATCTAGAATGTGGTCGAAAACAAGCCTCATCTGTCACAGTTTTATTTCACTTTGCTTATTAGGCCTATGATAATTGCTTCTAGGTCACAGTGTTATTTGCAACATGAAATCTAGCTGGCTTCTTTCCCACTAATGATAATTCTCCTACCTGTAAGGGCCTGATACAAAGTTTAAGGAAATGTTCCATCCAATTCTTATCTCTCTTGCAAGGACGCTGGAATTATTTATAGTGACTAAGACAAAAGGTGTGTTCTCATTTATTGTAACGAGACCCTTACGTTACAGATGGTTCTGCTAAAGAAAGCTAAGGCTACTTGCCACTAACCAAATCACAGGATCATGAGGCTGGAAGAAATCATACTTTCCAGTGTGATGCTCAACCACATCTGATCTTTCAAAAATTCAGAAAATCCTGGTAAAGATGGTACATTGTCTCTCTTTTTTTTTTTAAACTGACTTTAAAAAATTTTTAATTTTATTTATTTTTTTATATAGCAGGTTCTTATTAGTTATCTATTTTATACATATCAGGGAATACATGTCAATCCCAATCTCCCAATTCATCCCACCCCCACCCCCACCCCCACCGCTTTCCCCCCTTGGTGTCCATATGTGTGTTCTCTACATCTGTGTCTCTATTTCTGCCCTGCAAACCGGTTCACCTGTACCATTTTTCTAGGTTCCACATATATGCGTTAATATACAATATTTGTTTTTCTCCTTCTGACTTACTTCACTCTGCATGACAGTCTCTAGATCCATCCATGTCTCTACAAATGACCCAATTTCATTTCTTTTTATGGATGAGTAATATTCCATTGTATATATGTGTCACATCTTCTTTATCGGTTCATCTGTCGATGGACACTTAGGTTGCTTCCATGTCCTGGCTATTGTAAATAGAGCTGCAATGAACATTGTGGTACATGACTCTTTTTGAATTATGGTTTTCTCAGGGTATATGCCCAGTAGTGGGATTGCTGGGTCGTATGGTAGTTCTAGTTTTAGTTTTTTAAGGAACCTCCATACTGTTCTCCATAGTGGCTGTATCAATTTACATTCCCACCAACAGTGCAAGAGGGTTCCCTTTTCTCCACACCCTCTTCAGCATTTGTTGTCTGTAGATTTTCTGTTGATGCCCATTCTTGTACATTTTCTCTTCAGACTCAGTTTTCTACACAGAGCTGTGGCTCAACAAATATTTGCTGATTCACCCAGAAACTCCTCTAGCTGCCCTAGCTACCTCCATTGTTCAAGCAGGCTTAGTGAGTTTCTCCCCTCCAGCAGCAGACGGCAACAGCGACCACATTCCCTGTTAAACAGCCCGTGGTGTTTTCACAGGTCAAAATAGTCACCAGGCACTCACTCCTTCAGCTTTCCCTTCTCCAAGCAGCCTGTCCCAAAGGTATCCAACAAGGAGAGGCTTTTTTTTTTTTAACTATTTAGAACTCAATTCTTTCTTTTTATTTTTTTGTACTCAATCCCATAGACCAATATTACTCTGTGAAAAGTACAGGTAAAATAAAATCATTTTAAAACACTCATTTGGGGGACTTCCCTGGTGGTGCAGTGGTTAAGAAGCCGCCTGCCAACGCAGGGGACACGGGTTCGAACCCTGGTCTGGGAACATCCCACATGCCGCGGAGCAACTAAGCCCGTGCACCACAACTACTGAGCCTGCGCTCTAGAGCCCGCGAGCCACAACTACTGAACCCTGCGCCTCGAGCCCATGCTCCGCAACGAGAGAAGCCACCGCAATGAGAAGCCCGCGCACCACAGTGAAGAGTAGCCCCCGCTCGCCGCAACTAAAGCCCACACGCAGCAACAAAGACCCAATGCAATCCCAAAACACTCATTTGTCTACTAATTGTATAGTTATTAAGCACTTACCATGTGCCAGGCACTGGGCTATATGCTGCTAAATAATGAAAAAGACATGATTTCTTCCCTAGGAACTCATCGTATTGTGGGAAAGATAGACGTAGAAAAAGAGCGGTAAGTGTGATACTATTTGGCTGTACCACTCGGCTTGCAGGATCTTAGATTGAACCCAGGCCCTAGGCCGTGAAAGCATGGAGTCCTAACCACTGGACCGCCAAGGAATTCCCAATATTTTCTTTTTCATCAGTGGAATCTTCCTCTACAATCTAAGGGATGCTTTCAAAATTGTACTGTTTTTGGATTAGCCCAGTTAAGGCGATTTTTAAATTTTAATGAAGGAGAATTTGGGGATTTTTAAGTGAGGAAAAGACAAAAATAAATAACCATTTTAAACACTGCATACATATGAAACAGAAATAGACTCACCGACATAGAGAACAGACTTGTGGTTGCCGAGGGGGAGGGGGTTGGGGGAGGGATGGAGTGGGGAGTTGGGGTTAGCAGGCGTAAGCTATTATATATGGAATGGATAAACAACTAGGTCCTACTGTATAGCACAGAGAACTATATTCAGTATCCTATGATAAACCATAATGGAAAAGAATATATAAAAAAGAATGTGTATATATATATATATATATGTACAACTGAATCCCTTTGCTATACAGCAGAAATTAATACAACATTGTAAATCAACTATACGTCAATTTTAAAAACAGAGCAAAAAAACCCCACACTGCATACATTAATTTTAAAGCTAGATATAAAGTTGCAAGTGCTAATCTAAAATAAATATCTTGTGTTTTTTATGCTCTTCTTAACGTTTTTTTCCTCAATTTTCTATTAATAAATGTTTGACTTTGCTAATAAGAAGACAGTGTGTTTTTAAATGTTGCTTTCTATCTTGTAGAAATGAGAATTAGAATGCAGAATTACTAATCAGATATGTACAGTAAGAGAAAGTCTACCTAATACACCTTTTCTGTCATTATTGTAGTCCTCTGGGAAACTGAAAATTGTAGTTTACACACACAAAACCCCAGCTGTTACTGCTGCTGATTTCACCTGTGGTTTCAGAACTGCTGAGTCAACTTCATGGTTCTGGCTCTTTAAGAGATTAACTCATTCTCTCAATCTTCACTCTGCCTTTGACCTTGGCTCATGTTGTAGTAAACATTCTTTGAAGTCTAAATAAATATCTGGTTTATAATTTCAAAGGCAGGGACCTCAACATGCACACATTCAGTGTCAAATCACAGTCATGTTAGAATGAGTCAAATAAGTTCATGTTCTGAGTTCAGAGTGCAATTTAACAGAAAGGTGGACAAGTGGACAGCTGTCTTCTTTCTAGATGAATCCTTAGACTCCTGAGCTGGGATACCTGTTCTAAATTAGCCTATTTGATATGTAAAACAGAACCTTATTAAAGAAAATTCTTCCCCAAAATGAATTCATCAGTCACATCTATTTATGTATTAGTCAAATGGTCTTAGCTCCAAGAAGTACTCAAAGAAAACCTTATTTAAAATGAGAGTTGCAGCATTTATTTCAGGTTCTTTTTAAAGAATCTTGCTTTCTGTCCAACTTCCCAAAATTAAAGCATGAGCTCCCTCTGCTGAGTGAATTATTGTATGAAACAGAATTTGTGCAGTGCCTGTGATGCCAGAAAATTCTTATAAACAAGCAATTATGAAGTGAAAAAAATATTTTCCTTTTTAAAAATCACGACTATAATATGGGATGGAATGGAAAGGTGGAGGAGAGTAATTTACAAGGTAAGAGATTCGTTAGTTGAGATTTTTCCCCCTAAACCTCACTCCTGCATGGTGACGCTTTATAACCACCATTGCTGGAATCACCAGGAAGTGTTTACAAGCCCCTCTTCTCACACCTACCCTACTACCTGGCTTTGGTTCTTCACAGCACTCAATCATATCTGAAATTACCGTCCTTATTTATTCATTGATCTGGTGATGGCTGTCTTCCCCTGCTAAAATGCTGGCTTCCTGTTAGAGAAGAACTTGTCTGCTCTCGGCCCTAGAACAGTGCCAGGCACACAGTAGGTGCACAGGAATATTTGTTAATGGGTGGAGGAAGAGAGGGAAGCAGGAAGTCAGGTTAGCACTTGCTGAAAGCGTCACCTAGGAATGTGACCCATTTAGAGAACAATTCCGTGCCAGTCATGTAGAACTGGATACAAATTAGTAGGAAATGAGAGAAAGAGAGAATTACTGAAGGCACAGGGAAAGGGTGTGGAATTCAGGCTTAACCTTAAAGATGGGGAGGGTTTGGTCAAGTTAGACAAGGAAGCAAGCAAGCATTGTGCTAGGCACTGGGATACAATGGTCTTTAAAAAAAAAAGGCATGGACGCCACCCTCACAAAACCTACAGTTTAAGCATGAAGATAGATGTCAAACAAATAATCACACAAACTAAAATTTCAACTGGACAAGTGCTCCAAAGGAGAGGTGCATGGTGTTAGGGGAAGAGATAACAGGAGGACCGATTTTATAGGGGAGTTAGAGAAGGCTTCTCCTAGCTGAGATCAAAGGGTAAGTGGGGATAACCAGGTAAAGAGGATGAGCGCAGCGCATGCCAGGGGCTGGAGATGGAAAACGTGCTGCTGCTGGACCACGAGGGGAGAGGCTGGAGATGGACCCATCACCCGGGAGGGAGCGCCGACTTTGTGGAGCAAGAAAGGGTTCTAATGGTTTCCGTCCATATTTTTTCAGGGGTTCTAAGCTATTTTGACTCTCTTTTTCTTACTTTCTGTATTTACAAGATGGTCCACAATGAGTATATGTTACTTTAATAATCAGAAAAATGGGACATTTACGAACGAAAAAGTTGTCACCATATGTCCACTGGAGCCTTCTTTCCCTGCTCGCCTTCTTTTCCAGGCTTACAGAATCTGAATGATGATATCTCGCTTTTGGGCAGGACAGCCTGGGAGAGGCCGCCACACAGCTCCCAGAGGCGAAAACACAGCAGTGAGTCACTTGAGAACCTGGGCTTCACAGCAGATCATGGCTCTGTGTTCTCTTGGCCCACCTCCGGGTGTGGGTACCTTAGTGAGGAAAGGTTGTGTCACTCAGTATTGCTGCCGTTTCCTCCTACATCCATCTGTGCTTCCACAAGGCCAAATCAGACGGACTACTTAATTTCAGATCTTCGTGGCATAAGCCACTTGAATGACCAGGTTCTAAGGGAGGTGGGTGCTGCCTTCCTGGTCCCCCCACCCAGGCCCTGTCTGCCATTGTCTGTTGAGGGTCTATCCCATCCAGAAAGTCTATGTTAACAGCCCCCAAAGGAGATTTAAAAAGACAACTAATGGATTCGTTGAGAGCAACTGAACTGGTAATCAATGTGAATGAGAATGACACAATTTATTCAACCTTTTAGGGTAATTCTATATTATAGCAACTATAATATGTCATATATAGCTATAAATTATTAACTATAAACTATAATCTACATATAAATAACATACCACAGAGTTATCCTTGTTAGCCCTCAGTGTCCCTGTATGAAAGAATTGTTGGGTTGTGCCCGCAGCCCAGTCTAAACGCCCCTCTTTGAATGCTGGGGCTTTGTGTTTCTGTTGGCTTCCTCGGGATCCTGTTCTGTTCACATTCTAGCTGCTTGAGTTAGAACGGCTGTCTCTCTCTGTGAGGGCCTTTAACCACTGATGGTAATCTCAGTCTATCTGCACTCCAGTGTTCAAAGTGAATTCTTCAAAGATGGAATCCTCATCCATGGCCTTCCCTGGGGGGCAGCTTCCCCAGAAGGAAGGTTGTGACTGTGTGTTGCCCACGGGCCATCATTACTCTGCCCTCACTCACACCTGACGCCCTCGTTCCTTGTCAGCTCTGGGCTGCCTGCATCTGTACTGCAGCCATGGGAAGGGTTCAATAGTGCTTCACCGGGAACAATTTTAACTATAGTGGAATCCCCAGAAGAGGATTCATGAGGATCACAAGACATCTTTCATGGTGTCAAGAGCCTATTGACTATAAAATACCTAGATTTATACTGACCTTGTCAGGTAAATTAATTGGAAACGGAAGTTCCCACAGGACCGGCCTGGGAAGTGCCCCTCTGTGGTGAAACTGAAGACAAAACAGAACACATTTTGGTTTACAAACTACACGAGAAAAATAGGTCTCTTTTTACTTTTTTTTTTTAAATAACTTTTTTTCGTTTTTTAAAATTTATTTATTTACCTTTGGCTGCGTTGGGTCTTCGCCGCTGCGCACGGGCCCTCTCCAGCTGCAGTGAGCGGGGCCCACTCCTCGCCGCAGTGCGCAGTCTTCTCATTGCGGTGGCTTCTCTCGTTGTGGAGCACAGGCTGTAGGCACGCGGGCTTCAGGAGTTGTGGTGCACGGGCTTAGTTGCTCCACGGCATGTGGGATCTTCCTGGAGCAGGGCTCAAACCTGTGTCCCCTGCATTGTCAGGCGGACTCTTCACCACTGCACCACCAGGGAAGCCCTTTACTTGACTTTGGACCAAAAAATGTTTTAGCCAATCTGACCCTCTGCCTTATCCATCACGCTGGCTTTTGAATGTCTTTTACCTCCTACCATGAAGCAAACCCCCTTCAAAGGATAAACATTTATTGCCACAGAGGCCACAGGCTTTGAAAGAACATCCCTCCCAGAGGGCTCCCCAAATGTCTTGAGGAGGACAGCACTCTTGAGATAAGCGTGTGTTCTCTCCCAAGGAGACTGCTTCCAGGGGAATGATATTTAGTTGCACGTCTACAGTTCAGGATTTGGATTGAAAATAATCACATGCCTCTATGGCTGTCTTTCACTGATTGATGTTATCGCTGTCATTTGGATTTTATTTGTTGATGTCACTGTTCTTATGAGTAACATACCTGTGTTTACCACTGACCCTCCCAAGATATTTCAGCTCTTCAAACTCACCCACATGCTCTCTCCCACAGTATACCATCTGTCTGCCACTGTCACATTTACTCACTGACTCAGACCCTTCTGCCCAATACATTGCCCCGTTGTAGCCTCGGCAGAGTGCTTCCCGTAAGCTGGAGGAGTCTTGCTCTGTTAGCACAGGTGGAAAGCTTTTTCTCCAGGGCAGGGTCCCTAGATACATCTGGATATAACCATATCATGGGAGAGTCACGATACTATGTGTGGCTATTTTCAATTTCATTTTAACTTTAGAATGCCTTTTTATAATAAGAATACTACTGGATTAATAAAGTATAAGGTTGTTTCAGTAGTATATGGTGCCTAAAATTAATGCTTCTTCCCCCACTCCCCAACAAGAAGGAACGCAGTAAATTCCTTTAAACGATCATTTTCTTTCTGGAGAAACACATGCAAGCCTTAAACCAGATCAAGTCCTAGTTTCTGTTTTCATTTCTGTCTTTAGAAAGGTATAAGATTATGAAGTTTATGATGTCCACTTTCATCTGTTTCAGTTATTTTTATCTTAAATTGGATTCAACATAATAAAAATAGAGTTTGCAGCAAATATTTTACACATGCCTAGGTGCAAACAGTAATAACAGATTAGATGTTGATCTACGTCATTAGAGGGCTTTAGGTCATTGCACTAGTTTCTTATCCATCTTCTGTAAAAGTTCTAAAAACCTAGGATCCTTAGCACCACAAATCCTATCATTGCAAGAGACTAATAAGCTTGTGGTATAGGTGAGGAGGGTTGAGGTCCAAAGAAATTTAATTATTTCAACAAGGTCTCACAGCGAATAGGTGGCAAAACCAGGACCAGAACTCTCAAAGAGTAAAAATACGGAAACCAAGTAGCATATTGCTTAAATGTTTGAAATAAAATGTTAGGGGTTAGTAGGATCCCACCAACAGGGGGCAGCAAAGACCTTCTCGCCTGCCTCGGTGTAATTTATGTTCTAGTTTTAGGGATGTGGCTTTTTCTCTGATATGGTTTCTGACGTGACAGAACCAAGAAAACAGATGTGTTATCAGTCCTGGCCTTAGTGACAATGAGAAATCAGGTGGTCGCTGTCTAGGCGGTGTCTCCAGGCCAGAATACGTACCACAGAGCCCAGTGGATGACAGCACCTCTGTTCCTAGGTTATTATTGAGTGAGGCAGCTGTCTCTGCAGGAAGACAGCATTTAAAGCACTCGAATCTGGATTTTTCACTAAGAATTGTTTCCAATAGTCAATAAATTAGGCAAAGGAGAGCAACAAAAGTAAGAAACTGCCAGAAATTCTCATGTGCATTTCTAAGCAAACACCAGCGACCACAGTCATGTCAGCTGCATGGCTATGGGGTTGGAAACGAGGTGAAGTCGGGAGGGGAAGATGAAAGATAAATTCAGAGTGTGGGTGCAAAAGACTAGCCTGAACCAGCTCCCTTCCCAGCCTACAAGGGGGCACTGGGGTCTCCGCAGCCTCCCCCTCCAGTCTGCTGCCTCCCGCTCTTTCTCATGCTTGGCCCCCTTTCCTCCTGTGGTCCTCTCTGCCTTCCCCTGGGTCTCACATTTCAGACCTTCCTGTGCTTCCTGTCCCTCATTCAGGACTCTGACTCGTTTCCATTGATGAAGGGGGCGGGAGGGGGCGTGTCCTTACTCAGGCACTTGTCCTCAGCTCCCACTAAAGAAGTTTGTTCCCCGTCCAGCTCAGCTGACAGTGGAAATGGATTTTATCAACCTACCTGTACTTATCCAGCAACACAGATTAGTTTTCTGGGAGCATAATAACGCCTTTTCTTGTCCCCTGGAGTCAGAGTCTGCCCTGTCAGTTGCAAAGCCACGTTTGGAAATCATCGGGGAGGTAAGCCCTTCACTGGGTATAGGACCAGGTCAAGTATGGACTGAAAAATCAACTTAGAATGTACGTATACACGTATACACATACATTTTGTGCTTTCTTTATAAAAGTGAAACATGTCCTTTCATGGATGTTTGACAAATATGGAAGGATGTAAGGAAGAACACTGAAATCTCTTATAAACCTACCTCCAATATACAGCCACAGTCAAAGTATTTCAAAAATATTAAAAACTTGATTCTCATACAAATCTAAACTAAGCACACATGAAAGATTTATTTAACTCAGCACTGAGGGAACCAGCTAGATGATAAAACTGAATGAAAGTGAATTTGAGAGACTGAGTGTACACGCACTGAGAGAACAAGGAAGGAAGACTGCTAGTTTAGATACAAAGATGGTTCCTATCTTGCAGAGAATAAAACCGTAATCTTTAAGAGCAGATATAACTTGATTAGCTACTGGGGGAAAAATCCACTTGTTGTCATGTAACTTCACAGAGTCCAGGCTCTAAATCAATAGTACAGACAGTCATCCTGCTTATCTGCAGTTTCACTTTTCTGTGGTTTCAGTTACCCCTGGTCAATCGCACTCCAAAAATATTAAATGGAAAATTCCAGAAATAAACAATTCATAAGTTTTAAATTGTGCGCCATCCTGAGGAGCATGATGAAATCTCTCGGCGTCCCACTCCATCCCGGCAGGGACATGAATCACCCCTTAGTTCAGCGTTTCCTTCCCGTTATTCACCTAGTAGCCATCTCGGTTACCCACAGTATCCTAGTGCCTGTGTTCAAGTAACCCTTATTTTACTTCATAATGGTCCCAAAGAGCGAGAGTAGTGATGTTGGCAATCTGGATATTCTCTTACTGTGCCTTATTTATGAACTTTATCATAGGTATGTATGTAGAGGAAAAGAACAATATGTATGGAGTTCAGTACTATTTGCAGTTTCAGGCAGCCGCTGGGGGTCTTGGAATACAGTCCCTTCAGATAAGAGGTGACAACAAAGGAGTGTTCCCCTAGAGAATCAGATAATCACTGAGCGGCTCTGCTAGACTGTTTTGATATGACATGGAAAGGACATATAGTCATTCTTTTTTCCAAGCCTTGGATAGTTTTTCTTAACACATCATTATGATTTTAATAGATTTCCTCTAGTCGTAAGAGTTTTTAGGGTGTATATAAATATGTGAATAAATAAAACACATATTTTTACCAAGTGATGATTATGTTTTATATATAATCAGACATGTTTCTTTTTTCACTTTATAGTGTATCATGAACATTTTTCCATGTCACTATTTTTCAAAAACAGTTTTAATGGCTATGTTTTTTTATTCAGATGGATATGCTATAATTTATGTAACCAATCCCTCATTGTTGAGAACAATAACATTATAGTGAATGTTCTAGTACATAAATCTTTGCATTTCATTTCCACTTATGTCCAATTCCAATTAGTTCCTAGAAGTGAAGTTTCTGTCCACTTTTTAGGTCCTTAATACTTGTAGCCTTTAGGAAGATTATTTCCACTTATACTTTCAGCAACTGAGTATGATTACATTTATTTCATCACACCCTTACCAACACTGGGTATATATATATTTTATATATATTGTATATATACAGTATATATATTTCTAACATATATATTTCTAATATTTGAAAAATATTTGAAAATTTAGAAAAAAGGGTATCTTATTATTTTGATTAGCATTTCTTTAATTATCCGTGAAGTTATACGTTTTTTTAAAAATTATATTGACTTTTTAAAACATTTTTTTGGAGTATAATTGCTTTACAATGTTGTGTTAGTTGCTGCTGTATAACAAAGTGAATCAGCTATATGTATACATATATCCCCCTATCCCCTCCCTCTTGCGTCTCCCTCCCACCCTCCCTATAGCTCTGTTATGTTCTTATGCTAATAAAATCTCACAAAAATGAACACTAAAGACAGATCTGAAGGACAAAAATACAACAAAAGGCAGCAGGAAGCGTGAGAGAAATGCAGAGGGAAAGGATTTTGTGGCTGACCCCTGTGGCTGGAAGCAGAAAGACTTATTGTTGTATGCATGTACGACAGACAGTCACATTCACATGGTCCTCAGGACCCCAGACCAACCCACTGCTATAGACCCGGGATGAACAGGAGAGAGAGGGCAGAGCAGTGGTCAAACATGTTTCCCAGATCAGAAAGCTGGTTCTCGCACTGGCACTGACTGATCTGCTGTGGCTGGGTTGGTTGTTGGCCCACATAGGTTTACCAGATGGCACAAAAGAGCCTGTTATTTGGAGATCTGCCTGGTGTTCATCTCCAGGATCTCTGGAAGACGTCTGCAGGGGATAGGAGTATTCCCTGTGTTACATGGAATTCCTCTGGTTACATGGAATTACAGAAGGTAAGAACTGACACTCCTTAAAGATCTTCTTTTACATGTTGCCCCATTTGCCCGAATGGAATTTTATCCTCAGTCCACCTCCAAATTCAGAGTCCCACGTCAACAGAAAATTCTCCGCTCTCGGTTTATAAGTTCAAATGTTTTTTAGTTGAGAAGCATGGATCTAATCTTGCACTTTTGCTGGTTTAGAAACTGAAGCCCAAAGGGCTTAAAGCAAACAAGCAAATGAACAAAAACTCCTTCCCAAAATTAAGACAGCAGAACCGGGACTAGAACTCCTGTCTCCCAGTTTCCCACGTGACCCTCGTTTGATCAGCACTGCCTGCCTGGAGGGAGATGTCACATAGGCTGGCTTCCAAAGCTGTCAGATGATGCTGACCAGAGCACATGGCCTTCCACTTGCCAGTATTAGAAATGTCTACCTCAAGTGGACTTTCACTAAGATCTGTTCTATGAAACATGTATGCTTTCTCAGAAAAGCAGACTTTCCCACATATTAGCTGTCCCAAGTCCATCTTCTCTCGTGGTCCAGTCCCCACCCCAACTCATCTTCATCACACCTACCCTCTTAGCTTCACACTGGTAAGACAACGAGGAAGAAGAAAATTCCAGTTTAAGTTGAACAGACTAGTCTGGAAAGTTCTTTCTCACATAGACTAGGGAAAGATCTACCCACTTCTTCGTGGATGTCTCCATCTCATCAACACTCCTGCTTGGCTGATTGGCTTCGTGATTGGCTTTGTTTTTGTAAACATGGAGTGTCTATCCTCAGCAGCCCCTCCAAGACCCAGGAAGATGCTCCATCACGCACCCGTTAGGTATTAAAGATGCCGCAGGAGAGGCTGTATTTTGTGATGACACGCCTGTCTTAGCAGGAGAACGCTTCCTGGGTGTGCAACCAGCACCACATGCTAAAATCATGTAAGTAAACAAGGGCAGAGTTAGAAAGCCAGAAATATCTAGCAGGTATTATAAAGGCATAATTGTCTATTAACAATCTACCCAACTCAGTACATCAAAGTATTTCACAACAAAGCAATCCCAGCACTTAGCTTGGTCAAAGAAAATTTTTAAAGAAGAAAGAAAACTGGGTTTGGGAGCAGGTAAAGAGTGCATCCCTGCCAAGATAAGGAGCTGGTATATGAAGAGCTGGCCATTGCTACCCGAGAATGTAAAGGATGACAACTACTTCCTCAGCTCATGAGATCCCAAAGAGCTACACTTCTCTCTACTGTTTTACTGAATGTCCATCTTCAAAGGAGCCTGAGTTCCCAGAAGTGCCACCAGCTGAGCATTGGTTTAGGAAACCTCAAGGATATGCCTTCAGTGGAAGGTGAGAATAACAAAATGCTCACCCTGCGGACGCCCTTTTTTGTCATCCTCAGCATCCAATGAAACCAATATTTTCCACTTCCATAGCGTTAGCACAGTTTTAACACACTGCCATTATAGACTTGCCTGGTGGTGCTCCTGTGAATTACACTGGGGTTCTTGAGATGCTGTTCACACATAAGAGGGCCACGACATCCCATGTAACACTTGGCTCCTTTGTGGTTCTGTTTCCTCCCCAGTCCCACTGATGCCTCCAAGGCCCTGGCATTGCCTGGTGCGGTCCACCTGATAAAAACTCGGGATGACCCATGATAATGGCCGTGAAGTAGAAAGGCCATCTGCATAGGACCAGGTGGTATGACCAGAGTGTCTCAGATTCTCACGGTGCTTTCATAGTGGCAACTGCTACTCCCTGGTGCTATTTTCCAAAGGCCTTTATACACAGGACCACATGTAACCCTCCTCACAACCTTAGAACCTTAGATTATTTATTTGTACTAAGCCTTATTTCAGAATGAATTTGAGACAGCGAAGAACCCTCTTAGGTTGGCATTTTAAGATGAAGACACTGAGGCATAGAGAGTTCTAGTGAATTGCCTGAGGTCATAGAGCAAGTGGTGGCAGAGCTGAGCTGGCGTTCAAACCCCATGCTCTACCCTACAAGAAACCCCACGCATCATCCCAGGGCATGTTGTCCCTGGCTGACAGGGACCTTGCTGCTATACATTTTCATTCCCTTCTGACATGTTACTTATGATGGGGGCAAGACTGTCCATCAAATACATTTTGATTCTGTTTGATTCTGTATTGTTTAATTTTGAAAAATAAATTTTAAAAGTAACCTTGAAAAATCCCTTGAATTGTCCATAAAGTCCAGAACACAAGGTTTTATACATATGATCCTATTCGGTAATGTTTATGCAAACTAAAGTCTGAGAACAACGTGACTTAAAATACAGAACAAGGGTTAAGTTTCTATGCAGGTATCTGAGTATTGAAATCATTCTCCTCTAACATTCCCATCAAATTCCTGGCTAGGGGTGGAGGGAGAATTCTAAAGACCATCTGCTCGCCTGCAGGGATTAGACTAATCTAAATTAAGCCTCCAGAATGTCTGTGGTTGTGAGGATTAAAGGTGTTAGAGGAGTCCCAGTTTCAGTGAAGGCTGAAGTTATAGGTAAGTTAAGTACGCACATGACGGGATTCCATTATATGATGGTCATATTTTCTGAGCTGTACCAGGTCAAGATGGTTTGAGGCACTAGGACATTGTGTCTGAAATCTGTGCTGTCCTAGGAAATTCCTGGAGTGACGGTTAACACTGCGTTTGGTTTTCAGTGTGAGAATGTGGAGGCGACCAAAATCAGGAATCTTGAATTACACTATATCGGTAATACCTTTTGTTTGTTACCACCCACGGGATGCAATACAACACAGGTCATTCATCAGGCCTGACAAAAAATGAGAACAAAGAAATGTGGAGGAGGCATTTCAACCTTTGATCAAGTAATTGAAGGTCAATTCTTAAGTCCCTTTTCATCATGAAAGTTTTAAAATACTGATGCGATTTTAATCGATGATGCTGCTTCTATAGAACTTGGGTGCAACTGACTCATCTTAATTCTTCTCATGGAAGTTAGTAAAGAGATGGACCAACCAGAACATCAGACTCAGAGAAGAGTGGGAGGTTTTATGAAGGACATTGAATCCTTGGCCAAAAAATAGTACTGGTTCCATAGACTATGGAAGTCATTTGAGGGTTTGAATAGGAAGGTGATAGAATCAAAATTTCCCTTCAGTGAACCTGGCAGTGCAGTTTGGATGTAAGTGTCCACTGGAAACAAGGTCAAAGGTCATTATAGTATGCCAAGTGAGAGATGACGGCTGGCACCTTGGAGTAGAGAGGAGAACACAGGTACGAGTTGCTAACTAGGTGTGAAGAGTAAAAAGAATCAAAGAAAACCTTGAAATTAGAGATTGGCAGAAGACGAGGGTTCAAGGGGCCAGCAAGCCATTTGAGGGTACTGTCCACAGCCAGTTAGAAGGAAATTCTGGTGCTTTGAGAAATGCTGAGGCTGGAGATGTAGGTTTGGGAGAAGCCGTGTGAGTGAATGACATCACCAAAGGAGAGAATAATATCTGAAAATCAATTTTTAAAACATATATCACACCTAGTTCTTCAGAGATTTCCGAATAAAAAGACAAATACTCTAAGACCAGAATCTGAAGTAAAGGGGTGGAGAGAGAAGGAATTGGTCCTATGATTTATTAAGGAAAATTATAGCCACCAAACTCATGGCAGAAGCTGGAGGGAGAAGAGATAGAAACAGAGGCCTGAAAACAGAATCTTTAGCAACACTTTTCATTGGAGTTACTATTAAATTCCCAGACTTCTATCACAGAGAGAACTAAAATTGGATGAACCTAATAATTCCAGGATACCCATCCTAGATCTTCAGGGGTATGAATTCAAAAGCTGCCCACATATAAATATTTTTTGGTACCAGGTCAGTTTAAAATTTATGTTGATGGGTTGATCATTAGATGCTTCTTTCCAATTGCCCTGGTACTTTTCTGCACCATCTCCAGCTTCTTGAAGGCAAACAAACTTTATATTCTACTACCTACAATTAATTATAGATTTCGGAAGTTTTTACCTCCCACTTCAGTGAAATTTAGAAAAAAAGAAAATTTTATCCTCCACTCCTTCCCTCCCCTCTCCCCCTCACATACAACCATTTATTCTTCACAGCTGAGGTCCCTGTGGGTTTTAAAGAGGACTCTTTCTCCTTTTTAAATTTTTTAATATTTTTTTTAACTTTTTATTGAAGTATAGTTGAACTACAATGTTGTGCTAATTACTTCTGTACAGAAAGTGACTCATATATATATATATATATATATATATATATATATATATACATTCTTTTTCATATTCTTTTCCATTATGATTTATCACAGGATATTGACTACAGTTCCCTGTGCTATACAGTAGGACCTTGTTGTTTACCCATTCTGTATATACCAGTTTGCATCTGCTAAACCCAAACTCCCAGTCCAACCTTCTCCCACCACCCTCCCCCTTGGCAACCACCAGTCTATTTTCTATGTGCCTGATTCTATTTCATAGATAGGTTCGTTTGTGTCATATTTTAGATTTCACATATACGTGATATCGTATGGTATTTGTCTTTCTCTGACCTACTTCACTTAGTACGATAATCTCTAGTTGCATCCATGTTGCTGCAAATGGCATTATTTTGTTTTTTTATGGCTGAGTAGTATTCCATTGTATATATGTACCACATCTTCTTTATCCATTCACCTGTCGATGGACATTTATGTTGCTTCCATGTCTGGGCTATTGTGAACAGTGCTGCTATGAACATAGGGGTGCATGTATGTTTTTGAATTACAGTTTTGTCTGGATATAGGCCCAGGAGTGGGATCGCTGGGTCATATGGTAGTTCTATTTTTAGTTTTCTGAGGAACCTCCATACTGTTCTCCACAGTGGCTGTATCGGTTTACATTCCCACCAACAGTGTAAGAGGATTCCCTTTTCTCCACACCTAAAGAGGCCTCTTTCACTGGGTGCTGGTTGTGGTTTGGATTTAATCTTTCTAGTAGATAGATGCAAGACAAATGACTGGCTGGGTGTGACTGCTGAAGTGCTAGTCTCTATGTGCTGGGTAAAGCCACCCCTGCCCCCTGGGCAGTTTCATTGCAGAAGTAGATTCACCCTTGGGTGAGAACATCTCATTATTTATTCTTATCTGATCACTGACTTTTTGCTCAAGTCAGTAATAATTAGTTTCTAGTTCTTGAGAATAAGCCAATGAAAGCAGATAGGGAAATGGAGCCAAACATATGAGAGATTTTAAATTGCACATAATCGCTCAATTCTCCTGTGTATAATAATAGCTGCCTGTGAAAACGTTGCCAAATTAACATGATTCTTTGTAATCAAGATGGGAAACCAAATGTTACTCCCATGACCTAGAAGAAAATAATAGTAACACTTAGTAAAACGTGCTGTATTGTGTTTTGAATATGTTTAAATTAAGTAGCTCTAAAAATAAGACCCTCTGGGAATTTCCTGGCAGTCCAGTGGTTAGGACTCTGCGCTCTCACTGCGAGGGCCCGGGTTCGATCCCTGTTGGGGAACTAAGACCTCACATGCCGCAAGGCAACGCCAAAAAATTTTTAAAAAAAAATTTTTTTAAAGTTTTTAATAAAAATAAATATAAGACCCTCATCTGCTTGCTGTGTTTAGCAGGGGAAACACACTTAGGACAGGAACATTATTATGTGGCACCAAAGGCAGAGGATAAAGAAGTGGACATATACCTGTCAAGCTAGGATGCAGCACTAACACAGGCTGGTACATTTCTAGTCACGATTTTGGGGTCATGATGCATTTCTAAATGAGGTGCTGTCATTTTCTTGATTTATAGCTGTGGAACCCAGGTATAAAAGCTAATGCTTAGGCAAATATTAAACATCAAGAAAGAGGCAAAGCCCAGCCCCGATTTGTACCAGTCTCCTCTAGTCTCCTCCAAAAGTCCTCCTCCCCTTCTTCCCAGATAATAGCTGCCTCCTACTTCATAAAAAAGGAATAACAATAATTGAGGCCATCAAGTATGAACTGCCCCAATCCCCATTTCCCCTCCCCACCTCCACCATGCATGCAGTCTCAGATGGTGAGGGCTCCTCCCTCCTTTCCGGGGTCAGTGTTGACACCAGCTCCCTTGTTCCACACACTCTCCACAATTATCCCTTCTGTGTTCCATACCTTTAACTTCCATCTCTTTACTGCCTCATTCTGAGAAACTCAAGTCCATCCCATCCTTAAAAGTAACCCTCTCTTGATTCTGCTTCCTCCTCTAGCTATTGTTTCTTTATCCTTCCCTTCAGAGACAAGTTTTTATAGCAATTTCGTACCCTGTGTACTTCCTTCCTTCCTGTTTATGCCTCAACTTACTGCTTCTGCCAAGGCCACCAGTGGCCTACTAGTCCTCCAATGTGAGACACTCTTCAGCTCTTTCTGGTCATCTCTGCTGCCTTCTACACTGCAGACCGTTTGGTCCTTGCAACTCTACTCTCCTGGCTTCTCTGACATTAGCCTCTCGAGTTTCTCTTTGTGCCTCTTTGTTCCTTCTTTAATTTCTCTCTGGCTCCTCCATCTCTGCCTAGTCCTATTATTCTTCTGGAAATCCAGACCCCTTAGAGTAAAAAGGTATAGACCTTTCTCCCAAAGAAAAAGGACCTTTCTCCCCGATAAACTATTTCCTGTATAAGTAAGCCTACTAGCTTCAATAAACAACCCCAAAGCTTAATGGATTAGCACAACCGAGGTTGATTTCCTGATTGGGCAAATCAATGTGAATGTTCTCCTAGGTGGCTCTTCTCCAAGCATGATTCAGGGATCCGCCCTCCAACATTATGTGGCTCAGCCACCTTGGAGTCTTCAGCTTCCAACTGCACAGATGGGAAGTCAGGGAGAGTGAAAGATGCATATGATCCTGCCCCCATTCCATTGGCCAGAGCTTGGTCACATGATATCACCTAAAAGCAGGGGAAGGTACCTGCCCCCATTCCATTGGCTGGAGCTCAGTCACATGATTTCATCTAGAGGCAGGAGAAACTGAGAAAAGTAGCTAGCTACACACTTAGGAAGGAAGAGAAGTGGATATTGGCAAATGCTGTGGGGTCTCCCAGACTCCTTGATGCCTAGATTAAGAACTGCTTTAAATGTTAGAGTTCCGCTGGATCCCGTAGCTCATCGCTCTTCACTTTCTTTAAGGTCTCATTGGTGCTCTCACTGTCTCTCATCGTTTCTCTACCCTCTCAATGCTGGTAATTATCCACTTTAGCCCTGACCTTTCCCATGAAGATCTGACTTCTCTAAGATATTTCATTTGGTTGGGCCATGGACACCTCAAAATCAGCAAGATCAAAACTCAACTAACCATCCTCCTCCTTAAACCAATTTCTTATTCTGTTTTTGACCTGAAATAATGACCTTATCATTTACTTATGCACAGAAGGCAGAAAACTAAGTGGCATTCACAATCTCTCACCCTCACTTCCTGCAGAAAATCCTCCCAACTACCTCTTAAATGTTCTCTGAAAACTATTTAACATGTTTCTCTTATGTTTTACTATTTAAATTTTTTTGAACATTTTCAGTCATTTGGAAAAATGAAAATCTATATACTCTTCCCCTAGATTCACCAATTATTAGTATTTTGCCATATTTGTGCCCTTCTCTCTCTCTCTCTCCCCTACCCCACCCTCCTCTATCAGTGTTCATTCTTCTGAATACTTGAAATTCTTCAAAATAAAAAATTTAAATAGCAAAACATCAGAAGGAAATAAAATGTTAAATACACACACACACGTATTCCTACAGTATCTTCCTTCATAATCACAACACAATCATTCTTGGGAAATTTAACGTTACATAATACTATTTCTCTCATATATGAGTCATATTCAAATTTCTCCAATTGACTCAATAGTGTCCTGGGAATTTTTGGTTTGTTTTTTTCTGGTCCAGGATTGAATCCAGGATCATACACTGCATGTCTCTTTTATCTCTTTTATTCTAAAACTGTCTCAGATATTTTTTTCATGGCATCGATATTTTTGAAGAGCCAGGAGGACCGTTCAGCAGAATATCCCTTTGTTTGGATTTGATGGTTTTCCCCTCCTGATTGGATTCAGGGTAAACATTTTTGGCAGGAACATCAGGAATGTCTTTTGAGCACCACACATCTGGAGGCACAAGACCTTAATGTGCCCCATGATCAGTGATATTAAGTTTGATCATTTGGTTAAAGTGGTACTGCCAGGTTTATCCTATGCAAAGGTATCTTTTCCCCTTTGTAGTGAATATGCTATCCGTGGAGTGATAGTTTGAGACTGAATGAATATTCTGTTCCTCCCAAATCTTTCACCTATTGGTTTTATTTATTTATTTATTTATTTTTAAATTTATTTTATTTATTTATTTTTGGCTGCATTGGGTCTTCATTGCTTTCTCTAGTTGCAGCAAGCGGGGCCTAATCTTCGTTGCGGTGCACAGGCTTCTCATTGCGGTGGCTTCTCTTGTTGTGGAGCATGTGCTCTAGGAGCACAGGCTTCAGTAGTTGTGGTGCGTGGGCTCAGTAGTTGTGGCACACAGGCTTAGCTGCTCCGTGGCATGTGGGATCTTCCCGGACCAGGGCTCAAACCCACGTCCCCTGCATTACCAGGCGGATTCTTAACCACTGTGCCACCAGAGAAGCCCCACCCATTGGTTTTAATATCACTGATGATTCTTGCCTGGTGATTTCTTCTAACTTTATTATACATTTTACATTTATTACTTGACATTCTTCTGTAAAGAAATTTAAATTTTTTGTATCAATAAGGACTTTAAAAAAATTAATGTGTCAAAATCCTCTCCAACCGTATGATTTTTGACACTCAGATTGTTCCACATTTGCCAGTAGGAGCCCCTTCAAGCTGCCTCCTGTAGCCTTTTGACATAAATCCATCAGCTTTTGAGCACATTCTTACTTTCTAATTCAACAAGATTGCCCTAAATCTTGAATTGACCTTTCTCCAAGGAGCCCTGGTTACTTTTAGTAGGAAATGGTATTGAGAAACCAGATCTGGTGTTAGGTGTGTTCATTGCTACTGGGGTGTCTTTGCTCTTTCCTATTTTCAGCTAGGAAATACATATTTTTAAAAGAAATGAGTTCATATTTCTTTTAATACTTCTAATTTCAATCCAAAGCTACAGGGTTCTTCCTCACTTTCCCCCATTCCATATTTGTATCCCCCTTCCCCCACACTGAGAACTCTGGTTCCCAAAAGTATACATGTATTTATTCATTTGCTCAGTCCTGTAAACACCCACACAGAATAGTTTCAGAATCACTACGCTCAGCACTACAAACCACAAACTTACTAAGTAAAGTTGAAGCCTTCTTTTTATTCTAACAATCGATCCTAGTGAGAGTGTATACCCTGAAAATCGAGTTCAACATCTACTTGGATTAATGTTTTGTGGTAATAGCATCAGTTTTACATACAGCTAAATTCATTTGTTTCTGCTTATATATTCAATTTTAGAGAATTTTCCCCATTGCCATTTATGTAATTTTTCATCATGTAAAACATCCTCATAACTATTAATGGATGTATATAATCCTTCAGTTGTTGATATTTCACTAGCAAGCTATTTGGGCTTAACCTCAGACTTTACAAAGACTTCTTCAGGGGATTCAGAAGAGTTTTCAGAAATATATTATAAATAGTAATTTGTTCTTCCCCAGTGTCCTTGTACACCTAAGAGTGTGACATACCATCTCCTGCCAACCTACCTGCCATGATTATCCCTTGGGATACGGGCCACAAGCTGGGACTCATGTTGTTTATCTTCGCCTCTATTCCTCTTACCCCAGCCATGGTGTCTGGGGGCTCCTGCGACTCCCGCCACCCCCAGGCAGAAATGACCCAGCAAAGACCATTCTTTTGAGCAGTGGTCTTAATCCCTGGTGCAATTACTATCACCTGGAGAGATTTTTGAATGCTGATACTTATCTCCCCTTCAGACCAGTTAGATCAAAATCCCTGGGGGTGGGATTTTGCCAGTCAGGCTTTTTTGTTTGTTTTCCTTCATGCATTGCTTTATGAGGAGCTACTTATCAGTCTTGCAAACTCTGAGCACAAGATTCTCGAGATGCCACCCAATCCAAATATCTATTGATAACAGTCCATGGAGGGGCTCTTTTCTTCCCCAGAAGTATATCAAGAATTAATTATGCAGCCCTGCATCTTTAGAAATCATGGAAAATTTTATGTAACTTAGATGTAAATATAGAGAATAAGATGATAGAAATTACATGCAGTGGTGCTTTGATATTTTCAGTTCATCCCTCATCCAAGAATTGGTGAGTCTTCAGACAGAGCTAAAGACTGTCCTTGGTCTTTCTCTGCTTCAATTTTACAATATGTTTATGTTTCTAGTATCTTTCTTACCCCACACAGCTCCGTGGATGTCTGATTCAGGACCCTTCTTGCACTACACGAATTATTCTCAGTTCCTAGACACCTAGTCTTCTTATCATCATGTTTCCACACAGGCTGCTCCCACCACCACTCACTGCAAAGAATGCCTCCTGCTCTTCCCCTGGCCTCTCGTCCAGGGGCTCACCTGCTCTACTTTCTACATGTCTGTTCCTAGTGGGGCCCAGCATTCTGTGCTGGTGGGCTGTATTCTGCCCAGTGAGGCAGCAGAAATTATTTCCTGATTGATGTCTGAGTCAAACATGGATCCTGTACTAAGCAGACACACAGCCATACAGAGAAAGAGAGACACCTTTCTTTAACTTGCTCCCACCTGCAGCTGCAGAGTTACCATCACCCCTCCTCACCTGCCTCAGTGGGACCATCACCAGCCTCAGACCCAAGGTTATCTTCGTGGCACATGTGCTGCCTTGCCCGCCTGACTCAGGATCATTTTTAAAAGGCATTATAGGCATATGTTCAATTTTTAGTAGTCTAACCAAAATTAGGCAGACTGTGATCTTAAGAGCTTCATAAAGGAGGTGGTATTAAGTGACTCAGTGAAAAAAGAAAAGGGCGGGGTTCAGTATACTGAAGAAAAACCACTAGGTTTCTGTTATGGGTGTCGCAAGCAAAGTGATGTTTTCTTGGGAGGTGGCTTCTTCCACTTTTATGGGGTGGATTTAAAATAGAAATGGTTAGAGAAGACTCTGGAATTTGAACAGCTGCAGTAGTTTGGATGTGAGAGAATTAAGGCTCAGACAAAAGGATGGCTGTTGAAAGAGGAGAATAGAATCCTAGAAATGTTATGAGAGAAGAAATAAATGGCAAGGTTTGAACATGGATTGGTATTTGGATGGAGAATATGAGAAATTAAGGCTTGAAACAAAACTTTGCAGAACAGTGAATCATTAACGCCATTAATTATATAAAGAATCTTGTCAAAGTTAATAATAAAGGAATCAAAAAATATCTCAAACTAGAGGGTATGGAGAAAAGGGAACCCTCCTACACTGTTGGTGGGATGTAAATTGGTACAGCCACTATGGAAAACAGTATGGAGGTTCCTTAAAAAACTAAAAATAGAGCTACCAAATGATCCAACAATCCCAATCCTGGACATATATCCAGAAAAGATGAAAACTCTAATCGAAAAGATACATGCACCCTAATGTTCATAACAGCACTGTTTACAATAGCCAAGACATGGAACCCAAATGTCCATCAACAGAGGAACGGATAAAGAGGATGTGGTATATATATATATATATATATATATATATATATATATATATATATATATATATATATATACACACACATACAATGAAATACTATTCAGCCACAAAAAAGAATGAAATAATGCCATTCCCAGCAACATGGATGGACTTGGAGGGTATCATACTAAGTGAAGTAAGTCAGACAGAGAAAGACAAATATCATTCGATATCACTTATATGTGGAATCTAAAGATATTATACAAAGGAACTTGTAAATTTACAAAACAGAAATAGACTCAGACACAGAAAACAAACTTACGGTTACCAAAGGGGAAATGTGGGGGGAGGGAATAATTAGGGATTTGGGGTTAAAAGATACATGCTACTATCCTTAAAATAGATAAACAACAAGGTCCTACTGTATAGCACAGGGAACTGTATTCAATATCCTGTGATAAACCATAATGGAAAAGAATCCAAAAAAGAATATACACGTATACCTGAATCACCTTGCTGTATACCTGAAACACTGTAAATCAACTATACTTCAATTTTAAAAAAAAAAGAAAGCACTGAAAAAGATCTCCAACTACTCAGAGGAAATCCAATGAACTGCTTTTGATAACCAATCTTAAAAACTGAGAGTTATATACAAAAACCACAAAAAGTGGTCCATTGTGACTCCTAAGAAAGATCAACAGAAAAGGAACTTCTTAAACATAGCTTCCCCACTGCCTCATTTATTAAGAAGAAGCAAGAAATTTATAGCTTCCTACTCTTTCCTGGGTGTTATTCTACTCTTTGTCTCCTAACTCACATAGTCGAGAAGATGACAATGGTTTCTGGAATACTCCATAAACATGAACTCACAGTCTCAAATCATTTAAAGTTGAGATTCTATTTTCCTCTCCATTTTATTCCAATCCATTTTATTCTAAAGGTAGGCATGACATAATAATAAATGGAGGATGCCACCTACTACTTGGGAAATACAAGGTGTGGAAAGTCATTACATGCAATAAAAATTCAGTGACTGACTAGCTGGCAGTTTCAAATATCTACAGAACCCTGTGTTCACCCACAGGCTCCGCTGACAATGTGATTTCTGCACCTTCTTATCAAGCCCCACTACTGCACTCTGTGACAGTTGAGTCACTGCACATAAAAGAAAAGGGAACATTAATGCAGGGAATGAGGGAAAGGCTAAAAGCAGGATGAACGTATGAAGAGAAGCCATAGCATTTGCAGGTCTCCTTGTTTGGGGGGACCTTGGGAATACAGACAGATTAGGATTTGGGGTGACACTGGGCCAAGCCTGATTCACCCCCATGCATTTATAACCTGGTTACACAAATGCTCCTGTTCACTGAAGGATATTCTTCTGGCACCATCAACACTGTGGAATATAGCCTTGAGCCTCTAAAGAAGCAGAAAACACCACTAAGAATCTAAAACAGCCATCACAAAGCCCAAGCACTCTACCGCAGGAGATTTCAGCCTGCGGGAGAGGCCCTTTGGTTCTTACTCTGAGCTTTATCAAGACTAATTTACAAGCATGGGTGATTTCCCACTCCACTGTGCATTAGAAGTAAATCCCTGCTCAGACATCACCTTCTCTAGGAAATCTCCCTGTGTGAGCCTAGATTCCCTGCACAGTTCATTCAGCACCATAATTGGTGAGCACTTCCCACATGCCAGGTGCTCTCTTTCCCAGTACCTTGAACATCTCATTCTGAATCAAGTGGCTTGTCACAAGCTGGTCTGCCTGCCAGACCACTGGCTTCTTGTGGGGGGAAGTTTCCTGCCTCTGCATTTCTATTCTCCTAGTATCTAGCACATAAAATACACATACAAGATGCTCAATAATATGTGCTGAAATGCAGTGTGTGACAGCACACCATGAAGGAGTCAGGGGTCAGGCAGGTAGAGGGTCATATACGGCTGCTTCCCTTGGAGGGATCATTCATTCAACAGATAGATAAGTAGTTCAGGGTTCTTCAATAGAGCCCACCAGAGAGTATCAAGTGAGTCAACCAGAACAGTGATTGAGAGCTACAACATTAAAATAATGGAAGAAACTCAGAACGTTTAGTCTGAAGAAGGAAAGAGCTGAGGTGTGAGCGTGGGCCGCTGTCAGGAGACGGGAAGCAGCCAAGGGAGGAAGGGCTGTACCTGTGGACGCCGCCTAAAGCCAAACAAAACACGGCGACTGGTCAGCCAGGATAGAATCCCCAGGGCTCCCGTCTCACCCTGCTCCCTCCCTGCAGTCTCTAAGCTGGGGCTCCCTGGACGTTGGACTTCCTCCCTCCCCTGATCGCCTTCTGGCATCGACGGTCGCACATCAGAGCTCCCCGACACTGACGCTCGGCCACCCCATCTTCAGCTGTACTCTAGTGACTGCGTGTCCTTTTGATGGATGTCCCAGGTTTCCCCCAAACGACTTCCACAGAGCTCACTCATCGTTTCCTCTCTTCCCTCCCACCGCCCTCACCCCAAGGCTTGTAGGTGTCACGCCCTTGGCATCTGGAAGGAGGGAGGGCAGAGGTTTGAGCCTGTCCCAGGCACATCCCTCCTCTGCTTATACCAAGGGAAACACTTACATGAGCACTTCTCAGCAGCTCCTCTCCTGCCCGGGGCCTGGGCCTCATTCTTGACCCTCATCCAAGCCCAACTGCCTCTGCAGCTTTGTCTCGTGTTCCAGAACCGCACTGAGTCCCTCCCACGGCCCCTTTGACTCACTGTCTAATCCCTTGGCAATAGGTATGAAGGCATCACTGGCCTATTGGGCTTTTTCCTGTGTTCCCCCGATGTTTCTGGCTATTCTAGGAGCTTCAGAACTCGTCTTTTCTCTACCTGCTCATCTCCTTGAGGGAGGCCCCACCTTCTACCTTTGCCTCCTAATGAGCCCTCAAATAGAAACCCACAGCCCACTCCTTTTATAGATGGAATCTCCATGACCCACCCCCCATGATTTTGTGATACACATATTTTTTAATTCTCACAATACATGTATTCTAATTTAAATAACAAATATATGCTATAACACCTTGGAGGAGGAGGTGCTGTCCTGAGATCCAGAAAACAATGGTTTGTCCCAGCTCCACAAAAGGTTGGGAATGCGGCACCATCCAGCAGAGCTGTTCTTTCCATTCTTTTCTTTACCTGGGGTCGGACTCACTGATTCAGGAGATATTTATACAAGAGGGCACCCCCCCCCAAAAAAAAGTGTTCCTTATTTGGGACTTCTTAAATAAATTACGCTGCATCTATATGATGGACTGCTAGGCAGATATTAAAATAAATGAGGTAGAGCTTTATATGCTGCTATGGGAAAATATCCAAGAATGATGTTTATAACATTATACCTTTTGTAAAAATCGTCTCACAAAATTATGGCGTATTCATAAAAATAAATTCTAGAAGGAATTTCAAGGAAATGATGACAGTGGTTACCTTTAGGAAAAGAGGCAGGGCTGATAAGTGGGCAGGGGAGACTTCACTCTTCGTCTTGTACCTTCCTGTGTTTTTTGATTTTTCTAACTGGGTACATGCACATGTTCATAATCCCTTCTACGAAGCCCTTTAGGCCAGACGTATTTTGGGATCCTAATTTTCCTGATTTAAAAGATTATATGATCTGTCTACCAGATACTATGTAAAATCTTCAGCAGAGTCTGGGGCAACATACCCTATCCAAGCTTGTATTTCCTCAGTGAAGTGTATGATTATTCACACTGAGATTTTTTAAAAGACTATGAATCTCATCATTGGATAAGATCAAGTCAGGTTTCTCCACCACGTTGGTTTTCAGGGCTTTTTGCAATTCATAACTGCAGATAAGGGACTGAGGACTTATATTAGCGCTATTCAATTTTTTTTTATGATAACAGGGTGTGAGCAATGAGATAATGGATGATTTTTTTTCTTTGTACTTTGCTGTATTCTATTCCTTACTCTTCTCTGCATGCTTTTTACTCCCCAGAAGCAGCTGACAGTAATAGGCTCAGAGGAACAGGAACACACACTCACTAGGACAAAGTGGCGATCCCTAAATGACAACTGCGGGCAAAAGGAGCCAGTAAGCCAACAAAGGACAAGGAGCTCTAAATTCCGCTGGGTGTTAACAATTTGGGTCAATTTGTTATTGCTTCGCAGGGCAGAAGAAGCAGGGTGAGAGCATTCCCCATTGAATTCAACCTCACAATAGGAAAGAGGGAGATAGGAGAACAGTGCCCAGCAGGCATTCGAACTGTAACTATTAGTGCAGCTGAAAATGGCAAGAGGACCGAGAGAAAGCTCAGGACTAAATTCTAACAATAAAGTGCACATGTAGGCTTTTCTTTACTTCACAGTTTTCATGGAGCGGCACCTTTGCTATTCACAGGTCGCACACACCTTTGGATGAACCCATTGATCCTGTATGTACTTGAATGAAACTGTCTTTATTTTAGGGACTTTTGGTACTTCATTTGTGACTGCCTCACTGTCAAAGATTCGTGTACAGATGGCAGGAAGAACAGATTTCTAATTTTATTTCCAGGCTGCTGTTTGATTCATGTCTACACAGATGGGGCTGTAATGGTAGTTCATGATGTAGTTGGATCGGGACAAGGTATTAACACCAAAATGATACGTGTGAGGTTGTTTCAGTTTCGCCATCAGCCAAGGTTAGACGTTATACAATATTCCCAGACACTATTATATCACCTGTGGGCTTTCTAATGCAATGACCACAATTGCCCACAGGTGTCCCTAGGCACTCATTCTGGATTACCTGTCAATGAGGCAGCTGGGATTTGGGAAGGGGGCTTTGCCTCCCCTCTCTACTGAGAGGGGTTTCACCAAAACTCAGCTCCCCAAGGACCACTGGCTCCTTCCCTCCTGTAGAGAATCTGTAATTGCTCAAGGGCTCCTAAGCCAATGCTGGGCTACCAGCATTCCCAGACAACTCTTGTACATAATTAGCACCCCAAATTCAGACTTCCTGGTACCAGACAACCTGTTCATTGCCTCATCAATGAGCCCACTTTCTCATGCTCATCCCATCAAAGGGGGACCCATAGTAGAATCAGGGCCCTTCCTCTAGAATATGGACCCATGCTGCATGTACAGTGGGCCTCTCCATGGGTCACGAAAAGATGGGGAATCTGTGCTGTCTCTTTGCAAGAACCCCCTTTCCTCAATAAAGACTTTTTTAAGCCCATGCCATGTGGCATTGTGGGATTTGTTTTGACCTCTGACACTTGAAAGGTTTGGGGGATAGTGAAGCACTTCCTATTTAAAAGTTTTCAAACTCTTACAGATATTTGGTTGTTACGTATCCACCTAAACCATAGATGATGAATCTCCTCATCACTTTTCAAAAGAGATAAAAGACTTTTCTGTAGGTTTAAATTAGTGTCCTAGAGCACATTCTGTCCACTTGCTTTCCTGTGCAGGTAGCCAGCCATGAATTAAAGATACTGATGTCTTGTATACATCTTGGCGAGATAAATACCATGACTGTGCCCAACCTTGGTCTCCACTAGTGCAGATGTCAATGGAAAAGCTGTGTGGGTGATGATTTCACTGACACCAAACCTCCTCTTAATCTCAAACCCTTTTTCCAGAGAAGCCCTCTGCTCTAGTCCAGAAAATTTCTCATGATGCCTTCCTTCCTCACGAGCACCGGACAGAAGAGGGTAAAACACCATGTCATAGTGTTTCTCTGTACCACCTGAAATAGTGGGCACAGGATTATCGTTTAGCAGCGTAAGTTCTATTTTTCCTTAATACATTTTAAGAACACCACCCCAAGACCCTAACTTCACAAAGGCAGGACACAGTGCCTTTCTTCCTGAAGCATTATTTGAAGTATAGAATGTAATATGATCCATTCATTCCCAGCCTGGCCATGGGAAACTACAGAAGAAGGGGGCTCAAGAGGAACTCTCAGGTGGAGAAAAGTAGATCTTGAGCCAGGAGGTTATCTCTTTGAAAGGCTTGAAATGTAAATTGGTACCACTCCTGTACCCTCGTCATTTCACTCTCTATGTTCAAGCAGAGCACAGTTATAACAAGCCCCTACACAAAATGCCTCCTTACTTGAGAACGATGACCACCCCAGACAGCCCTCTCAGGGGTTCGGAGAGCCAAAGGTCACGGTAGCTAAAAAAGGACAAGTGCAACGTTCCACTCTGAAAGGGTGTGGGCAGAGATCTCCCTGGTTTGGTCTGCCGAACTTGAGTACCAAGGCCAAGAGTAACCTACTCGATACTGGTAACTCTGTAACCATTAGGGTTACAAGAATGTCTTCTTTAATAAGTGTCACTTAGATGACATCAAGCACTGTAGTTACCTAATCTTATTTAGTACCTAAAACAACCCTTCAAAGTAGGTATTAGGGTGACCATATCATCCAAACCAAGATACTCTGGAGAGCAAAGGAAGTCGTCAATATTACGTAAAGATAAGAAGTGTAACCAAGGGACTGTCCTGGGCAGACCAGGTGTGTGGTCACCTACTGTTAGTATCTCCAGCTCACAGATGAGATCCCTGAGGCATGGAGAGTGTACGTCTGCTGAGGAGAAGCAGAGCTATTCAAGCCCAGGGATGTCTGACTCCAAAACCCACGTCTCTTCACACCACGCGGCCTTGCTCTTACCTGATCTGGGAAATAGTTCTGGTGCTCGCTGCTCTGGGCAGTGGTATCTGTAGCCTTGCTAAGTATTCAGCAAATCTTAAATGGAACCTTAACAGATCAAGCAAATAACAACAGAGCTGTTTTGGTAGAACTGGGCGAATGGGGCTCACATTGTCTGGCTTCCCTCCAGCCTCCTCCTTTACCTCCTGGGTGACCCTCTAAGCCCCACCGTTTCTACAAGGAACACCAGGGCCTGGCCGTCACCTAGATGTGGAGTCAAACCACACTCAAGCTGTTTGAGGAAGGACAGAGAATACAATGGTCAGTGCCACATGAGAACCTCTGCTGCATTTAGAAGTCCTGACCATTTAATTCTCTGTCACTCTGCTTTTTCCACCTGCAGCAGTCCTGCCAGACCCTCACGCAACACCGTGAGCCCATTAGTAGCCAGAATCCTAATGACACCCGGAAGGGGCAGGTGAGCTCCAGGTATGGCTGAAGCCTGCAGAGCTCTGGTGGGCTGTGTGGTAGGAGCGCTTGTCTCATGTTCTACTGCATCCCTCAGGGCTTCCTTCTCCTCCCCTGCCCAGGGCTGTCCCATCTTCAGGAGCAGACGGATCACCTGGGCATCTTGTTAAAATGCAGATTCTGATTCAACAGGTCTTGGGCTGCATTTCTCTCAAGCTCCCAGGTAATGCCTATGCTGGTGGACTGCACTTTAAGTAGCAAGAGCTTAGGCGACAGATACAGATCAGCATTTTACAGAACAGAAGTATCTGGTTCATATGGATATGTTTTCACATCCGGGGAAGCAGTTCCGAGCTGTTAAATGCTGTTCTTGTTTAAACGCAACTTAGTGTGTGTCTGGTTATTAGCAAAAGAAAGTAGACCTTACACCATCCCGTTCACTTCTGAGAATTTACAGAGAAAAAGCAATACATTTATAGGAAGTTCTTGCGTGAGAGGCTGTTAAGTTTGATCATGTTTTGAAAAACATCTTTGACTAATTTACAAATATGTGCTACTTGCCACATGCACATTTTAAACTTTCATGGGAAAACTGGATAGGTATCCCCTGGGTGGCAGTCCTTGCTCTTCTGCCAGGAATAAAATGTTCATATGACAACATGACCCAGATTTTAAAATTGAGGGAGCAGAGGTTCTGCAAAGCCACATGAGTGCTTAATTAGTGCTGTTTGAAAGTCACTTTGATGTTTCACGGGAAACCCTCAGGGAGCAGTGATGGATGGGACACACTGGCAGCAACATAAGTGATCTACCAAAGTTACCTCTTTTTCACTTTGTTCCTTTGAACTGAAAAATATACTATGCATATTCTAACCATAGCCCATAGCTGTAGCTCCACCCTAGGCCCAGGAATGGGAACGGGAAGATCTTGCTTGGGGTCCCTGCATTTAAACTTCCACCACAGACTTTTACCTTCATCACTTTTACAATTGTTCTTCAAACAGATTCACCAAAACAGTGACTTTGTCTCCTCACCATGCTTGCTGTTCACTCAGCAAATTAATATTCCCAATAATAAGAAGTATGGCTGCAAGAAAATGGGCATTTTCCCATGCTTTGCTCCTTTTGTCCAGTTTTATATTTTTCCTTTGAAAACATTTCTCTTGCAGGTTAATGAAGCCTTTACTCAAAAGCATTAGTCTTTCTACCACTTGGATATTTTAGGTAAGGGGTATTTAATACTGTCCTAAAATTATTTTCTATTAGAAGAGAAAAGAAGTTTTGAAAAGTCATGCTTCATTGTTCACATTTTTAATATTGTTTATTATTATTTACTTTATTTTACTTTCATTGAAAGGAATGCTTCTTTCATTAGGGAGAGGAATGTATTATCATCCTGGGACGGTGGAAATTTTTGAGATAAGTCCCATAATTTCCTATATGTAATGTCTCGTTACACCTAAAACAACCACAGGTTTACAAGCTAGCTGTTGATGGTCCCGTGCATAATGTCAACAGCTTAGGATAGAGGGATTTTTGCAAAGTTTTTTAGTGCTGTCTGGCATGGATTTAGCGCTTATGCCTTTCGGTCTCAATAATTAATAGGATGCAACATTTGTTGCTTCCTAGTATATCTTGCCCTCCAGAAATACTGCCTTACATTCTGCCTCCTGAGGGTCTCTTGTCAAATGGAGGCTTGATTATAGTAGCTGCGAGTCAAACCACAGATGACCAAAAGAGCCCCATATAAATAAAATTCAACAATGTACCACATCAGACAAAGGAGTTTGTCCAAGCAGGCAACAAGGAGATCCCACTGGAAGCAACAAAAGCTAACCCTGCTCTTACCAGATAAGCATATATGGGCACATCTTTCGGGCTTATTGGAAGGGTGGTATGATTTCCTGGTGATGGCCATAAAGTCACAACCCACATCTGCAAGTAGGTTGGGATCCACCCAGAGTGGGGTGCAGGCTCAGGGCGGGGCAGGAGCCTTGTTCGTAGATCTGTCAAGGCCAAGTGAGATGACCTGCCTACTTTTATACTGGAGTCATAGAAACACGGACAAATCTGGAAAGAGCATGAAGTCAGCCCTCTGAAAATCTAATTGTGCCAGAAAGCAAAGGAGTGCTTGAAGAATGATGAGAACAGGTCAAAAGAACACAGAACGTGTTGAAGGGGTTTTCCCACTGGCCAAAGCTGGTCATGAATTTTTGTTCTTTGTTTCTAAGATCACTTTTCCTACAGTGTGATCATTTTTGTTACTCTTTTTAAGACACTAACTTGCTATATTTCTCTAAACT
This sequence comes from Delphinus delphis, assembly GCF_949987515.2. Classification (NCBI taxonomy): domain Eukaryota; kingdom Metazoa; phylum Chordata; class Mammalia; order Artiodactyla; family Delphinidae; genus Delphinus; species Delphinus delphis. The sequence goes on along the minus strand of NC_082689.1, from coordinate 34,837,045 downwards.
TAAGACCTCTACAAGGAGTCCCAAGATACCATGAGTAGGAGATTGCTTGCTGACCTTTGCTTTTTATAGTCCTCTAATGACCTCATAACACTCTGTGTATTTCTTAAATTCACTCACTGTTGGCCTCTGACCTGTTTTGCTTTCTCTCTGAAAGTAAACTTAGATGTGAAGCCAAAACATCACCAGAAAACTCTCCCTGCTTTTTTTGCTCTTTTATAGTTGCGGAACAAGAATCATAACAACTGTAAAAGGAACAGACTACTCAGATTCTCTATGACCATCACAGTCTCCTCCCTGGAGGTGGGTCTACACAGGAAGCCAAATCAGAACCAGAAGTTTCCCCAACATGCACAGAATCAGAAGGGAGGTTGATGATCCGGCTCTTCAATGCAATCATACAAAGCCAGGCTCACACATCACCTCACTGGCAGCCAAACCAGGAAATGCCAAACCTAGCCGAGGTTCCCTGCCCACTGCCAGTATTTGGCTGTTTTTTTCTTTTCCCCAAGCTCGCAAGGCTTCTCAAACTCCTCTTCCGATTAATGTGTGAACATGGGCATGTCCTGACAGGTATTCTGAAAAATACTGCACAACTTTTTCAATGTATATGTCAAAAGCAACCTGTCTACAAGAAGAATGGTAAAAGAGGAGTTGTCATACTCAGAAAATATTATAATCTGCACTGTTCATATATACAATACTAACATTTATATATGTTATAATATATGTTATAAACTTATAACTATAAACTAATGCCATGAAATACAACGGATGGAAGAATTTGTTACCAAGGGATGAGTAGAGCGAACTGAAATGACTTTAAGGTAAATATGTTTAAATTCCATTCCTCAAAGAAATATACTTCTTTTTCTAAATGGGAGGATGTGAAAAAGTTGGTGACTATGAATCAAGCATAAGTTCATATGAAAAGAATTAGTAAAATATCCTGATGATGAAAAATATGGTCCTTGAACCTAGAAAACTTGAGACTTAAAAAAACAAAGAAAACTTGAAACTAGACATAACTTTTAAATGAAAATGTGTCACAGGTTGTCTTTAGCCCCAGGATTAGTGAATAAGCACCATTTACTGAGTGGTTACTTTGTGTAAGACATGTTAACAATTTTTTTTTAAACTGAGGTATAGTTGATTGTGTAAGTTTAAGGTATACAATGTTTTGGTTTGATACATTTATATATTGCAATATGATTAGCATTAGCTAACACCTCTATTACATTATTGTATTTCTTTTTTTGTGGTGAGAACCACTAAGATCTACTCTCTTGGCAGCTTTGAAGTTTACAATTCAGAATTGTTGATATAATCATTATATTGTGCATTAGATCTCCAGAACTTATCTACTAATTGCAAGTTTATACCCTTAACAACATCTCCCCAATTCCCCACACCCTAATCCCTGGTAACCACCATTCTGCTCTCTTCAGAGTATAAGTTGTTATGAGTTTGGCTTTTTTAGATTCCACATATAAGTGAGATCATGCAACATTTGTCTTTCTGGTTCTGACTTATCTCACTTAGCATAATATCGTCCAGGTTCACCTACGTTGTTGCAAATGTCCCGATTTCCTTCTTTTTTAAGGCTGAGCAGTGTTTCAGTGTATATATAGACCACATTTTCTTTATCCACTCATCAGTCAATGGATACTTACGTTGTTTCCATATCTTGGCTACTGTAAATAATGCTGCAATGAACATGGGAGTGCAGATATTTCTTCAAGACAGTGATTTCAATTCCTTTGGATAAATACCCAGGAGTGGAACTGTTGGGCCATACGGTAGCTCCATTTTTAATTTTCTGGTTTTCCCCAGTGGCTGCACCAATACATTCCCACCAACAGTGCACAAGCGTTCCCTTTTCTCCACATCTCACCTATACTTGTTGTCTTTTGACTTTTTGATAGTAGCCACTCTAACAGGTGTGAAGTGATATCTCATTGTGCTTTTGATTTGCATTTCCCCAGTGATCAGTGATATTGAGCATCTTTTCATATAGCTGTTGGCCATTTATATGTCTTTTCTGGAAAAATGTCTATTTAGGTCCTTTGCCCATTTTTCAATTGAGTTATTTGGATTTTTGCTATTGAATTGTATGAGTTCTTTATATATTTTGGGTATTAACCCCTTATCATATATATGATTTGCAAATATTTTCTCCCATTCCTAGGTTGCCTTTTCATTTTGTTGATTGTTTCTTTTGTTATGCAGAAACTTTTTAGTTTGATGTAGTCCCACTTGTTTACTTTTGCTTTTGTTACCTGTGCTTTTGGTATCAATTCCAAAAAAATCATTGCTAAGACCAATGTTAGGAAGCTTTTCCCCTATGTTTTCGTCTGGGAGTTTTATGGTTTCAGGTCTTATATGTACATAATTTTATATCCTGCCTTTTTTTTTCCCATTTGCTATGTTCTTATCATACCTATTTGCCACATTATTACCTCACCTTCATAACTATTATTTTTAATGACTATAGTATTAAGACTGGTGAAAATTTGCAACTTTAATTTTATAGGGAGATGGACTAATATAGGTACTTATAAACCTTAAAAATTCTATTAGATTACATATCAAAAATTTTATAATGAGTGACATCAGCAGCACGGTGTCATGAGTCGTTCCTTTTTTCTCTCCCCGTTGATTTACAACTAATCGGACATCCATAAGCAAAAAAAAGAAAAGCACCCTGAAAGGCATAAACAGGACACCTGTGAGATCCATCCCTCTGTGCATCTGAAAGAAGGTGGATTGGACCCTAGAGGAACTGGCAAAGAGAGGGAATTGGAGACAGAGCTGGTGGCGGCAGAGAAGGCTTCAAGCCAGCACGACTTTTCTACGAGAGGAGGTGGAGGGTGACGGCAGTGGGGGGAAGGGAGCGGGGCCTGCCCAGCCATGTGCTGAGCTGTAGGGATCAGTTGCTCTGTTGCTCTCTCTCAGGAGAGGCCAGAGTGACTGGGGAGAGGAAAAGGAAAGGGAAGCAGGCAAAGAGAACTGAAGGAAAATGTCTCCCGCTGTCTGCCTCAGGAGGCAAGAGCACTGCCCAAGGACCTCTGGGACTCCTCTACTGGAGGACCTCCCTATCAGGCAGCGGTACACTCAAAGCCCCAAGTGCTAACTGGCTCACTGGCTCTGCCAACACCTTTTTCTTTTTTTTTTCTTTTTTTTTTTTAAATACACTGGCCAATCTCAGCAATTTATTAGCTCTGGTAAGAGAAACCAAAAACTTGTGCTATAGCACCACCTTCTGGAAAACAAAAGGAATGCTCTTAACTACCAGTCTGTAGAACGGTTAGAATCAAAATAAAGCCTTGCCTAAATGAGAAACTTGCTACTTCTATGAAGCGACAGAAGCATTTTTCACCAAACACCGTGAAAAGTCATGGTAATATGGCATCACAAAAATAAAATGACAATATTCTAGCAAAGACATGGAATATTGGGATCTAACTGATAAAGAAATTAAAATAGCAGTTATGAATAAATTCAATGAGCTACAAGAAAATTCAGGAAGACGATACAATGACCTCAGGAATAAGATTAATGAACAGAAGGACTACTTTGCCAAAGAGGTTGAAAATCTGAAAAAGAACCAAACAGAATTTCTGGAACTCAATAAATGAGGTGAAGAATACATTACAATACATTGGAAATAGAGCAGATCATATGGAAGAAAGAATTAGTGAGCTCAAAGATAGAAATATAGAAATGATTCAAGTGGGAGAGGAGAGAGAACTAAGATTTTTAAAGAGTGAAGAAACCTTATGAGAACTATCTGACTACATTAGAAAAGCCAGCATAAGAATAATGGGCATCCCAGAAGGAGAAGAAAGAGACAAGGGAGGAAAAAACATATTTAAAGAAATAATAGCTGAGAGCTTCCCAAACTGAGGAAGGAACTGAATATACAAATGTACATAACTGTAGAACATCTTATTTTTGAAACACAAAAAGACCTTCCCCAAGAGACATTATATTAAAATTGGCAAAAGTCAACGGTAAAGAATTTTAAAGGCAGCCAAGGGAAAAAAAGCAGTAACTTACAAATGTATCCCCATTAAGCTATCAGCAGATTTCTCAGCAGAAATTCTATAGGCCAGAGAGAGTGGAATGAAATATTCAAAATAGTGAAAGATAAAAATTGTCAGCCACGAACGCTCTCTGGCAAAGTTATCCTTCAGATATGAAAGAGAAATAAAGTCTGTCCCAGACAAACAAAAGCTACAGGAGTTCACCACCACTAGACCTGCCTTATAAGAAATGTTGAAAAGGAGCTATTCAAGTTGAAACAAAAAAAGGAAAGTACACAGAACTCTGATTAAGGTGATAAATAGTCAGAATACTATAACTTTTTTTTAGAATAATATATTATATTCTTACCTATAGCACAAAGGTTAAAGGAAAAGATCAATAAAAATAACTACAGCTACTACATCTTGGTAATAAAATCACAGCATAAAAAGAGATAATTTGTTACATCAAAAATATAAAAGGGGGAAAGTAAAAAGATGAAGCCTTTCTAGGAGACTGAAAGTAAAATGTTATCAGAAGAAAAAGGACTATTTTATTTATGAGATGTTTCATGTAAACCTCATGATAACCACAAAGCAAAAATCTAGAATAGAGACATGAAATATTAAAAACAGGGAGACTGAGCAAATCCTCATGGAAAACCACCAACTTAAAATGTAAACAGAAACAGAAGGAAAAAGAAACAATGGAGAGACAAAATAATCAGAAGGCAAAAGATAAAATGGCAGTAGAAAATCCTTACATGTCAATAATCACCCTAAATGTAAATGGATTGAACTCACTAATCAAAAGGCACAGAGTGGCTGGATGAATAAAAAAACCAAAAAAAAAAAACCCAAAACAAGACCTAACTCTATGCTGCCTGCAGGAGATTTATTTCATCCTCAAAGTGAAAGGATGGAAGATGGTATTTCAAGCAAATGGAAACAAAAAGAAGGCAGGCATAGCCAACTTATATCAGACAAAATAGACTTCAAACCAAAAAGGGTAACAAGAGACAAAGGAGGTCATTATATAATGAAAAGGGGGTCAATACATTAAGAAGATACAACAAGTTTAAGTACATACACTCCCAACACCCAAGTACCGAAATATTGGGTTGGCCAAAAAGTGACTTCGGTTTGTAAGTAAAAATAAAAGACACATTTTTCATTTTCACCAAGAACTTTATTGAACAATGTATTCACCGTTTTGTTCCACTACCTTCTGCCATTTTTCAGGCAACTTCATAATTCCATCTTCCCAAAACTTTTTATCTTTGTGAGCAAAGAACTGTTCCAGATGCCTTTTATAGTCTTCCAGGGAATTGAAATGTTTTTCCATTAAGAGAATTTTGTAAAGGTCGAAATAAATGGAAATCCAAAGGTGCAATGTCTGGTGAATACAGCGGATGAATCGGAACTTCCCAGCCAAGCCGTAACAGTTTTTGCCTGGTCATCAAAGAAACATGCAGTCTTGCATTATCCTGATTGAAGATTTTGTGTTTTCTGTTGATTAATTCCAGATGCTTTTCGTCGAGTGCTGCTTTCAGTTGGTCTAATTGGGAGCAGTACTTGTTGGAATTAATCTTTTGGTTTTCCAGAAGGAGCTCATAATGGAAGACTCCCTTCCAATCCCACCATATACACAACCTCACCTTCTTTGGATGAAAACCGGCCCTTGGTGATGTTGGTGGTGGTTCATTTGGCTTGCCCCAAATCTCTTCCATTCCACCTTACTGTACAGTATCTACTTTTCATCACCCGTCACAATTTGTTTTAAAAATGGAACATTTTTCTTACTTTTAAGTAGAGAATTCCATGCAGAAATACAGTCAAGAAGGTTTTTTTTGCTTAACTTATGTGGGACCCAAACATCAAAGCGATGAACATAACCAAGCTGGTGCAAATGATTTTCAATGCTTGATTTGGATATTTTGAGTATGTTGGCTATCTCCCACGAGGTATAACATTGATTATTCTTAATTAATGTCTCAGTTTGATTGCTATCAACTTCAACTGGTCTACCTGTCTGTGGAGCATTGTCCAGCAAGAAATCCTCCAGCACAAAACTTTGCAAGCCACTTTTGACATGTTTGATCAGTCACAGCACCTTCTCCATACACTGCACAAATCTTTTTTTGCATTTCGGTTGCATTTTTACCTTTCTCAAAATAATAAAACATAATATGCTGAAAAATGTTGCTTTTTTCTTCCATCTTCGATACTAAAATGGCTACACAAAAATTCACCAGTTTTTATAAGTTTTTTTAAAAATGCGTGCTGATATGACAGCTGTCACAATACAACTTAACAAAATTGTTTCGAATGAAGTTAAAGACAACTAAGCGCTACTGGATCCATCTTACGGAAAATACCAAATGAACTTTTTGGCCAACCCAATATATTAAGCAATTAATAACATGTCTTAGGGCAGAACTAGACAACATAAAATAATTGGAGGGGATTTCAATATTCCACTCTCAGCACTATTGCTGATCATCCAGACAGAAAATCAACAAAAATGTTGGAATTGGACCACACTTTAGACCAAGAGAACTTAATAGAAATATACAGAGCATTCATCCAACAGCCTAATATACATTTTTCTCAAGTGCACATGGTATATTCTCCAGGACAGATCATATGATAGCTACAATATAAATCTCGGCAAATTTAAGAAGATTGAAGTTGTATCAACTATCTTGTCTGACCATAGTGGTATGAAACCAGACATCAACAAGAGGAAAGTGAGAAGATCTACAAATATGTGAAAACTAAGCAACACACTTCTAAACAACCATTGGGCCAAAGAAGAAATCGAAAGGAAAATAAAAAATTATTTTGAAATAAATGAAAATTGACATAGGACAGATACATACACACCCTATTCTATGGCACCAGTGAGTTGATACATGAATGTTCCACACACTAATCACATATTTTACTTGCTTTGAATACAGGTTGAGAGAAGCAACACTCTTTCTTCTGTTTCCTGGGCATCACTAAACTGTTCTATTAACTAAAATTATTTCCTTATCTTCATTTATTTTCTCATACAAGTGTAGAAGGAGAATCCTTGAATTTAATTATTCACTCAACAAACATTTATAGATTGCATAGTTGTAGGCAATACTACAGACCTACTGAATCAAGTAGGGTCCAGGAATCTGTGTTTTCAACAAATTTTCCAGGAGTGTGTGATACCCACTGACAGTAGGAACCACTGACTGATGATTGACTGTCTAGGTAACCACTAAGGAGATCAGTCAGGAACTCATCACAGACAGGCAAGAGATGGAAGAAGCATAAATTAGGTCAGTAGAAGAGTGAGGAAGAGGAGAGAGATGTTCAGAAATGTGAGGTGAATTGGCTGGTGTTGATGGGGTAGGCAGTAGATGGGAAGAAAAAGAAAGAAAGAATAGATCACAAATTTCCATAATGGAGATCCAATCATGGTGGTCTCAGGGACTGAAATTTCAAGTTAAGAAGGAGATGAACACTTAAAAGACAAAAGTATGAGCTCAGCTTAGTTCTGTTGACTCCCAGGTATCTATGAGAGACCTAGGTGGAAGTGTCAAGGGGAAGGTTGGAGATCCAAGTCCAAAGTTCAGGGCCTGCGATGAACATGTAGATTTGGAAGTGATCCACAGAGAAGTGGTAGTTGAAACCACACCAGAATCCAAGATCATGGCAGGGAGAGGGAGAGAGAATAGATGGACCAAGGGTGAAAGCTTGGGGGCCTTAACTCCACAGTGAAGAGCTGAACAATTGTGCTCTTTAACATTTTAATATAACCCAAATGTTTTAGCATATCACAAATATGAACAAAGAAAATGTTTGAAAGTTTATTTCAGCATAAAATTCACAGTTCCAATCATTAATTCTTCTTGAACCAAATTTTTGTAGGGCTCACTTCTATTTAAATAACTACTAGATTAAAAATGTAGTCAAATTGTGTCAGAATTTAGTCCTTGGAATGAGGGAAAGAGGGGGACTGATGCTGGGATATGAACCCACTGCTAAAGAAATTGGCTGGGACATTCTCCCCTGAGAGAGAACAGATCCAAGACCTTGGCCACCATCCTCAGACTTTGAAAGACATCCTAGTAACTAAAAAAGGATCTGAGAGTTCCTCCTATTGGTCAAATGACTTTGATATGAATGAATCTTGTTCTAAAGGTTGGACCACAGGAGAATTGGGGATCTGTTTCTAAAATCACCATTATGCAAATGATTCATTGGACCATTGAAGATTAGCATTATTTGTTTTTATAAGCAAATACAGGCACTTCCCTAAAATCTGCAAAAGAACATCAGAAAGTCATTTCTTGCATCTGCAAGTAGAATATTGAGAGCTGGAGACTCCTGGACTCCAGAGGAGTCAGTCACTAAAGGAACTACGTCTTTAGATGATACTTGGAAATTCTTAGCACAGTATAAAAAAGTGAGATTCATTTCTTTCTGTGCCTTAGATTTGAAGGAGTGTTTATTCAAGATCTTGGACTTTATACTCTGGGGAGCTGAAAGTTTCTTCCAAAGGAATCGTAGACACCCATGGTCCAAAGCTGCACAAAATACCTGATTTAAAAAAAAAAAAAGAGTGCTGATATCCCAGAGGAGCTCCCTGTGTCTCTGCTGGCACCAACATGAAATCCAATAGCAATCTATTCCTCCGAGGTAAGCATCTAAACCTTCCTTTAATTTGTCCTGTAAAAAATTTTTTTATGAATGAGTGAACCAATCTATCTCTCTCTCAGGGGAAAAAAATCATATTGAGAAATTCACTGAGAATAAAACCCTGAGAGATACAGAAATGAAAAACACAAGAGAGAAAACACAGAAGGGAAAACTACATTGAGATGATGCCAGAGTGTAAAGGCATGACTACAGCTCCTATCGGCTATAACTAGTTCTCAGAAGGTGTCTCTAGCACCAAGACATTCATTTCAGTGTCCAGAGTCCTTGGGGTTTTTTGATAAAACACAGAAGCCATATTGGTGCCCTTTGCAGAGTATTGGGAGGTTTTGTAGTCCTGGTATCATCTGCCAACACCAGAGGACTTGGCACTTCTCAAGCTTAGCCCAGAGGGATGCATTTGAGCCAATGCTTAAATAAAATAAAAAGATAAACCTGATTCCTTTCACAGGCCCTCACAGTTTCATCCCCCTTGTCCCTCATGTAGCAGTGGATGATAGGAGGAGCCAGGGTCCCCCAAGGCAGAGGGAGAGGGCCTGCCAATGCAGTTTGCATCTACTTTGCTCACTTCTTAGGGCTAACAGCCCTTCCATAAGACCCAAAAGGTTTCCAGGTGGATCCTGGCTTTACCCAACCTCTTTGACCCAAGACTATCAAATGGATCCTTCCTCGAGTGTCTCAGACAAATATGTACCAAAATTTCCAAATTGGTTTTACAAAATATAAAAATTAAATAAATCTGTATATCTACTAGAAGAATAGGGCAAAGCATTTCAAAACAAGAGTGTAGTACTTTATCAGTAGATGCCCTTGTTTAGTATTGGATTAAACCATATTAATTTGTTGGTGTTTGACTATTTTTGACATAAAAATGATAATTTCGTGTGGTTCAATCTAACAGGTGAGGTAATTACTGGGATAGCAAAGGCTAATGGTGCCTAATCTGGGAAAACACTAACCAAGGCAGATTCGTCTCCAGATTCACACTGATGTAGGAAGAAGGACTAGCTCCCCAGATGCCAAAGACTCCTCAATGTTCCCACTTATAATCTCGTAGCAGAAATCCTTTCTCCTCAGATGCTGTCAAATGTCCCTTATGAGCCCCTAAAAATTACGAAAACTCAGGTATTTCAACAGCCCACTCTAAGTTTAAGAGAAATTAACTGTTTTGCAACTAGAAAAGATTATGTAAGCAGAGCATACCACTGTGAAGAGCAAGGGACAGTATGGGAACAACTGGGGACCTACATTATTCTCCCTGACCCTTGACCTACACACTGCCCAGCTTTAGAAGACAGACACTTCACTCTCTTCCCTGAAACAGGGTTTTGAACTGTCTAGAAACAAATGAACTCCTCAGTTCTCAATTAATCAGTACATCTCCAGAAAGAAAAAAGCAAAAACAAAAAAACTTCTCATACATATTTAAAAGTCAGTTCCAACAATGATACACACACACACACGTATACACACATTGAAAACTTCCCAAAGTTTTCCCGGTTGAACAAACTACTGAGTCCTTGAATTAATAAACAGTATGGACATTGGTTTTAAGTGAGCATTGTTGGTTTTTCTGTAGTCTCTTACTTAAGGACAAAATTCTTCTCTAGAAAAGTTTTAACTTATGCACACACACACACACACACACACACATTTGTAGAGCCTTTCTGTTTATGCTTCTAAAAGAAGCTTTTAATCGTCTCACGGTGAGGTAGTTGACAAATAATTATAAATAGCAATGACAGGGAATCCTAAATGCCCCTAAACTCTCTGACTCCTGCCCTCAAAAGTCCCAGACACTGACGTACAAATAAGCTGATTTTTCCTTTGGATCTTCAGCCCAAAGCCCTGATGTAGAAAGTTGGGAGCTACATTGGCAAACGCAAGGGACAGTATGCCCAATTTATGAAAATTCCTTTGCATAAACTGGAGGTAAGAAGAGTTTCTCCATAAAATCTAGAGTTTAATCCCCACCCCAGGCCTTCCAGAATTTGGACAGCTCCTTTGTTGGCAATGTCCCAAGCTCTCTTTCCTTAGCCTAGTAGGAGGAAAAGTCATGGGGGCAAAGAGGAACCAGAGAGGGAGAGAGAGTGCACCTGTTTCCTCTCAGGAGAGGAGACCCTGCCCAGCATCTCCTGCATCTCACCTCTACAGCCTCCCTTTGAAAGCAGCCCCAACCTTCTCACTCCTCCATCCTATGGACAGAAAAGCACACAAGACAGTGGTGAGAGAACATCTCAATTTGAGCTTGTCACTAGGAAAGCCCTTCTCATTGAAATGTCCCCACAATGAAAGGAGTAACCAATAAAATAGCCTTAGCCCTTGGCCTATTTTGGTGGCAACACTCCTTCCTTTTGGAGGGAAGTGGAGGCAAGGGGGAATGGGGATTTCTGTTAGCCGGTAGAGCATGCATTCCCTCTTTCTGAACCTTTAGCTGTGTTTACTGCAGCTTTCTTGGGCTGGCTTATCTCTGCCCCCAGTTAATTACATAATGCTCCCCATGAGAACCTCAGAGCCTGAACAATCCCATCGCACTCTTGGACCACGTGATGCAGTAGCTCACCTGCACTGGTAAAAGTCTCAAAATAAGACTCCAAGGATTTATTTTACAGTCAGCCCGTCTGGATTATATCTCAAACAAGTCTCAGGATTTTGGAATGTCCACACAGCAAACCAACAGTGGGAGCTGCTCACCTTCTCTGAGAGAACAGGTGAACGAGCAGATGATGTTCGATGAATTCCTTTCACCCTATTCAGCCTCTGGACCAGCAGCAAAGAGAAGGAACATCTTCTATCCTCTAAAACAAGAGGGAGGTTGTATCCTGTAAAACTTGCTCACACTGTTAGAGAGGGAGGAAATATCTACATCACCACCAGAAGCTCACTACCCCTCAAGCAAGAAGCAAGTTAAGTCCTACTCACAACACTTTGTTACCAAGGGCCTTCCTTCCTGAGGCCACCCTTACCAGTGAGAGGGTTACCCCAACATTCCAAAAAGTGAAATCTACACGTGAAGAGAACAAAGCCAGGGCATCCCTGCTAGGCAAGCTCAGGATGCTGAAGCCGAAAGCTGGTCCTGTATCCTTCTCCCTTCTCCCTCCAATTCTATCCCAACCCTCATATGATGCCCAAAGGGACCTCCTACACGACCCCAGCCCCTCCAATGTACAGTGACACATCCCCTGTCTCAAGCCAAGCTCAAAGATGTCATTGTGCAGGAACTTAACCCATTCTGTAATAATGTGATCAACCCTTTCTTAGGTGGCTACTCTGAATTGTCACTCATCTGACTTTCCAGGACCCCTGCTCTACTACTCCTGTCTAAAGCCGACTCTGTTCCCATTTCTCAGGAACTTTCTGGTGTTCCTTTTCCCTATTAAAGAAAGCTGAGGGTTTTATGCAATCACCTAAATGTCACATAACGGGATTAAAACCTGGGCTCCCATTTTAATATGTGTGGAGCTTAGGGGCTTCCAGTCCCTGGAGAATCTAGTCTTCCATTTGATTTTTCATCTTTTTCTAAGTTTTAAAGACTGACATGGCAAGATGAACATCCTTATCTTGATCTCAGTTATGGTCCTGGATATAGTAGCTCAAAGAGGTTGGGCTTAATACCCTTTCAATCTACAGAACTGATCGTTATTTGTGATGTGGCAATACATCAGCCCACACATAGAGTTGGGGTGTTGGAATGGAAAATGTTAATAAAGTCAAGGTGATGTTTCTCCGAGCTTGTCACTTCAAAGGCCATCACCTCTGATAGCATTTCACCAAACCTGGTTTATACAGCTTATAGTTTACCCACTTCTCAACCGTATAATCTGGCCTCCTCTCTCACCACGCTACTGAAACTGCTGTTCCCAAAGTCCCCAAAGACCTCCGTGCTACTTTAGCCCTTCTTGACCTCTTAGCAGATTCGTCATGGTTAGCTTCGCCCACTCCTTCCTTCTTAAAATACGCTCCTCCCTTGGTTCCTATGATGCTGCACCCTCGTGATGTTCCCGCTCCTTCTCAGGCTCTTCCTTCCCTGTTTGCTTTTTGTTTGTCTGTTTTTGCACATTCCCACCAATGTTGATGTTCCTCAGGACTCCATCCTGGACCTCTTTGGTTTCATTCTATGGGCATTTCCTAGACAGCCTTATTCACTAGTCAGTATCTATAGCATCTTGAGGCCAAGGCCTATTTCTCTCACCTGTATCCTCAGTCCCAGAACAATGGCTACACATAAGATACACCTAACAAACATTTGGTGGGTTAAATTGCTGTTTCTCTTTAATAGCATCAAATCTATGGCTGGCTCCCAGGCCCCCTCCATCAGCGCCTGTATTTCCCCACAGAAAGTGTAAAGTTTACTACACTGTACTTCCTAAAGAAAGACAGAGATTGTTCTTTCCTTGGCCCTTCTCCTGTCCCTTGGGTAAAATTTCTCAGGTAGGCTCCTGAATAGTGTTTCAACCTGCAGTTCACTGCCTGATAGAAGATCATAAAGTTAATGTACTAGGTTACAACCACAATTTTTAAATTAAGCAGAATCTAATACACTAATATAGGCAATATCAAAATGTTTTATACATGAGGGACGGGATTTATTTCTTAAATCTCTGTATGTGTGCATGTAGCACACATTGAGTGTACTGGTAACAATGTAAAATTTATATATTACAGTAAATTATGGTCAAAAAAAGTTTGAGAAAAACTGCTCTGAAGTGTCCACATACTATATCCAGGTCAAGGGTAATCCCAGTACAGTTTATCTCATAAACAACATATCCTTCTACTAAGCCCTAACAAGTATCATGAACTTAAATCCATTACAGAGCAAGTTTCAGAATAAGTAATCTTTTCATTTTAGTAGCTTCCTAAAAAGATGGACTACTCAAAAATTCAGGGCTTGTGTTGTCACTTAAATTTTTTCTTCTTTTAAACAAACTTCATTAAAATAAAAATTAAGGGCTTCCCTGGTAGTGCAGTGGTTGGGAATCCGCCTGCCAATGCAGAGGACATGGGTTCAAGCCCTGGTCCGGGAAGATCCCACATGCCGCGGAGCAACTAAGCCCGTGAGCCACAACTACTGAGTCCACATGCCACAACTACTGAAGCCCGTGCACCTAGAGCCAGTGCTCCGCAACAAGAGAAGCCACTGCAATGAGAAACCCATGCACCACAACAGAGAGTAGCTCCCACTCGCTGCAACTAGAGAAAGTCCACGCGCAGCAACGAAGACTCAACGCAGCCAAAAATAAACAAATAAAATAAATAATTTTTTTAAAAAAATTAAAAGGTCATGATATATTTTGCCAGAATATATTTTCATAGCATCAAAATGATCTGTTTCAGAAAATGCATTGTTCTATGTGAAATGAGTATCAGGAGTTCCACACTAGATAAAATCCTTTGGAAATCCATACATGGGGCAAGTTTGGACTGACACAGACACTTCAGGACTGGGAAGGTGACCCATGATTCTCAGATTTTACCTCCTCCAGAGGGCTCACAAGAAGGACAACTAGGAACCTATTCCAGGCCCTAAAAATAAGGGTATAAGTGGTAGAAGAATCTCCTTTCCAATGGTGGTGAACTTCTGAAATCCTGGGATAAATGTATCTGGTAGATTGGGAGAGTGTCACCTTGTGCAGTTTCAGAACCACACATGGAAAAGGCCATAATGATTCATCACAATTCTCTTTGTGTTTTTTGCTGTTGTTGTTGCTGTTTTTAGTGTGCTTGTTCAACAACGACATATAACCCAACACTACATACACCGTTGTCTCCCAGTTTCCCTGTCTTCCTCACCCAATAGCATACCCACCTGGGCCATATGTCAGAGAGTAGGGAACCTCACTGGAGACCTGGGATTATCAACCTGTCGTGAAGCCCTTGCCTTTTTGCCCTGGGGAGCATTTGTATCTTCTCCCTGAGAGTTCTTGACCCCTTGGGACTTTTCGTTCATAGGTGCAGATGGACTGGGCTTCATTACCTGTCTTTGGTGTTGGGCTTCTCCCCTAGTCCAGCACTCAGAGGTATAAACAACTAAATTATATAGTTGCTATATGCCAACCAGGAGAAAGGGGAAAGCCCTCTAAGGAAATAAGAAAGCTCTGTACAATAGACAGTGGGTATCTGTAATATCATTCAATGCACAGTGGCAGAAAATGAGACTGGAGAAATCACCATGTAACCTGAAGATGAGGGAAAAATCAGGCGTATCAACAAACATGACCACCCTGCAGACGAAACAGTATTCCCATATCAAAGAAGAGTGTGTCTACAGAAGAGGCGAGTCATCATCAACTATAGCAAATTGGTCTCAAAGAGGAAAAACTGTAGCCGCAGCCTTGTTGAGGGGAGAGGGAGGTTAAATCACAGTAGTACACGTCAGAAGTGTGACTGAATTGAGTCCAACCCCAGCTCCCTCACTTACTAGCTGTGGGGCCTTGGGCAGTTAGTTACCTAACTGTTCCGAGTCCCAGTTTCCTCATCTACAACGGGGACAATGGCAGTGCCTGACCCATAGAATCGTCGTGAGGGTTAAGGGATGCAACCCATGCAAAGTGCTGGGCAGGTGCCTGCACATGGTCAACTGACAATAAGTGTGAGCTGCTAGTGTTACTTATGTTACTGTTAACACTAGTAAGCAATTCATCCTAGACAGGTGTTTAATCATATTTATTCATTCAATAAATATTTACATCAAGCGCCTGTTATATGAGAGTTCGGCCACAAACGTGACCCATATGGTCCCTGTTTTGACTGAGATGGTGTATTGTTCATCAAGTTTCTCTATGGCTAGAGTGAAATATCATTCAAATATTTCTGCCCAATGTTAAGCCCACCAAAAAGTGTTCTGACCACAGTTTGGCTTCCCCTGTACATTTGCCTGCAGGAAGAGTGCACTGGGCCAACACTGTCTGTACAGTATGGTTTCTCTTGTAAACTAATGTAATGAGTCTACATTCTAAGCAATCTCTGGGGAGTCTGAGCAGTCTCCTAGGGGCCAAGCGACTCTAGAGCTCTGATACAGTTAGGTATCTGGTGGGTTAAGCAGCAGACTCCAGGCTATGATGAATGCCACCCTCCAGGGTCCTGTTTCATCCCATGTCTCTTCACCCTATGAACCCTCCCAGCCCTGGACACTCTGCCCAGGGGGCTGGCATCTGCCTATTTTCGAATAAAGACAACTGAGGCATGAGGGGCAACAGCCCTGAGCCTGGACCCTGAGGAACTCCAACTGAGCCCCGACTCCACCACATCTAGCCACCTGACCCTGGGCAGGGCACTCAGAGTGCAGGGACCTCGTTCCCCAGGGTGGTGGACAGGATTCAAGAGTGGAATATATGTGGAAAGGCACTGGTGGCATCACAGAGGAGGCAGGCGTAAGAATCACAACCATAGGATCCCTCCTACCTCCCTGGAGCACTCTGGCTTACCCAGAGGGAGGTAGGGGAGACCTGTGTACCTCCAGCTGCAGGGAAGACCAGACTGCTGGTGAGGACAGAGCTGCTCCATGGTCACTGCTGCAGGACCCGAATGAACCAGTATAGGTGGAGCAGTGAGCCACATGTTGATGTCATATGAAGGCCCTTGAAGTTTTCTTGGGCCAAAATAACTCTCCCACCTGCCTGCTAATTCCCAGCATTAGTCACTCACTGCTTGAGGGATATCTTAGGCATATTTTTTTTTTTTAATTAACATCTTTATTGGGGTATATTAGGCATATTAATGTGAGTTAAGGTATAACTGATCTGTCAGGCAACAGATTAGCTAAAGAATACATGAGTAGAGAAAAAGTTATGTAATTCACAGTAAAAACCCTTCGAGGGCTTCCCTTGTTCTGATAATAAACTATGCAATTCTGAATGTGATTGCCAAAGCCTTGCATGGTCTGCCCTGCCAACCCTTCCCAAGGATCCTTGTGCCGCAATGACTGCACTAGGACCACGTGGCCTTCTTCAGCTCCTTGAACAGACCCAGCTTTTCCCTTCCTCAAAGCCTTCGCACATGCCGCCGGCATCAATCAGGGTGATGATGGCGCATATATATATTCTTACATGCATGCATCCACATACATATGTACGTAAACGTGCATACACACATACATGTATAGATACACATATATACCTACAAAAGTATACATATATACATACATACATATATATGCACAAAAAGATTTATTTTAAGGGACTGGCTCATGCAATTGTGAGGGCTGTGAAAAGTCTAAAGTCTGTAGGGCAGGCCAGCAGGCTAGAAAAACTTAAGCAGGATTTCTATGTTACAGTTTTGAGACAGAAGAATTCCTTTTTCAGGAAACCTCAGTTTTTTGCTCTTAAGGCCTTCAGCTGATTTTGAGGCTCACCCAGTGTCAAAGCAATCTCCTTTACTTTACAAGTCGACTGACTGTAGATGTTAATCGTATCTACAAAATACCTCCACAGCAACATCTAGCGTTTGACCAAACAGTTGGGCACCATAGCCTAGCCAAACTGACACATAAATTTAACCATCACACTGCCCCTCTGCCTGGGATTTCCCCTCCCTCACCCGACTGGCACCTTCTTGCCTCCTAGGTGTCACTGTAAGTATCACTTCTTCAGGAAGCCAGCTCTGCCTGTCACCTTATCTAGGTGCCCACAGCGGTTCTGTCTCTAAGCACCTTTTATTTTTCATCTGTTGCCCTGCCCCAGTTCTAAGCTTACTTCTGAGTCTACTTATTTCCCCACTGGATCTCCCCACCTGAATCTAAGCTCTATCACAGCAGGGTCACGTAGGTTCTGGTCACCGCTGCAGGTTGCTCTAGCCCATAGAGCATCTTCAGGTACCTTAGAAAAGGCTCCCTTCCTCCAATGTGCCCCTCACAGGTCAGGGCCTGGGGAGCAAACTGGGCTTCCACTGCCTGAAAGCCCCTGTGCAGGAGTCAACCTGTGCAGCCAGCAGGATGAGAGACAAGGCCCGCAAGAGAGGACAGGATGAATGAGTATCCCTGACACATTTGGACAGGGCCCATGTTCTGGGATGCTTACATTTCAACTTGAGAAAAAGACACGTAAAAACACAAGGAGCAGCACTTCCCTGGTGGTCCAGTGGTTAAGACTCTGTGCTTCCACTGCAGGGGGCATGGGTTCGATCCCTGGTCAGGGAACTAAGATCCTACATGTCTCGAGGCATGGCCAAAAAATAAAATTTTTTTTAAAAATTAAAAAAAAAAAAAAACAACACAAGGAGCTTGGTGGTGAGGGAGCAGGGTTCAGGCTTGTGTGTGGGAAGTGGGGTGGGATTGAGGCAGCAGGAGGGCCTTAGTGGGGGTAGACAGAAGACTAAAGGATAAGAGAAAGATACCAAAGAGGAACACCCCCTAGCAGGAGGAAGGGAGGACAGGGTGGGGTGTCAGTGGCAACTGGAAATTGGAAAGGACCCAGAAACATACCCCATCAGAATTAGAACAGACGCCAGGGGACACCTAACCCAGAGACCCTCAACGGTAGGCACTGCCCCCCAAGAGGACACACTGGACTCTCCGAGAAGGGGCATACTTACTCTGTAAAAGCACTGATTCATTATTATAGTACTCCAAGTTTATACTTTGGAAAAAGCTTTTAAAAACCTATTATTTTCTTAATTCAGAATACATACAGAGAATAAATCTCTGACATGGGCCTGACTAGGCGTGTCATCCAAAAAGCAAGATGTTTCTAAACACTCCTCATCCTTTGAGAGTTTGTGCTGTAGGTAATACCTAAAACTTTGGCCACCTTGGCCACCCTCACCCACACAGTCCCCTCGGACATGTGCACTCAGCCCTCAGCCAGCCACTCACACCTTGCAAGCTCGGCCAGCTTCTGAGTTACTGCCTGGGCCTACTCTCCTCCAGAACAGGCTCCGTCGGGGCCCAAACAGTTCCCTGCACAAATAGAAACCAAGCTCTGCAACAGAATTCGGGGCTGCCCTGGAACTGCTCACAGTGACAGCTGAAAATACCCTCATCTTAAAAAGAATAATCCCAGGAAGCAACAATTTAGAAGAGGCCAGAGGCTGCCAGCCAGGACTGACACATGTTTAATCAGTGGTGTATTTATTCTACAAACATTCACTGCACCCCTGTGTGGGCCAGTCACTGGGCCAGGCTGGAGGATACAGTAGCGAACAAGAGAGATCCCGCTCTGTGCTTCCCCAGCAGACTGCCAGCTACAGGCTCCAGAGATGGAAGAAAGGGGGACCTTAAGGTGCTTATCTAAATCAGCTAGGTCACTGTGCCTACCCTTCATGGGCTGGGTGTTCCAGGGTATGTTATTTATTACCCTCCCTTTTAATTTTTTCTCCTCCACCCCTAGGGCCTAGACGAGTCAGGAATATTTCTGGGGTTTTCTATGTTCTTCACCATAACAGATGCTGTGGTTGCATCTCACAGGGTGAGGGGCCTGGCCCCAACTTTAACAAGCAACAGTCCAGCCATGCCAGAGCTGCTTCGGATGGCCTGTGTGAATTGGTTTGCAGACCTGATGTGAGGTCCTTCCTTCCTGTGAATTCTCTGCAGCTCCTTCAGTGATGCCTAATGAGCATGGGGGCTGGTGATATATGTTAATTTAAAAGTAAATTCACACGTTCAACAAATAGAATGCTTTCATTTCAAAAATAAAACTTACTCATTTTACATTTTCAAATATGAAGCTATAAGATTTTTATATTTATCAGAAGGGCATATGCATTTTAAAGGACTGAGAAATGGTGCTTCCTATCTGGGCCCTGAATGGGTTACAGGCAGGCTTTGATCCTTCGAGCTGTGCAGCAGTCTTCAGCCACAATCAGCCTCCTCTGCTTACCCCAGGTGTGCTGCACATGGTCATTTCCTTAGAGCAGCATGACCTGCATTGCCCAATACCATAGACATAAACCACAAGTGGCTATTGAGCTTTGACATGAGGCTAGTCCAGACAGATGTGCTAGAAGTGCAAAATACACACTGGATTTTGAAAACATGTTACCAAAAAAGAAGAATGTAAAATACTTCATTAATAATTTTATATGATTAGATGTTGAAATGATAATATTTTGGCTATATTGGGTTAAGGAAAACATATTATTAAAATGAATTTCACCTGTTTTACTTTTCTTAATGTGGTTATTAGAAATTTTTTAATTATATATATGTGGCTTCCATCTGTGGGTCACATTACATTTGTATTGGACAGCACTGCTCTGGACAATCCCTACTGCACCTTAACCTGAGGAAAAAAAGACAAGACTTACAGGCACTGGTAGTTAGAAGAGATTTAGTGGATGTAGGGGGCTGGGGAAGGAGGATAAATTCTTTGCTTAAGAAATAAACTTTTAGGGCTTCCCTGGTGGCGCAGTGGTTGAGGGTCCGCCTGCCGATGCGGGGGACACGGGTTCGTGCCCCGGTCCGGGAGGATCCCACATGCCGCGGAGCGGCTGGGCCCGTGAGCCATGGCCGCTGAGCCTGCACGTCCGGAGCCTGTGCTCCGCAACGGGAGGGGCCACAACAGTGAGAGGCCCGCATGCCGCAAAAAAAAAAAAAAAAAAAAAAAAAAAAAAAAAAAAAAAGAAATAAACTTTTACAAGATCTAGAATTAAAAGTGCATACCAAGAAAGAAAGAGAGGAGGGGAGAACAAAGGACAGGAAGGGGATCGGGAGGGAAGGAGAGGGAAAGGGAGGGAAGGGGAAGGAAAAACATCAAAGGGAAAGGACCTCTGTCTCAGTCAATTCAGGCTGTGATAACAAATTACCATAGACTTAAACAGCAAACATTTATTCTCACAGTTCTGGAGGCTGGGAAGTCCAAGATCAAGATGCCAGCAGATTTGGTATCTGGTGAGATCCTGCTTCCTAATTCATAGATGGTTGTCTTCTTGCTGTAACCTCACATGGTAGAAGGGTAAAGAAGCTCTCAGGGGTCTCTTTTATATGAGCACTAATTCATCCATGTGGGCTTCACCCTCATGACCTAATCACCTCCCAAAGGCCCCACCTCCAAATACCATCAGCTTGAGGGTTAGGATCTCAACACAGAAATCGGCAGGGGAGGGGGTTGGACATAAACATTCAGTCTATAACAACCTCTAACCTTATTCTATCCCTCAAGTCTCCTCTCCTCCCAATGACCCCAGCCAGACTGACTGGCCCCCAGTTTCCCTGCTATCGCATCTGTCGTCTGAACACCATTTAGCAGTTTGGGTCAGTTCCACAAGCACATTCTGTGTGAGGCATTGTGTGGCACCCAGGGAGAACCACAGTAACGATACGTCTGCCCCGAGGCACTCAGTCTAGTGGGAAGCAGCCATGGAAACAGCACTGGCCATACCAACCTCCCCGTGCTGGGGACTGCACACTGAGAGCTGTCTGCTCCTCCAGTTCTCTCTTCATCCCCAGCTGGACTGCAAGCCTTAGAGTGGGTGGCATGTCTTATTTCTTCTGCCTCCATCGCTGAGCTGCGATATTCATAAAACGCTAACTTATTGGAAAAGGTTTGCAATATAGTGGCTTTAAAATCAGGTGACTGCAACTACTGAGCCTGCGCGTCTGGAGCCTGTGCTCCGCAACAAGAGAGGCCGCGACAGTGAGAGGCCCGCGCACTGCGATGAAGAGTGGCCCCCGCTCACCACAACTAGAGAAAGCCCTCACACAGAAACAAAGACCCAACACAACCATAAATAAATAAATAAATTTATAAAATCAGGTGACTGGGACTTCCCTGATGGCGCAGTGGTTAAGAATCTGCCTGCCAATGCAGGGGACACGAGTTCGAGCCCTGGTCCAGGAAGATCCCACATGCCGTGGAGCAACTAAGCCTGTGGGCCACGACTCCTGAGCCTGCGCTCTAGAGTCCATGAGCCACAACTACTGAGCCCGCATGCCACAACTACTGAAGCCCGTGTGCATAGAGACTGTGCTCCGCAACAAGAGAAGCCACTGCAAGGAGAGGCCTGCGTGCAGCAGCAAAGACCCAATGCAGCCAAAAAAAATCAGATGACTAGGTTCAAATCCCAGCTCTGCCACTTAAACTAGCTGTGTGGTTTTTTTTTTTTTTAACATCTTTATTGGAGTATAATTGCTTTACATTGGTGTGTTAGTTTCTGCTTTATAACAAAGTGAATCAGCTATACATATACATATATCCCCATGTTTCTTCCCTCTTGCTTCTCCCTCCCACCCTCCCTATCCCACCCCTCTAGGTGGTCACAAAGCACCGAGCTTATCTCCCTGTGCTACGCGGATGCTTCCCACTAGCTATCTATTTTACATTTGGTAGTGTATAAGTGTCCATGCCACTCTCTCACTTTGTCCCAGCTTCCCCTTCCCCGTCCCCATGTCCTCAAGTCCTTTCTGTACATCTGCGTCTTTATTCCTGTCCTGCCCCGAGGTTCTTCAGAACCATTTTTATTTTTATTTTTTGGATTCCATATATATGTGTTAGCATACAGTATTTATTTTTCTCTTTCTGACTTACTTCACTCTGTATGACAGTCTCTAGGTCCATCCACCTCACTACAAATAACTCAATTTCATTTCTTTTCATGGCTGAGTAATATTCCATTGTATATATCTGCCACATCTTATTTATCCATTCATCTGTTGATGGACATTTAGGTTGCTTCCATGTCCTGGCTATTGTAAATAGAGCTGCAATGAACAACATGGTGGTACATGACTCTTTTTGAATTATGGTTTTCTCAGGGTAGATGGCCAATAGTGGGATTGCTGGGTCGTATGGTAGTTCTATTTGTAGTTTTTTAAGGAACCTCCATACTGTTCTCCATAGTGGCTGTATCAATTCACATTCCCACCAACAGTGCAAGAGGGTTCCCTTTTCTCCACACCCTCTCCAGCATTTATTGTTTGTAGATTTTTTGATGATGGCCATTCTGACTGGTGTGAGATGATATCTCACTGTAGTTTTGATTTGCATTTCTCTAATGATTAGTGATGTTGAGCATTCTCTCATGTGTTTGCTGGCAATCTGTATATCTTCTTTGGAGAAATGTCTATTTTGTTTTTTAACCTTAGGCAAGTTTTTGACCTGTCGGTGCCTCAGCTTCTGTACCTGTCAACTAGAGAAAAAAATGGTACCTACCTAGTAGAGACCCTGCATTAAATGAGCTGGGCTGTAGAAGTCTTTAACATAGTCTGACACATATTAACAGCTAAATAAATACTAGCGATAGATATTATCGGCCTCTGCCACCTGATAGGATGGGGTGATAGGATAGGGTGGGCAGGGGAGAAGGAGTCCAAGGTAAGTCCGAGGTTATACTCAGGTGAGTGGAGGAAGTGCCTTTAACAGAAGTAGACAACACAGGAGGAGGAGCTGCTTTCAGAGGCAAGGTGGAGAATTTGATTTTAGATTTATAGCCTGGTAGTCAGCCAAGGGGTTTATCCAACAGGCAGTTAATTCAGGATTGGCAAGAGGTCTGGGCCGCAGACAGATTCATGAGTCAGTGCAAATTAGTCATTAGAGCCAGGAAGTACTGAACACCTGGAAAGAAGTGGTGAGCGCTGGAGTCTGGGCACACAGCCAGAGCAGGAACACACCTTCAGGCAGAGCCAACGCCTGCCACGGGGAAGGGGGCGACCACTAGACAGCAAGATCTGAAAGGCCCTGAAAAGTCCCCCATTACACACCTACTTAAAACAAAAACCCTCTCCTCCGCTAGCCTGAAAAGCACAAGATCACACCCCTGCAGTGGATGAACCCCAGCAAGCCTCGATTAATGTGCCCCTAACTCCAGGGGGGCTGAGGGTCTCAAAACTCGGGTGAGGAGCCATGGACTCCGGTCTGCGGGCTGATGGGCAAATGTCACTTGGCAGTGGCATGGATGAGGCCAGCCAGGCGGGAGAGGCGGTCACAGGCAATAAGCCGCGGAACGTTGGGCGACTTCGGGGGAAAACGCGCACAGGCTCAAACCGTTTGCGGCCTGGGAAGCGTTCAGCGATGTGCAGCTCTCCCAGACCCGGTCTGGAGCCACTGGCCACTCTGACCAGCCTCTCCCGGTGCCCAAACACCCGTCTTGCCATAAATCCGAGACCGCAAAGGCCTGGCGAGGGTCCCGCCGAGATGCGAAGCGCCTGGCGACCAGCGAGGAATGAATGCTACCTGCTCAACCGACACTTCCCGCGGGACACGGACGCTTTGCTTTCTCAGATAAGACTCAATGGAAAGCGTGGTCGTGCGCCCACCACGTCCGGGGCGCGGCCCAGCTTCTCGGGCGGGGAGACTCCACCGGGTCGGGGGTCACCGGGCCGGGGCGGGGCTGGGCGGAGGTCCGGACGCGCACGCGCGGAGCACCAGCCGCGCGAAGGTCCGCCCCGCGAGGCCCCTGGGCATCGCGGCCGTTGGGCCGTTGACGGCGCGGCGCGGGGAGGACCAGGACCCAGACAAGCCAGCCACACCCGCCAGGACCCGCTCGCGAGGACCAGGGGACAATGACCAGGCCAGCAGCAGCCATCCTCAGTTCTCCCTCCAGGGGATCCTTGTAAAGAAAGAGCGCCGCCGTGCGTCCTGAGGACCCATGACCACGAGACGAGAGTGGTGGCGTTTATCCTTGTGCTCTGGAGCAAAGAGAATTTAGGCCAAACATGTTTAAGCCAGCCTGGCTGTTTTCTGCAGTAGATTCAGTGGTTCTTGAAAAGCATCTTGGTAGGAAAAAGAAACTGAAAACTGTACCAGGCAAGGGCCGAAAGAAACCGTTCTGTAAAGAGAAGTGCTTAGTGGTGACCAGCCAGGATGCTGGAGCGAGGCTGCCTGGGTTTGAGTCCTGGCTTTCCTACTTCTAGAGTATGACCTTGGGCAAGTTTCTTAAACTCTCATGCCTTGGTGTTTTGGACCTGTAAACGGGTACTATAACAGTCCTTGCCTCATTAGATTGATCTGAGGAATAAATAAGCTAATACTTAGAACAGCGCCTGGCACATAGTGAGCACTCAATAAAAATGAGCTCTTATTGTCATTCCAGAATGCAGGTGCCTTCACCAGTGCAGAGACATGGCGGCATTGCCGGTCCTGCAGAGAGAATGAAGCTACCAAAGAGAACACAGACACAGGACGCTCAAGTTAAACAAAGCCACAGCATCGTGCAGTTCTTTTCATTAAAAAATTAAATAGCCGTCTAGAAAGTTGTGAAGCAAATTGGAGAGAGGCCAAGACTTCAGTAGAAATCACTGAAAGGGATTTTGTACTTAAAGACTTTTCTTTGAGCAAGTGCCTATGTAAAAGTTAGCAACTGTCTGTGATGAGCACTGAAAGCCCTGAAATAAGTAGTGGGACTCCTAGCAGGACAAGAACAGCATAGATCACCCAGAAGAGGGTCCAGAAAGAACACAGACCATCGTCTGAGCCACAGTGGATAGGCTTGTTATCAGTTCTTTACTACGAAAGAACAGGATAGACCCACTCTAAAATCTTCAGGATAAAGCTCATTACAGTATGAATTTAGTCATTCTTTTTTTTTTTTTTTTTTTTTTCGGTACGTGGGCCTCTCACTGTTGTGGCCTCTCCCGTTGCGGAGCACAGGCTCCGGACGCGCAGGCTCAGCGGCTATGGCTCACGGGCCCAGCCGCTCCGCGGCATGTGGGATCTTCCCGGACTGGGGCACGAACCCGCGTCCCCTGCATCGGCAGGCGGACTCTCAACCACTGCGCCACCAGGGAAGCCCCTAGTCATTCTTTTTAAAAGAGCATCCATTTTGTCTTTATAAAGTCATAGGTGAACCAGGCTTTGTGCTAGACATTGGAAACACATGGTGAACAAGACAGACCCTGCCCGCATGGAGTTTATGATCCTAGGAGAGACTTGACATTAACCGAGTAATCACACAAATGTCATTGCAAGCTTTGTTAAGTGCTCAGAAGAAATATGAAATGGTCAGTGAAGATAATATAAGGGACTTTGAGACTTGGGAGTCCGGCAGCTTTCTGAGAGAGCAACAGCAATGCCACGCCCTGAGGATAAGGGGATGTTGCCTAGGCAAGAACTGCAGCAGATGGTGCTGCAAGTTGGTGCTGCAGTTGGTGCTTCAAGCAGAGCATGCTTGAAGGCTCTGCGGTGGGAAATGAGGGGTGTGAGCCAGCGACTGGGAGAAGGCCTGTGCAGGGAGCATGTCAGTGGGTTGGAGAGCCTGCCAGGCAGGACCATGTTAGCATCTTTGCTTTCTTCCAAATACAGTGCAGGTCACTGAGGGGTTTAGGCACACGCAGTTGACATTGACATATTCAGATTTGTGTTTTCAACGGATCCTTCCAGTTGCAGTATGGAAGCAAGTCTGAGGGACTAGAACGGAAAACAGAAGTCTATTTTGGGAGGCTCTCAACCTGGCTGTTAGAGTCAAAGTTATGGTGCCCACAACCAAATACAGAGACTCCTTTACTGAGTCGGATCCCAAAAGGCTCATACCTATCTGGGTGCTCCGCATGCTAGAGTGACACCCAAACCATAGGAGTCCATGTGACCACAGTGAAGCTCTTATTTGGGTAAATTTAGTTGAATCAAAAAGGTGTCAAGAATAACATTAGCCATATACAAGTTTGTGAAAATAATGGGTTTGACCTAGTGAACTAAGCTGGGAATGTGAGACTGAAATGATGAGCTGCTGTGCTGGGGTTTGAAGAGGCTGCCTGATTTCAGGACAACTGAGCGACAGATAGAGGAATTAAACAGATGAAGACCAAATTACTATACCAATTTTATTAAAAGCAAAGTTGAAGAACTGGCTTAGGGCTGTGGGCAAGCCATGTTGCACATATTTCACTTCTGAATTCAACCTGCCCTGATCGTAGTGGGCCCTGTGACTGGGGCAGGTGGTGCAAGATGGGGCCTGTTTGGGGGACTTTTGCCTTTGGGGGCTCCTTCCTCCATAAACAAATATTAGAAATTATATTTTATGGCTGAATTGGTACAAAAGTATCATCCAGGGTGGTTTATATTCATTTTTTCTTCTGATTTTAAAAGAAAAGAAAACATTTCGTGGCCCTCTAAACTGGGGTACGTCAGCCCAGCAGAGGGCAGAATCCTAGAGTCGCAGGCAGATAGGTCCTGAGATGGAGGAGAGGGGATTTGAGCTGAAAGTGCCTGTAATGGACAGTGCTACTCTCACAGGGTCCGCCCATGGAACATGACTGGTTGTCCCTCCAGCAAAGTACACTAGGATCCAAATAAATGTTCTGGTCCTGGCTGACCAAGTTTGTGTACCAGCAGATTCCAGTTCCCATGGATCCATGTACCAAGCGGCATTAAGAAATACAGTCTGGTAGCCAAAAATAATGTTAGTGTGTTTTCCAGTCTTTGTGTCTCCTGAAGAATGTTCATTGAAATCTGTAACTCATCACACCTCCAGAAAGCCTGTTTCCTCCTAATTCAGTCAAGCCCTGCAACTAACTGCCCTTACTGCAAACCCACCTATCTAACCCTAGTCTGGCTTGTCTGTCTTCCCCAACTCTTTCTTCCTTTTGTTTCCTCCCCACCATTAACCTGCTTGTTCTCCAGGAAGGGAAGCACAGAGACCCGTGGGGAGGGGGAAATGCCCCTCCCTGTGAGGGGTAGAGAGGAGGAAGGAGGAAGGGGTGGGAAGGACTCACCTACTGCATCAGTCTTTGCCCTGTCACACCGCGGAAGCCAGAAGCCTTAAAAAACAGCCCGTTTTGTTACAATGACAACAGACAATGTCTAATAGAAATAGAAATGCCCTATAGCAGGGCCCAGCTGAAGATGCAGGTGAGCCAGCGGGCACAGGAGGTGCCGGGTAGGGAGCGGGGAGTGGCAGAGAGGCCACACCTCCGTTTTTGACCGGAAGAAGAGAAGGGCAGTGTTATCCAGCCCTCCATGTGCCCGTTTGTCTTAGCTCCTGGGGTAGAGAGCAACTGCATGGCAGAAGAATGCTATGGGATTCTTGGCCAGGCACTTGGTGGGCAGAACCGAGGGCTCCATTGCACAGATGAACCAGAATTCAAAAACAACATCAAGTACAGATTGTAAATTATAGGCAAAAGCTATGGAAATGTTTGAGGGAAGCAGTACCCTTTAAACAATTCTGTCCTAAGGGGCCTTATTTCTGTCTGGGTGTTTGATTTGCTACACATGGACAAGTGGCATGTGTGTGTTTCAACAGCTGTATGCTTTTAGACTCCAGAGGGTGGTTCCATGAAATCTCCAGGCCTGTGATGCAGCCCAGCTCCCAACATGACCTGCATTTCCAGGGAGGATGAGAAGTCCATAGTTTTACATCTTTGAGCAAACAAGATCCATGCCTACTGATAAGGCAAGACCTCAAGAAATATCTAACTCCAAGGGATAACTGCCCATTTTCACATGGTAGGAGAAACCATATCTCTGTATTATTACAAGCTCAAACAAGCCCTGGAAGGAACTCTGTGCTATTAAATCTTAAGGAACAGTTGGTGTTCTATATATACACATTTCTACTCACCAGGGAGACACTGCAGCTCCATCTGCTTGAAAAAGATGTCAAAATAACCTGGACCTGGAATTGCCAACACATCTCAGGAGGGTGGTTCTGGGTCTTTCAACCAAGCAGGTTCCATCAGTGGTGAAACTAAGCCAACCCAGCGAGGGGCTAGAAGACACCCAGAGTCAGGCCATACAATTTTTAAAAACGTGATGGATAAAAGCTAGGGGATGAATTACCATGACATTTAAAAGCTGCAATAGTTTCTATTTCACAGGCAGTGAGAACTTTATTACTCTGTTAGGGTAGACTATTCCAGCATTCCAAGGAAACTGAGAATTATTCTCTGTCTCACAGGTGGCTGAGGAAACAAGGATGAGAAATTACAAATAGGAATCTCATAGGGCACAGACTCACTTGTACAAAACATGTAACTATCTTTGGGTGCCTCAGAACCTCATTTGTAAAATGGAGATTTGATTCCTACCTCAAAGATTATCAAAATGGGGGGCCTTCAGTATGGTGGAGGAGTAAGATGTGGAGATCACCTTCCTCCCCACAAATATATCAGAACTAAATCTACATGTGGAACAACTCCTACAGAACACCTACTGCACCCTGGCAGAAGATCTCAGACTTCCCAAAGGGCAAGAAAATCCCCATGTACCTGGGTAGAGCAAAAGAAAAAAGAAAAAACAGAGACAAAAGAATAGGGATGGGACCTGCACCAGTGGGAGGGAGCTGTGGAGGAGGAAAGGTTTCCACACACTAGGAAGGCCCTTAGCGGGAGGAGACTGCGGGTGTCGGAGGGGGGAAGCTTCAGAGCCACAAAGGAGAGCGCAGCAACAGGGGTGCGGAGGGCAAAGTGGAGAGATTCCCGCACAGAGGATCGCTGCCGACCGGCACTCACCAGCCCGAGTGGCTTGTCTGCTCGCCCACCAGGGCGAGTAGGGGCTGGGAGCTGAGGCTTGGACTTCGGAGGTCAGATCCCAGGGAGAGGACTGGGGTTGGCTGCGTGAACACAGCCTGAAGGGGGCTAGTGCGCCACAGCTAGCTGGGAGGGAGTCTGGGAAAAAGTCTGGACCTGCCTAAGAGGCAAGAGACCATTGTTTTGGGGTGTGTGAGGAGAGGGGATTCCTTCCCCGTCTGCACACAGAAGGCAGAACACCACCTAAATGAGCTCCAGAGACCAGCATGAGCCGCAGCTATCAGCTCGGACACCAGAGACGAACGCCAGAGACGGCTATAAAATGCTAACACTGCTGCTGCAGCCACCAAGAATCCTGTGTGCACGCACAGGTCAACACACACACACACACACACACACACACACACACACACACACACACACACACACACACACACACACACACACACACACACACACACACACACACACACCCCCCCCCCCCCCCCCCCCAGGAGCCTGTGCAGCCTGCCACTGCCAGGGTCCTGTGATCCAGGGACAACTTCCCCAGGAGCATACATGGCATGCCTCAGGCTGTTGCAACATCATGATGGCCTCTGCTGCTTCAGGCTGCCCCACATTCCAATTATAACTACTGTACCCCTCCCTCCCCCAGGCATGAGTGAGCAAGAGCCCTGTAATCAGCCACTTCTTTACCACCCTCCTGTCTGGGTGGGGAACAGATGCCTGAGGGTGACCTACATGCAGAGGTAGGGCCAAAACCAAAGCTGAACCCCAGGGACTGTGCAAACAAAGAAGAGGAAGGGAGATCTCTCCCAGCAGCCTCAGGAGCAGTGGATTAAATCTCCACAATCAACTTGATGTACCTGCATCTGTGGAACACCTGAATAGACAACCAATCATCCCAAAATTGAGGCAGTGGACTTTGGGAGCAACTGTAGACTTGGGGTTTCTGTCTGAGACTGATTTGTTTCTGATTTTTATGTTTATCTTAGTATAGTTTTTAGCACTTGTTATCATTGGTGGATTTGTGTATTGGTTTGGTTGCTCTCTTTTTGTTATTATTACTTTTTAAATTTTTTTAATTTTTCATTTTAGTAATTAAAATCTTTATTTATTATTATTTTTTCTTTTTTTCTCCCTTTTCTTCTGAGCCATGTGGCTGACAGGGTCTTGGTGCTCTAGCCAGGTGTCAGGCCTGACCCTCGGAGGTGGGAGAGCCAAGTTCAGGACACTGGACCACCAGAGACCTCCTGGCCCCATGTAATATCAATCAATGATCTCTTCCAGAGATCTCCATCTCAACGCTAAGACCCAGCTCCACCCAACAGCCAGCAAGCTCCAGTGCTGGATGCCCCATGCCAAACAACTAGCAAGACAGGAACACAGCCCCACCCATTAGCAGAGAGGCTGCCTAAAATCATACTAAGTTCACAGACACCCCAAAACACACCACTGGAAACAGCCCTGCCCACCAGGAAGACAAGGTCCAGCCCCATGCACCAGAACACAGGCACCTGTTCCCTCCACCAGGAAGCCTACACAAGCCACTGAACCAACCTTACCCACTGAGGGCAGACACCAAAAACAACGGAAGCTACGAACTGCAGCCTGTGAAAAGGAGACCCCAAACACAGTAAGTTATGCAAAATAATACGACAGAGAAATAAGCAGCAGACGAAGGATCAAAGTACAAACCCACCAGACCAAACAAATGAAGAAGAAATAGGCAGTCTACCTGAAAAAGAATTCAGAGTAATGATAGTAAAGATGATGCAAAATCTTGGAAATAGGATGGAGAAAATACAAGAAACTTTTTAAAAAGACCTAGAAGAGCTAAAGAGCAAACAAAGATGAACACCATGCAACTTAAAATTCTCTAGAAGGAACCAATAACAGAATAACTGAGGCAGAAGAATGGATAAGTGACCTGGAAGATAAAATAGTGGAAATAACTACCACAGAGCAGAATAAAGAAAAAATAATGAAAAGAATTGAGGACAGTCTCAGAGACCTCTGGAACAACATTAAACGCACCAACATTGGAATTAGAGGGGTCCCAGAAGTAGAAGAGAAAAAGAAAGGGTCTGAGAAAATATTTGAAGAGATTATAGCTGAAAACTTCCCTAACATGGAAAAGGAAATAGTCAATCAAGTCCAGGAAGCACAAAGAGTCCCATACAGGATAAATCCAAGGAGAAACATGCGAGGACACATATTAATCAAACTATCAAAAATTAAATACAAAGAAAAAAAATTAAAAGTAGCAAGGGAAAAGCAACAAATAACATACAAGGGAATCCCCATAAGGTTAACAGCTGATCTTTCAGCAGAAACTCTGCCAGCCAGAGGGAGTGGTAGGACATATTTAAAGTGATGAAAGGGAAAAACCTACAACCAAGATTACTCTACCCAACAAGGATCTCATTCAGATTCGATGGAGAAATTAAAACCTTTACAGACAAGTAAAAGCTAAGAGAATTCAGCACCACCAAACCAGCTTTACAACAAATGCTAAAGGAACTTCTCTAGGCAGGAAACACAACAGAAGGAAAAGACCTACAAAAACAAACCCAAAACAATTAAGAAAATGGTAATAGGAATATACATATCGATAATTACCTTAAATGTAAATGTATTAAATGCTCCAACCAAAAGACATAGACTGGCTGAATGGATACAATAACAAGATCTGTATATATGCTGTCTACAAGAGGCCCACTTCAGACCTAGGGACACGTACAGACTGAAAGTGAGGGGATGGAAAAAGATATTCCATGCAAATGGAAACCAAAAGAAAGCTGGAGTATCAATACTCATATCAGACAAAATAGACATTTTTGTTGTTGTTGTTGTTGTTGGGGTATGGACTTTAACACTGTATTTTGAAGTCCTGTTATTAAATAAATCACTTTTAGGATTTTTCAGTATTTCTGATAAATTGTCGCATTTATCATTATTTTTGGTAATACTTCTTTCTTTTTTTGCTCTGAATTGTATACTTCTTTCTTGAAATGTTGTTTGATGTTTCTATAGTCACACTCTCTCTCTACTTATTGTTTGAATGGTTTATAATTTTTGTCTTTTTATTTTCAATCCAGACAAAATAGACTTTAAAATAAAGACTATTACAAGAGACAAAGAAGGACACTGCATAATGATCAAGTGATCAATCCAAGAAGAAGATATAACAATTGTAAATATTTATGCACCCAACACAGGAGCATCTCAATATATAAGGCAAATGCTAACAGCCATAAAAGGGGAAATTGACAGTAACACAATAATAGTAGGGGACTTTAACACCCCACTTTCACCAATGGACAGATCATCCAAAATGAAAATAAGTAAGGAAACACAAGCTTTAAATGACACATTGGACCAAATAGACTTAATTAATATTTATAGGCCATTCCATCCAAAAGCAGCAGAATACACTTTCTTCTCAAGTGCTCATGGAACATTCTCCAGGATAGATCATATCTTGGGTCTCAAATCAAGCCTTAGTAAATTTTAAAAAATTGAAAATGTATCAAGTATCTTTTCCAACCACAACTATGACACTAGATATCAATTACAGGAAAAAAACTATAAAAAATACAAACACATGGAGGCTAAACAATACACTACTAAATAACCAAGCAATCACTGAAGAAATCAAAGAGAAAATCAAAAAATACCTAGAAACAAATGACAATGAAAACACGATGACCCAAAACCTATGGGGTGCAGCAAAAGCAGTTCTAACAGGGAAGTTTATAGCAATACAATCTTACCTCAAGAAACAAGAAAAATCTCAAATAAACAGCCTAATGTTACATCTAAAGCAATTAGAGAAAGAAGAAAAAAAAAAACACCCCAAAGTTAGCAGAAGGAAAGAAATCATAAAAATCAGATCAGAAATAAATGAAAAAGAAATGAAGAAAACAACAGCAAAAATCAATAAAACTAAAAGGTGGTTCTTTGAGAAGATAAACAAAATTGATAAACCATTAGCCAGACTCGTCAAGAAAAAAAGGGAGAAGACTCAAATCAACAGAATTAGAAATGAAAAAGGAGAAGTAACAACTGATACTGTAGAAATACAAAGGATCATGAGAGATTACTACAAGCAACTCTATGCCAATAAAATGGACAACCTGGAAGAAATGGACAAATTCTTAGAAAAACACAACCTTCCGAGACTGAACCACGAAGAAATAGAAAATATGAACAGACCAATCACAAGCACTGAAATTGAAACTGGGATTAAAAATCTTCCAACAAACAAAAGCCCAGGACCAGATGGCTTCACAGGCGAATTCTATCAAACATTTAGAGAAGAGCTAACACCTATCCTCCTCAAACTCTTCCAAAATATAGCAGAGGGAGGAACACTCCCAAACTCATCCTACAAGGCCATCATCACCCGGATACCAAAACCGGACAAAGATGTCACAAAAAAGAAAACTACAGGCCAAATCACTGATGAACATAGATGCAAATATCCTCAACAAAATACTAGCAAACAGAATTCAACAGCACATTAAAAGGATCATACACCATGATCAAGTGGGGTTTATCCCAGGGATGCAAGGTTTCTTCAATATATGCAAATCAATGAATGTGATACACCACATTAACAAATTAAGGAATAAAAACCATATGATAATCTCAGTAGACTCAGAAACAGCTTTTGACAAATTTCAACACCTATTTATGATAAAAACTCTCCAGAAAATGGGCATAAAGGGAACCTACCTCAACATAATATAGGCCATATATGACAAACCCACAGCCAACATCGTTCTCAATGGTGAAAAACTGAAACCATTTCCACTAAGATCAGGAACAAGACAAGGTTGCCCCCTCTCACCACCATTATTCAACATAGTTTTGGAAGTTTTAGCCACAGCAATCAGACAAGAAAAAGAAATAAAAGGAATCCAAATTAGAAAAGAAGAGGTAAAACTGTCACTGTTTGCAGATGATATGATACTATACATAAAAAATCCTAAAGATGCCACCAGAGAACGACTAGAACTAATCAATGAATTTGGTAAGGTTTCAGGATACAAAATTAATGCACATGAGTG
The DNA here is from genome assembly GCF_949987515.2 of Delphinus delphis. Taxonomy (NCBI): domain Eukaryota; kingdom Metazoa; phylum Chordata; class Mammalia; order Artiodactyla; family Delphinidae; genus Delphinus; species Delphinus delphis. The sequence goes on along the minus strand of NC_082689.1, from coordinate 34,802,915 downwards.
TGGGAGGAAAGGAGACGCAAGAGGGAAGAGATATGGGAATATATGTATATGTATAACTGCTTCACTTTGTTATAAAGCAGAAACTAATACACCATTGTAAAGCAATTATACTACAATAAAGATGTTAAAAAAAATTAATGCACAGATACACAGTGAAGTAAGTCAGAAAGAGAAAAACAAATACCGTATGCTAACACATATATATGGAATCTAGAAAAAATAAAAAGAACCTAGGTTCTGATGAACATAGGGGCAGGACAGGAATAAAGATGCAGACGAAGAGAGTGGAGTTGATGACGGGGGAGGGGGAAGGGTAAGCTGGGACGAAGTGAGAGAGTAACTTTGACATATAGACACTACCATATGTAAAATAGATAGCTAGTGGGAAGCAGCTGCATAGCACAGGGAGATCAGCTCAGTGCTTTGTGACTAGAGGGGTGGGATAGGGAGGGTGGGAGGGAGATGCAAGAAGGAGGGGATATGGGGTTATATGTATACATATAGCTGATTCACTTCATTATACAGCAGAAACTAACACAACATTGTAAAGTAATTATACTCCAATAAAGATGTTAAAAAATAAAAAGATTATCACAAATATTAAATGAGCTAATACAGGGGAGCCTTTCACTCAGCATATACTTGAGTACTGAATAAAGGTTAGCTATTACACAACTGTAATATATTTTATACATTCATTTACTATATGTATATATAGTGATTATATATATATATATATATGTAAATATATATGTTTAAATTCTATCTCAAGCTCTATTCCACCTGGCAGCAGAAACTGAGTCCTACTCAATGGAAACCCAGCAGTACAAAGATCCTGTAGTAGATTTGGGACAGTGGCATTAGGAGAAGACACTCACCTTTGGCATCCCTGTCTTTGTGCCTGGCATTTCTGCATTTCTTTTTGCATTCCTGATGTAAGAACCGCACTCTGAAGGCTGGGAGTGTGGCAGGCCCTCACCAATATCTGAAGAGTGGTAAAAGTAGTGGCAAGTGGGAAGCACATCAGCTAATATTTCCTGCCACAATAGAAATATGACTTTACAGTTCCCATGGAGTTTGTGCTTATATATCATCTGGGAGCTGATGACCCTTAAATTGGCATCTACAGCCTGGATGACTCCTCTGACCTCCAGATTCCTATATCCAATTGACACGTGCACTTGAAAGTCAAATAAGCAACTCAAACTGAACAGACCCAGGAGAAGACTCTTGGCTCCCTTGTTCCCACCCGCAACGTTACGAACCCAGTCTTCCTATCTCAGCAAATGGCTCCACAGTTCACCCACCTGCTCAAGCCAGAAATCTAGGACTGATCCTTGAGTCCTCTCTTTCCTTTACCCCCACCTGTATGTCATCTATCAACTGATCCAGTTGGTTCTACCTCCAAAATTCATACCAAGTCTGTCCCCTTCTCTCCATCTCTGATGCCACCACCTTACACCCTAGTCTAATTCCCCATCAATCCTGTCAATAGCTTCAGATCTGGTCTCCAGGCTACCCTCTTATCAGCAATAACTCATTCTCTATACAGTGGGATGATCTAATATAAATCATGTTACATCCCAGCTCAAAACTCTCCGTGGCATCCCTTCCCACCTAGAAACCTGCGAACCCCTCTCCTTGGCCCTGCCATCTCTGACCTTCTCTCATGCCGTCTTCCTCCTTCTCTCCACACACACCCACACTGGCTTTCTTTCTGCTTTTCAACATGACAAGCTCGTTTCTTCCTTGGGGCCACTTGGGGCTCTTTTCCTGTGCCTTCTCTCAGCAGGCTGGCCTTTAGGACTCAGCTCAGATCCACCGCAGTGCTGAATACCCAAAACTAAACTAGTCTTTTAAGTCAGTTTGTATCACCTTCCCCTCTTTATCACATGGCTTACCATTTCCTGAAGTTAACTTATTTCTCTAGTTGTTTTTATCCCATCACATTCTAAATACATGGCATTTTGTTGTGTTGGCCAAAAAGTTCGTTTGGGTTTTTCTGTAAGATGTTATAGGAAAACCCGAACAAACTTTTTGGCCAAACCAATATGTAGTACTTTACGGTTTCCACAGAACTCACACACACACACCCCTAAGATCCAGGAGAACAGGGATCTTGTCAGGCACGCAAATATTTTTGAATAAATGAATCATCTTATTTGATACTCATATTCCTCTCACTCATTCTCATGCAATTCATATGCAAGGATAAAACTACTTGTAAATCTCTGAAACATAATACGCAATTTCAAACTTCCTTGACTTTACACGGTGGTTCCTTCTGCTGAAATGTCCTTTCTTTGTTCTTGTATTCATCCTTCAAACCCCTGTTTGGGTAAGGAGCACGCAGAGGCATGAGGATGGGAACTGCGGAGGCAGCAAGGCAGGGGAGGGTGGGGCTGTACTGCCCAGCTGGCGAGGTCAGAACTTGGGGCTCGAAGGAAGATTGGAGTCTCTGTAGTGAAATTCTGTCCCATACCCGGAGCCCTCCCTCTCCTCAAGACAGGAAGCAAAGGGAGGCAGCTTTGAATATCCAACAACCCACTCACCGTCTCCATCTGCACCACGTGCATGTTTTTTAGGGTTCCCAAACTTTACATATCCAAATAGAACTTGAGATGTAAAAGACAGCTCCAGTCCCCTGCTCAGCCCAAAAGCTGTGGAGACTTTTTTTTTTTTTTTTTTTGGCGTTACGCGGGCCTCTCACTGCTGTGGCCTCTCCCGCTGCGGAGCACAGGCTCCGGATGCGCAAGCTCAGCGGCCATGGCTCACGGGCCCAGCCGCTCCGCGGCATGTGGGATCTTCCCGGACCGGGGCACAAACCCGTGTCCCCTGCATCGGCAGGCAGACTCTCAACCACTGCGCCACCAGGGAAGTCCTGTCCACCACACACACACACACACACACACACACACACACACACACACACCCCTCACATCCAATCTGTCAGCAAATCTGGTCCCTTCTTACCACTCCCCCAACTGTCACCATAGTCCAAGCCTCATCATCCCTTGACTAGGCCAATGTCATAACTGCTAATTATCTCTCTTCTCCCACCCTTGCCCCTACCCTTCATTCTCTGCAAACAGCCGAGCCATCTTTTTAAAACTTAGACCCTGTCACCCCCTCCTAAAAGCCCTCCAATGGCTTCCCATCATATTTAGACAGCTCAGCAAAACCTTTACCATGCCTACCAGGCCTCCCTACATGCTCTGGCCAGACTCTGGTCACTGGCAACTCCTCCAGCCTCATTTCCTACCATGTTTCCATCTGGAGCACAGCAAGGAGGTCAAAAACACAGGTTTTGGAGCAACTCTGTCACCATTGCCTATCTGACATTGGACAAGTTGCTTAATGTCTCTGTGCCTCAGTTTCTGCATCTTGAAAGTGAAGATGACAATACCATTTTACCAAGCTGCTGTAGGATTAAGGGAGTCCTGAGAACGGCCTCCAGCCCATAGCAAGCTTATGTACATGTTTCTGGTTTTAAGTAGTTCGAGGTCTTAACCCTTAAATTTGAAGAAACAAGTGAATATAAAAAAAAGATTAAGGGGCTTCCCTGGTGGTGCAGTGGTTAAGAATCCACCTGCCAATGCAGGGGACACGGGTTCCAGCCCTGGTCCGGGTAGATCCCACATGCCGCAGAGCAACGAAGCCCGTGCGCCACAACTACTGAGCCTGCGCTCTAGAGCCCGCGAGCCACAACTACTGAGCCTGTGTCCTCTTTTCTCTGGGTTCAGTGTTGCTGCCCTTCCTAATGAGTTTCTCTCCAATTCTCCTCTCTAATCTTGCCTGACTGTACCCAGCAGAGGAGCTGCCTGAGCCAGGGACGGCAGATAGCTTTCATCTCATGTGCCAGGTTTGATCTGTTGGGAGGAGCAGCCTGGAGCGCCACAGGACAGACAGAGCCGAGATTTATGTTCTCTTCTGCTCTTCCTTCACATTGGCACCTCCTTTTCACTGGGGGAGGGGAGGTGGCAGAGACAGAAGTGGCTTCCCTATAACATACTCCCTTATGACTCCCTTAGGGAATCTTCTCAGGCTAAACATTTTTATGACTTTATGTGGCTGTGAGTTATCTTGAGTCAATTTTGGAATCTACCTGTTTCCCCATCTTGGTCCTTTCCAGGTAACTCTAAGGAAAAATAATACAGAATTTACAATTGTCACATATATTAGAAAGTTCTGAAATAATGCTCCATTATTTCTCCAAAATTCTAGTTCCAAGTGTTAGAAATGGTTTCCTTTGTTGTTTTTGGTCCTTGTGAAGCCACCACCTATCAAAAACATACCCCCCGGGCTTCCCTGGTGGCGCAGTGGTTGAGAGTACGCCTGCCAATGCAGGGGACACAGGTTCGTGCCCCGGTCCGGGAAGATCCCGCATGCCGTGGAGCGACTGGGCCCGTGAGCCATGGCCTCTGAGCCTGCACGTCCGGAGCCTCTGCTCCGCAGCGGGAGAGGCCACAACGGTGAGAGGCCCACGTACAGCAAAAAAAAAAAAAAAAAAAATGCCCCCCAAAACAACGGATAGAATTGCCATAACATGTTCGTATTATCTTCCTAAAACCCCTTCTCTTATTTCAACAGTATAGGTCATAGAGAAGAATGGTGACCCTGAAGTAAATCTATTCCACTTGAGGAAAGTCTGTATCCTCACATTTTACTGCAATCGATCTGGACTGGGTGGTGAAAAAAGACCATGCTAAGACTTCTGAAGACAGTCACTCTGTATTTGTGTTCAATTTGTACAGTCTAGTTGGAGTTCAGAGAATGCATCTAAAAGTGATAGATTCGTGCTTTATTTGTTGTATTTTTTCACCTGAGCAAAACCAACATAATCACCCAGTGAACCACGAGGGTGCGAACTCTGGAAATAACTTTATGACTTTTGAGCCCCATGGTCACCTTGATGATGGTTTTATATTCAGGAGTGTGAATGTAAAAATGTCCAGCCAGGGAATTCCCCAGCGGTCCAGCAGTTAAGACTCCGAGCTTCCACTGCAGGGGACACGGGTTCAATCCCTGGTAGGGGAATTAAGATCCTGCATGCCGCGTGGCGGGTCCCCACCAAAAACAAGATTAAAAATGTCCAGCCACTTGCTCAAGGGTGCATGTTACTGACAATAGCTTCCCACGAGGGCATTTCATTGGCTTGTCACCTTTTTATAATCCGTATCAGAGAAAACAAGATTTTATAAATATATTTCAAAATCCCGATGTACAACTAATGCACTCCCAGCTGTTAACCTCTGATCTGGACCCTTTCTCACTTCTCACTCCTCCTGCACCTTCAATAAATAGTCAAAAAGAAATTCCTGGGTTTGGGTGCAACTATAAAAGGGTAGCACAAGGGAGTGATTGTGGCAGTGGTTACCCAGATCTATGAGATACAATTGCACAGAACTGAGTATACCCACATGACATGAGTGCATGCGTAAGTGATGACATCTGAAGAAGCTCTGGAGTCTGGCTATCAGCATGATGGCGATGTCAATTTCCTGGTTTTGCTGTTGTACTGTAGTTTTGTGGGATGTCATCACTGGGGGAAGCTGGGGGATAGGCCCATAGGACCATGTACTATTTTTGCAACTTCTTGTGAGAGTATAATTGTTTCAAAATAATAAGTTAAGGGAGTTCCCTGGTGGCCTAGTGGTTAGGATTCTGGGCTTTCACTGCCGTGGCCTGGGTTCCATCCATGGTCGGGGAACTGAGATCCCACAAGCCACAAGGCGTGGCCAATGAATAAATAAATAACAAAATAATAAGTTATAAGTATACTTATTGAGCACCTACTAAGAGCCAGGCACTGTGTTAAGCACTGAGGAGTCAGTGGTATACAATACAATCCTGCCTCCAGAATCTTCACTTCCTTCTGCTTCTGTCTTTTTGCCTCCCAATATGCACATCTAAAAACATGACTTCCTTTCTCCCTGTTCTTTCCTTGCCAGACTTATCTAATAAATTGTGTGTATCTGATACCTCATTTTCTCTCCAGCCTCCATCTTTCACTATTTAACATTTCAATCTGGTTTCCTACCCCATTATTTTACTACTGTAGCCAGTATCTTCCCCTAGTGTCCCCACTGCACTCACTATTCCAGGAATTGGCTTATAGTTGAAACAAAACAAAACAAAGACCAAACAGGCCAAATCCTCCCTCACTGATTCCGCCATCTCCCATTTACCCAGCTTCAAAATCTCAGTGTTAGTCAGCACACCGTATCACTTCCCTTTCATTACACTTCTAAATCTACTACACACTTTACCATGCTTTCTCTAGACATCCTAAAATGAAGAAATCCTATATCAGGAACAAGCTGAAAATTCATGGACTCTCAGGTAAGCACAGCCAGAAGCAGCCCCAGCCTCCCATTTTCCCACCCCTTCCCCCAGTGTCCCTCTCTGTTCATCCCTTTCTGGTGCCTAGTATCATAAATAAGTTGTGCTGAGGAATTAAGACTCACCTAAGACTTCCAGATCTCAACCTCTGATTACAGAGTCAGCAGTTCTGAGATGGAATTAAGGGCTTTATTTTTAAGTTGCTCCTCAAGTGGGTGATTCTCATGAATATTTATGAATAAGCACAGATTTCCTACCAGAATCAGCACCCCACATGCACACACCAGCACTGACCTTCTTCACTTTCCACAGGACTCTCATGCTCCCTCCCAGAGCCCTCTACCTAAGTTTATTCATAACTTTATCTTTTTTTCCTTAAGGCAGGTGTCCAATATTACAAAAACTTCAGCTGCCACAAAACTCCAATTTACTGCTGGCTTGGAGCCTGGCTTAGGTGTCATTTCCAGAACAAGACACAGTCACACAAAGAGGAAACTTTGTCTGGAGGCATCTCCACCTCCCTTCAACCATTCCACTCTTTCCTTGCCCAAGTTCACAGCCTCCCACTGAGCTACCCACCCAGACCAGCCTCCCTGCCCAGACCTGTTGGGGTGCAATCCTGCATCACCTCTCCTTCCACATGACACCTCCTAGCCTGCTGTTAAGCGATCCAATCTGGAAAACAAGTTAATGCACCACAAAGAGTGGATGGCCCACAGCTGCTTGGGTCAAGGAGGGTGTGTCATAGAGAGGTGCTTAATCCCGGTGAGATCCTGGCTCTAGGACAAAACTGGAGAAATGGGATGTGTCAGAGGCTCCCTAAACATTTGTCCTTATTTTCCCCTCGCATATACCATCACTGAAGCCCTAACACTTCTTGCAGTACTTGAAACAACTCTTCAGTTGACGAATTTTACCAAGCACCAGGTGTTCAAATGACAGTAAGCTAGAAGACAGTCTCTGCCCTCGGTCTAGTGAGGGAAACAGCCAGTGAAGAAGTAGACAGCGGGCGTGATGAGTGCCATGTTGTCGGGACACGGGCACGGCACTCACAGCAGGCTTGGGGACAGAAGGAGGAGAGGAGGGTTATATAGGAGTTGCTAGGCAAAGGGAAGTCTTGGGGGTGAGGGTATCCTTGTCGGTGTTATGTGCGAGCTGGGGTGGATACAGAGGCGAGAGAATATATTGCTTTTGAGGAACTGAAAGCAATTTATTCTGATGGATGTAAAGAGTTGTGTGTGGGGATGGGAGGGTGTAGCAAGAGATGAAGGAGGAGTGAGATCGTTGAGGCAAAGAATCAAGTTTGACCCTGACGTCACATTCTCTGCCTGGCACGTGGGACACAATCACTCACTGATGGATGACCAGAAGCCAGTGGAAATTCCATGGTCAACTGCCTGTGCTGGCCATGAGCATTTAGTCTCAGGGTAACTTCTGGATATGCTGTAGGGCTATGTATCTTGGGGGCACTGAGAAAGCTCTTTTCTTTTTCTTTTTTTTTAATTAATTAATTTATTTTTGCTGTGTTGGGTCTTCGTTTCTGTGCGAGGGCTTTCTCTAGTTGTGGCAAGCGGGGGCCACTCTTCATCGCGGTGCACGGGCCTCTCACTATCGCGGCCTCTCTTGTTGCGGAGCACAGGCTCCAGACGCGCAGGCTCAGTAGTTGTGGCTCACGGGCCTAGTTGCTCCACGGCATGTGGGATCCTCCCAGACCAGGGCTCGAACCCGTGTCCCCTGCATTAGCAGGCAGAATCTCAACCACTGCGCCACCAGGGAAGCCCCAGAAAGCTCTTTTCTTAAAGGACCAAAAAATAAACTTCTGATATATTATTGTTTGTATTTGATTTATGTAGGGGTACCAGCTTTAGCATATAAAAATACAGTATGTCCCGGTGAATTTGAATGCATGGGACATAGACTAAAATATAATTCGTTTTTTACCTGAAATTCAGATTTAACTGGGTGTCCTATATTTTATCTGGCAACCCTACCTAATGATGGGCTTTAGGATGAGTCAACAGAATATGGAAGAAACTGCTTGAGTCAGACACTTCTGGTGGGAGTGGCATCAAATGAGTTGTTTGACGACCAGAGGGCAAAGCAGCCAATTGAATCAACTTTTTACTTTTCACTCAAGGCAATGTTAACATGTGCAGCACAGAGCTGTTTTAAGGTCTGACAGAGTGAAAATTTGCCTCCATCTTTGAGCCAGACGGCTCCTGGATTCCTTTGCTTGGAAATGTCAGGACACCAAAGGCAAAGAGAAAGGGTTTCTCTGCCTTTTCTGTTCTGGTCAACGGTGCACTCTCACTAGGTATCACCCACATGACTGCCTGAAGGCCGAAAGCTTGACTTTCCTGAGCTGGCTTAGACTGAGGACCAAAGAACAGAGGAAGTGGGTGTGCAGCCCCTCTGAACCTCTGCAAAGAATCTCAGCACTTTACTCCAAGGTGTCCTGATCCAGTATTACTTCTTCATGGGCAGCAACTTCCAAGATGAAATCAGTCTCAAACTCCACCCAAGCCAAGTATAATCTGCACCCATGAAGTCCCTTTTAAACCTCAGCCAGAAAAGGTCCCAAGCAAACTCCAGTAGATTCTAATAGAACCTATAGCAGGGGATTTACATATATTGTTTGTTGTTTCTTTGTGAAAATATGCCAGCGTCTTACAGGGAAGGGGAACACAGAGGCTGTTGACATTACTGGTTCAGGAGCCAAGATTATTCAATTAATGTTCTCTAATCCCATAAGAAAGCAAAAGCATTACATTGCCGAACCAGGGCAAGTTTAACTTCCCGATGGGGGTTTCTGAGTTTTACACACGCACCATCTCCCAGCACTTCCACAGCAATAATATAACACGAGTCCAGAATCCATTGTCCACAACCCTGAATTCAACAGGCTTTTTCATACTCGTTGGGATGCAGACTCTGATCTAACTGGCATGAGGCTTTTTGTAGTCTTCATGGGTCCCACTCAGCGTGAATATACATATGGCTCACTGCAGAAACAGTGTTTGATTGCAAACACGAGCCCCACCTGGAGGGCGATTGTACTATGTTTCTAAAATCCAGAAAACATTGCATTCAGAAATGCATCGGGGTTTTCAGATAAAGCCGTGTAGTGTGGGTCTATAGGGATTTCTTCTCCCCTTTCATCAGTTAGCTCATTTATATGCAAAAAAGTAGAACAACTCTCTAAGCAGGAAATCCTAAGCAGGTGGGAGACTCCAGAAAACTACTTACTTGTTATCAGTATCCGAAGAAGTAACCAGTGGAAAGCAGAGCGGCCTGGGCCCCTCTTTTCTTTGACTCCCTTCCTTCCGGTCCACCTCACAGGCATGAAGTATGGTTGCAGGGGAGGAGGCTGCGGTGCCTGCACCGTCATGGTGTCAAGACACAACCCCGAGACCAAGAAGATCCAGTATCCTTTGTGTTGGCCCCAGCACTTCTGGAAAGAGTGCAGGGCCTCCACTTCCGGTCCATATGTCCCCTCTCCTCTCTCCAGGTGTCCATCGTGCTCACACGGCCTCCAGGCCTGCTCTCCTGCAACGTCCCAAGCTCCAGATCTTTCCCATGGACTTTCTTCCCATCAGAGTATATCTGTGCTGTGTGCCAGTCTCTCAGGGCCATGCTCTCTATTGCTATACAGCTACTTCCTTTGCTTTTGAGCAGGAGATCTCAGAGTGGGAGCCAGGCAACAATGCCTTTAACACAAAGAGGTGATACATTGTCCTGGCAGAAGAGTTAGGTCAACATACACTAGAAGAGTTATTCCCCTGGAAGGGCTGAGTGAGACCTCAAACCATGCTACATGACTGAGCATTTTAGGTCACCTTGACCTAAAATGTAAATTTGCTCACTAATTGAATGTGGTGGGGGAGTTGTCCAGCATGATTCCCAAGTTTTTCTGTTAGGTCCCTGGGTGATGCTGTTCACAGATTAGGAAGAGGAGAAGCAGAGGAGGGAAAAGGAGTGAGTTTAGCTTTGGACGCATTGCATTGCACTAATTATGGGACACCTGAGAGGGATTGTCCACAGGTATCTATGTCGACAGGTCTGTTATTCAGAGGAGAGGTCTCACCCGGAGCTATAGTTTATTCGACTTTATCAACATAAATACTAAAAATGATAATAAAAATAGCTAACATTTATTGAACGTGAGGCACTGTTCAAAGTAGTTTACATATGTTATCATATTCAGTCCCCAAAACAACACTGAGATAGGCTTGAGTATCACTCATACTGAAAAAGCAGAAACGGAGGCAAGAGGGTTAAATAACTTGTCAATGTCATGAGGGCCAGTTAGTGGTGAAGGCAAGTTTTCAGCCCTGGTTGTCTGGAATGTAGCAGGAACCAGAGAAGAGCTTCTAAGTGCAGGACACTGTAGAACAACAGACAGGGAAATGGGCAAAGAAAGACACCCTCACAAAGGAGACCAAGAGGAGCAACTAGACGAGAAAGTTCCAAGATGGTAGAAGTGCAACAGTATGAAACGCCAGGGAGTGGCCCAGAGCCATTAGATTGCTCCCAGAGCATTGTCAGCAGGGACGTGGGGCTAGAAGGCGAGGTACAGATGGTGAGGTACAGACAGGAGTGACTGGAGGGCCAGGAAGTCTTGGACAGCTTTTGAAGAAACTTGACTAAGAAGGGGAGAAAGATGGGCTATTAGGTGAAGAGAGACAATGATTTGGGGATATTTTTTAGCACAACAAACACTTGAACTTTACTTTCAAATTCAAGGGTATTTAGGGAAATGAGACCCTAGAAAGGAAGAGCTTAAGAGGGCAATTGATAATGGAGCGAGTCCATGGGGAGACAAGAATAGATGGGAAGCAAGGTTTGTGTTTTTTTTGCGGTACGCGGGCCTCTCACTGTGTGGCCTCTCCCGTTGCGGAGCACAGGCTCCGGATGCGCAGGCTCAGTGGCCATGGCTCACGGGCCCAGCCGCTCCGCGGCATACAGGATCTTCCCGGACCGGGGCACGAACCCGTGTCCCCTGCATCGGCAAGCGGACTCTCAACCACTGCGCCACCAGGGAAGCCCTATTATTTTTTTTTAAGATTTTTATTTTTTATTTTTTGGCTGCGATGGGTCTTTGTTGCTATACGCGGGCTTTCTCTAGCTGTGGTGAGTGGGGGCTACTCTTCATTGCGGTGCGTGGGCTTCTCAGTGCAGTGGCTTCTCTTGTTGCGGAGCACGGGCTGTAAGCACAAGGGCTTCACTAGTTGCGGCACACAGGCTCAGTAGTTGTGGCACACAGGCTTAGTTGCTCCACGCCATGTGGGATCTTCCCGGACCAAGGCTCGAACCCGTGTCCCCTGCATTGTTAGGCAGATTCTTATCCACTGCACCACCAGGGAAGTCCTTCCACTTCCATTTTTAAGTGTGTATTTACATAATAACAAAAACTATTAGTTTTTCAATATTTATATTATATCCAATCACTAAATCGAGTTTTCTTCTCTTCCAATGTTTATATCAACTTATACAAGTTATCTCATTTTTCTGTTATTTTACTATATCTGTTATAACCTCCAAGGCAGTGTTATCCAATTATGGTAAGAAAGGGCATCCCTAGCTAATCCTTGATTTTAATTGAATTTTTTTATTTTTGCCTATAAGGATAATATTAATTATTGTTTTTTGTAAATACACTTATTCACTAGTTTCTTCCTGTTCTCTTTGAGTTAGAGTATTTCTTAGGAATGTCTGCTGAACTTTATCAAGTAACTTAACAGCATTTAACAATTTGATTAATTTTGATCCTTTATTTTCTTGATGTAACAAACTAAGTTAAATTTTAAAATGTGATAAATTTCTGATATTGAACTGCACGTGTGTCCCAGAAACAAGCCTTACTTCGCGTATTATCCCTTAGTGCATTGCTGGATCCTATTTACTAATATTTTATTTAGAATTTTTGTGTCTACATTCATAAGCAGAACTATTCTACAATTTTTTGTACTGTCTGAGTTGGGTTTCGTTGTTAACATTTTGCTAGGTTTATAAGATGAATTGGGGATAATTTCTATTGTATACGACCTGGGAGAGTTTAAATAACATTGGCGTTATCTTAATAATTATGTAAAATTCATCTGTAAATACATTTGTTCCTGGTGCTTTGTTCAGTGATAGAGCTTTAATCTTTGCCATTCTCTTCCATAATAAGTTGTCTTGTTGTTTACACTTGCCTGTTATGTCTTTGACCCATCTACGTTTCATCCTTTCTTTTTCACTTTAAACATGTTTCTTAGTATATGTATATATATTTTGGGGGGGGAGGGGGGGTATTTTTCTAATCCAATCTGCTAGTCATTATTTTTAAGTAGTAATAGTTATTTCATTTCTATATAATTATCTAAAATGTTTAATTTTTCTATTTATTTATACATATATAACAAATAATATAATGTCACATATTTATATAATTCAGGCTTCCTCTCCTCTTCACATTTCTCAATGGGGTTGTTTTCTGTTTGATCCTTCTCAGGTGGTAAGGTGGTTGTTACCCTGGCAGGAATACTTAGCTCCACCCACAGGGTATCTATTGCCCTTCTCTCCTCTCAGAAACCAAACCTGCAGCTGCTAGTCTCCCACCCTCTATCGTCCACGTGGCAGCGAGAAGTTTGACACCAGGCTGAATTTTTTTCCTTCATAGAAAACTTGATCTTTCAACCTAGTACCTTGTAAGAAATTCTTTGTATCCTTGGAGTAGGAAAATGGTGTCAGGAGATGTCAGATGGGTGTCTTTCTCTTCAATCCAGCCTGGAACTTGAGGAGAATTTCCAATCTCTAGACTCAGATCTCTCTTCAGCTCACAGAGTGTGTCTTCCTTGGTGTTCCCTGGCTTGTAGACACATCTCCCCAGTCTTCCTCCATCGATTGAATTGTTTGTTAGTTGGTTGGTTGGTTTTTCTCTTGAGAAAGTCTTGGGGGCAGGGGTTGTCTTAGTCCATTGGGTACTATAACAAAATACTACCAGGTGGCTTACAAACAACAAGCATTTATTTCTTATAGTTCTGGAGGCGAGAAGTCCAAGGTCAAGGCACCAGAGAGTTGGTGTCCAGTGAGCACCTGCTGCCTGGTTCATAGACTGCTGTCTTCTAACTGTGCCCTCACTTGGTAGAAGGAGCAAGGGAGCTCTCTGGGGTCCCTTTTATAAGGGCACTATATGAGGGCTCTGCCCTCATGACCTCATCACCTCCAAAAGCCCCACACCTCCTAATACCATCATCTTGCAGGTTAGGATTCAACATATGAATTTGAGGGGACACAAACATTCAGACCATAGCATTCCACCCCTGCCCCACAGAATTCATGTCCTTCTTTCATGCAGGCAAACTGCTACACAGAAAATAAAACATGCTATGTGCTTTCAAAATACAATGGTGGGACAGGCGTAGAATAGACATTTCCATTGCAAAAGGAAGAAATAGGAAAGAAGAAAAGGATGGCGGGTCCAGAGACGTCCAAATCCTTAAGGCTCCAGAATAATCCCCCTTGACTAGATGCTCTAGAATAATCCTCTTTGGCTAGATGTTCTAGAATAACCCCCTTTGGCTAGATGCTCTAGAATAACCCCCTTTGGCTAGATGCTCTAGAATAACCCCCTTTGGCCAGATGCTCTAGAATAACCCCCTTTGGCTAGATGCTCTAGAATAATCCCCTTTGGCTAGATGCTCTAGAATAACCCCCTTTGGCTAGATGCTCTAGAATAACCCCCTTTGGCTAGATGCTCTAGAATAATCCCCTTTGGCTAGATGCTCTAGAATAACCCCCTTTGGCTAGATGCTCTAGAATAACCCCCTTTGGCTAGATGCTCTAGAATAACCCCCTTTGGCTAGATGCTCTAGAAGCTTCCAGGCCCACTGGGGCTATGACCTGCCTTCAGGAGCCGCTGGGACTGCCTTCAGGGTCCCACCCCGTCAGCTCTGCTGGGCAGAAGTTGGGCCCGATGCCTCTGCTGGGCATTGCCCTGGAGGGGGCTGTCTACCATGGTCCTGCCCCAGGCTGTTCTCTGCTTGGTGGCCAGCACAGCTCCAGGTGGCTCCGTCCCTCAACAACAGGCAGAGGCAGCCACGCCCCAGCTGGTACACTCAGCAGGCAGGTGGAGGCTGTGCAGCTTGGACCAGCCAAAGGCCCTCACCTAACCAGTTGGACAGGAAGTGGAGCCCGCAGTGCGGGCACAAGGCAGCAGCAGCCCCTCCTTTGAAATCATTCTGCCTCCCAGGCCCTTGCACGCTGGGCCTCTGATGGAAGGGGCAGCCCTAATGAGGGCTGCACTTCAAGGATCTTTTTTTTTTTTTTTAATTCAAATTTACAGTTGTCTCCTCCGACAGCTCCCTTTTGCTGAGTGTGCTCTATTTTGAATAATTGTCCCTCTAACTCTTGGGTCTGTATGAGTTGCCAAGGGCTGCGCTAACAAATTACCACACGCTGGCTGGTTTAAAACAACAGAAATGTATCCTCTCACTGTTCTGAAGGCTGGAAGTCTGAAATCAAAGTGTCAACAGGGCCATACTTCCTCTGAATGCTCAGGGAAGGAGTGTCCCTTGCCTCTCGCTAGCTTGCGGTGGTTGTCAGCAATGCTTGGTATTCCCTGTTTATAGACACATCACTGCAATCTCTGCCTCCATGTCTATCTTCCCTCCGTGTATGTCTGTCTGTCTCCAAATCTCCCTCTCCTTATAAGGGCCCTTATAGGGCCCACTCTAATCCCGTGTGACTTCACCTTAATTTGACTGCATCTATAAAGACCCAGTTTCCAAATAAGATCACATTGGGAAATTCATGCAGCTCAATCTGCAACAGGCCCCCTTGAATATATTTGTCAGCTTACTGGGCTCCAACCTAGTTACTGGAGTACCCTAAGAAGCACCAGGCTATAGAAGCCAAAGTGATCCTGATTCACCCGGTGGGCTGGCAGGGCAGAAGCAGGAAGCCTGCCAGCGCCCTTCTAAGGAAACTGAGGAAGACTCACAGCCTTACAGCTCCCCTGACTCCCCTCATACTTGCTCAGACCATTGGGAAGGAAGGGCTTGGATGGCCCATGTGGCACACCTGCACCCCAAAGGACCAAACTCTCCTCCAGATTCACAGTTCTCAAAGTGCAGATTTCCAGGTTCTTCCCCCAGCCTGGAACCTCTCCCCACACACAGCCCAGGCCTCACTGGCACTCAGCTTCCCACAAGCCCAGCAGCCACCTGGCTCCACAGAGGCTGGAAGATTGGAGCTGGGAGAGGCAGGGAAGGAACCTCACAGTCAAAGGGGTTGAGAATGGAGGGCCTGGAACATAGACATATAATGACCAACCTAAGGTCATTTAATGACCAACCTAGGGTTCCTAAAAGCACCCTCTGTTGGTCTGCTTGCCGGTGTTCCATCTTCAGGTTTTGAGGAGCTCGCAACAGAAGGCAGCACCCCAGGGACACAGAAGTAGTGGCAAGTACTTTTCCATTTACATCAGCAGGCAAGACTGGTTACATTTTTTTTTCCCAGAAATAAGTTTGTTTGAATTGTTGGGGAGGGGTGTCATTTCCAATGTGAATTCTTTCCCTGGGTGACAGGGATTCTTTGATGTAACTCATAAGACCTTTTTTATAACAAACATACAAGCACCTGGGTCAATAGATGTGGCATTTCTCTCACCCACCGGAACAACCCATTTAAAAGGAAAGAAATTAAAAAAAAAAAAAAAGGCAGTGGTTGCTTTTTTCCTGTTGTCTTGAACGAGATCTGAGAATCAGAAAAACTTGGCAGACAATCTCCTACCTTCCTACTGTGAACAACCTTTGTTCCCTCTGCCATGAGGGATCTTTACACTCAGCTCCCCAGAGCCCTGAGGGTTTCCGAAGGAGAGAAAACCAGAGGACTTCAGGCCTCACCCATAGCCCTCCAGGATAAGCAGTAACCGTCTTAATAATTTGTTTACACTTCACAAGATACCACTCAAGCAAAACTTTCCCTGCTGAAACGTGTTTGAAAAACACTTCTTTAAAGCCATTCAAGGTCAGTTTCCAGTTTCCCAGCAATGAATGTATTTGGTTCCCTAATCCATAGTACTTATATCTTCCAACTCTAATACCGTAATCTGACTTTAGTACTCTAAAAGTGATCTTCTCCAGTAAATGCTTGTGTTTTATATTGACTCTGAAGGAGTTACTCCTATAAATACTTTGAAACACCATGATTTATGCTTTTCGTTGGCAGTATCCGCGCTCCTGTAAATGGGAATCGTGTGCTCTTTGTGATCACTGGCTGCTCTGTTTTAAGGAGCAGAGTGAAGGAATTCCCTGGAAGTCCAGTGATTAGGACTCCATGCTTCCACTGCCAGGGGCAGAGGCAAAACAAACAAAAAAAAACACAAGGGCAGAATAAGATGGTGAACAGACTGTGTGGACCCTTAAACAATCCCTGTGCCGGTTTTCCCCTAAGTGGAAGTAGCCAGAGGAAGGGCCTCCGTCTCCACATGCCACTCTCCCTCTCCCCCAGCCTGCCTCCCCTCCACTCCCAATTCTCTTGGAATCAACTCCTAGTCATCTTGCGGGCCTACATGTCCCTTCCTCAGGGAAGCCTTCTCTGATCCCTCTCCCCAGACAAAGCTAATTCCCCTCTTCTATGTTTCTCACAATGGTTGATATTTAATTACATGTTAATTGTCTCTCTTACTAACTATAAACTCTTCGGAGGAAGAAAACATGTAGATCTTATTTTCCACTGTGCCTCTACCACTTGGCATAGTGCCTGGTGCAAGGTAGATGCTTAATAACTGCTGGGCCAATGAATGAATGATCACTAATGCCTCCTTCATTTAAAGTATTTGGGGTAATCAGTCAAGCATTCATGAATCCCTGCAATGAACAAGTTGTCATCCATGCTGAGCATGGTGGGGGAAACAACCAGCTGCTTAACCTCCAGGAGCTTATTACCTAATTGGGAAAATGAGACACGAACATTGATAAGCCAACAAACTATTAGTAGCAGATTAGAGACTGGTTTCCTGGTTTATTAAGTAGAAAGTAAAGAAGCAATTGGTTGGATCTGCAGATGCCTTTGGAATTGAGAGAAAGCAGTGAAGGGAGGTTTGATGCTGCTTTTTGATGGTAAATAGAGAAGGAGGGAAGATGCAAGGACAAACAACCACAGCTGGACAGGAACAGGGTTGCTATCACTGCAGCATGGAAGAGCCTTCTCTGGTCACTTAACAGGTACTCATTGGGCATCTATTCTGTGGTCGGCACCATTCCAGGCCTGGGATACAGTGGTGCCCTCAGGGAGCTTACATTCTAGTGGAGAAAGCAAATACCAGGTGAAGAAGCATCCACGTCAGGTAGGACTGAGTGTCATGAAGAAAACGAAACAGAGCTGTTAGGAGAGTGACGGACATGCTCCTTCAGACGGGGTGGTCAGGGAAGAGCTCAGACCCAAGTACCAAGAAGGCACAGACATGCCAGCATCTGAGGGAAGAGAAGTCGAGGCGGAACGGGTAACATGCACCAAGGCCTAGGACAGGAACGAACTCAGCACATTCAAGAAGCAGGGAAAAGCCAGTGTGGCAGAGACGACGACCAAGGGAGAAAGCGGTGAAGCTGCGCTCAGAGAGGCGGGCCCCAGTTTATTTATCTGTTGAGTGGTTACCTAGACTGGATCACTATTTTCCAATGGAATAATCCTGTGGGCCAGGAGGAAGGAGGAAGGGCATCAAGGTGCTGGGTGGATGCAACACCCTACACCTCCACTTCGGGGCACAGACTGGACTTGTCCATGCAATTTCCTATGAGGAGACATTTCTGCAGCTAGAATAAGAAAAGCGTTGGGGCAAGTGGGAGGTCTCCGAAAGCCCACTGCTAGCTCTCCATGAGAAGGAGGAAGTGCATTCAGGACATGCCCCTGGGGCGGAAGCAGCACGCAGAGTGGGTTTAAGTTTAAACGGTTGTTTATGGTTTTCACACTGAAGAGGTGTGGGCTATTCACGAACAAGCTTCAAAGCCAGGATTGGTGGGAGGCAAAGTGAGGCATGAGCTAGGAGGCCGGGCCACACAGGTGCCCTTGACTTAAAAGGCCATGAAGCAAGGGAGTCTCCACCCCCTGCCCTGCTCTCTGGGGCTCCAGGCTGTCTGCTTCCACACAGGGAGAGATTTCAGTTGCTCGGACCTAAATCCTTTCTGCTCATTTCTGCAGCTGGTACCAAAGAGCATTCCCATTTGGAGCTGGAAGGTGAAACTTTATCTACGGGTGCAATGCCTTGCCCACCGAGATCGGATGAATTGGTTTTCTTTGTGAATGGGTGGAAGGTAAGGGTTGGGTATCACTACCATAGTTTGCAGAGACAACAGGAAACTTCTAATGTGAGGAGAGCACTTGTGGCCTGTTTGGGTTGAGACCGCTCCAATCAGGAACAAGAAGCCATAGGCTGGGAACCAGGCTAATGTGGCCTGTTATTCCCAGGCTCGGCCTCTGGGAATGTGGGGAGGCGGTAAAGCATTGGGGGTAATGGCACGTGCCTCGGTGTCAGACAGACTTGGTTCCAAGCCGGCTCTGCCTTTTACTGGACAAGTTTCTACAAGTTACTTCACCTCCCTGAGCCTCAGGGTGCCCGTCGTTACAGCTATTGTAAAGATTAAGAGAGAGACGCCTCTTTCATTGATTAGGAACCTCTTAAATTCTTACACGAGGCCCTTAGCACTGGGCCTGATATACTGGAGGCCCTCTATTCTAGCAACATATACCGATTCTCAAACTCAGGAGGATAAGAAATGGAGCGCTCTTTATTTTTCTATTTTTTGAACTTAATTTTTCTGTTGAGTCTCCGTTATACAGAATTAGTTGACATGTAATTGCAGTCAATTTCCAGGCCCCCCCTTTCCCTGAGTTGCAGTTGAATTGCAGGAGGAAACTCTACAACACTTTTCCCTGGCAGCCACCCCTCCAGGCCTCACCATCAGTCCACACAGGCCACTAGTTAACCCTCAGTGCCTTCTGCCGGGCCTGTTCCTCTCATGCATCTCTCAAGGGACCATTCTGTGCTCCAAGGCATGCAGCTTCTCTGGGGTCTTGCCACCTCTCCTCCATGGCCCCTCAGCCTTCTCATCCCATGAGCTTAGCTGGAATTTGGTCAGGTACCTCCACCCCTGCCCCATGTGGGGGCTTGGCCCAAGGAAGGAGATAGAGCAGAGCCTCTACCTTCTCATGACTTTCGTTTTAACTCTCTCTCCGGTATCCAGTCTCCACTGCCAGCAGACACCAAACATTCTTCCAAAACTCTCACTTACAAGCTGAGTCCTTACTCGCTTGTTCCACTGGCTAGGGCTTTGGAGGCTCCTTCCTCTATTTTCTGTCCCGCATCCCTTCTGAGTCATGAGCCCAGAATGAAGTGGCTGCAGCCCGGACAGGGAATAAGTCAAGGGTTAGAGGAAACACAGGTTGTGTGGTAGGGGTGGAATCAGCTAGATTATAAAAATATTATCCAACCACATTCTCATTAAGTGCTTTCAAAAGACCTGGCGGACTTCCCTGGTGGCGCAGTGGTTAAGACTGCACGCTTCCAATGCTGGGGGACCGGGTTCAATCCCTGGTCAAGCAAATAGACCCCACATGCATGCCGCAACTAAGGAGCCTGCATGCCACCACTAAGACCCTGGGCAACCAAATAAATAAATACATAAATATTCAAAAGACCTGGGATGAAAGTAAGGGCAGGCAGATGAGGGCTGCTTCTTTCATTGATAGCAGCCCCTAGAGATCCAGAAAGTTCTTGAATTGTAATATCTCAACTTGGAAGCATCTTCCTGTACTATTTTATTCTTTGAGGTCTACACAAGTTCATGTTTTTCTTCTGGGGAGGAAGAAGAACCAAACATGAATGGCCCACTGTAGCCTCCTTTCCTCTGTTGCAACAAAATGGCTGGAGGTGTTTACAGGACACCCAAAGAAAAAGTGAAAGGAAATAAGCAAATGGGAAAGAAGCAGCAAAGAAGCTCCCTCCGTGGCTTTAGAGTGCCAAAGCCCGCAGTTTTCAAGGTGAGGGAGGGAGGAATTCTAGTGTTCTCCCAGAGCCTCCCTGGGTCCTGAGCTGGGGCCACAAGGCTCACCATTGGCCATGCTGCTAGTAGCACATTCAGGGACCACTCCAGGATGGTAGCAACTCCCTCACTTCCCTTTCTGCCACCAAGTCTTAGGATCCCGGATGTTATCAAACATACTCCCCACAGGAGGTGTCTCAGAGGTGCCAGAATAGAAACCCTTACTATTCAGCCTTCTTCCCTCAAGGACCCTTCACACTTACATACACACACACACACACACACACACACACACACACACACACACAGCATCCAAGTCCTTCCCCAATTTGAAGTAGTTCAAGAGTACAGAATACTGGGTTGAAAGACTCCACAAAATTAGATAGTAGAGCAAACGTGAAGAATTTAAGTGCCAGGGGCATTTTTTGTTTATAGCTCTATTTTTTTTTTTTATAGCTCTCTATCTTATAGCTCTCTCTAAACTGTGTTAGTTTCTGTTGTACAACAAGTGAATCAGCCATACACATACATATATCCCCATATCCCCTCTCTTCTGAGCCTCCCTCCCACCCTCCCTATCCCACCCCTCTAGGTCGTCACAAAGCACCGAGCTGATTTCCCTGTGCTATGCTGCTGCTTCCCACTAGCTAACCAAAGCAATCTATAGATTCATTGCAATCCCTATCAAACTACCAATGGCATTCTTCACAGAACTAGAACAAAAAATTTTACAATTCATATAGAAACAAAAAGACCCTAAATAGCCAAAGCAATCTTGAGAAAGAAAAATGGAGCTGAAGGAATCAGGCTCCCTGACTTCAAACTATACTACAAAGCTACAGTAATCAAGACAGTATGGTACTGGCACAAAAACAGAAATATAGATCAATGGTACAGGATAGAAAGCCCAGAGATAAACCCATGCACCTATGGTCACCTAATTTATGACAAAGGAGGCAAGAACATACAATGCAGAAAAGAAAGCCTCTTCAATAAGTGGTGCTGGGAAAACTGGACAGCTACATGTAAAAGAATGAAATTAGAACACTCCCTAACACCATATACAAAAATAAACTCCAAATGGACTAAAGATCTAAATGTAAGACCAGACACTATAAAACTCTTAGAGGAAAACACAGGGGCATCTTTCCTCAGTGGTGGTTCCCAACTCTAATCACATATAAGAGCACTGTTGCCACAGATGCTTGGTGCATCTCTTACTCCATAGATGTGTGTAAAAGTTGTTTGCCTGTAGAGCACAAAAAGAGAGGCAAATGAAATCAGGCCTAATATACCCCAGTCCATAAACCAAGCAGGCCATGACAGGCATTCCTCGGGGTCACCCATTCAATTCCCATAATATTCTCTTTCCTGTTTCCAGTGCAGGTGATCGAGAGGAACGTGGACCCAAAAGTCACCCTGCTGACCTTCTTACAAAAGAACTGGACCCTTTTGATCCAAGTCTTGGCCGTGTCTGTGTTTGCCTTAAAACATAGGCCAGGGGCTTCCCTGGTGGCGCAGTGGTTGAGAGTCCGCCTGCCGATGCAGTGGACACGGGTTCGTGCCCCGGTCCGGGAAGATCCCACATGCCGCGGAGCGGCTGGGCCCGTGAGCCATGGCCGCTGAGCCTGCGCGTCCGGAGCCTGTGCTCTGCAATGGGAGAGGCCACAACAGTGAGAGGCCTGTGTACCGAAAAAAAAAAAAAACACATAGGCCAGCTACAATTATGAGAACTAATCAAACCTCTCCTTCCCCACACAGCCAGGTCCCGTGGTCCTTGCTCTCTATTTGCTTTTGGCAATGGTTCTAAGGATATTAAGTTAATTGAGCTATTTGGAGAGGATAAAGTTTCCCCAGAGTTTCTTATATCTTGATTTAATAGCCATGAAATAGAAGCTAAGTTCTTTCTTTCAGCACTAATTATTCCTTTAAGTGCCTTCCAGATCCCCAAGACAGTGGTTATGTAATAGAGGTTTGTATTGCATGTACCCTTCCCTGGAAGAAAACCAAATTCTCCAGATTCAGGAAGAGCACATGTCATAGGAGAAGATTACCTTTCTCTACATCTGTTTTCTCACAACAGGTTTTCCCCACCATTCTATATTCTGAAATTTAGATCTTCATAATGGCAAACATATTTTAATTGGTAAATCTAATGGATCTCTCAGAGAAGCCCAAAAAAAAAAAAAAGACAGAAATTACAAGTTTTGTTTAAAAGCCCACATGGTTTTTAATTCGTTGTCAACGTTTTAAAATTAGGAAATCTCATTTTTTTTAAAAAAAATAGGAATTTCTCATGAAAAATGGCAAGATAGTCCTTCCTGCCTGGCAGCAGTCTTGCTTAGAGCTGAGTGGGGCCTGTCATCCTCCATCTAAAATGGGGCACAAGCTCTCCAGTCACACCCAGCCCACTCCACTCATTCACACACCTCTCTGATAAGCATTTATGGTTATGACTTAATTTAGATGAGCAAGCCATATGGCTTAAAAAAAAAAAAAGCCGAAGATTCCAAAGTCTTCCTAGCCAGTCTAGTTAATTACATCCAATCCATAAACTGTGTGGAAATGGGCCACAATCAGGGAGAAGGATGCCTAAAGAGAGGAACAGAGGCTGAGCCTTGGGATTGGACCTGGACCAAGCAGGAGCAGAGGGACACTCCGGGTGGGATATGAAAATAAGGACGGGAGTTTTCTCCAAAGGGTCACTGACTTGGTTTCAAATGCAGTACAAATTACTGGGCAAAACTAGCAATACATTAAACTGCTAAAAATAAGTGTTTCTCTTCCAATTACATGATTGGAACCCAGAAGAATACCTATAATGAAATAGGATTTTTCCAAGGGCTTTTACTTCTATTATCCTACAAGATGCTTATGCTAAGCCTGTGAGGATAAAGTAGGTATTGCCTTTCCCTCTTTGCAAGTGAGGACACAGGCAGGGAGAGGTTCCTATGTCCAGTGTCACAAAGCTAGGAAGATACAGAGTGGCCTTGACTGAGGCCTGCGGGCAGGCGAATGCCTTCTCAGATCTGCACCTCACCCCACAAAGGAGACTTTCCTTGCTAGTGACACCCTAGGAAGGCAACTCTGATAGAGGTGACGTGTCCGCCTGGGAGTCTTTCCTTGACCACCCTTCCCAGTGCACCTGACAGGAAGTACGCCTGCAGAAGAGGAGGCTGTGGCACCTGCACCGTGATGGTGTCTAAGCGAGACCCCACGTCCCAGGAGATAAGGTATCTGCCCAGATGCCCAGAGACCAGGCTTGCACTCTCATCTCACAGCTTACGAAGATCTCAAAGACCTTCCAGCCTTGTGATTCTAACTCTCTCTAGGTCTTAGATCCCTCTGAGAAGCTGATAAAATCTATGAGCTTTTACAAAAACTAATAACGTTTTGCACACAATTTCCGGGAGATTGTGGACCTCCCAAGGCCCATCAATGCATCCCAGGTTAAGAATCCCCAATTAAGGGACCTCCCTGTTGGTCCAGAGGTTAAGACTCTGTGCTTCCACTGCAAGGGGCACGGGTTTGATCCCTGGGGAACAAAGGGAAGGGAAGATCCTGCATACTGCAGATACCACATACCACAGATCCCGCATGGGCACAGTGCGGCCAAAACAAAAAGAAAGAAAGGAAGGAAGGAAGGAAGGAAGGAAGAAAGGAAGAAAGAAAGAAAGAAGAAAGAAAGAAAGGAAGGAAGGAAGGAAGGAAGGAAGGAAGGAAGGAAGGAAGGAAGAAAGAAAGAAAGAAAGAAAGAAAGAGGGACTTCCCTGGTGGCACAGTGGTTAAGAATCCACCTGCCAATGCAGGGGACACGGGTTCAAGCCCTGGTCCGGGAGGATCCCACATGCCATGGAGCAACTAAGCCCGTGAGCCACAACTACTGAGCTTGCACTCTAGAGCCCGTGAGCCACAACTACTGAGCCCATGTGCCACAACTACTGAAGCCCACGTGCCTAGAGCCCGTGCTCCGCAACAAGAGAAGCCATCTTAACGAGAGGCCTGCCCACGGCAACGAAGAGCAGCCCTGCTTGCTGCAACGAAAAAGAAAGCCCGCGTGCAGCAACGAAGACCAATGCAGCCAAAAATAAATAAATAAATAAATTTATTTTTAAAAAAAAGAAAGAAAGAAACCGCAATTTAGGCCAAGCATTCATTTTACAGATGAGGAAACTGATGTCAGAAGGATGAAGTGACTTGTTCAAGGTCATGCAACTAGTATGTAGAACAACAACTTGAGCCCACGTTTTCTGGCTCTGACACTAATGCTCTTTCTACTGTTGGGCTGGATCTGGGCCATGATTCCAGCCTTTCATTAAGGGCCAGATTCCAGGACTTGGGCTGCTCCCAAATCCACTGGCCCAAGAAATCAAGAAATGGCCTCAGGACACAGGCCTTCCAACTCTACTGAATGACCTTATACAGAGAGTTTAAAATGAACAAGCAAAAAAATTATCAAATACAGTTAAAAGACAAAGGTGCGCCTTTTACCTGTTATGGGATCAATGTCCTAATGTTTACTAGTTGACATCCAACTATATTCCTGACGACACGAGTCCATTCCCACTGAGACCAGACCCAGGTGGGTCTGTTCTAGGCTTGGAAAATGTTTCTGAGGTTCAGAATGCCCGCATTCCCCCTAAGGATCCCAATTCTTATAGCTAATACAGAGTCAGCAGAAAGGACTCTAAATTCTTCCTCCCAGGCACTCCTCCAGGTCTCCATCGTCTCGGCTGAGTGACAGGGAGAGGGGGTGGTTTCTGCTGCCCTTCTTGGTTCCCACATTCCCCACAGGGCAGAGCTGTGTTTCTCCTCTGGATTTTCCTTGTGCCTCTCATATAAGACACTTCTCTGTCACCGTGCGCCTGGTGCCCATCTGCTCTCTGTGTGGGGCTGCTGTCACCACTGTGAAAGGTGTTGGAAGCATCAAAATGAGGCTTCACCCCGTGCAGGTAAAAGCACATCCTAAATGTCTCATTTCTTAACTCTGTCTTTGTAATCAACGCTGTGTTGACTGTGCCTCCTGGGGCTTCTAGGTTGTGGTCCAGTAAGTAGAAGCTTTGGGTGCATATTGATCAAGATAATAATATCTGTTAAGTGATTTAAAAGAAAGCTAGAAATCCATCTACATTTCAGTAGCTGATTATCTTTCTTCTTACTTTTTCTGCTTGAATGATAACAGCATGATCAAAACATTGATTAATGCCAATTAGACTGTGAGGCAGAATAAATATTGCACAAAGAGCATTGTGCATTGAATAAAACACCTCTGAGGATAACAGGGTAAAATTCAGGATTATTCCCTCTGGCGTGGAGTTTTAAGAGCACTGTGACATGCACTGGTATAAACACACCAGTTCCTCTGTCATTGTCACAGGGGTTTGGAGAGTCCAGACCCATTAACACTGCGAGTCCTTCCAGGAAGAAGGAGTCTGGATTTAACCACATAAGAGTCAATTCCAGGAAGGTCAACAAAGGCAAAAGACCCAGCAGAGTTTACTAGAGTTTCTGAGAAGGTCAGAGAGGATGTTCACCCCAAGGCCAATAAGCCCAAATCCTAGAATTATACTACATTCTGAATCCAGAGCAAGGCTTTAATGTGCCCAAGAATCAATCAGCTGGGAGCTTGTTAAAAATGCAGAGGGGCTTCCCTGGTGGCGCAGTGGTTGAGAGTCCGCCTGCCAATGCAGGGGACACGGGTTCGTGCCCCGGTCCAGGAAGATCCCACGTGCCGCGGAGCGGCTGGGCCCGTGAGCCATGGCCGCTGAGCCTGTGCGTCCGGAGCCTGTGCTCCGCAGCTGGAGAGGCCACAACAGTGAGAGGCCCGCGTACCACAAATAAAAATGCAGATTATGAGTCAAAAAGTTTGGAGCAGAGGTCTGAGGTTCTGCATTTCCTAAAAGACCGCAGGTGGAACCAACACCACTGGTCCACGGACTGCACTTTAAATTGCAAGGATCTAGAACACAGACCAAAATCGTGGACCTTTGAAAGCAGAGCTCCTTTTGAGCCACACCAGAAGAATTTAAAGAACAAAGTAACATGAGGTCCATAGTGGAGAATCTCCAAGTTAATCAGAAAGAGGTGACCCCATGCTCAGAACCAGGCTGGGAAAGAAATAGGGGTGCTCAAGGAAACTGTTTTTGAAATTACACACGCTTTCCTTATAATTACTGATTTCTGGAGAATTCTTCTCTCTCTGGGAATGGAGGTTGCGTGCTAATTCCCAGTTAGAAGGATCTGGGCATTCGAGCTTGAGAAGTAATTGTAATGCTAGAACACGGCTTCCAGGTCACCTCCTCCAGAAGGAAAGGGGATGCCGGCCCACTCTGCCCAAGGGGAGGGTGCACTGCTCAGGGAGAGGGTTCCACCATGACAAGAGAGACACAGGATGTGGACCCTGGCAGGAGGCGGTGGCAGCAGGAAGGCAGGGCCTGTGACCATGCCTGTGTCCTTCCAGGAGAGGACTGCCGAGAGCCATGGCACCCGGTGCAGGATCTGCAGCCCAGGGATGGTGATGTCCATGTACACGCTGCCCAGGAGCCACCC
The DNA here is from genome assembly GCF_949987515.2 of Delphinus delphis. Taxonomy (NCBI): domain Eukaryota; kingdom Metazoa; phylum Chordata; class Mammalia; order Artiodactyla; family Delphinidae; genus Delphinus; species Delphinus delphis. The sequence goes on along the minus strand of NC_082689.1, from coordinate 34,776,000 downwards.
GCAGCCTTCAGAGGAGCAGCTGCCGGCAGCCCTGGGGGGTAGGTCTGACTTGAACAAGCCCACTGCCCGCCAAAGCCAGGTGAGGTCATGCGTCAGCCTGCTCCTCCCCACCTACAATGCCACCCCAGCCCCGTTCAGGGACCCCTCAGTTGTTTCTGAAGTAGCTGCTTTCACCCCTGAGCAGAGAAGAACGTCAAGGTGTATCTGCTCTTCAGAGCACTTGCTGCACAGAACTAAAGAGCACACGTGGCCCACGCCCGCATCTTGACACCCTACTTTTCTACCCAGTGACTTATGTGGTTGCCTTCATTCGGGCTGTCATAACAGAGCACCTCAAACTGGGGGTGTTAAAACAGCAGGAATTCCTTCTGTCGCAGTTCTGGAGGTGAAGAGTCTGAAATCTAGGCTCTAGAAGAGGACACTTCCTTGCCTCTTCCTAGCTTCTGGTGGTGGACAGCAGTCCTGGCAATCCTTGACTTAGAGATTCATCACTCCCGTCTCTGCCTCCATCTTCTCACGGCCTCCTCCCCTGTGTGTCTGTGTCCGAATTTCCCTCTTCTTACAATCCAGCCACTGGATTAAGGCCTATCCTAATCCAGTAGGGCCTCATCTTAACTTGATTACATCTGCATCACTGCAGATTTCCAAATAAGGTCACATTCACAGGTTCCAGAGGTTAGAACGTCAACGTATCTTCTGCGGGGGGTGGGGGGGCAGGGAGACACTATTCAACCCATAACACAGCCCTTCATGTATCGAAGGGATCCTTTAAAATTTGCAATGGGTTTAAGTTACTGAAGAGTTCATGGGAATTCCTTGGCGGTCCAGTGGTTAGGACTCTGCATTCATTGCTGAGGGTCTGGGTTCAATCCCTGGTTGGGCAACTAAGATCCCACAAGCGGCGCAGCACAGCCAAATAAATAAATAAAGAGGAGTTCATAAACATATCCCTTTTGCAGGATCAATAAAGCTCACGTTCAGCTGTCAACAATCCCTAAACCAGACATCTGTTACACAATAGATATACAAATCCCTAGATTGAGGCCTGAAGGGTGAGCACCACACACTCTCCTAATCTGCCAGTTGCCGGTGGACTTCCTTTACTCTCTCTGCTCCATTGCAGAAAATCAGATCAAATCACCTAAAACCCTGCCTTCCTTAGGTCCTTCCACTATCTGAGGTCCTTCAGCAGCTCCTTACCCCTCGTGTGGCCACGCCTACCCTCCTTCACCCGGCATTCAGAGAAGTCCAACAGCTGGCCTCCCAAACTCATTCTTCCTCCTCAGCTACGTGAGTCCCTGCTGGCCAGTCTCCTCTCAACCCTCAGTCCTCCGCATGTTTCCATTTCTGCACCTCTGCTTGTGCTGTGCTGTGAACCCCGAATGCCCCTTCCTTGCTCTCCACCAATCCATTGCTTTCTCATCCTTCAATCCAAGCTTCTTTGTGAAGCCTCCCCCGATGAACTCGAGTCCACACTGACCCTCCTCCATCCCACCCTCTCCCATGCCTTCATCTGTGGAAACCTGAGTTTCTTACCCTTTACCACGCAATAGAATTACCCGCAGACCTCTTAAATGCAGATTCCTGCACCGGGACCCAGACGTTCTCATTTAGGAGAATTGGAGAAAGGCCAGAGATCTGCATTTTAAACAAACAGCAGAAATTCTGATGCAGTGACCTAAAATCCACTGAGGGGCACTACTAACAACCTGCCCGGGGCATTGCACTTCACTCGTATGGTGCCTTAGAAACGGCCACATTTTCTTGTTTTGGGATCGCTTGCATCTTACCTAGTATCTGAAATATAGTTGCTGTCAATAGATACATGTTGAATGAATAAATAATTTAATAGATGGATGCAACTGAGCTCACCAGATAGCCTATCATCTTCTTTAGAACAGAGAATAAAACTGGAATTGAGGTGGTGGGAAGGATAATTATCTAAGAAGAAAAAAATCAGTGAACAGCCTAGTGGCTATTTAAATATTCTCAAAAACAAAACAAAACACCAGTGTTTGTTTCAATTTTCTAAAGAAAAATAAATTAAGAGTCAGTAAAAATAAAGAATACTGATAACTTTTCTTCTTCTCTGATTAGGTAATCTATGCCACTGCACTGGGTATCGGCCAATTCTTGCAAGTGGAGGGACCTTTTGTTTGGTGAGTAGGGGACTGTGGGGGCAACCTACAGAGCAAGAATGACAGTGACAGCTGGTCCAAGCTGGGAGCACAGGAGGTGAGTTGTTTTTTTGTTTTTTGTGGGGTTTTTTTGGTACGCGGGCCTCTCACTGTTGTGGCCTCTTCCGTTGCGGAGCACAGGCTCCGGACGCGCAGGCTCAGCGGCCATGGCTCACGGGCCCAGCCGCTCCGCGGCACGTGGGATCTTCCCGGACCAGGGCACAAACCCGTGTCCCCTGCATCGTTAGGCGGACTCTCAACCACTGCGCCACCAGGGAAGCCCTAATTTTTTAGACCATCTAAATAGACCATGAGGAAGACCAATTGAGTTAGCTCCAACTAACTCACGGGAGTTTGAGCTCTTTGTTGAGAGAAGGGTGAACGTTACACCACCTTTGATGCTCTACATCACACCGCTGGGAAGCTAGGTGGTCTAGCCAGCCAGCCAGACATCTTCCGTGGCTAGTTCAGCAAGGCCTCGGGACAGGACGTGTAGGAGGGCTCAAGGAAACCCAAGGAGACAAGCAAAGACATGGAATTTGCTTTGGGGAGGCAAGGTTAGTTCTAAGAATCCAAACCAGCTAGGAAAGTGTGAGCAGATAAAGAAGCCAAAAATCTAGAGTGGAATCCAAAATTCACCCCAAGTACCAGAGTGCAGGGAGTTTCCCCCACCAAAGAGCGATACCGCACTAGGCTGCTGTGAAAATCAAATGAGAAATTGAAGGCTCATAACAAAGTCTTCCTTGGCACTTAGTAAGAACTCAACAAATAGTTACTACTGTATTGAGGATGCTGTCCACACTATGAATAGTGTTTGCCAGGGAAACCAGACAAGTACATCTGATCACCCTCTACAGAGGGCAGGATGGATGTAGGCAGTACTGCCCTTAGACCCAAGCAAGGGGGATTCCAAGCTTTGGAGAGCCCCTCGCTGGTCCTCCTCTGGCCAATCTCAGGAGGCCATGGGGCCAAAGTGACTTGTTTGCCTCGAGCCTTCACCCTTTTCTAGACTGTGCTCCAGATACATTCTTGACCCCATTCCCAGGCACAAGTCTCTTCCCCAAGTCCATCTTCCTCGGGAAGATCATAACAGCCAGCATGTGCACCCTGAGGCCAAAGACTAGCTGTTTGGGGAACGAGTAGACAGAGCTTGGACATGCAGGCTGGCTCACAAGTGTGTGAGGCCCTTCACGGTACAGAACAGAGGCAGGGTGGGGAGGGAAGGGCAGCAGGCCACAGGCCCGGGGCCTCCATTTGTATTCTTGCCTCAACTCCACAAATAGTGGATGAGGGCCTGGAAATAGACCAGCAGGTGTGTCCCACTCCCCAGAGCCAGCCCGGTCCCCAGTGAGTGTCCCATCTTCTACTGCCACATGGGGGAGCCAGCAGGTGACAAGCTGAGAAAATGAATATCTTGTAAACCCATCAAATTGCTGGTGTAAATAGGAAAACACTTGTGAAATACAAATAAAGGAAGTTAAAGGCAACCTCTCTCCCTCTGGAACTTGGATGTTATCCATCTTTCCAGGCACAGACTCTGGGGATAAAAGCAAAAATACAGTCAGAGACCCACCCTGCAGCCAACTGGCCCCAGGGACCTTAATGGGTGAAAGGAACCTAGCCCCGGTGGGAATACCCAAGGCTCCCATTTATTAGGCAAGAGAAGACTGGCTTCTGCTGTTATCTCTCACTCATGAGAGTGCTCAGAGTTCTGAGTGAAAGAGGAAGCGCTACTGGCTTCGCTCAGCTGGTTTTGCTTCTTGGACAGAGAAGAAGCTGTCTCTGCACAACTGCCAGCCTGAGACATTTATGCAGAGACAGAGAACTGAAGTATCTGGAAGAAAGTATTTTACTAGAAACTTAGGAGAGACTATTTGAGGAAGAAGGTACAAGAGGTAAGCTTGGAGAAAATGGGAAATGAAAGAACCAGCAAGTGGAAACCAGCTTTAAAATTCATTGATTGTCCATTCATTCCCAGTCAGTCCCATGCAGATCGCAAATGTCGGGGAGATCTGGTTCCAAAATGGTTTTCTTTTTTTTTTGTCTTTCTTTTTTTTTCTCTTTTTAAGGTCCCTTTATAAATGATAATACTCAATGTTGTTGAGTCTTGTATATACTAGAGAATGGATAAATTATTATTGCTGTGAAAAGCATCTTATCAATTGATTCTACAACTAGGAATTCACCTAAGAAAAAATTCAGAGATGTACACAAAGCTGTACATGTAATGAACAGAAATGTTCATTATGTTATTTGTAGTTATAAAATGTAAAAAAACCCACTAAGTATACATCAATAGCAAATTTTACAACTATATTGTGGAATAGCCAGAAGATGGACTATTATGCAATCAGCAAAATTATATTTTAAAGGCTTTTTAATGATAGGCAAATAAATGAACAAAAAGTCAAAGTAAAAAGTATATTGTACTATAACTATTGTACAAATATATATTACATAAAAATATTACCAGTGGGATAGAGTAATGATAGTTTATTTCTTTTATGCTTCTCCATATTCCTTTTTTTTTTTTTTTTTTTTTCTTTTTTTTGCGGTATGCGGGCCTCTCACTGTTGTGGCCTCTCCCGTTGCGGAGCACAGGTTCCGGACGCGCAGGCTCAGTGGCCATGGCTCACGGGACCAGCCGCTCCGCGGCATGTGGGATCTTCCCAGACCAGGGCACGAACCTGTGTCCCCTGCATCGGCAGGCGGACTCTCAACCACTGCGCCACCAGGGAAGCCCTCCATATTCTTTATTATTGTTTTAAGCTATATAATATATACTGTGTGTGTATTGTACATTCTATATATTTATCTGTATCACTGTATTTAAAAAATAAAGTAAAAAAAAAAGGAAGAGCTTGTGATTACCCCTATTCCAGTAGAAACCACCAAAAGTGACTTTAAAAGTTTGGAGCCTCATTTAAATTGTCAAACCCTTCAAGGCACACACCCATTTACATGTTAAAAAGTTCTTCATCTCAAGGCATTTCACTATCCTAGGAGTCAAATGGTTGTCAACAGAAAGGAACAGGAAAATGCTGCCTAGATCGGGGAGAAAATGATTCTTCCTCGCTCGACAGGAAAAGTGACGTGAGTCCCTTTGTTTGCCCTCTTCCTGAGAGTATCGCTTATGCCGGCCAGTGCTGCAACTGTGCTTGTGAGTTTTGATGGTCATTCTCCGCTTTACTTACAAACGTCCAAAGTGCGGGCACGAATAATGCACTTTTCGTTTGGGATCTGGGTAAAGTGGTGATTCAAAGCCCACGCTCTGATTTCCCCTTCACTCTCTGGAAGGCTGAAACAATAAATCATACACCCACTCAGACAAGAGAAAAAAGACCTACCCCAGCTACGATGAGTCCCATCCTTGCCTGGCCCTCCTCATGTAGAGCTGGCCTCTATCACCATCTCCTCCTTTGCAGAGAGAGGACACTGCAATGTCAGGAAGGCTGAGGAGCCTGTCCAAAGATACATGGCGAGTTCATGGCTCCCACAGCTGGGAAGTCCAGCCAGAAACACACCAGTCTCTGGCTTTGCTCTCTGAGAGACACTAGTTTCAAAAAAAAGACCCACGGCCAAGATCTTAAAGGAATTACTTAGAAAGAATTCCTAGTTCGAATATAGGAAAAATAGTCTGCTCCCTGTAGACACGGAAAACTAAGAGAACACAGTTGACAAAACTTAGACAAAACTGAGCCCGTCATTCCCTGCTGTATGTGTTTCTATCCTTAACACCCCGGGAATTCAATCTGGGCAATGATTGCACTCTGGGGTCCACCTGGATCACTTTAACCAAATGCAAAAGAACACACTTAAACTGGACTGTGCCCCAATATTCCTTATAAAGAGAAACACAATTTTAAGGTGGATCTTATGATCACTGAGCCACATGTCCTTTCCCTATACGAAAAGACACACAGGAAGCCACGTTATAAGGCGAAGGTTGCTTGGTGACCACGGATGCAGAGCAGTTGGATAATCTTAAGGGTAACATCATAGAAGACGCCCCTCCATCCATCAGGTAGACCTGCTGGATGGCAGGTGTCTGCCCCATGACACTCCCTTCTCTTGAAGCTATGTTAATATCTTCCATGGGGTAACTATAAAGTCTTGGCCTCGTCCCTGTTTAGGGGAACTTTAATCCCTCAGCTCTGATTCATTTTGTTTGTTTTACATTTTAATTCTCAGACACTATCAGGTACTGCCTATACTTCTAATTCCAACTTACACAAAAACTGATCTTCAGATGTTGGCCGGTTATGCTTCAGTCTGGGATCCTAACCTACACAAGGAACAACTACAAGTTGTCCTTCTGCAACCTAGGAAGACCTTAGAGAGATAGGAAAAAAGGCAGAGGAGTATTGGACAAATGTCAGGTCATTTCACTTACTTGTCACAATTACCCTTCAAAATAGGCATTATTTCTATTTAATCTTCAGAGAGGTTACCTTTCCATTGAGAGGGTCAGAGAGCCAAGTCATGGCAGAACTGAGAAGGAACCCACACCTGTCTGTCTCCCTATTCCCCATGCTCTTCCCCACTACACAGCCCTCTAGCCCTGCATCCCACAGTTCCCTCCCAATTTGTCTTTCTCTTTAGGACGGTTTCCTGGGAATAAGTGTTTCCAAAAACTGAAATATGTTTGATTCAGACAAGATTCCAGTTTGGGTAACTTTTCACTGTGCTTTAGTTTCCTAATAGGTAAAGTGGAGTTGATAATTTACTTTCTTTGTACAATTGTTGTGAGGATTAAGTAAATTATTAATACGTGTAAAAGTACTTGGAACATAAGCACCCCATAAATGTTAACTATTGTTATTAAAGCAAGTGGGGGGTGTGTGTGTGTGTGTGTGTGTGTGTGTGTGTGTTTACACATGGGTCTGTATGTTTAGAGTCTTTTTTTTACTTAAACTATAGGACTTCTCAGAGTTTTGAATCCTGACTTGACAGGTGAGGGGATAGAGGTTGGGGCACAGTGGAGAGGGTTTCCCAAACTTATATGACCTGTGATTGTCTTTCATAGGCTGTCTTGGTGTTTCGCAGGGTACTGTTTGAACTATTTAATAGAATACTCTTTTCTTTAACATCACATTAGTGTCAAATCAGTATTTCTCTTACAAAAAGATTCTTATTTAAAACTATTTGGTTTGAACTATTTTCCCATACAAGGAGAATCAGATAGTTATTACTATGTTCATTTTGCCTAATTAATGTAAAGAATTACAATGCTGTTTCCATTTGAGCAGGGCTGACAGAACAATCTTCTTCTGCCCTTTATAGAGATTTGCATGGAGCTATTTGCAAAAGAGGAGTTCCAGCCCTTAGACCTTACCAGGAACTCATAATTCCCCCAGAACTCTTGGTAAGATGAGTTGGGTGTTTTATGTGCTCGTTTCAATGCCACTGGTTATAATCTCAGTTTTCTAAAACCACACTTCCCCTCCTGTGAAATTATCAAATTGTGGAAATGCTTGATCAAATCAGTATGCCTGTCCCTGTCCAGCTCACCAAGCCCTGGCTGTTGCCCTGCACACTTTCCCTGAAGCCTCAGCTGAGGTTATTTCTTAAAGCGATTTCGTCATTACTCCCATCATTGTCATCTGCAGTGTGTCCCTACTGACTGTCCCAAGCAATCCAGTTTTTCTCAGCTTCTAACTTGGCCTTTCCAGCCTTTTCCAGATATTGACCTCAAGGGGCACTTCCAGGGCCTCCCGATACCTCAGCCTTCCCTCTGTCAGCATCTCTATCTTTCCTCTCTAACATCCAGTGGTCTCATTCCATAAAATGCCTATTTCTGAAAGATTCTGATGTGTTTATTCATGCATTCAACAAATATTCATCATTCAGCAATGTGCCAGGCACTGTTTGGGGTACTGAATATACAACAGGGAACAAAACTCACACAGACCTGACCCCAAGGAGTTTGTAACCTGGTGGCAGAGACAGACAATGAGCAAGATACTAGATAAGTTATATAGTGTGTTAGCAAGTGAGAAGGAGAACAAAATAAAACAGAGAAAGGGGATAGGATGATGCAGGGGGTTGCAACTTTAAATATCCGGCCAGAGGAAACTTCTCTGAGAAGATAACATTTGAAGAAAGTCCTGAAAGAGGGGAGGGAACTGGCCATGAAGATACATGGGGGAAGAGCAGTCCAGGCAGTGGGGCAGCAAGTGCAAAGGTGCCAAGGAGGGGAGAACTCCCGGCCTGATCAAGGGACGGAGCAGGGGCCAGCCTGGCTGGAGCGCAGTGAACTAGAGAGATCAGAAAGCTGCGGGCAGGGGGGTGGGCAGACCATGCTGAACCTAGACTACTTGGCTTTTACTCTGCCTGAGATGTGAAGCTACCAGAGAGGTTGGACAGAAGAGGGTTACGCTCCTATTAACCTTGTAATGGGATCCGGGGTCGTTTTGGCTGCTGGGATGGGAATAGCCTGCGGAGGGGGCAAGGGAAGGAGCAGTGAGCCCATTAGGGCCCTAATGTCATGCTGAGGATGGTGGTGCTGGACCAGGCGGCCAGCATGCAGGTGGTGAGGAGGGAGTGGATTCTGGATACATTTTGGAAGAAGAGCCAACAAGATTTCCTGATGGGGCTTCCCTGGTGGCGCAGTGGTTGAGAGTCCGCCTGCCGATTCAGGGGACACGGGTTCGTGCCCCGGTCCGGGAAGATCCCACATGCCGCGGAGCGGCTGGGCCTGTGAGCCATGGCCGCTGAGCCTGCGCGCCCGGAGCCTGTGCTCCACAACGGGAGAGGCCACAACAGTGAGAGGCCCGCGTAACGCGCAAAAAAAAAAAAAAAAAAAAAGATTCCCTGATGAATGTGATGTAGGGGAGGGGTCCCCAACCCACCCGGCCGCGGACAGATACCGGCTGCAGCCTGTTAGACACAGGGCAGCACAGCAGGAGTAAGCGTCGGGCAAGCAAGCTTCATCTGCCGCTCCCCATTGCTCCCATCGCTCGCGTTACTGCCTGAACCATCCCCCCACCACCACGTCCGTGTAAAAGCTGTCTTCCACGAAACCAGTCCCTGGTGCCAGATAGGCTGGGGACCGCTGCTGTAGAGTGTGGGAGAGAGAGCGCATTCACTGCTGACTCCAGGGCTTTGGGTAGCTGGAAAGGGGAGTGGCCATTTATGGAGAAGGGGAAGACCTCCGGAGGAGCAGGGCCTTTTGCCTTTGGGGGGTCCTTTTCAGGGGCTTGGAGGGCGATGGGGTATGAGGAGCTCAGTTTTGGACACGTTAAATTTGAGATGCCTATTACACATCTAAGGAGAGACACTGAGTACTCGTTCAGGATTTCAGAGGAAAAGCTGAAGATTCTAATTTAGGAGTATTAGTATAATTATGATTTTTAAGGCCATGATACTAAATTATGTTGAATTAATCTATACTGAAGGGTCAGTGACAGATGCCAGCTCATATTGTCGGTTTCCTCCAAAGAACTACACATTATCAAGGCTTAAGCTAAAGGAGTAAGTATCTAACTATGGAAAATTCAGGCCTTAGCCAATGGGTGTAGTGAGTGTCTTTTTGGTCAAGGGGACCCCAGAACTTCTGAAATCTCTCTAGAGGAACATACCTCCACCTAGGATCTATCATAACCCAGGAATACAGGTGTGCACAGGTGCACACACCTTGTTATTTGCACGTAGAGAATGGCAAAGAACCCAGAAAAACGAACCCTGGCCTTTCATGGAAAGAGCGTCACCTGGATCTCCCCTGGGACCCTCAAGGACCTCCTGGAGCTGAAAGCAAAACACCTGGAAGGCCCTCTCATCCTGGGCAACACCTCGCTGGGTGAGTGATTGCAACGATTCTCAGTCCACCATTTGTGCCGAGGTGGATTTCCTGTCCCCCACTGTGCTCACAGTCTACAAAAACTACTTTTTAAGGATAAAAACCTCATTTTTTAAATAAAAATGCTATAATACTGTATCATAAAATATACTACTATATTGTATATTATATAATAATTATTTATATGACATAGTATTTTTATATCTACTATATATTTTTATAAATACTAGCATATATGTGCTATATAGACTCATATATAAATTATATATACAATATTAAAGTATAATACAAATATCGTATTATTATATAAAATGGTCTCCAAAATTGGAGGTACATATACCCTGGGAGTATGCAGTGTAACTTCTTGAGGTGTGGGAAAAAAGTATTAGAGGACAGTTTATCATTTAATTTACTTTGTCCTTTTTAACTTTGTTTTTGTTCAATAAAATAGAATTTTATAAAATATGTATGGATATATTAACAATGCACACCCAGTTATCACCACACCCAGTTTAAGAACCAGAGCTTTACCAAGAACTTTGAATGCCCCATGGGCCCTCCCAAACCACAGGCCCCCCCCTCGCCTTCTTCTCAGAGGCACTCATTAGCTTGAATACAACGTTGGTCAGTCTCGTCCTCATTTTTACAATTTTACCCCATATATTTGAGTAACTAAGCACCATGTCCCTTAGTTTTGCATATTTTTGAACTTCACATAAATAGACTGACACGGTATTATTCTTCCGCAATTTGTTTTGTGCGTTCAACATTCTCGAGCTGAGATTCACCCACACTGTTGCGTGTAACTGTGCTGCTGGATTCCATCGTGTGTCCAGGGCACAATTTGCTCATCCATTCTATTGCTCAAGGATGTGGAGTGTTCTCCAAGTTTTTGCTATTACAGATATCTTTATATGTGTCTCCTGGTGCCCACATGCAAGGGTTTTCTAAGAACCTCTCAGCCATTTTATTTCCTATTTTTATACACATGTAGAGAGTATAAATAAACACATATACCAGGAGAGCCTGTGCTATAAAATTACTTGGCAGGGTGTACGGCCACTGCTTTCACATCTATACACATTTTTTTTTTTTAAAGCATTGACTAATTTAATCCTCACATCCACGGTGGCACTGGTACTTTTTGTTTTTAATTAATTAATTTATTTTTGCTGTGTTGGGTCTTCGTTTCTGTGCGAGGGCTTTCTCTAGTTGTGGCAAGCGGGGGCCACTCTTTATCGCGGTGCACGGGCCTCTCACTATCGCAGCCTCTCTTGTTGCGGAGCACAGGCTCCAGACGCGCAAGCTCAGTAGTTGTGGCTCACGGGCCCAGTCGCTCCGCGGCACGTGGGATCCCCCCAGACCAGGGCTCAAACCCGTGTCCCCTGCATCGGCAGGCGGACTCTCAACTACTGCGCCACCAGGGAAGCCCAACATCTATACACATTTATTTCCAGTTTTTAAAATTAGCATCTGAATATTTTTATGAGAAACACTCAATGCCAAAAAATTGCATTTTCTCTTTCCTAACTCTCTCTAGAGTATATAATGCATTTACTTTCAGGACCTGCGTTGAAATCTCAAGGACATTTTCACCCAGTTCTCCTCTCTCCTGCTAGGATTTCTGAGCTGATTATGGTGTCTAAAACAAGTGATGGTGAGTTCCAGGTGTTCTTCGTAAAATATCAATGAACCGATTCCTGCACTAAACTTAAAACTTGCTATATAGTTTAGAACCTCCTCATACTTTTATCTTGTCTGGCCTGTTTCCAATTCTTCATCATTTTTCTGATGTGATATGACATCCCCACCATGAAACTTTACTGTCAAAAGCTTTGCACAGAATATTAGGTACTTGGATAATGTCATTCAAGACCCTGCACTCAGCTGCAGGATTCTTGCCTATAAAAAGCTACAGTCGGGCTTCCCTGGTGGCGCAGTGGTTGGGGGTCTGCCTGCCGATGCAGGGGACATGGGTTCGAGCCCTGGTCAGGGGGATCCCACATGCCACGGAGTGGCTGGGCCCGTGGGCCATGGCCGCTGAGCCTGCGCGTCCGGAGCCTGTGCTCCACAACGGGAGAGGCCACAGCGGTGAGAGGCCCGCGTACCGCAAAAAAAAAAAAAAAAAAAAGCCACAATCTTGCAGTGTCACTTTAATGGGAAGACAGCAAGAGAGAACTGGCACTCTCCAATGGTTGGATGGTCAATTCCAGGGAGGGAGTATGTTCGCAGGAGGAAAGTAGGCGATGTAGTGTCTGGCACTCAAATGCTACTTGTCTCATGGGGACAACGGCAAAAGGCCAAGTGAGACAAAAACCTGCCCGGGCAAACAAACACCCCCAGTCACTTACAACATCCTTAAGGGCCCCTTTTGTACAGATACTGCATCAGGCAAGCTGGCACCCACAGAGTAGGAAGGAAACATGCAAGGCTTTGCCTTCAAGATGCACTGCAAACCCTTTGGCAAAAGGAACCTTATTTTAGTCCTTCCCTCATCTCCCAGATCTCCTAGCATATATGTGCCTGTCCCAGATACATGCATATATGTGCTAAATTACTGACAAATAACTTAATGCAAAAAACAAACAAACAAATGAGTGGGTCAGAAACTTGAATTTGGGAGGCAGTGGTAATAATGACTTCCTTAACTCAGGCAACAGGGAGGTTGACTGGACTGAAAGCTTTAGTCCAGACTGACTGGTAGGCCACCGTATGTTTTTGGAGGTTGGTGGTGGGCAGGGGAGGGGACCCACCTTGGCTGTATCACTGCCATCCAGGAGTCCTACCTTCCCGGCCTCAACCATCATCAGCCAGACTTTGACCGTGCTGCAGACCAGCAAGCCTGCCCTTCCCTGGCCTCATCCCACCCACTTGCTAGGAAAGGGACACTTCCTGGTTTTGCCCAGCACCACAGCTTCAGCCTTGGGACAACTCAGGTAGCACATCTGCGTACCACTCAGAAGAGGAGGAGAACGTGCTTAGATTTACCTGAAATCCTGGGGTTGGAGAGAAGAGAAAGAGGGAATAGTAAAATGGGTGGCTTGGGAGTATAGTCAAGTCGCTTAAGCAGACGGTCAAGACCCGAAAACCCTTCCCCTCATGTTCACCCCAGGCATCGTTTAGCCCACGGTTTTCAAACTTGTCTTCAGCACCACAACCCTGTCCTCAAACAAATCTTAGTAAATGAAAATAAGCTGCTCTGTTTGAAGGAGAGGGAAGACTTTCTCCATCCCACTGAGCCCCTATATCTACCTCCGCCAGGGCCAGGACTCAAGGAAAGTGAACTGGCCCAAGGTCCCCAAACTGGCTACTGGCGGGTCATCAAGCCACACATCTCCCACCTCCAATCCAGAACTCGTCTTTACTGCCATTCCCCGTCCCCCAGGCCCACCCCACGGCCTGTCCAGTTGGTTGTTTGGACTCTGCAGGCAAAGTAGAGCCAGATTCTAAAATCTGAGGAAACAAACAATGCACTTTCCTCGGGGGCCCCTTAAACTTTAAGTGTGAGTAATCTCTAGTGGCCTCCAGGGACCTTCCCAAGGATGCCCAAACTTTTCCTAAGGCCCAGAAGAATGAAGGACACTGGTGGGGGAGGGGTACGTGGGAGCCAGATGTACCCACCACCACCACCAGCAGCGGTCTCCCGCAGGAAATCAGTTTCTGTGACAGCTTCCGTTTGTTTAAATTTTGTGTGCTAATCCATGTCACATACACGCTGGGCTCTGTACACTTCTTTTTCCTCAAAATCTTTAGTACAGTAAACGCTCCAGAAAGTTGCTGCACCTTTAACCCATAGACCCGCAAACTCTGAGAAGCATGGAGTTAAAATCCATGTTCTGAGAATCAAACAAAGGTAAGGCTCTTTTCAACTCTGTTGAAATACAGGCTAGGTTTTGTGACCCAAGATGGAATAAAATATGAATGGAAATACAGTAAATAGAATTTCCTCGGCACAGCTGTGTCATGCCTGGCACAGAGTGAGGGGGTAATGTGAGCAATGGAAAGAGCCAGACGAAAGCCCCAAGGTGGACTGTCTGGCCTCAGCCTGAGTTTGAAATCCATTCTTCTGAGAACCCAGGCAGTAGCAACAGCTGACAGTTTACTCTCCCCTAGGGCTGAACTGCCCTATTCTGTGTCAAATAAGGGATGATCATACTGTCCTGTGTGATGCTCCTGACCTTAAAAAGATATTAATAATAATAATAATGTCTTTGTCTCTGATTTCTTCCCTACGAAGAAGGCTCTGGGTCTCTAGGGTAGGAGGAACTGTATGATAGGAAACAAGCTTGATCTTCCCAGTGCTTCTGCAGGCAAAGGGAAGGCAGGATTTTGCAGAAGTTAAAGACCAAGCTTTATTGGAACTTGTAGTGATGGGAAGCAACAGACCATCCCTGGTGGGTCTGGGATGGGATCCCGCGTTACGGAGTGCCTTGGATGAGATGCTGAAGCAGAAACAGGGTGAGGACTCTAAGTTGAGAGACACTCCAGGGCAGAGGAGAAGTTTAGTTACTTTTAGGCAAGATTTGCTTAGCATATAGATAATAAGGAGAAACTAGTGGTTTCCCTAATCAATTAGGTTAGCTATGATCATTGAAGCAGCAAGGGGTGTTGTGCGTGTATGTTGGCAGGGGTGGGGGAAGTATTGTGCCAAGTACATTGTTAATACTGATGAAGATAAAGTTATGTGGGAGGGTGAAATATTCTCCACGATTAATCCACAAGAGAAAAATCAAAGCCCAGCCCACAGCCTGTTAAAAATCAGACTAACTGAGGTTAGAACCCAGCCTTGGAAATGATGTCAAATCAGATTCTACGTGTTAGTGATTCATTCTACAAACCCCAGAGAGATTAATTTTTAAAGTCCAGCTAAGTCACCTCCTGATGGTTTGGTGGCTTCTTCATTTTCAAAGATTGATCTGAACCCTTTACATCCCTACTACAGAGAAGCCCAAAGCCAGCACTAAGATACTGCCAGTACTCAAGAGTATGGCTGCAATGGTTTTTAAATTCTGAATTACTTCCTTGCCAGCCAGCAAATAGCACTGCCCTGATCCCCCTAGATGGATGCTTTTCCATTGCTCCTGCCCCCAAGCTCCTCCCTGGGAACCCCCAAGATCCACACACCTAACAACAACCAACATAATACCTAGGGCAGCTCCTTGCATGAGCTGTGTTCATTCTGATTGGCTGGTGCCCCTCCTGGAACTGGTTGTTGATGATTTTGAATAGCAAGGCTACCTGTAGAGGTGCAAATCAACAGTAAAAGCACTATTGATTTCAGACAATGACCTAGGAAATTGAAAGACCTTTGATTGTTTTCATGCCATCATATTTATCCTGCTTAATCACAAAACAGCTTTGCATAGCTTCACTGTGGTCAGTCAGGAGGGGGTCACGGAAAGTTCTAGTAGAGTCTGCCACCTGCTAGTTTTTACCGTCATCCCTTCTCTCTAGCCTCTGTTTTCTTGCGTTCATTCAAAGAGTGTAGACCAACCCAGGGGTTCCCAACCCTGGCTGCCCAGGAGAACTCCCTGGGGAGACTTTGATAAAGGCTTGCACCCAGAGATTCTGATTTGATTGACGTGGGAGTGGGCCATCTGTGCTGTTTGAGTTCTGCTGATTCTCTGAGCAGCCAGTGTGGAGAGCCACCGCACTAGCTGGACACCAAGGCCCTGGAGCCATGATTACAATCCAGCTGCTCCTCCCACATCACCTGTAAAAACAATGTGCTTCAGGACTGACAACAGGTGCTGCCTGTCTTCTGGCCCAGGTCAAGGACATCTTGGCTGAGAGGGTACCTGAGTTCCGGGAGAAGACCCAGACATACCAAGCATTCCTGAAGCACCTGAAGAGCCTGGCGGGCAGGCAGATCGGAACGTGGCCGTATGTCCTCCGGGCCAATCACGAGGCCCACTGCACCTATTTCTTAACCTCACCGAAATGTTGAAATAGGCATTGGCAGAATCAGTGTGCAAAAGGGTCTCAGCAGATTGAAACGACAGGCACAATAAGTAACTATTCAATATTTAACAAACATTATTTAATAACATATTTCAAAGAAGACTGACTCTAAGTCAAGTTCAACAGAATAAGCCAAGTGGGAACAAGTGCTAATTTGGTGATAAGACCTTCAAAGAAGCTAATTTAGACTTAGGCTGCGTTAACAGAAGTATAATACCTAAAATAAGGAGGGTAGTGTCCTCTACCTCAGACTGTTCAGATCACAGCTGAAGAATAATGCTCAGGTCAGGGAATCACACTTCAAGGTCTGATTGTTTTTGACCTCAGAAGAAAGCAGAAGTAACTTTTCAAAGTACACACGCTCCTTCCCTTACATACCCCAAATGGTGTATTAGAAATCCTTGGGATACAGGGAATGGAGGGAGAACATGTTTCCTTTGAAAAATCTCTTCAAGTGATTCCAAAACGTTCCCATTCACTGTCAAGAACTCTGACTCAAACCCTGGAGCCTGGCAAGGAGATGGTGGCAGGAGAGTGGGGGGCTGGAAACCACATCAGAAAGAGGAATGGTGGGGGTGGGGACAATCAGAGGGACCATGAGAGCTGCCTTCAAATATTTCTAGACTCCCAAGGAGACGTGTGATGCATTTCATATGATCACAAAGGGTAGAAGTATGACCGATAGCTGAGAATCCAGGGAAGCAGATTTCCACTCAGTGGAAACAAGAACTTTAAAATTGAGCTGCTCATCGCTCTATGACATAAATCACAGCAAGATCCTTTTTGACCCACCTCCTAGAGAAATGGAAATAAAAACAAAAATAAACAAATGGGACCTAATGAAACTTCAAAGCTTTTGCACAGCAAAGGAAACCATAAACAAGACCAAAAGACAACCCTCAGAATGGGAGAAAATATTTGCAAATGAAGCAACTGACAAAGGATTCATCTCCAAAATTTACAAGCAGCTCATGCAGCTCAATACAAAAAAACAAACAACCCAATCCAAAAATGGGCAGAAGACCTAAATAGACATTCCTCCAAAGAAGATATACAGATTGCCAACAAACACATGAAAGGATGCTCAACATCACTAATCATTGGAGAAATGCAAATCAGAACTACAATGAGGTATCACCTCACACCAGTCAGAATGGCCGTCATCAAAAAATCTACAAACAATAAATGCTGGAGAGGGTGTGGAGTACAGGGAACCCTTGTGCACTGTTGGCGGGAATGTAAATTGATACAGTCACTATGGAGAACAGTATGGAGGTTCCTTAAAAAACTACAAATAGAACTACCATACGGCCCAGCAATCCCACTACTGGGCATATACCCTGAGAAAACCATATTTCAAAAAGAGTCATGTACCAAAATGTTCATTGCAGCTCTATTTACAATAGCCAGGACATGGAAGCAACCTAAGTGTCCGTCGACAGACGAATGGATAAAGAAGATGTGGCACATATATACAATGGAATATTACTCAGCCATAAAAAGAAACGACATTGAGCTATTTGTAATGAGGTGGATAGACCTAGAGTCTGTCATACAGAGTGAAGTAAGTCAGAAAGAGAAAGACAAATACCATATGCTAACGCATATATATGGAATCTAAGAAAAAAAAATGTCATGAAGAACCTAGGGGTAAGACGGGAATAAAGACACAGACCTACTAGAGAATGGACTTGAGGATATGGGGAGGGGGAAGGGTAAGCTGTGACAAAGTGAGAGAGTGGCATGGACATATATACACTACCAAATGTAAAATAGATAGCTAGTGGGAAGCAGCCGCATAGCACAGGGAGATCAGCTCGGTGCTTTGTGACCACCTAGAGGGGTGGGATAGGGAGGGTGGGAGGGAGGGAGACGCAAGAGGGAAGAGATATGGGAACAGATGTATATGTATAACTGATTCACTTTGTTATAAAGCAGAAACTAACACACCATTGTAAAGCAATTATACTCCAATAAAGATGTTAAAAAAAAAAAATTGAGCTGTTCATAGAGGAACTGGGGTTTCCTGTCCTCACCCATGTTCCAGCCTGGGTCAACACAGCCCAGGCTGTCACTGTAGATTCCATCACTACCTGGGAAGGAGAGCACTGAGTGGACTGGCCAGTCATTTCCCTGCCACGTTCTGAGATGCTACAGCCTCGACCAGATCCAAGTGGAATCCCCCAAGAGGAAAAGGGCAACTCTCCCTCAGTGATGTGGATGCCCAGCACCTCAACACAGCCCACAGAAGTCCAGCAATTTCAGAGGCCGTGCGATGAGGCTGAGATCCCAGGCAGGACGGCACCTCTGTGGCCAGCACTGTGGCCACCTGCACCAGCTAAGCAGGGGTGGCTCAGAACTGGCTGCTGAGCCTCACTCGCTTGAATCCCAGTCCTGCCCCTTCCTAGCTGGCAGACCTTGATCAAGTTTCGTAAGTTCTCTGTGCCCCAGTGTCTTCATCTGCAAAGGGGGGATAATTGCATCATCTCACTGGGTTGTTGTGAGGATTGAGTAAATACGTGTGAAGGGGTTAGACAGCAGGTGGAACGTACCAAATGCCGTAGAGCGTTACCATCCATTCCTCACCCGATCCAAAGCCGCAGGTGGGTGGAGGCCTCCCACATGGTCTGAACTGAGTCTCGTCTGCAGAGCACACTGAGACTCCTCCTGACCCTTTCACTACCAGAGAAGACCGTAAGCAGGTGCCTATGGGTCTCGGATTTGAGGGATCGAAGGCCGAGGCTGTAACTCTCTCTCCTTAGTCCTTAGGGGGACACATTATAAGCCGGCATCGCTATTCAGATCTGAATCCATTTCTGGCTGTGGGCAACACTAACCTCAATCTGATTTCAGAAGGTAAGCTACCCCAGAACACTCTGGACAGCACCTGAAAAGTTTTTGTTTCTTTTTAAAGAATTGCTATATCAGAGCCCAGGTCTCCGGCTCTCAATCCACCATGGGAAGCTCAGGCTCCTGGCAGGAGGCACACTGATGCAAGGGGTGGCTGGCGCTTCCCTCTGCACCACCTGCCACACATACACGCAACACCCAGCCTGGACCACAGCTCAGTTAGCCCGCATCAGCCTGGGGCGGTATCAGAGGCTGACGTGAAGGCTCTCTGTGGCCCAAGGACCAGCACCTCCTTCTCTTCATGCCCACACCCCCAGTTTCTGTGAGAGAAGCCACAGATCTAGTTAGGACACGCTGGGGACATCGTGGGGCCCCTGGGGGCAGGAGGAAGGCGATGACTAATTGTACATGCTGGCTGAGAGGGACGCTCCCTTGGGGCGCTCCGTGCTATACCACCCTTGTCTCCCCCAAAGTGCTCAGCCTTCACACTGCCTCCGGCTGCTACAGGGATGCTAGCACTCCCATTTACTGGGTGCTGACTTTGCGCCAGGCTCTGCTGGATACTTTACACACGTCACGTCTAATGTGTGCAACCACCCGGCGGAGGTCGCTTGTAGAGGCGGGCATGGGATGGAGACCCAGTCTGCCTGATTTCCAAATGGGCATGCTTGTTTCTTCTCCATCAGGGCCTCCCCAGGGCTTTTAACTCCCCGCTTCCCTTGTTCCACCCCCTCCCTCACCCATCAAATGCCCTCCTACCAGCTGACAGGCTGGCACTGGGTGCAGGGGAGCAGTCACACTGCCCCTTGTGAACTTCGGGGTGTGGCCAACCAGGAATTATATTACAGGCATTGTAACCCTCCCCAGGGGATTGTTGGCTGTCCCTGGTGGGTGGGAACTGAGAAGTGTTGGGACAGACCTACTGGTAGAGGACAAGCTCTCATGCCCCCATTCAGCTTTGTGTGGGACCCACCCAGCGGGGCGGAGAGGAAAGGCCTCACCTTGCCCGGCCCAGTCAACTGTTTTGCTGAGTCCTCCAGGCCTGCGGTCCAGCACGACCTTAGCTCAACCCCCAAAGACTAAGGGAGAAGCAGCCTAGGCTCTGGGGCATCAGGATAGCAAGGATGGCCCGGCCCCCGTGGGGCCTTCTACACTAGGACTAGTAGTACTAGCTGTGTTCTTCTGCTGGGATGTTGGTCGTTACCTTTGGCTTAAGGTCTCTGTTTTCCCAGCTCTGCCAAAGCCACCTCCAGCCTGAGCTCAGCCCGCTCCGGTGAGGCCAGTAGCAGGGAGGGAAAGGTCCACAGGGGCTCCTTTGGGGTCCCCCTGCCGCCTGCCTTCCAATCAGCATATCGCTGCTGTGCCAGGAGCGGAACCCACGTCAGATTCCCTGCACTGCCGCTTGATCTCCTCGCCACATCTCCTCTGTGGAGCCACAACCACTTTTTAAAGCCAGAGGGGACTTCTCTGACCACCATGTGGTGACAACGGGGCCAAAAGGAGGTTTTGTGAATTGTTCACTTTGCTTTAAAGGTGTGGGTATCCCGCTTAGAGGCCAACAGCAGTGGCAAGAACAAAAGGCAAATCCAATGATTTGAGCTCTGTTCATAATGGAAACAAACCACGTCTCAGCTTAAGTTACGCCCTTACCTTGATCCCAGTATTCAATGAGTTAGATTTAGTTAACCAGCCTCTGCTGAAAGATGAAAACGGGCCTGACAGGCCTTGGGGACAGGAAGAGACCCAGTTCACACGGCACGTGCACTAACAAGAGTAAATGTCATGCAGCGGCTGCCACCCCTCCCTGTGGAAGGGACAAGGGGGCCTGGTCCTCGGCGCGCTCAGATCCCCGCGCTGCTCCTCGCAGAGAAAGGTGACCTTTTCTTCTCCGCTGCTGACATTTAAGAGTACAGAATAATCTCACATTCCTGCTGCACCTGTGCAGAAATGTCATTTTCTTCAACAGATTCCTCTAAGCGAACATTTTCTTGCTGGGCTGGCGAGTGCAGACCTGGAGCCGGAGGGAACTGCGGAGTCTGCGTATATCCCCCACTCTCAAAAGGTAAGAATTCTGCTGGTCACTTTTGAGAGTTGTTTTTCTCTTTGCATAACTGAGTCCAGTCATCTGTAGAAATTTCAGAACAGATGGAAGGAAAATAAGGCTGCCCTGAAAACCTGTTTCCTGTCCTCTGTAGCCTGGTGCGGCACTAAGGCTTTCAGCAACCCTTGAGCGGGCGGCTCCGGGTGACCAGCTGCGGTCGTTGCTTCAGCTGTGGGGTGGCGCCTGCCCGGCCCGCGGAGGTGCTTCCACACCCCCTCATGTCCAATATCAACGCTGGGAGGCGGAAATTCAAGTTCTCCTGCTGCAGAATGAGCTTCTCCACCTGACCCAAAGGAGGCAGAGGCTGCGGCCGGACCTCTGTGCTCCACCCCCACCCCGGAGCTGACCCCAACAGTTCAGAGAAACAGGAGTGCCTAATACACCAGCCCTGGGGGAGATGTGGCCACCCAGCCAGCTACCGAGGGAGCCCTCTGTCCTCACTCCCTGTTCCCTGTGCTTCTCCCCCAAACCGTACCTGAATCCCAGAGGACAGTCTTGCCAAGAGGGGCAATACTTCATACACATACACAGTGATCCCAAGCCAGGAGTCACCTTGGTCATGTAGGAAGTCTTATATTAAGTCATGCTTTCAGCCATGTATGACCTTCATTTATTTTTCCTTGGGAATGGAAACTTTGAAATCTGTTCCCGAGCCAGTGTGCATCTGGGTAAGGGCCCCAGAGAGGAAAACAAGCTGACCAAACACAGCACCCTCGGTGGCCACACAGATGGAAACACACTCGACGCACCGGCCATCTTCGTTAACACTATGTCAGCACACCAGTGGTCATGGTGCCAAGGGTAAGGGGAGCAGCCGTCACCATCCTGACTCTTGTCTCAGTTAGAAGAGTCCCTAGTCCACCGCTGGAAAGTCCTATTCAACGCCTTTACGAACTTTGCAAAATGGAAAAATGATAGCATCTACAAACCCAGAAATTCGGTGGGTCTCTTTCACACTTTCAGCAAATCACGCTTAAAAGCACCTGTGTTGAGAAGGCTCCTCCATCCTCGCAGGGGACAAAGGGGACTGGAGACTGGAGTTAATGGCGCCCGGAAATAAAGGCATGTGGAAATGCTCCAGGCATTTTGTGCAGAGACATCCTGGCCTCGGAGGGAAAGTGCGCAGTGATCCCTGTGCATTGAGGGTATGGGGGGTTGGGGACAGACCTTTGGGAGGACGTCATTCTCTCTTTGAACGAACAGGCAGCCAAATTGTCCTCAAATTGTGCCAAGCGTCCTTTGTGTCCATTTAGATTGAGTCTAAGTGATTAATTCGTGGCACCAAGAAGCAGAAAACTTGCTCTTAGTTTTAACATATCAAATAACTCCAAACGGCTTTTGTCTCCACAGTGGGAATCTGTGTCAGCCTTCCGACAGGCTCAGTGCCAGCAAAATGCCTCGGCCCATGTGAATGCTGGCAGGCAGGTCCTCTTCAGGGAGGGCACAGACACCGTCGAGGACCTGAGCATCGCCTACAGAGGGGTCGGGGCTGCCACAGTCAGTGCACAGAAATCCTGCCAGCAGCTCCTGGGGAGGTAAGCAACAAACCCTGGACCCTGATGGTGAAGCTTGACGTCAAAAAAACAACTGGGAAGATGGAAACTCCTATATGTAGAATCATTGCTTGTTCTTTCTGTAATTTTGCTAAATGAATCCAACCTTATTTGACTTTGATTAATTAGGTGCCACTCTTTGGGTGAGGGATACAACAAATATGGCCCAGGACTGTGTTCAGCCCCACTGCTCTTGCGCACATCAACACTCCTGCAAACCCACACCAGCAGCATCCAAGTGGTACCTCCCACTCCCACTGCTCGGGGGCACTCTATTTCTTCCTCAGTAAAGGCAGTGTCCAGTTCATAATGGAATTGACCCTAATGGTCTATTTATTTAATGCCTGGTTCCAGCATCTTCAGGCTACTCAGGGCAGCCTCCCAGGCCCCAGTTTTCCTGAACGGCTTGTTTAGGTGATTTCTAAATGCCTATCCAACTCATAAAATGCGACTCGGGGGTGTCTGAACCGCCACCATCCAATATCTAGCACGTGCCAGTAGTCACTGAGGCTGCCCTTCTCCAGGCGCTGGGGTGAGTTGATGCTGGATGAGGCCTGCAGGCTGCTCCTGGATGAACTCTCCCTCCCAGGCGGGGCTCCAGGTGGGAGGGTGGCATTCAAGAGGACTCTGGTGGTCAGCTTCTTCTTCAAATTCTACCTACAATTTCTGCAGGAACAGAAGAAGCTAGTAGAACTGTTCTCTGTGCCTGTGAGTGCTCTGGCTTTTATGTGCTCCTGGCAGCGTAAGCTCCCACCTTCCCCACTACTTTTGCAAACTGTCTTCTGGGCAGCCTGTCAGTTCCCAGCCATCCCTTCTTCCGGAAGTCAGCCCTGAAGGGCTACTGCGTGAGGTTCAGGATGCCAGACTGTCTTCAGTGCACAGATGTTTACCACATGCCCTGAGCAGGGAAGCATGACGGGACCCCTGCCTCCTATGTGCAATTTTTTTCTCTTTTAAAATCAACTTTATTGAAGTATAATTACATAGAACAAAATGCACCTATTTAAACCCAGAGAGTTTTGACAATTGTGTAAACTGGCCTCACCACCACCTCAAACAAGAGATAGGGTATTTCCATCACCCCAAAAAGTGCCCTTTTGCCCCTCTGCTGTCAATCCTCCCACCCCTGCCCCCAGGCAACACCCCTGATCTGCTTTGTGGCACTATAGATTAGTTTTGCCTATTCTAGAATTGTATATTCAATATGAAATGTGAAACAAAATTTTATTTTTCAAAAAATCTAAAAGGTTGGGTGGTGGTGGGATGAATTGGGAGATTGGGATTGACATGTATACACTGATGTGTATAAAATGGATGACTACTAAGAACCTGCTGTATAAGAAAATAAATAAAATTAAATTCAAAACAAAAACCTGAAAGGTTTATATGCTAATATTTAAGTAGCTTCTTTTCAGAATTTCTGATTATAAACTTCTGGAATATGTTACCAAAGCAAAATATTTTCACTCTCTTTCTCCCTCTCTCTCTCCCCTCCCCCTCTCTCTTCTGAATCTATCTTTCCTCCCCTGACTGTGACTACAACTCTCACCCTAACTTGCACCCCTGTTCCCCAGTCACACCCCACGCCAACAGCCCAGTGTGTTCCTAAACTGTCTGGTTTTCATTCATTCAGATGAAGACCCTCACAGGACTTCCCTGGAGGTCCAGTGGTTAAGACTCCGTGCTTCCATTGCAGCGGGCCCGGGTTTGATCCCTGGCTGGGGAACGAAAATCCCGCAAGCTGTGCGGCGAGGCCAAAATAAAAAAAGAAAGAAAAAGAAAGATGAAGACCCTCGCAAACCACATTTACTAGAATAACTCCTGCTGTCATTGAATTTCTTAATCAAGACCCTTGATGTGTTTCAGTGACACCCAGAGAGCCTTCCCAGTTTTGCTGCTCTCTCAGAAAAACTGAGTTGCTGAGGAAAATAATCAGGATTTGGGCTCTTTTGTGTACAATGAACCACCCCAGCTCGTTCTAGAATGGCTTTTCCAACCCCAGATTTTCTTGCTTCTCCTCCTGCCTCTGCCCAGCTTGCTGACAGGCCTCTCTCTCCTCAGACTGGCTTGAGGATCAGATTCAAACAGTCAGTCCAGGTCTTCCTTATGTGGAAAGGGAGGGAGGGCAAAGAACATTCACAGAAGTGAATCCTGGGAGGTGATGTGGATTTGCGTCATCCAGGCTACCCGAACCTTACGGTTTCTTGGCTACTTAAGCCAAGTCACTTTCAAAGTCCAGTTTAATCAGAGACTAATCAGCTTATCTTTATTGTTTTGAATCGTCTTTCAGAACAGAGGCCGTTATCCTGAAATTTCAGACCGATTCCTAAGTGCTCTAGAAGACTTCCCGGTCACAGTACCCCAGGGAGTCCAAAGGTACCAGGTCAGTGAGTTTAATTTAGTAGAAACCGAGAAACTAAGAGACAGCTGTAGCTGTGTGAACAAGCAAGTGCTTCAAAGTTGTGATTTTCCCTTCTAACTTTCTAGTTTTTGCTAGCACGTTGGCCCTTTGTTCAGGTCGATCCAGGGAGAGGCTGGATCTAAGATCAGGCCTGAGCTACCGCTGGATGCCCTCAGGGCCAAACCGACCTGAAACAGTTTGACCATGTGACTAATAATTGAGAGTGTCTTCAAACTGCTGTTCTTTGGGCATTTGTTTGAGGAGCAGCTAAGCCAGGAGTGGGGGGCAGGACAGAGCAGGACAGTAGCAAGGTTCAGCCTCCAGCCCTGATTGCAAATGTTTAATCTCCAGTCGGCAAGACAAGAGCCCCCTGCAAGTAACTGAAGCCCCTCTTCTTGAAGGACAATTTAGAAAGTATCTATTATTATCTATTAGAGCACAGCCCCTCCTGCCACCCGATCTCCACACACAGTCCACACATAGATCTTCGCTGAGAAGAGTTCCCGAATAAACACGTGCTCCCTTTACTTTTTAGTTTTTATTGGAGTACAGTTGATTTACAACGTTGTGTTAGTTTCTACAGTACAGCAAAGTGAATCAGCTATACGTATACATATACCCCTCTTTTTTGGATTTCCTTCCCATTTAGGTCACCACAGAGCACTGAGTAGAGTTCCCTGTGCTATACACTGTAGCTTCTCATTAGTTACCTATTTTATACATAGTATCAATAGTGTATATATGTCAATCGCAATCTCCCAATTCATCCATTTACTTATACTGCCAGTGATATTTTTGTGCACAAAAATATCACAAGGGCAGCCGAGGCACCTTAGACCAGATCTGGATAGACTCCACTGCCATGTGCCCCCCATCTCCCACCAGAGGCCCTGCTCCAGCCGATAAGCAGGCTTTTGGCTTAGATTTTGGCCCCCCATCCTCAGGAATTATAGCACTCAAGGCATCATCATCACTGTCACTTTACGTGTTAACAGGCTGATCATTGGAAAGGTAAGAAGGCAGGACAGGGAGACCCTCTGAATTCCAGAATAAAGGGGTGCGGGGTACCACTTGGGAAAAGAACATGCCAAAAGGGGAAGCCAGAGTGCCCCTTCACCTACCTCACAATTTTGCCAAAACATTGGCCCTGTCTAAAGCATTGCCGCATAACCGAAATAACAATTCCCCAGTCTAGTTACATCATTAAATTGCCACGCTCATCTGACCCACTCCACTGTTTGTTGCCTGAGGGTGACCATCTGATTTCTCAATCCTGAATCAGGAGTGTTGGTAATCGGCCAGGTCACTTCTGAAGATTAAAGTTTTCCAGGGAAACTCTTGTCTTTCTCTGTAGAGTGTGGATTCTCACCAATCCCGCCAAGATCCAGTCGGATGCCCCATCATGCACCTACCAGGCCTTAAACATGGCACAGATGAAGCCATATTTTGTGATGAGATCCCCATGCTGGATAAAGAACTTTCAATGGCTTTGGTGACCAGTACCAAAGCCCATGCAAAAATCATGTAAGTAAATGAAAAGCTTTCGAAAGGCGTTTTTAAAGCACACTTGGGGATTCCCTTGGAGGAATGTGACCATTCTCCTGAAATGTTCTAAACCCAAAGAACCTTATGGAAAGAATTTTAAAAAGGTCACCAGCCCCAGGAGGAGGAAGGGAGTGTAAATGGAAATGCCCATCATGAAAGAGAGATAAAAATCACAATTAGGGCCCTCGCTTTCATTCTAATCTCATCTCCCCGCTGCTGCCTCAAGCATGGCTCAAAGGAGTAACTCTGAGTAGGGCTAATGTTTTATCATTAGCCCTACTGGTGATAAAACAATGAATGAATGGTAAATGGCCACTGTCCTAAGCTTCCTAAGGACACCCCTGCCACAGCCGTACTGGTCCCTCTCTCTCCTCCCATCCCAGTAGCTATGATGTTACCCCAGGCCCAGCAGGGGGCCTCCTGGACCCTGCTCTGTGTCAGATCAGCTCTGATTGGTCAGGGCCTACGGTGAACCAGTTGTTATATATTTTGATTTTCACCCATGCTCTATCTCTCCCTCAGGTTTAGGGCCCTCAAAGCTTGCTGATTTCTACTTCTTAAATATTTCTCTTTTTTCAGATCAATTGATTTGTCCGAGGCCCTTGAACTACCTGGGGTGGTTGATGTGATAAGAGCGGAGGACATTCCAGGCACCAGTGGTACCGAAAATGACAAATTGTTGGCCGTGGATAAGGTAAGGTACAGAACGTGCCTTCCCACATGACTTTGTGCAGATAATCACCAAGGTACCACCTCCAAGTGGCCTTCCGTCGCCTCCCAGCCCTCTCTGTCACTGGGGGCTAGAAGTGCCAATTCTTCCAGCTTCTCTCTACCCCTAATGCCTTTATTCAGATGGACCTACTCTTCTGGAATCAGGAAATAACATCAAGAAAAGGAAATTTATTACAGGAAAACAACAAGTCCGAGTTTTCCCACTGTGTGCTCTTGAGTCAATTTACTCTTATTTGAAGAATAAATGCTGGAATTGACATATATCAGGATAGAAAACCCTTGAAAAATCTAGAAAGGAGAGTACAAATATATAGCCAGTCTCTGTTATTTACACTGAACTCTTTCCTTTCCTGGACTAACCCTCTTCCTGCCACCTCCCACTCACCTTCACATACTCCATTTTTAATAAAGTTGCTCATATCATCCTTGACCTTTTAATTCAAGTCTACAATCATTCATTGAGCACTTGCTTTTGGAGCCAAACTACCTTGGTTCATGGTCTCGCTCTGCCACTCACTAGCTGTGTATCATCACCTGTGAAATGGTATCATGATACCTGTAAAATATCATTATCTGTAAAATGGGAATAATCGTAGCACCCACCTCATTGTGTTGTTGTGAGATTTAAATGAGCTGATACGTGCCAAGTGCTTACAACAGTGCTTGGCATGTGAAGGCTCTCAGTAGGTGTTAGCTACTACTGTTGCATCTCAGGCTGTTTCTCTTCCAGCCATGAAACAAACCACTGTCCTTTTGGTTGAACTCCAGATGAACAGGTTGGCTGTTATTTAGGAGCTATGTTATCTGCTCGGGCTGCCATAACAAAATATTGGGTGGGCCAAAAAGTGCCTTCAGGTTTTTAAATAAAAATAAAAGATATTTTTCATTTTCACCATGAACTTTATTGAACAATGTATTCATCCTTCTGTTCCACTACCTTCTGCCATTTTTCAGGCAACTTCATAATTCCATCTCCCCCAAATTTTTATCTTTTTGATCAAAGAACTGTCCCAGGTGCCTTTTATTGTCTTCCAGGGAATTGAAATTTTTTCCATTAAGAGAATTTTGTAAAGACCGAAATAAATGGAAATCCGAAGGTGCAATGTCTGGTGCATACAGCAGATGAATCAGAACTTCCCAGCCAAGCTGTAACAGTTTTTGCCTGGTCATCAAAGAAACATGCAGTCTTGCGTTATCCTGATGGAAGATTATGCATTTTCTGTAGACTAATTCTGGACACTTTTCGTTGAGTGCCGCTTTCAGTTGGTCTACTTGGAAGCAGTACTTGTTGGAATTAATCATTTGGTTTTCCGGAAGGAGTTCATAATAGAGGACTCCCTTCCAATCCCACCATATACACAACCTCACTTTCTTTGATTGAAGACCGGCCTTTGGTGTGGTTGGTGGTGGTTCATTTCGCTTGCCCCACAATCTCTTCTGTTCCACGTTATTGTACAGTATCCACTTTTCATCACCCGTCACAATTTGTTTTAAAAACGGAACGTTTTCTTTACGTTTCAGTAGAGATTCGCATGCAGAAATATGGTCAAGAAGGTTTTTTTCACTTAACTTATGTGGAACCCAAACATCAAAGCGATTCACATAACCAAGCTGGTGCAAATGATTTTCCGCGCTTGATTTGGACATTTTGAGTATGTCGGCTATCTCCCGCGTTGGTATAACGTTGGTTGTTCTCAATTATTGTTTCAATTTGATCGCTATCAACTTCAAGTGGTCCACCTGTGTTGATGCTCAGCTGGACCGTGGAGCATCGTCCAGCAAGAAATCTCCAGCACGAAACTTTGCAAACCACTTTTGACACGTTCAGCCAGTCACAGCACCTTCTCCATACACTGCACAAATCTTTTTTTGCGTTTCAGTTGCGTTTTTACCTTTCTTGAAATAATAAAGCATAAGATGCCGAAAATGTTGCTCTTTTTCTTCCATCTTCAATATTAAAATGGCTACACAAAAATTCACCAATTTTGATGTCTTTTTCTAAATGCACACTGATATGACAGCTGTCACATAGAATCTAACAAAATTGTTTCACATGAAGTTAAAGACAACTGAGCGCTACTAGAGCCATCTTACGGAAAAAACTGAATGAATCTTTTGGTCCACCCAGTACCACAGACTTGATAGCTTAAAAAAGAGAAATGTATCTTCTCACAGTTCTAGAGGCTAGAAGTCCAAGATCAAGCTGTTGGCAGGTTTCTCCTGAGGCCACTCTTCCCAGCTTGCAGATGGTCACCTTCTCCTGTGTGGCCATTTCTCTGTGTATGAGCCTCCCTGGTGTCCCTACCTCTTCTTATAAGGACACCAGTCATATTGGATTAGAGCTCCACCCTTAGGACCTCATTTCACCTTCATTACCTCTTTAAAGGCCTTATCTCCAATACAGTAACCTTGGGGGTCAGCCCCTCAACATATGAATTTTGGGGTTGTGGGGTGGGGGGAAGCACAGGAATCACATTGTACAAAAAATACTCTCCTTATCTTTAAACTCTAAAATGACTCCATGAAGGCGACACTCGCGGACGACCCTTGACAGAGGATGCAGCCGATTCAGGTCACAGCCAATCTCACATCCACTCTGGGGCTTATATTCACTGAGTAAAATGGCCAGTAGAAGCATCTGTATGATTTTAATTAATTTTTAAATTAAAATTTAAAAGAAATTCCTTTTAGCCAAGCACATGTAGTCACATGTGGTTATTATTGGTCAACAATGATAACTAAAACACCAGCCATTGGTAAGTTTGCACTAACAGTACTTCTACCCAGAATTTTCCACCTGCTTCATGTATGTACTTTCCGCAGGTACTCTGCGTGGGCCAGATCATCTGTGCTGTGGTTGCAGAGACAGATGTACAGGCAAAGCATGCAAAAAGATAAAGGTAACCTGTGAAGAACTGGAGCCCATAATCTTCACCATGGAGGTAAGCAGACTGCCTGATCTCTCCGGTAAGGTTGTAGAATCAAAAGTTCCTTTGCAAACTTCTTAATGCGAGACTAATTCAGGGCTCTACTTTTTTTTTTTGTCACTGGCTTGCTCTGGAAAAATCAGCTTGCTCTGGAAGATATTACTTAAGTGAATTAAAATTAGCTTTGGCTCCAAGAAACAGGAAAAAAATAGAAGTTTCTTTCTCTCTCACATTCAGAAAATCTAGAAATGGCCAGTCCCGGGCTTATATGTGTTTCTAAGTGTCAAGGGTCTGGCCTTCTTGTATATAGTTGCTCCGTCCTGCGTGGTTTCCATTCTCCAGATCACACTTTGGTTCACAATGGCTACTGAACTCTGGCTGTTGAGTCCACATTTCAGTCAGCAGAGAGAATGAGGTGATGACGAAGAGCATATCCCCTCCCCTTAAGGACACTTCCAGAAGTTGCACATAACCTTCCTACCTCTCCTTGGGTAGAACCTAGTCACATGCCACACCAACATACCTAGAAAGGGGATCTGGGAAATGCAGACTGTATTCTAGGTGGCCAGGTATTCACTAGAAATTGGGGATTCTATTACTTGAAAATAGTGAGAATGGATATTGGGAACAATAATCTTTTCAAGGTAGAGCCCAAAAGCAGTGGGACTTTCATGATGAAATTCCACAAAAATTTCCACTCTCATTTCTGGGTCTAGATGATGGAATGAAAATGCTACTTCCAGCAAAAATAATGAATTTAGATTAGAAAAGTGAGATGTGGACAGGGGTTTGCATGTTCTAATTCAATGAAAGTTGAGAAAAGCTTATTTCTTTTATTGCTTGTGAAAGAAAATAAAATTTTTTCAAAGGCCCTAGTGAACCATTTGAACATTTTTAAAATGTGCCTAAAAGGTACAACTTACTCAATATTCAAAGTGTTAAAGAGGTCATGTTTCTTGTTCTTTCTAAACCAAATCAACTCTGTTCCAAATTCCCATTTCATCAAGTTTGCAAGAAGTCCAAGCCATTGTTCTTGGCTCACCCCGCTTCCTAGGGTTGTACTAGGATCCTAACAAGGGTTTTTTGAAATTTTAATTCCAATCCCATTTCCTCAAGGGGGAAATGGTACCCAAAGGACACACTCATGAAATATCTTGGGACTTGGAATGTTTAGAGATCTAGAGTTCCCTCCGATTAGGACTGTCCACCATCAGCAAAAATATTCTTTTGCGAAGAAAAGTAGGTCGGACTTCCCTGGTGGCGCAGTGGTTAAGAATCCACCTGCCAACGCAAGGGACACGGGTTTGATCCCTGGTCTGGGAAGATCCCACATGCCACGGAGCAACTAAGCCCGTACGCCACAACTATTAAGCCTGCGCTCTAGAGCCCAAGAGCCACAACTGAAGCCTGCACACCTAGAGCCCATGCTCTGCAACAAGAGAAAAGCCACCACAATGAGAAGCCCATGCGCCGCAACGAAGAGTAGCACCCGCTCGCTGCAACTAGAGAAAGCCCCTGTGCAGCAACAAAGACCAAACACAGCCAAAAAATAAATAAATAAAATTTAAAAAATTTTTTTAAATCCTTTTATGAAGAATAGCAGGTAGGACTTCCATGGTGGCGCAGTGGTTAAGAATCCACGTGCCAATGCAGGGGACAAGGGTTTGATCCCTAGTCTGGGAAGATCCCACATGCGTGGAACAACTAAGCCCATGCGCCACAACTACTGAGCCTGCGCTCTAGAGCCCGTGAGCCACAACTACTGAGCCCACGCACCACAATTACTGAAGCCCGCACGCCTAGAGCCCATGCACCCCAGCAAGAGAAGCCACCGCAATGAGAAGCCTGCACACCGCAACGAAGAGTAGCCCCCGCTCGCCACAACTAGAGAAAGCCCACGTGCAGCAACAAAGACCCAACACAGCCAAAAATAAGTAAATAAAATAAAAAATAAATAAATTTTAAAAAAAGAAAAGTAGCTAAAAGAACAGTCATATATACCAATACTCATTAATCCATTCATTCATTAACATGACTATATATATGAGAGGCAGTATAGGGTACTAGTTAAAAGCACAGGTTCTAAAACCAGGGCTTCCCTGCTGGCACTGTGGTTGGGAGTCGGGGACATGGGTTCGTGCCCCGGTGATCCCACATGCTGCGGAGCGGCTGGGCCCGTGAGCCATGGCCGCTGAGCCTGTGCGTCCGGAGCCTGTGCTCCGCAACGGGAGAGGCCACAGCAGAGAGAGGCCGGCGTACCGCAAAATAATAATAATAAATAAAACCAAACTGCCAAGTTTGAATCCTGGCTACACCACTTCCTAACTGTGTGACCTTGGGCAAGTTTCTTAACCTGTCTGTGCCATGGTTTCCTCATTTGTAAAATGAAAATAATAATAATAATACCTACCTCATCGAGTTGTTGTAAGACTAAATGAGTTAATATGTGCAAAGCACTTAGAACAGTGCCTGGCACATGTTGATAGTTAGTACTTGATAAATATAGCATATATTATAATAAGATTATACTACCCTAGGACACATTTATGGGACGGCAATAAACATACTTCCACATGTACTACGGTGACATATTGAGATCTTGGTTTAGCAAAAAATGAAAATTTCAACTATATTCTTCATTTTCTGCTGCTTTGAGAAATCCAGTATTCATTATTAGGCAAGATGCTTCTGAAAACTAAGCCCAGGCTTGAAAGCTGCCTCTATCACTTATTTGAAGCGTGACTTTGAGAAAGTTATTTTAACCTCCTTAAGCCCAGTTTCTTCATCTGGAAAATGGAGAGACTAATAGAATTCATGTGAGAATACATGTAAATACACTGTATATTGTACAGTGTTTGACACAAAACATGCACTCAATAAATATTAGCTGCTTTCACTATTCCCATTATTGTCATTAGCAAGAAAGGCGATGGACTTAAGGCCATTGGCAAGTGAGAATGCAGGAGTCAGGTGCCATTGTCAAGTGTGGAAAACACCTGGATCTAAAGGTTAAGCAAGGATCAGCTGTCCTAGGTCAATCCATAGAACCACAGGACAGGATGGCTTCCAGTCTTCATGTGTGAGTCAGTTCATGTAACTGTCCAAAAAACACCCCTAGAGCAAAGGGCTAGAAAGGCCCTTATGAGATATGCCAAATACAAAAAGAAATGAACGAACTGCATACTGTGTCTGTTGGGCTTTGTTGCCCAAGAGCTGTGTTAGGACTTTAGTCCTCCCCCATTAACATGGTCTCCATCCTATACGTGAGCTCCCTAAGTCTGACACGAGTATTTTTCTTCCAGAAGAGGGGAAAAAGGGAGGGCCCTGAGCCTCACTCTTATTGCATTTGGAGCTATCACTTGTTCCCTGGAGATCTACACTGAAAATGAGAAATGAGTAGTTATCATCCCGGACCATCATGGTGTCCCCAGATCTCAACTCTAAATGTTTCTCTAATCCTTGTTGGTTTTCTCTGCCATTTAGAAGTTATTTCCTCTGACATCTCATCTCTGCGGGGAGTCTGCTACTCTAGTATGTGCTCCCTTGCTTGTCTGACTCCTTTGTGTGTCTTAGCAGATGGCGATTTTCGGGAGTTTACTGGTTTTTGAGTAAGAACAAATTGCCATTGGAAGAAAACAGTCAGAAGAATTAGCTCTGGGCTTCCCTGGTGGCGCAGTGGTTGAGAGTCCGCCTGCCGATGCAGGGGACACGGGTTCTTGCCCCGGTCCGGGAAGATCCCATATGCCGCAGAGCGGCTGGGCCCGTGAGCCATGGCCACTGAGCCTGCGCGTCCAGAGCCTGTGCTCCGCAACGGGAGAGGCCACAACAATGAGAGGCCCGCGTACCGCAAAAAAAAAAAAAAAAAAAAGAATTAGCTCTTTTTCTTCCTGTCACTCAGGATGCCACAAAACACAACTGATTCCTGTGTCCTGAAAAAAAAACTTGAACAAGGAAACATTGAGGAGGCATTTGAAAAAGTCGATCAAATTGTTGAAGTGACTCAGGATGTTTCACAGAATCTTTGCGCAACGTTCTTCTG
This sequence comes from Delphinus delphis, assembly GCF_949987515.2. Lineage (NCBI taxonomy): Eukaryota > Metazoa > Chordata > Mammalia > Artiodactyla > Delphinidae > Delphinus > Delphinus delphis. Next base: position 34,741,916 of record NC_082689.1, on the reverse strand, counting down.
ACGCAGACATTGAGAACATGTGATTTCCTCTCAGAAAGACCAGAGTCTGAAGTCTTGGCGTTTTGCCAAAGTTCTCTTTTCTCGCTTCCTTTCAAATTGGCTTATGTGTTGCTTTGGGGGGTGGGGGGTAGGAAGCAATAGAATAAACAGAAGAAAAATTCCTAAGACTTTGATTAGTCAAGGACAGAGTGAAGAAGGGAAGCAGACACTTTCAACTTGTTATCCAGAACCTCAGTCTCTGAAACAGATGGCCTCAGTTGTCACAGGACAAACACCTGATCCATCAATGCCTTGGTCAGGACAAATCCAGCTGGCCAGTGCACGTCTCACCTGCTTTTGAATTCCCCAACCAGCATACAACTTCAGGCATTTCCCTGTGCTTACCCTTGACAGGAGAAATCCGTGTTGGAGGACAGGAACAGTTTTACATGGAAACACAGCGAGTGCTTGTTATTCCAAAGACAGAGGACAAAGAACTGGACATTTATGTGTCAACACAGGATCCAGCCCACGTGCAGGTGAGGTCCAGGATCACCCCCAGCTTCCTAATTGTGTCATGGCCTTCCACCTCCACAGTCTCACAGCTGGCCACCATTTTACCTGCAGAATCTTAGAATCCAAGTATCGGACATCAGCAGAGCAGCTAAGACCCCAGACCCTTTTCTGACATTATCTGGTCTTGTCAAGTAAATGAAAGAACTGCCACAGCCATTTTCAGTTTGAGGTGTACATTCACGGACTTCGTGCTTAAATGTGATTGTGATTGGATGACAACACTTAATTATTTCCGTACTTGATTTTTCCCTAAAATAATCACTACAGGTAACCTTTGGAGTAAACACATCACTTCATAGCACATTTTCATTTCCCCAGTCATAAAGTGCTCCAGGTTTTAGCTGCAAACATATCTTCTTCTTTAGTAAATTGTCAGGTGTTCACTAGCTTTCACCTTGCTGGGACTTTAGGGGTAGGTGTTTGTCTAAGATTCAGGTTCTGACAGGAATCCAGGACAGTTTCCCTTTAGGAAAGTACCATTTTTCTGCTGGAAAGTCTGCTGGAGACTAACAATGTTTATAGACTCAGTAGAGCTCTGAAAGACAGATTCAGACTATCTCAGTTGTTTCTTTCTTTGTTTTTTACTGACAGTAGATGTCGATGAATTTTGCTGTGCTGTTTCAGGAAGCAGAAACCTTCTTTACCATTTCAATCTTGTAAACCTTTCCCGTTATCTACCTTTTACAGAAAACAGTGTCCTCTACTTTAAACATCCCATCAACAGAATCACCTGTCATGTAAAACGAGTGGGTGGAGGTTTAGGCGGGAAGGTAGGAGGACCAGCTGTATCAGGGCTATTGCAGCTGTGGGCACTATCAGGTAAGTGCGCTTGGGGGCACGGGAGGGCGTAAAATGCACACAGCTGAGAGCAAATCAGTGGCCTGAGAGTCACTTGGGCTGCTGTCAATAACCACCTGAGTGTCCTTGGGCAACTCAGCCTCCTGTCCCTTTTTCTTTATAATTGTAGATAACACGCACCCTCCTAGAGTTATTGGAAAAGTCAAGTGCACATAGAACTTGAATAGGCTAATTTGCTCTATAAAGGAAACGTGGTATTATTTGTTGAACCCCTCCAGAGCTGACGCGGCCCCGTCCCCGAGCTTCAGGGAAGGTGACCCACTTAGGGGTGGGGCAAGTCACCTGCCCAAGTGGAGTGTCAAGGGGGAAGGCTGCTCCCCAACTTTTCCTTCCTACCGTCAGCTGAAGACAGTGGGATGAGGAAAAAAAGGCTCCCACCCTCTCCCTCACTGCTCCTGAGAAGGGCTTGCTCTTCAATGTGTGCTCAATTGACACATGACAACCTCAAAGAGAGCTCCTGGGCTGACCTCAACCGGAAGTGTTGCTCTTTCACTGTTCATGCTGTTCATGGCGCTGGCTTTTCTATTTCTCATTCATTTTTTTTTAACATCTTTATTGGAGTATAATTGCTTTACAATGGTTATTCCTCGTTCATTTTTTATGGCTGTTTTTTGTTTTGTTTTGTTACTATGTCAAAGCCCGAATCAGCCTGCAAATTTCAAAGGTCCTGCTTCCTTTGACAACTTCCATGTAGTTCAAGGGTCCCAAAGCACTCAGATATGTGTCTCGTTTTGCAATGACAGGTGGGGAAAAGGTGGGATCTGAAATCCATCCCCAGTGTTTTCCATAATGAAACTCTTTGTATTCACACCCAACAAGGAGTCAGCAGGGGATAATTAATTCATCGTATTCCCACCAAGCTTTGTGCATTTAAGGCTTCTCAAACATGACTGCACATCAGAATCATCTGAGAGCATCTAAATCCCAGTACCTAGGCTTCCCCATGTTGACCCAGGCATCAGTCTATTTTAAAACTTCCCCAGTGATTCCACTGTGCAGCCAAGTGTGGGAACCAGTGCCTTAAGCTACAACACCTGCCATGCACTAAGTGGTCCCCAGAGCAGTGTTCCCAAACTGCTGATAATAAGAGTCTCCTGGGCTCATAGAAATTCTTGCCTCCCCATCCCAGACCCACTGAATCAGAATCACCAGGGGATGGATGTGGAAACTGCACATTTAACTGATACTCCAGGTGGTCCTCATCATTAAAGAGGACCATAAAACCCTGTGGTAGAGTTGTGGTTTTCCACATGTACCTGAAGACACCTGCATCAGAATCACTGAGGAAAATGCAGATTCTAGGGCTCCTCCCAACCTATCGAATCAGAGTCCTAGTGCTAAGGCTCAGGAATCTGCATTTCACCAGCACTCCAGATGATTCATCTGCACTTCGAAGTCTGGGAACCTCTGCCCTAGAGAAACAGAAAGCCTGGACGTCCTCACTACCCAAAGGCCCAACTTAGCTAACATAGTAGCATTCATAGCTGAAAATGAAGATTCTAATCCAGACTTCCTAGGCCGTGTGCTTGGCCTTGTTTTTCCAGTTGTGTTGTTAAGTTTGATTTACCTGTTCACACTCTTTGGCCTCTGTAACTAGTGGCGGGGATATGCAAAATGGTTGGATCTAGGTGAGGGTCAAATTTGAAGCCATGAGAACACAAGTTAACTGACATGTGACATTAATCTCCTTTGGCTAGTTCGTCAAACAATGACTTCTAGAACACAGAGATAATAGTAATTTAGCCATACATCAATTCATATCAGTGCCTAGCATATCATATGCACTCAGTGAATGTATATAAGTGACAGGTGGGTGGTTAAATAAATGGTTGGATATATAGGTGGAAGGGTGGATGGTGGATGGATGGGTAGAAAGGTGGATAGATGGATGGGTGGGTAAATAGTTAAATGAGGGGATGGATAAATAGGTGGGCGGATGGTAGATGGGTGGATGGATGGATGGATGGGTGGGTGGGATGGATGAAGAATCTAAGATTTGTTTCTTTAGAACTGGTCACTCCATTCGTCTTGTTCTTGATTGTGAAGATGATATGTTAATAACTGAGAGAAGACACCCATTATTTGGAAAATATAAAGTAAGTATTAAAGATGAAAATATTAAAGTGCCTCATTTTATTTGAATGGTTTATCCTTTTCTATTATTTTGATTTTGCCAAATTCTAAAAACAATCATCTTAGTACCTACAATATTAAAATGGGTGCTGTGTGTTTGAATACTCATAATAACATTTTATGAGGAACTTTTAGTAAATTTGTTGTAAAATTATGAAGAAGCTAAATGATAAAAATAATTTCCAATAATTATTAAAAATACACTATTCAAGGAATGGGATTTATGTCAGTGGTTCCTCAAAGACAAAAAAAAAAAAAAAAGAAAGAAACTACAGACATTGTGGTACCAAAACTTCTTGACTATAAAAATATTATTTTGCAGTAGAAACTGTTTGGAAACCATTTGACCGTTTTAACTGCAAAATTATTTTTTACAAGTGTTTCCACCAAATGGTTATGAAAGCACCACAAAAGCTTTTTGCAAATAGGAAAAAAGAATAAACTAACTAGTGAAATAACTTAAATTGTCTCAAACCAGATTCATTGCATTTTTATGCAACTATAGCATAAACACTATTAAAAATAACTGCTGGGATCTGGTTGACAACAATACTACTTTTCAAATTTGTGATTGAGTGTTAGGACAGTTCTAATGTAATGTTTCTATATCAAACATGCTTCATCTGGGAATTGCTTATAGCATACACATAGCTAGATTTTCTGTGTGATTTTGTCATTTGGTAATTTTGGCAAATGCTAGGCTGAAGTTTTCATGAAGAAAGGTTTGCTAAGCAAAATAGTACCATAAATGAGGGAGCAGAGAGATTCTTAAGCTGTTCGATATAAACCTTTCAAGAATTTTGGAATTGGAGGCTTCCGGGAAGATGGCGGAAGAGTAAGACGCGGGGATCACCTTCCTCCCCACAGATACACCAGAAATACATCTACACGTGGAACAACTCCTACAGAACACCTACTGAACGCTGGCAGAAGACCTCAGACCTCCCAAAAGGCAAGAAACCTCCCACTACGTGGGTAGGGCAAAACAAAAAAGAATAAACAGAGACAAAAGGTTAGGGACGGGACGTGCACCAGTGGGAGGGAGCTGTGAAGGAGGAAAGATTTCCACACACTAGGAAGCCCCTTCGCGGGTGGAGACGGCGGGTGGCGGAGTGGGGATGCTTCGGAGCCGCGGAGGAGAGCGCAGCCACAGGGGTGCGGAGGGCAAAGCGGAGAGATTCCCGCACAGAGGATCGGCGCCGACAGGCACTCACCAACCTGAGAGGCTTGTCTGGTCACCCGCCAGGGCGGGCGGGGCTGGGAGCTGAGGCTTGGGCTTCGGTCGGAGCGCAGGGAGAGGACTGGGGTTGGCGGCGTGAACACAGCCTGCAGGGGGCTAGTGCACCACGGCTAGCCGGGAGGGAGTCCGGGGAAAAGTCTGGACCTGCCGAAGAGACAAGAGACTTTTTCTTCCCTTTGTTTCCTGGTGCGCGAGGAGAGGGGATTAAGAGCGCTGCTTAAAGGCGCTCCAGAGACGGGCGCAAGCCGCGGCTAAAAGCACGGACCCCGCCGCCACCAAGAAGCCTGTGTGTGAGCACAGGTTACTATCCACACCTACCTTCTGGGGAGCCTGTGCAGCCCGCCACTGCCCGGGGCCCGGGATCCAGGGACAACTCCCCCGGGAGAACGCACGGCGCGCCTCAGGCTGCTGCAACGTCATGACGGCCTCTGCCGCCGCAGGCTCGCCCCGCCCTCCGTGCCCCTCCCTCCCCCGCGGCCTGAGTGAGCCAGAGCCTCCAATCAGCTGCTCCTTTAACCCCGTCCTGTCTGAGCGAAGAACACACGCCCTCCGGCAACCTACACGCAGAGGCGGGGCCAAATCCAAAACTGAGCCCCTAGGAGCTGTGAGAATAAAGAAGAGAAAGGGAAATCTCTCCCAGCAGCCTCAGAAGCAGCGGATTAAAGCTCCACAATCAACTTGATGTACCCTGCATCTGTGGAATACCTGAATAGACAAGGAATCATCCCAAATTGAGGAGGTGGACTTTGCGAGCAAGATTTATGATTTTTTTCCCCTTTTCCTCTTTTTCTGAGTGTGTATGTGTATGCTTCTGTGTGAGATTTTGTCTGTATAGCTTCGCTTCCACCATTTGTCCTAGGGTTCTATCCATCCGTTTTTTTTTTCTTAATAATTATTTTAATAACTTTATTTTATTTTATCTTATTTTATTTTACTTTTTCTTTTTCTCCTTCCTTCCCTCCTTCCTTCCTTCCTCCCTCCCTCCCTCCCTCCTTTCTTTCTTTCCTTCTACTAATTCTTTCTTTCTACTTTTTCTCCCTTTTATTCTGAGCCGTGTGGATGAAAGGCTCTTGGTGCTACAGCCAGGAGTCAGTGCTGTGCCTCTGAGGTGGGAGAGCCAACTTCACAACACTGGTCCACAAGAGACCTCCCAGCTCCATATATATAATATCAAATGGCGAAAATCTCCCAGAGATCTCCATCTCAACACCAGCAGCCAGCTTCACTCAACGACCAGGAAGCAACAGTGCTGGCCACCCTATGCCAAACAACTAGCAAGACAGGAACACAACCCCACCTATTAACAGAGAGGCTTCCTAAAATCATAGTAAGGCCACAGACACCCCAAAACACACCACCAGACGTGGACCTGCCCACCAGAAAGACAAGATCCAGCCTCATCCACCAGAACACAGGCACTAGTCCCCTCCACCAGGAAGCCTACACAACCCACTGAACCAACCTTAGCCACTGGGGACAGACACCAAAAACAACGGGAACTACAAACCTGCAGCCTGCAAAAAGGACACCCCAAGCACAGTAAGATAAGCAAAATGAGAAGACAGAAAAACACACAGCAGTTGAAAGAGCAAGATAAAAACCCACCAGACCTAACAAATGAAGAGGAAATAGGCAGTCTACCTGAAAAAGAATTCAGAATAATGATAGTAAAGATGATCCAAAATCTTGGAAATAGAATAGACAAAATGCAAGAAACATTTAACAAGGACCTAGAAGAACTAAAGATGAAACAAGCAACGATGAACAACACAATAAATGAAATTAAAAATACTCTAGATGGGATCAATAGCACAATAACTGAGGCAGAAGAACGGATAAGTGACCTGGAAGATAAAATAGTCGAAATAACTACTGCAGAGCAGAATAAAGAAAAAAGAAGGAAAAGACTGAGGACAGTCTCAGAGACCTCTGGGACAACATTAAACGCACCAACATTCGAATTATAGGGGTTCCAGAAGAAGAAGAGAAAAAAAAAGGGACTGAGAAAATATTTGAAGAGATTATAGTTGAAAACTTCCCTAATATGGGAAAGGAAATAGTTAATCAAGTCCAGGAAGCGCAGAGAATCCCATACAGGATAATTCCAAGGAGAAATACGCCAGACACATATTAATCAAACTGTCGAAAATTAAATACAAAGAAAACATATTAAAAGCAGCAAGGGAAAAACAACAAATAACACACAAGGGAATCCCCATAAGATTAACCGCTGATCTTTCAGCAGAAACTCTGCAAGCCAGAAGGAACTGGCAGGACATATTTAAAGTGATGAAGGAGAAAAACCTGCAACCAAGATTACTCTACCCAGCAAGGATCTCATTCAGATTTGATGGAGAAATTAAAACCTTTACAGACAAGCAAAAGCTGAGAGAGTTCAGCACCACCAAACCAGCTTTACAACAAATTCTAAAGGGACTTCTCTAGGCAAGAAACACAAGAGAAGGAAAAGACCTACAAAAACAAACCCAAAACAATTAAGAAAATGGGAATAGGAACATACATATCGATAATTACCTTAAATGTAAATGGAATAAATGCTCGCACCAAAAGACACAGATAGGCTGAATGGATACAAAAACAAGACCCATATATATGCTGTCTACAAGAGACCCACTTCAGACCTAGAGACACATACAGACTGAAAGTAAGGGGATCGAAAAAGATATTCCATGCAAATGGAAACCAAAAGAAAACTGGAGTAGCAATACTCATATCAGACAAAATAGACTTTAAAATAAAGACTATTAGAAGAGACAAAGAAGGACACTACATAATGATCAAGGGATCGATCCAAGAAGAAGATATAACAATTGTAAATATTTATGCACCCAACATAGGAGCACCTCAATACATAAGGCAAATACTAACAGCCATAAAAGGGGAAATCGACAGTAACACATTCATAGTAGGGGACTTTAACACCCCACTTTCACCAATGGACAGATCATCCAAAATGAAAATAAATAAGGAAACACAAGTTTTCAATGATACATTAAACAAGATGGACTTAATTGATATTTATAGGACATTCCATCCAAAAACAACAGAATACACATTTTTCTCAAGTGCTCGTGGAACATTCTCCAGGATAGATCATATCTTGGGTCACAAATCAAGCCTTGGTAAATTTAAGAAAATTGAAATTGTATCAAGTATCTTTTCCGACCACAACGCTATGAGACTAGATATCAATTACAGGATAAGATCTGTAAAAACTATAAACACATGGAGGCTAAACAATACACTACTTAGTAACGAAGTGATCACTGAAGATATCAAAGAGGAAATGAAAAAATACCTAGAAACAAATGACAATGGAGACACGATGACCCAAAACCTATGGGATGCAGCAAGAGCAGTTCTAAGAGGAAGTTTATAGCAATACAATCCTACCTTAAGAAACAAGAAACATCTCAAATAAACAACCTAACCTTGCACCTAAAGCAATTAGAGAAAGAAGAACAAAAAAACCCCAAACTTAGCAGAAGGAAAGAAATCATAAAAATCAGATCAGAAATAAATGAAAAAGAAATGAAGGAAACAATAGCAAAGATCAATAAAACTAAAACCTGGTTCTTAGAGAAGATAAACAAAATTGATAAACCATTAGCCAGACTCATCAAGAAAAAAAGGGAGAAGACTCAAATCAATAGAAATGAAAAAGGAGAAGTAACAACTGACACTACCGAAATACAAAAGATCATGAGAGATTACTATAAGCAACTCTATGCCAATAAAATGGACAACCTAGAAGAAATGGACAAATTCTTAGAAATGCACAACCTGCCAAGACTGAATCAGGAAGAAATAGAAAATATGAACAGACCAATCACAAGCACTGAAATTGAAACTGTAATTAAAAATCTTCCAACAGGTCTTCCCTGGTGGCGCAGTGGTTGAGAGTCCGCCTGCTGATGCAGGGGACACGGGTTCGTGCCCCGGTCTGGGAGGATCCCACGTGCCACAGAGTGGCTGGGCCTGTGGGCCCTGGCTGCTGAGCCTGCGCGTCCGGAGCCTGTGCTCCGCAACGGGAGAGGCCACAGCGGTGGGAGGCCCGCGTACTGCAAAAAATATATATATATATATCTTCCAACAAACAAAAGCCCAGGACCAGATGGCTTCACAGGCGAATTCTATCAAACATTTAGAGAAGAGCTAACACCTATCCTTCTCAAACTCTTCCAAAATATAACAGACGGAGGAACACTCCCAACTCATTCTACGAGGCCACCATCACCTTGATACCAAAACCGGACAAGGATGTCACAAAGAAAGAAAACTACAGGCCAATATCACTGATGAACACAGATGCAAAAATCCTCAACAAAATACTAGCAAACAGAATCCAACAGCACATTAAAAGGATCATACACCATGATCAAGTGGGGTTTATTCCAGGAATGCAGAGATTCTTCAATATACACAAATCAATCAACGTGATACACCATATTAACAAATTGAAGGAGAAAAATCATATGATCATCTCAATAGATGCAGAGAAAAGCTTTCGACAAAATTCAACACCCATTTATGATAAAAACCCTGCAGAAAGTAGGCATAGAGGAACTTTCCTCAACATAATAAAGGCCATATATGACAAACCCACAGCCAACATCATCCTCAATGGTGAAAAACTGAAAGCATTTCCACTAAGATCAGGAACAAGACAAGGTTGCCCACTCTCACCACTCTTATTCAACATAGTTTTGGAAGTTTTAGCCACAGCAATCAGAGAAGAAAAGGAAATAAAAGGAATCCAAATCGGAAAAGAAGAATTAAAGCTGTCACTGTTTGCAGATGATATGATACTATACATAGAGAATCCTAAAGATGCTACCAGAAAACTACTAGAGCTAAACAATGAATTTGGTAAAGTAGCAGGACACAAAATTAATGCACAGAAATCTCTGGCATTCCTATACACTAATGATGAAAAATCTAAAAGAGAAATTAAGGAAACACTCCCATTGCAACAAAAAGAATAAAATACCTAGGAATAAACCTACGTAAGGAGACAAAAGACCTGTATGCAGAAAATTATAAGACACTGATGAAAGAAATTAAAGACGATACAAATAGATGGAGAGATATACCATGTTCTTGGATTGGAAGAATCAACATTGTGAAAATGACTCTACTACCCAAAGCAATCTACAGATTGAATGCAATCCCTATCAAACTACCACTGGCATTTTTCACAGAACTAGAACAAAAAATTTCACAATTTGTATGGAAACACAAAAGACCCCGAATAGCCAAAGCAATCTTGAGAACGAAAAATGGAGCTGGTGGAATCAGGCTCCCTGACTTCAGACTATACTACAAAGCTACAGTAATCAAGACAGTATGGTACTGGCACAAAAACAGAAAGATAGATCAATGGAACAGGATAGAAAGCCCAGAGATAAACCCACGCCCATATGGTAACCTTATCTTTGATAAAGGAGGCAGGAATGTACAGTGAAGAAAGGACAGCCTCTTTAATAAGTGATGCTGGGAAAACTGGACAAGTACATGTAAAAGTATGAGATTAGATGACTCCCTAACACTATACACAAAAATAAGCTCAAAATGGATTAAAGACCTAAATGTAAGGCCAGAAACTATCAAACTCTTAGAGGAAAACATAGGCAGAACACTCTATGACATAAATCACAGCAAGATCCTTTTTGACCCACCTCCTAGAGAAATGGAAATAAAAACAAAAATAAACAAATGGGACCTAATGAAACTTAAAACCTTTTGCACAGCAAAGAAAAACATAAAGAAGACCAAAAGACAACCCTGAGAATGGGAGAAAATATTTGCAAATGAAGCAACTGACAAAGGATTCATCTCCAAAATTTACAAGCAGCTCATGCAGCTCAATAACAAAAAAACAAACAACCCAATCCAAAAATGGGCAGAAGACCTAAATAGACATTTCTCCAAAGAAGATATACACATTGCCAACAAACACATGAAAGAATGCTCAACATCATTAATCATGAGAGAAATGCAAATCAAAACTACAATGAGATATCATCTCACACCAGTCAGAATGGCCATCATCAAAAAGCTAGAAACAATGAATGCTGGAGAGGGTGTGGAGAAAAGGGAACACTCTTGCACTTCTGGTGGGAATGTGAATTGGTACAGCCACTATGGAGAACAGTATGGAGGTTCCTTAAAAAACTACAAATAGAACTACCATATGACCCAGCAATCCCACTACTGGGCATATACCCTGAGAAAACCATAATTCAAAAAGAGTCATGTACCATAATGTTCATTGCAGCTCTATTTACAATAGCCCAGAGATGGAAACAACCTAAGTGTCCATCATCGGATGAATGGATAAAGAAGATGTGGCACATATATACAATGGAATATTACTCAGCCATAAAAAGAAACGAAATTGAGCTATTTGCAATGAGGTGGATAGACCTAGAGTCTGTCATACAGAGTGAAGTAAGTCAGAAAGAGAAAGACAAATACCATATGCTAACACATATATATGGAATTTAAGAAAAAAAATGTCATGAAGAACCTGGGGTAAGACAGGAATAAAGACAAAGACCTACTAGAGAATGGACTTGAGGATATGGGGAATGGGAAGTGTAAGCTGTGACAAAGTGAGAGAGAGGCATGGACATATATACACTACCAAACGTAAGGTAGATAGCTAGTGGGAAGCAGCCGCATAGCACAGGGAGATCAGCTCGGTGCTTTGTGACCACCTAGAGGGGTGGGATAGGGAGGGTGGGAGGGAGGGAGACGCAAGAGGGAAGAGATATGGAAACATATGTATATGTATAACTGATTCACTTTGTTATGAAGCAGAAACTAACACATCATTGTATTGCAATTATACTCCAATAAAGATGTAAAAAAAAAAAAAAAGAATAGTGGAGGTTTTGGTGAAAGGCAATTGAGAGGAGATTAAAAAAATTTAAAAAATAAAAAGAATTTTGGAATTACCATAAATTCTAAATTTGTACATTTTGCTCCATTTCGTAACTTCTCTGATTTACTATCCAGCAGTTCCCTTGGAGTAGATGATAACCAAATAGGCAAATGGTTCCATCAATGTATTTATCCCTGATTTCAGAAAGGCAAAGGGACCAAGGCCAATTCTTTTTTAGTAGAACTACACTAGGGAGCGGGAGTTTTTCTTTTCAACCTGGGCTGTGCAGACAAAATGATCCAGGTGGGCGGGAAGGGAGTGGCAACTTGAGAAAAATGCAAGCTGTCCGGTACTAACAGCAACACGAGCTCACATTTGTTACATGCTTCATCAGTGACAAAGTGCTTCACTAGCTCAGTAAGATGAGAGCAGTCATTCCCATGTCCGTTCCCCGACCCCAGAGGCTTTCCTGTAAAAAGATGCACTGTGATTCATTCCAATGCACTCTGGAATCCCAGAGACTTTTCCACAAGGGGGAAAACCACAGACTAAATTAGAAGGAAAACCAGTAAAAAGTGAAGGAAAATCTTCCAAGGACAAGGAAGAAGAGGGTAGCAATTATATGCTGGGAGACAAGCAAGAACTTTAGAATTCCATACTGACTGTGAAGCCAGAAAATTACACGTTGAAACGAAAGGGCTCAGCAAAATTCAGGTCAGAGGAGGTCTTTGTCAGCCAAGCACTGAAAAACAAGAGAATGTCCAGACGTGGTCCACCACAGAGCAAACGGGGGTGGTCTGTCTTCAGTCCTGCCCATGGAGGAGCTGGGCTGCGGCTCAAGCTTAGCATTAAATTCGAAACATATTGTAAAATGTCCATCATTTGGTGACAGGTGGGATTCATGAACAACGGGCGAATCAAAGCTCTAGACATTGAGTGCTTCATTAATGGAGGGTGCACACTGGGTGACTCGGAGCAGGTATGTGCATCAGAAACCGGCACCGTCCTGCTTTGTGAACAGAATGCAGAATTTCTTTCTTTTTTATTTATTTATTTATTTTGGCTGCATTGGGTCCTCGTTGCTGTGTGCAGGCTTTCTCTAGTTGTGGCGAGCGGGGACTACTCTTCATTGTGGTGCGTGGGCTTCTCATTGTGGTGGCTTCTCTTGTCATGGAGCATGGGCTCTAGGCACGCAGGCTTCAGTAGTTGTGGCACGCGGGCTCAGTAGTTGTGGCTCGCAGGCTCTAGAGCACAGGCTCAGTAGTTGTGGCACATGGGCTTAGTTGCTGTGTGGCATGTGGGATCTTTCCGGACCAGGGCTCGAACGCGTGTCTCCTGCATTGGCAGGTGGATTCTTAACCACTGTGCCACCAGGGAAGCCCCAGAATTTCTATATGAGTCTTTGTGGAGCACTTTCTTCAAGTACTTACCTAGTTCCACAAGAGATTCAACTCTGTAATTGAGTTTTAGAGAAAAGAAAAAAAAATGTTGTCCAGTATTATGTGAATATCTCCTTTTACTTTAGGTAGTAGAATTTCTTATACTGAAGCTGAAAAATGCATATATAAAATCCCCAACCTCAGGTTCCAGGGCCATGCGTGCCTGACAAATTTACCATCTGACGTGGCCTTTCACAGATTTGGCTTCCCACAAGGAACCCTGGTAACAGAATCTTGCATCACAGCTGTGGCAGCCAAATGTGGCCTTCCGCCAGAAGAGGTAAGGTTGTAATCGAAGTCGTAACCAAGGTTGCTGAAGAGTCAGATGAGGTGTGAAACCAGCTACTCAAGGAAACACCCCAGAAGAACCATACAAATTAGCCCTGGCTCAGAATTCAAGATAAATTAGGGGCTACCTAAAAGAACTCACCTCCGCCTATCGGTCTCCTTCCTTATGCAACGATTTCTCTTTTTCTTTCTTTTTTTAATTTGTACGAAAGGAATTACTCTTTTTAAAATTCAAACCATACTGAAGTTATTAAAGTAAAAAGTGAACATCCTTTCATCCCGCGTCCATATTGGTTGAGGGTAACCATTGTTAACAGTTCCATGTTTATTGTTCTAGCCCTTTCTCTATGTTTACCCACCCATCTGTATTCATACACAATTACATAAATGCTGACATATGATGCAAATGTGCACATATGTGCTTATTTACCAAAATGAGACCATAATAAACACATAATTCTGCACCTACTTTTTCTACTTAATATGCCATGGCCAGCTTCCCATGTCAGTAAAATGATCTACTTCATTCATTTTCATGACTGAATACTTCTGTGTAACATGAATGTACCATAATTTATTTAGCCACTCCACTATTGCTACACATTCAGGTTGTTACCCATTTTTTGCTATTAAAATGGTATTGGTACAGAGGTACCAAGGTTGTATCTTTGCTCTATTGTGCATATCTGTAGGATAAACTTACAGAAGTGGAATTGCTGGTGCACTTGAAAACTTTTGAGAGGTATTGCCAAAAGAATGCCCTCCAAAAATATTATCTTGTGCAAGATCCTAGAAGGTACACAGTATGTACGACATGCCAGACCAAAGAGAGGCAGCCACTGGCAACTGAGATCATTGTTGATAACACTCTTCCACTCCTCACACATGCCAAGCAAATCCCAGCCTGCTTTTTCCACTTCTATCCCCTGTTTCCCCAGTATAGACCCTCTGCTCCAGCAAAGACTCTCCATGTCTTCGAACCCATTTGTCCTTAAATTCAACAGGGAGAACCACCAGGTCTCTGAATTGTGAATGTTGAGGTACTTCCTACACACAGGGGAACACCTAAATATTGAACAAGGAAGACGGTAGTTATCCTAAGAGAAGTCACATAAAGTGTTCTATGGGTACAAAGGAGAAAAACATCACATTGGCTTGGGGGAGGGGAGTCAAGCAGAAATTTCTGGAGAAGATGGCACTGGGGTAGGCCTTGAAGAATAATAGCGCAGGGAATGGAAAGGTAATCTGGGCCAGTGGAACCCTTGAACAATGAGAGGCGGCCTCTTTGTGGCTCAGTTTCTTTATCTACAAAATGAGGACAATATGACTCACCTCACAGAGTTTCCACAAGAATTAAATGAATTTGTTAATATTTGGTTTCATAAACTAGGTAGTAGTATGCCAGTGTAACTGCTGATAATCATAATTCCTTTATTGTCATCACAGTGGTTGGGGATGATGAAAAACCCTGAGCATATCTCAGTGGGCTCCCCTTCTTCTTTGTCAGATGTTGCAAGTTTCTAGGACATGACACACCTATATTTAAATACATTACTAAAAAGATTTGACCACACATTCCAAAGGCAATTGGAAGGCTTAGAGAAGATCTGCTATTTGTCACTAGCTGCAGTGCTCTTCCTCTCTAGCAAAACAAGTCTTCAGTTATGACAATAAATCCTTACTTTCATATCCTATCTAACAACACTGCTCCCCTCTCTGAACCTTGTAGGAAAAAAAGGAAAATCTATCCCCTTCAGCCCCTCCATCCCACTGCCCTTCAAAAATCAGTTACTACCTCTATCTTCCACTTCCAGGAGGGAGAGACCCCGATTGGTGCATTGAAGAAGACAGGAGAAATACCGCTCCCCACTATTTCTGCAAAAACACATGCTGTTCAAAGAAAAAGAAGAAAGACCCTGTCTTCTCCCCACTGAAGTTTATGCTTTAGTGGGGAGGCCTTACAAGTCTCTGTTTTGCAATCATTTTCTGTCTTATCATAACTATTGACTCAATTTCCCACACACTTCAGATTAGGGAGAAAAACATGTACAGAACAGTTGATAAAACCATCTACAAACAGGCATTCAACCCTGAAACCCTGATAAGATGTTGGAATGAATGTCTGGAAAAGTCTTCCTTTCACAACAGAAGAATGCAATAAAAAGAATTCAATAAGAAGAATTACTGGAAGAAGAGAGGCATTGCTATGATCCCCATGAAGTTTTAAGTCGGATTTGCTGCAACAAGGTATCATCAGGTAAGTCTTGTATGTGTGGGAAGTAACCCTCGTTCAGACACACTCTGGCTCTCCGATGTGGGAAGAGTGTCACATCTCCCAGGGTACTGGGCCCCTCCCCCAGCACCTGGGAGAAGTGTACAGAACCCTCCTAAGCAGTCCCCCATCTGCAAGCACTTTCAACACAGCGCAGTAGAAAAACACCTCAATGGCAGAAAACGGCATCAGCAAGCATGAGATCCACAGAAGCAAAACTGCCATGATAGAGCGTTGACCCCTGCTGAACCCCCGCTGTTCCAAAAGGGGACAGGAGCCCACGAGGCCCATGGTGCCATGCTTTCTGAGCTTGGAGGTCTCACGGCTTGGGCAAGAATGGGCTTCTCCTGCTCTGTGCCCCAGACCCTGCAGCACCCTTCCGTGCCCCTAAGTCTGAGGCAGAGAAGTCATTCCATCTTGCCGTTGACAGGCTGGCTGTTCTCCTAGCCACCTCTCCTAGGAATCTGTGTCAATTCTGCAGGGGTGGAATGGGGGTGGGAGGGTCCAAAAATCCTCCCAGGTAGATTTGTGAAAGAAGAGTCAAGTCATTCAGAGGCTCATCCAGAAGGGAGGAGGAAGGGCGGCATAGGGATGGGAACTTTGAACAGCACAAAGACTGGTACAGACGAGTTTCCCAGCAATCCCAATGGGTCATATACAGGAAGGATGTTAGAAAACTGGGAAAGGCTGCTGCCTCCCCTTTGCTGTCCACCAAAAGCAGAAACTCAGCAACTGGAAAATCTTACATGCATTAGATCTAGATCTAAATCTAAAATCCAAATCTGAAAGTGCATTAGCTCTCCCTTGTGCGTATCATTGAAAGCATTCTTCCACTTATACTCAGCTACTGGCAGCCAGCACACACACATACACACACAACACAAAGGCTGCCCTGTCAAAGGGAATCCCTCTTAGGGAGTAAAGCAGTTGCCCCAAATCCCTAATCAGCTGGAGCCAGATGGACCTGCCACTTATTAGCTGTGTGATATTCAGCAGGTTATTCAAGCTCTCCGAGCCTCAGCTTCCCCAATTATAAAAGGAGAATAATAACCCTTTCTCCTAGGACTGATGAGGATTCAATGAGATGCTGAATGTAGGATTTGGCAGCGTTCCTGGAATGCTGTGTGCTATCCAGGGCAGCCCTAAGCCCCTCCACAGGAGATCTCAGACACATCGCTCAGGGCTGTGGCTCCTCTGGTGGGTAGGGCTCGCTGGACTCCTGGATCACATTCCCGTTTGGGTCCAGAGTGCCCATTTTATAAAGAGACACAAGGAGGTTAACCGTCACGTCTACAAGTCTGGACTGAATCAACAGCCGGGGTATAAGAGATCCTGGATAGCTGCCAGTGTGGTATTTCTCTCTGACACCAAGTGCTGTCTGTCCTCCACCAATTCCCCAACACCAACTGCGTGTCCAACAATTCAGTTCCGGGACTAACTACCCAGAGTTGGCGCAGAACCCACAGATCAAGGACTGAGTCCTACAGGATGGTCCCCACTTCAGATGCCAGCGAAAACAGGGTACCCATACTACCTACACTTCTGCCCAGACAAATACAAATTCAGGGGTTTCCACTACCCACCCTCAGGTTTGATAAAGCCACAGAACAACTCACAGAACTCAGGAAAGCACTTTACTGTGATTATGACTAGTTTATTACAAAGGCTACAACCCAAGGATAGCCAAATGGGAGAGATGCACAGGGCAAGGGATGGGAGAAGGGGAGTCGAGCTTCCAATGCCCTCTTCACCCAGGCATGCTGCCTCCAGCTTGTGGATGTGTTCACCAACCCAGAAGCTCCCAGAACCTTGTCACTTGGGGTGGGGAGGGGGGTGTTGATAATGGACTTCATTACATAGGTGCCGTTGATTACATTATTGACCATTGGTGACTGAACTGCTCTCCCTTCCCTGGAGACTGGGAGACAGGGCACCCTCTGACCATGTACTTTGTTGTTCTAGCAATGAGCACCCATCCTGAAGTTATCTAGGCTCCCTCCATGAACCATCCCATTAGCTTACAGAAGACAATAAATTCCAAGAGTTTTGGGAGTTCTGTGCCAAGAACCAGGGCCAAAGACCACATCTTTTTTGGGTTTTATTATTTTTTTATTGATGTATGGTTGCTGCACAATATTATAGTTACAGGTATACAATGTAGTGATTCACAGTTTTAAAGGTTATAATCTATTTATAGTTACTATAAAATATTGGCTATATTCTCCATATTGTATAATATATCCTTGTGCCACATATTTACTTTTTTTTTTTTTTTTTTCTCGGTACACGGGCCTCTCCCTGCTGTGGCCTCTCCCGTTGGGGAGCACAGGCTCCGGACGCGCAGGCTCAGCGGCCACGGCTCACGGGCCCAGCCGCTCCGCGGCATGTGGGATCTTCCTGGACCGGGGCAAGAACCCGCGTCCCCTGCATCGGCAGGCAGACTCTCAACCACTGCGCCACCAGAGAAGCCCCACATATTTACTTTTTATTATACGACATCTCCCCTCACTTGCATGGCCACCTTTCACCTAAACCATAGCCTACTCTCTACCATCATCCATGGGAGACAGCTTCTCATCTTGCTACAAAAGAAAAAAATCTTTAAATCCAGCGCTGACTTTGTCTCCATTTGAAAGGCCTCCAGCTTCCCCACAGCGTTCTAAATTGACACACCCAAGAATCATCTGGCTGGGAGTTGAAGTGTGTTATTCCAGGTCAGCCGATGACTTACAAAGCTGGAACACCTACTCTCTCAATTAGGTATGAGAAGTACTCTCCTCAGAGGGAGTCAAAGGCCCACGGTGAATAAATACTATTATTAGCGCCTCCAAGCCTTGATGCCCCGGAGCGCCTCCAAGCCACCCTGGGCTTCCGGGCATCTCCAGACACGAATAAAGTCCCAATTCCTCCTCCTCTTCCTGGAAAGAAAAATACCACATTTCCATTTGTCCAATTCAACAAACATGTATTTAGTGTCTCTGTGATTCAGACCTGCTCAAAGTTCTCTGCAGGACTCAGAGATGAACAAGACCAGGGCCCCTCCTCTGAGAGACTCACAGGAGAGCCTATCACCCCAGTATCTGTTTCCTATGGCTGCTGTAACAAAGTACCACAAGCTTGGTGGCTTAAATCAACAGATTTATTCTCTCACAGTTCTGGAGGCTAGAAGTTCAAACTACAGGTGTCAGCAAGGCCACGTTCCTTCTGAAGTCTCCTGGGAAGAATACTTCCTTGCCTCTTCCAGCTTATGGTGGCCTCCATCTTCGCGTGACCTTCTTATAAGGACACTAGCCAATGTCCTAGTGGGCCCACCCTAATCCACGATGACCTCATCTTAACTAATTACACCTGCAAAGACTCCATTTCCAAATAAAGTTACATTCTGAGGTTCTAGGTGGACATGAATTTGAGGTGTGGGAGGGGACACTATTCAACCCAGTACACCCCTGTAAGAGGAAGTGCAGAGGAAGGAGTCATTGATCCTTCCCAGAGGGGAATGAGAAGCATTCAAGGAAATTTTCACAGAATAGAGACTTGGGGTGTGGGTCTGAAGGCTGGGGAGCAGGCCATGAAGAGAGAACGGCATCAGCAAGAGTACAGGTCAGGAAGGAGCAGCTGTCAGGCCAGACTTGGAAGCAAGGAGGGAAAAGACAGGGATGAATCTGGGAAAGTTCAAGAGACCAAATCCCAAAGGGCCTCGTATTGTGGTAAGGAGCCGGGCTTTCCCTTACACACAATGGGGAGTTTTCACCCACCTTGCCCAGTGGTGACCCCTTCTTCCCTCCATGATTCCATTCAGTTGTAATTTGGGGGAACGCTTCCCGGGCTCCCTAGAAGCAGCTGGATCTGTTCTCCCAGAGCCCCTTCCGCCACATCCATTATCTCACAGAACATTCCACACAGTAATGACTTGCTCTCCAGCCTGTCCCCCCACTATGCTGTGAGTTATTTGAGGAAGAACCACGTCTTACTCGTCTTTACATGTCGAGCTGAGCACAGGTTGGCACATAACCTGTGCAAGCACTTACAAATGTTTAAGGAGCTGGTTGAGTGGTCAGCCAGAGGATTTAAGCAGAGGAATGACTTTCAAAGAGTTCATATCTACACCGATGGGTCCGTATTGATCACACATGATGTCAATGAACTGGGACAAGGTATTTACACCAAAATGCTACAGGTGAGAGAAATAAAATTCATCTCTCTATACGTTGTTGACATGACAGACATTTGCCACTAATTTTAGAGTCAATGATGACTCCCTGTATGCAAACCCTAAGATCTTGACTATTTAGTTGAAAAACTTCTTACATATGAAATAGAATGGCTGAGGTGGTGGAAATCCTACACATATGCAGATACTCCTGGAGCTTGGCCCAGGTTTATGGACAGAGATGGTTCTTAGTGAAAACACCATTGATGTGCCCCCAGAGCACTGTGGTGGGTACACCGTGCAGGCTTACCTAGAGTAGGCATTTCTCAACTTTTCTATTTTGAGACCAGTATGTATAATTTTTAAAGTTTGGACAATAACGTCAGGTGGCTAATGGATTGTTTCGAGAAGCAAGGACAAGTATTTCATCAACTGTCATCATCCTATAATTTTTAAAGGATATCTTAACACACACACATCTACCCAAAGTAGGAAGATATAATCCCAGGATTAAAAAAAAAGAATAATGCTTTAAATTGAATAAATGTAACTTTATGACTAATTTACTAGGTTGTCATAGTGCACATCTGCAGCTTTTGACTATCCAGCCCCTTAGCTCCTTTGGAATACCCCTCCCACATTCCATATAGTTCTGAAAGACTCCTCAATTCTGGTACCTTTTAACCTCATCCCCCTCCTGGCCCCAATGCCTGCCACAGATATATAGGCACAGGACCCTGGTCTGACCAATCATAGTTCCTGAACCCTGCTGGCTGCAGGGATTGGTCGAGGAAGAAGAAACAGGGCCAAGCAAGGCCAGTCAATGTCCTTTCCTGGAACTGATGTGTAGATGTTAGGAGAAAGGAACTATTTTTCCCTTGTGGTAGTTTAACTACTATGCTATAGGCCAGTGGCTGGCCAGAGGCAATTCTGTGCCATGATGAAATCTGTCTACCGTTGAAAATGACGTGGCCATGGTAGAAAGAAAAGCAAATATGAGAGGCTGTGGGAGAATCCAGATGAGACCACAAAGCCCCTAGATACAGATATATGTGATACTAGCTCCTCCATCCTTCCCAGTGATGTGGACCAATAAATTCCTTTTGGATTTTCATCACCAAGAATTCATCAAATTGTCCTTTTTTTCTCTCATTTTGCATCTTTCTGGAGAAACTTAATCACTGAACAGTATTAGTCTGAAGATTGGCAAGTATGAACAGGTACATACCTGCAGACATCTAGAGAAAGTGTTTTTGCAAAAACTAAAACACAGTATCGGCCAAAACAGTGCTTTTTTCTTTTCCTTCCTTCCCTCCCTTTCTTTCTTTTTCATTTTTTCTTGATTAAATATCTTAATTTCCACATGTGTCTGCTAGAGAAATGGAAGGAAAAGCACAGAAAAGGAAAAAGTGAATAGCACATACTAGAGGAGTATAAGCAAGTGGGAACAAATAGAAGAAAAGAGGGAGGAAGCTAAAATTAAGGTGGGAATGAGGGCAAGAAAGAAGACAGGCCCCCAGGGTCCTTCCAAGTTCATCTGATAGCCAATACCAACACACTTAAGACCAAACTGAGTCAGTCAATCTAATATCTGTCTCTCTTCCTGCCACTGCCACTAAGTAAATCTGAATAATCTCAACTTGGCCTATTCTCTACACATGTAAACTTTAGAAAAAAGGAAATCCTTAACATCCTAAATGCACTAAATTTGAATAGAAGAACTGCTGTGGGATATTACCAAGAAAACACTTTAAAAATTAGCATGAGGCCCTACTAAAAAGTGGTTTTAATTCTTAAAAGACACATTATTCTAGGCTTTAAAGGATATTGTGGATGTACTAAAAATAGTAATTTTTTAATTAAGAAAAATAATGACTCAAGTCTTCATAGAAGTCCTTACCAGACTTGAAATTATTTCTTTTTCTCCTAAGTGGCCAGCCGTGAATTAAAAATACCCATGTCATACATGCACATCTGTGAAACAAGTACAGCCATGGAACCTAATACAATTGCTACAGCAGCATCCATTGGCTCAGATGTCAATGGCAGAGGCATACAGGTGCTTCCTCCTGTCTGTCTTTTCTGGGTGCTTTCTCCACATCTCTGGTTTTCTTAGCTGGATATAGTCACAGTGGTTGGATTCAGAGAAGTTATCTGTGTCACTGAACATAGGCTTGGGATCACCAAAATGCCAGGAGAGGGTGTTAGTTGGAGTAAGCTAAACTGAGGTGACAAACAGACCCAGAATATAATGGCTCCAACACAACAAAAGTTCTTTCTTGCACACAATCCAGAGAGAATATTCGGTCATTCGAGCACCCAGAGTGTGATGGCAATTCCTTCATCTTCAACACGTGGCTTTCAAGGTTGCCCTAAGCATCATCACTTGGGTGATTTGAAGGGAAAGAACATGGAGGCCAGACTTCGGAGGGATGCAAGTCACTTCCCCTCATCATCCATTAGCAGAACCAGTCTCAGGCCATGTCCAACAACAGGGGAGGTTGGGGAAATGTAGAGCAGTGGGAAACCATGGCCCAGCTACTATGGAAGAAGGGGAGAATGGATTTTGGTGAACAAATTTTCTGTGTCCCTGGGAGACACAGAACAAAGAAATCTGGGTACCAAGTAATGCAGACCTGTACAAGTTTCCCTTGATATAAACAAGTTCTTGCAGGCAGGTAGGCAGACAGAACCCCAGCCAGGTAGATATGGTGCAATTAAAGTGTCTGCATTAGTAGAGTTCCACCAGACTACTCATCCTTTTTCTTTGTACTTATTTTTCTAACTAATGTAAAAAAAGACTGCTAAATTTTCACTAGTTCAGAATAGAACCATGACTTCATATTCCTAATTCAGATATCTGACTGCATGTACTTTTGAAGTAATATCTATTTGTCATGTTTCTGTTATAAACTGTCCACTTTTTCCACTGGGACATTCTGAGGAGGCATATAGCCTCACTCCCAGGACACTGCACTTAGGCTACCAAGAGAAACCACTTTCAAATCCATCTTATCTTTGTGGAGACACCTCCTAGGGGCTCAAAAAACAGACTGTTTTTGCTCAGAACAAGGTGGGAAACCCCAAATTCATGAGATCCAATTTTAGGTAGAATCAAACACAAAATAAAAACTGCTCTGTGTGTATGGAAGTTGTCAGCCCAAACTAGGCATTAATCCATCTTCTAGGGTTTGGGGCTTCTATATCATGGATCATAAGCTCTGTGGGTCTAGGTTATCACAGAAACAAATTTAATTATTTTCTCACTTCACACTCAAAGCCATGGACTTCACTGCAGTAGTTTGATGACAGATGGATGACCAGACAAAAGACTGGACAGACAGTTGAACAATATTTCAGACCCAGAGGGATACTGGCATGTCACTGTTACAGACTAAAGAGCACAAATTTGAATGAAAATAGGATGTTTTGTTCCATAGATCTTAATGGCTGGAAAATACGAAAGAAGGTATAAATCCAAAATTTAGAAAAAAAAGAGAAGGAATTAAGAACATGAATATTCTTAGAAAGGGGATCTGAGAGTAGAAATTCAGCTGAGCCCATAGTTTCACAGGAAGTGAGTGAAGAAGGGAAAACACCCTCTATAACTGATACTCTCCTCATGATCAGGGGCTGTGTTGGTATCGTCTCTGCATTCCCAATGTGTCAGTATCAGGCACCCCAAAAGCATTCACTGACCTGATCAATTGTCAACCAATATTCTTTCAAATCCTAACCACCACGCTCTTCTCTAATGAGGATTCACTTCTTTACTCCTTCAAGAATGCTTGTCAGATTCTTCTGAAACACCTTGAGCCCATCATTAAGAAAACTCCAGAAGGTACCTGCAAAGACTGGGTAAGTGTTCCACTCTGTCTGTTACTACAAATGAGAAAGCAATCCAAACCTGTGCTGAAAGAGCTGTGGTAGTGCGCACACGCACCACGTAGAGTCAGACCTAGGAGTGGATTTCTGTGAAAGGGCAGGATCACCAGGTGATACGACTGCTCCATGATGTATCCCAGGTACGAGTGGAGAGAGAGCACAGGGAACTGCATCGCTGAGAGGAGGAACAGAAGTGTGTGAAGAATTACCAGAGGCCTTACCTCTTTTCTTTTTCTTTTTTTTTTTTTGCGGTTCGCGGGCCTCTCACTGTTGTGGCCTCTCCCGTTGCAGAGCACAGGCTCAGCGGCCATGGCTCACAGGCCCAGCCGCTCTGCAGCATGTGGGATCTTCCCGGACCGGGGCACGAATCCGTGTTCCCTGCATCGGCAGGCGGACTCTCAACCACTGCGCCACCAGCGAAGCCCACCTCTTTTCTTTCTTAAATAAGAAAGAAAAGACTGAGCCTTCCTAAGCCATAAAAATGTGATATTTGGGGAGGGAGGAAGAAAACTAAAAAGCCTAATTGCTACTGAATATATCTCAAGGGAAAAGACTTGTTTAATCCAACTTTACAATGTTCTATATCTTATTTCATTAGAACAATTATCTCACACTTGCACACACACTTACCAGAGTTCTAACACTTAGAAATGAAGCTCCAGATATCTTGTGAACTAAGCCCCTACACCACAGATGTGCAGCAAGATTCTATTGTACTTGCTTAATTTAGATTTCTGAATTCAGTCAGAAGGAAATTGTTAGTGCACTAGCTGGGGAGAAAAAAATATTAGGATGGGTTCTATTATTGGTTACAAAGCACCAGTAACAATTGTCAGATGTCAATTCTGATATACAGAATATTTTCCTTCTCACCTATCAGATGGTATGTTTATTTTATTCTGACTAAATATGCCCATTCTGCACATAGAAACTGCTTTTGAACAAATAATCAGTCTTTCAGCCACTGGATACTCCAGGTAAAAATTACAATAATGCCTTGACTTGGCTAAGAAATTATGAGGCCATCAAATCACTCTGGGCCTCAGTTCCTTCAGTTGTAAAATAAGTTGGTTTTTTTTTTTTAATAAATTTTATTTTTATTTATTTATTATTTTTGGCTGTTTGGTCTTTGTTGCTGGGCGCAGGCTTTCTCTAGTTGCAACGAGGGGGTGCTACTCTTCATTCCGGTGTGCGGGCTTCTTATTACGGTGGCTTCTCTTGTTGCAGAGCACAGGCTCTAGGCGCGCGGGCTTCAGTAGTTGTGGCTCACGGGCTTCAGTAGTTGTGGTGCACGGGCTTAGTTGCTCCGCGGCATGTGGGATCTTCCAGGACCAGGGCTTGAACCCTTGTCCCCTGCATTGGCAGGCGGATTCTTAACCACTGCGTCACCAGGGAAGCCCATAAAATAAGTTATTATTATGTGATCCTTAAGGTTCCTTCTAGGCCCCAAATTCCACGACTTTGAATAGGCCTTTGTGCTATGTCCAAAAAATATTAAATAATAAAAATACCCCTATTCGGTAAAAAAATAAATAAACATGACTTACGATGTCTAATCGTTATTTACTATTCTTTACTATGAGTAGTAATATCATTAGAAATAAGTTGCAACTCAATTTTACACATCTCCCTCCCTTTACCATAAAACTTTTCTATTTTGAAGCTCCTTGCTGGGCAAGAGAGATGGATAGGATGCTTAATTTAGACTTCTGAACTCAGTCAGAAGGAAATTGTTAGTGTATCAGCTGAGGAGAAAAAAATATTAGAATGGGTTCTATTGTTGGTAACAAAGCAAAAGAGTTGGAGGGATGGATAGGATGGATAGGACGGTCATCACCAGGCATCCTGGGTGCAGTGCCTGGCAGTGGGAGGCCCTCAGTAGATGCACGTTAATTAAATGAAGCACAAAGAGGGGAGCTGATTGTCAAACGCGGGAAGTGTATGACATTAGTTTTACAATCAAATGAAACAAGCCAACAAACCACACACACACACACACACACACACACACACGAGTATAGAAAATCCTCATGAAGAAAGGAGGTAAGGGCCAGCCCAGTGCCCTGTACGTAATAAGTTCCAAATTCCTGAGTTCAGTAATCCAAGAAGAGGGCAAATCAGCCCTCTAGCTGGGTCCATCTTCCATTAATAAACACATCGAGTTACCGGCCCTTTCTCACCAGCCCTGAATTACCACCAGTCCCCTATGAGTTTGGTTAGTGCAGTCTAGGGGGTCCCTCTGGGAACCCTAATAAAAATCAATTGAGGTTTTCAACGTGCAGATCTAAAAGTCAAACCTTAAACCCTCAAGGTGCAGACACCCTGTGAGGTCTGGACCGAAACAGTTTGTTGGCTTCTCTCTTTTTGGCATCCTAACTGCAGCACAAAGCATATCCTCTTTAAAAATGGAGGCAAATGTTAGTGTTGCTGTAAGTAGCTAGACTGTAAATATGGGTAACTTAAAAGCAGTCACAATGAACATCAATCAAATAAAATGCTGTCATTAAAACTTTGGTAAATTTAAAACAAATCAACATTGTTTGCACCCCCCCCCAAGTTAAAGGGCTTTATTTCTTCCATCAGGGGCTACAAGGCCCTCATGGACCGGGAGAAAGGAAAAGGAGACCCTTTTTCCTACTATGTCTATGGAGTAACCTGTTCCAAGATTGAAAGTGACTGCCTGACCGGAGCTCACAAGGTAAGTTATTTGACAACTTTCCTCTTAGCAAGTAAAAACAACAACAAAATTATGTTTACACTAATAACCCAATTTCATTATGTAATACTTGTACAATAAGGACAAGATTCTTTCAATTCCATGGGAATGTCTAGAAATTCAGCTTTATCCTGAATTTCCACTCAAAAAGAAGTACAGAAGGAATTGCTCATGACAGCCTAAAATGCATTAAATATTTTATTCCATTGCAGACAGAATTACTTTCCAAAGTTTTTTTTTTTTTTTTCAGAAAAGGGTCTATTCCTAAAGGAAGGTCAAGTTATCTATCTGACTAGGTAATTTAGTAAATTGTCTTGAGTAAAAGTTTTGAAAGCACATAGCAATGTGATATTCCCCCAAAGTCAATTAACCGAAAGGTACTACTGGTCCTAAAGAAATAGACTGGGGGAGAGGGGAGGGCAGGTAATTAAAATAATTTTTGTGTTTACTATTTAATTGAGCATCCAAAAAATACCCTTATTGGAGACAGGGAGTCATATTTAACCAAAAACTAATAACTTCCACCATAAAGGATAAACCCCAGGTACCATTCTAGAAACAGAGAGATTACAGAAACCTTAAATAGAATATAGTACAATCCAAAGTATAGGAAATTTACAGGATGTACCGATGACACATCTAAATTCCATACACTAATTATTCTAATATCATCTTGAACCACCTTGCCCCAAAATAGAAATGGTCAGTCCATGTAAAAATGGGAAGGACTTTGCAAATACTGACCTATAAATTTTATCAAAATGTCTTTTATTGCCCCATTGTTGGTTAACTTGCCCACTGCTTAAATATTACATAAATAAGATAAAAATACAATAAATGAAGGGATGTCTGGAGAGCAGCTGCCCTCACTTTCCACTCAATTTTATCCTTAGGGCACATTAATATTATGTCTCCATTTTCATTCTAGATCATTGTGAAGAAGTAAACTCATGAAATTAGGATCACAGATTACTCACATGATTATTTTAAAACTTGTGTTTCTGGATGTTTTTCACATCCTGGCACACATAGACAATGATCATATTTGCACAGCACACTGCTGCAAACAAGGAAGCCATGTTGGCAGGTGACCAACCTGGGTGTCCTGCCCCAGGACCTCCGAAAGCCTGTGTCTGTATCTTGGCACCCCTGTAACCCATTTGAGGCTCTACACTAGGTGGGAAGCTGTTTTTAGAAACAACTAGTTGTCTGATCCTCCACCTTAAAGGAGGTGTTGCCAGATTTAGCAAGTAAAAATATAGGACTCCCAGTTAAATTTGAATTCCAGATAAACAACAAACAATTTTCTGGTATAAACATGCTCCATGCACTATATGGGACATACTTATTTTATCTGACAATTCCACCTGAGGGTCTTGGTAGAAATCCCTGAAGAAATGAACCTCATGGAGATCTTCCAGAATTTGGGGTGCCAGAAAAGTTAAGATTTGGTCTTCCCTGTGCCTTCCTTATTATAGCTTATGGTTCAGTCATTTCAGTATCACTTTGGTCCCTTGAAATAGTTCATTCTTTGAAAAGGCAAAACTGATTTTAAAGAGGAATCAGAGAAATAAAATGACAGGCCTTATTGCTGGTGGCTATTTGTGGTTGGTGAACTAAACCATCTGAAGGTTCAACTAGTGCACAGCCAACTCTTCCCATTTTCCAATACCTATAATGCAAAATACACCAGGTTTCAAGATGGAAATAAGTTGAAAACTCACTCTGGGGTGTGTCTAATCTCCTGCCCTATCCAGGTTGAGAATGGACGAAGGTTGGTCTCAGTGCCCATAGTAGGTTGTCTGAGAGGCCAATGGTTGAATCAAAAGAGAATTTCCCATTCAAAGGGCTAGAAAGTAGGAGCCCAGGTATTGGGCCTAAACAGTGAATGATGATGTTGGAACAAACACTGGACGTGGGGGAGAAGGAAAGCCCAGAGATATTCCTGAGATAGACCACAGCCATATACGGCTTTCTGTGGCTCCTTCACAGCCTGCGTGCACACGCCCAGTGACACAACAGAAGGGCCAGATTAGTGTGATTTTTCTCAGGGAAGGAAGTAAATTGGTCTCAACATTCGCCCTTAATACACCCAAGATCTTGCAAATCCCCAAATTCATACAAGCCGCTGTGACTACATGATTTCCTCAATAAAACGGCAATAATACCACCTACAGTGAACCATTATGAGGACTAGATGAGCTCATGATTATATTAGAATGAATCAAGGCTGAGAATCAGATGAACAGTCAGGCTCCATTATTTACTAAGAGACGCTCAAACACACCAACATGCCGTGGACTTTGGAGTCACCTGAGAGGAATCAAAACCACGAATGCAGAAGACCTTCTGGGGTCATTGACAGTCCTAGCACTAAATTTGAAGAGCTTAGCAGATGTCTCGTCACCTCTAATGTTGATGAGGTTCAATGCAGTGCTAATTAACCAGCCCGAGTCCTGGAATAAATTGGGGCCATTTAAGAAACCTTAAAATAGTATTTTTAATTCAAGTTCTCATGGTCAGGTAATTTTAACTTTGGCAGAAAATCAGAACAGACATCGTCATGGATGCATGTTGCAGTCAAAATCCGGCCACTGATATTCGGCAAGTAGGTGCTGGCCCAACCAAGATGGGTGCTGCTTCCTGAGAGCCACTGTGGGGTAGGTAAAGGCCTTCTAAAAAGCACATGATATCACAGAGCTTGACATTTTCCCCGCTTCAGGTTGAAGGTTTATTTATTCAGGGAATGGGCCTTTATACCACTGAAGAGGTGAAATACTCCCCAGAAGGTGTCCTGTGCTCTCGAGGTCCAGATGAGTACAGAATTCCAACCATCAGCGATGTCCCAGAGGAGCTTAATGTCTCCACGTTGCCATCATCACAAACCCCGCTAACTGTCTATTCATCCAAGGTAAGCATACAAACCTACTACTACACAATGTGATGGATCAGGTAGCTTGGTAAATGAAAGCAGGTGGACGAAATAAAAGATAGAGGTCAATGGTTATCAGGACCCAATCCCGATAAACTGTTACAATTTGGAGACAAATCACCTAGAGAAAAGTGAGAAGATAAATGATCTGCCCAATGGCAATCCTGGGATTTTATTTATTAATATTCTTTTTCACTGAAAACTCTAAAATTCAGCAAGAAGCTTTGATTTGATAGAATAACATTTTCACTTAAGACATTCTCACTTAAGAACCTGAAGACTGAAATATTAAATGGGATTGGAGGCACGATGCTACTGAAATCTTAGAAAGCAGCGGCAGCATGGACACAATCCCGGACTGAGGGCTCAGAAGACCTGGATTCCTGCCCAGCTCTACCAATTCCCTATGATGTTAAGCAAACCACTCACCTCTGAGGGGCCCAGAGTCCTCAGTCATACTGAGAAATGGATCTAAAGCAGCATTTCTCAACTGGGGGAGGGGGGATATTTGGCTCCCACAGGGAACAGCTACCAAATGTCTGGAGACATTTCTGGTTGTCACAACTGGGGGAAAATATTACTACTAGTGGGTAGAGGCCAGGGATGCTGCTAAACAGCCTTCGATGCACTAGACAGTCCCCAACAAGAAATTATCTGGCCCAAAATGTCAATACTGCCAGGAAACAAAGACACCAACCCTGAGTAATTGCTAAAATAGTGAAATTGCGAATTAAAGTAAAGGTCAGAATTTGTTTGCACTGCTGTATGCAGATTATGTGAAAACTACCCTTGGAGTAGAAACTTCATTTAGGTTTGAGATGCATTGTTAAATTTTTCTTTAAAATCTATTGTGTGACTTCTTACTAGGAGTAGCAAATTGATAACTTTTTTTTTTTTTTTTTTGCGGTACGCGGGCCTCTCACTTTTGTGGCCTCTCCCATTGCAGAGCACAGGCTCCAGACGCGCAGGCTCAGTGGCCATGGCTCACGGGCCCAGCCGCTCCGCGGCACGTGGGATCCTCCCGGACCGGGGCATGAACCCGCGTCCCCTGCCTCGGCAGGCAGACTCTCAACCACTGCGCCACCAGGGAAGCCCCTCATAATCTTTATTTATAGCCACTGGAATAAGTTTTGGAGGCAAGAGCAGGGCAGAAGTTTTAACTTCTTAATAATAAGCCTCTTGTTATTAAGGCTACTTAGAACATGTTGAGAAAGACCATTTATCTTTCATTCTCATCCTGACCCACAATATTCCTAGCCATTCCACTGACCTCACATCTATTTGAATCAATGAGAATATAGGCTTCTTCAAATCCTTGACAAGACTTCCGTGAGCCAAGGGTTCCTCTGTTCTGGCCTGCAGACCCCCTCTCCTCAGCTGTACACCAACAGAGGAGAGGACAGCCAGAAGCCAGCCTTGAGTGGGGCCTTCCAAGAGAGACAAAGAGGAGGAAGTCCTGACTCTTAGTTTAACAGAGAGAACCAGAAACGCACAAAACAGATTCTTCTGCCACTTCCTGTCACAGGAAATGTCGATACTCCTTTATCCATATAGTAACACAAACCAGAAACCTTGGACTTGGCCTGACAGTTCTCTCCCTCATACTCAGTAGCTAGTCCTTCACCATGCCCCTAACAATCTTTTCCACCAGTCTATTTCCTCCATTTCTAACCACTATGTCACTCATTCATTAAACAAACATTTGCTGAGTATCTAATAGGTGCCAGGAATTGATCTGGGTGCTGGGAATATGGCAGTGAATGAAACAGAGAGTGATCACTACCTTCAAGAAGCTTATTTTCTAGAGACTCTAAGTCCAACTACCATCTCTCTAGCCTGGGTCAAAGCAGCCTCCTAACTGGTCTCCTTACACCCACTGCAACGTGGTGTGACAAATATGATCATGTCACTCTAGCATGTACAGAGGCGAAAAGGTTCCCATTGATCTTAGGATAAAGATAAACCTGTTTACATTGCCCTGCCAAACGCATAAACCTGCGAAGTCCAGCATGGCTGGCCCCCACCCACTTCCCCAGCCACACGGGGTTCCCTACCCCACCTTGTCTCTCCACATTAGTTACATTTGCTTTCTGTCTGTTCCTCATGTCAAGGACAGAGGCCTCCACCAGCTCTTCCCACAGCTTGGAACCATTTTCTTGCTTTTCCTCACCTGGCTAACCCCCTACTCACCTTTCATATCTTAATCAAATTTCATATCTTCAAATTCATATCTGAATCAAATCAAATTAAATGATACTTTCCTTCTCGCATAGTTTGAGGTACGAGGAGTATAGTGGTGAACTAGACTCAAAGGCGCCTTCTCTCTAGTTGTTTATGGTATACCAGAGGGGGAAGACAAACAATTACTGTAAATTATAAGCGCTTGCCTAACTGTGGGTTATCCCTGTGTGTCAATAGAATAAACTTGTCTAACTTAACCTTTTCTTACAGTCAAAGGGGTATGAGATGTGGCCCCAGCTTTGATCATTTATCATGCAACCATTCATTCATCTAGCATACTTATTCAGCCCTTTACATGTGCCAGGCACTGCTGGTAACTAAAAAAATAGTGAGATAGTCAATCTCTGCCATATGGAGCCTACATTCTATTGGGGAAACCAGACAGTAAACAAATAAAGAAACCTACAATTTCAGGTGGTGATAAATACTGTGAAGCAAAATAGAAGAGTAG
This sequence comes from Delphinus delphis, assembly GCF_949987515.2. Taxonomy (NCBI): domain Eukaryota; kingdom Metazoa; phylum Chordata; class Mammalia; order Artiodactyla; family Delphinidae; genus Delphinus; species Delphinus delphis. Next base: position 34,709,849 of record NC_082689.1, on the reverse strand, counting down.
GGGGCTAGCTTGTGATAGATTATTTTAGATTATTAGAGAAGTTTTCTCTGGAGTATTTACATTTGAGCCGAGGCCTTTATGAAGTGGGGGAGCAAGCGTAAAGCTGGTAAAGGTGTGTTCCAGGCGGAGAACAGCTAGTGCAAAGGCCCTGTGGCAGTTTCAATGGATTCAAAGTAGCCTGGGACTAAGTAGTCCTCCAAAATGGCCTTCTTCGTAAGTTTCTGATCTTGACTCCCTGGTGGAAAAAAACTTGTAACTGAAAGGCTGCAGTTGTTGCTCTCCGTGGCAGAGAGAGAAAAGAAATAGAAATGTGTGGCCAAGCAACTTTATCTTCACGTCATCAGGGTGAAACCTGGATAGTCCTTATCCAATCAGCAGTTTGCTGGCAACTAGCCCCTATCACAGTGCAGGTCTGCTGCTTCAGATCTTTCGAAACTACAGTTCACTCACACAGCAGGCCTCCTGAAATTGTTGTAGCCTGGCTCTTGACACAGACCAGTTTCTTTAAAGCACCTTGGAGCAAATCTGAGCCCGTATTAGCATTTACATTTGGTCGAACTCCAGTGTGGTTTTTTAGTTGAGATATATAATGCTTCACACTGGCATACAATATTGTACTGTGAAAAAAATCTTTTTTGAGAAATATAGATACTAACACTCTTTGTATTTGGCCTTTGAATACTTCTGTCAAAAGAATTTGTTCTGACAAGTAAGAAGGTGAGACGGTCAGGTCTGTGTACTAGAACATGAGCATTGGAAAGTCCCAAACCTCGTCTTATAACAAGCTTCTTATAATCATAAGGTAAATAAAAGCCAGGATATAGCTACTTCTTAAACAGAAATCAGGGTCAAACATTCAGTATTTTTCCTTTGGAATTAAGTAAAATAATACATGTAAAAATACTGTGTAAATACAAGTCACCATGTAAATATTACACCTAATACCTATAACTGTTAATGACGTTTTTCAAAATATACCTCTCCCAAAGGCTTAAAAAGAGTTTTCCGCATTAAATCAAGTGGAACTGCTGAGAGCAGAAAAAACAGCCCTTAAGATTTAGCAGCCTGTTTTTCACAGGTAATTGACTTTAAGCATCAATGAAAAGGAGACATTTGTAAGAAGGCTGGAGCATTTTTGTTATAAAAATTTCTGCAGTTTGAATAATCATATAAAAAGTTGTTTGTTTTTTTTACCAGTGTGGCTTTGGTAACCTTGATCAGAGTTGTTGATTTTTGCTCTTATCCCTTTCTTAGGTGGTTAACTTGGTCAGAACAGTGTTGCTGGTGATAGTTTCTGCTCTGAGCCCAACAGAGCAGCCTGGCTCAAACAGATACCACAAGAAATATCATTTCTATACAAAATTTCCTTTTTCGTGATGGGAGAAAGAAACATGTATTTATTGGAAAATGTATTTTGTGTAGTCATTTAAAATTCCACAAGAAAAAAAATGAAATTTCCTTTATACAGAAAATGCCTAATTAACACTTTCAAATTAGGACTTTCCTTAGAAACAAGGATTTCATTTTTTAAAAAATCTTTAGGACTCAGAGACATGAAGGGTTCCACAACCTTAAAAATTAGAAAAATACTGCGTTGGAGAACTTGTCCTGCCCTGTTATTCTATAAAGTTGGCGAGTGTCTTGTTTCTAAAGACATTTACCTTCCCCACTTTGAAAACCTAAAACATACCAATGGGGAGAGGGCCTGGGGAAGGGGCATTAAGATTAAGAGACACAAACTACTGTGTATAAAATAAATAAGCAACAAGAATATATTGTACGGTACAGGGAAATATAGCCACTATTTTGTAATAAACTTAAATGGAGTATAATCTATAAAAATATTGAGTCACTATGTTGTACACCTGAAACTAATAAAACATTGTAAATCAATTTATACTTCAATTAAAAAAAAAACTAAAAAAAAGGAAAACCCTAAAACAGCCTCCTTCCACCTGCTCTCCTCCCTCTACCTCACTAGCACCCATGTCTCATTTTCCCTCCCTGCTTCTTTTGCATTTCTAGGTACACAGACTCTGAGAGCTGGCAGCATTCAAAGTGCCACCTGTTTAGTGCAGTAAAGGAAGCCCTTCCTGCCAGATGAAAGAGGAAAGGCATGTGAACATTTCCTGTGCTGTGGCCAGCCTGCTTTACTCGCACTGTTCTTGGATGGTTTGACCCCAAACACTAGTCCCCAACCCCATATCCTATGCATACACAGCCTTGCATTTCTCCAGGTATGGGGAGATGTCCTGACAGCCCTACAAGCCTGCATTCTTTTTCCTTACGGTTTTGGAACCTACCCCGATAACATGTAGTAGTTGTGGCATGCATGTGGGATCTAGTTCCCCGACCAGGAATCGAACCCAGACCGCCTGCATTGGGAGGTCGGAGTCTTAACCACTGCGCCACCAGGGAAGTCCCAGTGAATGTGTATTTTTGCATCTAAAAATTCTCCTACCTGGTCTCTGGAACGTTACTCCTTTAGTCTGGTAAAGCTGGAGGCATCCTGGAATAAACATATTTAATGTGGAACCAGGGAGGGAATAAGTGATGCTGAATGGGAAAAAGGAAAATGGTAGCCATCTTATCAGGTCAGGGAAAGGAGTTATGACACACTTTTTTAGCTTTGTGTTTAAGACATGGCCCTGGAGTCAAAGGGACCTGGGTTGCAATCCCAGCCCTACTTTTGATGATTTATTTAACCTCTCTGATCATTTAGTTTCTTTATAAAATGAGGGGAGACGTTTGTGGAGAGAATAATTCTAGTTTCTTTACAGCATTGTTATAAGGTTTGAATAAGAACCATGAAAAGCATTTAGCAGTTGTCACACATATTAAATGGTCAATATACATTGATGATGATGATGATTGAGTCAGAAGTCCCCAAGGCTATCTTCAGTTTTGATGTTTCAATGATGGACTCACAGAACTCAGAAAGCTGTTATATTCATGGTGATGGCTTATTACAGTGAAAGGATACAGATTAACATCAGCAAAGGCAAAGGCACATAAGGCAAAGTCCAGGAGAGACCAGGTGAGGCTTCCAGTTGTCTTCTTCCAGTGGAGTCACACAGATAGCACCTCCTTTTCCCAGCAGCAATGTGGGAGAAGATACACAAAGTATTGCCAGCCAGGGAAGCTCAGCTGAGCCTTGGTGTCCAGGAGTTTTATTGGTAATCAGTCACATAGACAGAGGTCACCTGCATAGCTGACCTTAGTCATTCAGTGTCCAGGTCTTCCAGAGGTCAAGTGATAGCACATGGCCCAAGGCCTCAGGTAAACAAAAACACTCCCATAAGGCAGGATATTTTGAGGGCTGAGGTGTTATCTCCCACGAACTGGTCAAGGGCTAACCCCTTCTTAGGAATGTGCAGAGTTGGGACAACGGAACCTCCTAAATTCATCCTTTACTGCCCAATGAGGATGATTAACAATCCTGGATTGATGACACTAGGCCTTGAAACCAGTGAGACTGGGCACAGATGTATCTCTGACAGCCATAGTGATATATTGCCTTCATCATAGCTATCAAGAACCAACCAGGATGAGACTTTCCTAGTGGCGCAGCGGTTAAGAATCCACCTGCCAATGCAGGGGACACAGGTTCGATCCCTGGTCCAGGAAGATCCCACATGCCATGGAGCAACTAAGCCCATGCACCACAACTACTGAACCTGTGCTCTGAGAGCCCGCGAGCCACAACTACTGAAGCCCACACGCCTAGAGCCTGTGCTCTGCAACAAGGGAAGCCACCACAATGAGAAGCCCGCGCACAGCAATGAATAGTAGCCCCCGCTCGCTGCAACTAGAGAGAAATCCCACGTGCAGCAACGAAGACCCAACGCAGCCAAAAATAAATAAATAAATTTATATATATATATATATATATATACATATTTAAAAAAAAAAAAAGGAACCAACCAGGGAGAAAGAGGAGGAAGGAGGAAGGGAATGATGGCCCCAAACAAGGGAGAAGTTAAAGGGAACATCAGCCAGGGCCGATGAAGAGCAGTTTAAGTCCCAGAGCTGGGATCCTTGAGAAAAAAGGAAAGTTGTGTCCTCACTCAAGGAGCTAGGGAGTGGGTGAGACCCAAGAAGGCTGGGGTAGCTAGAGAATGAGTATTGATCTGAGTCCCAAAGTAGAAGGGCACCCCAGGAACCCAGGTCTAGTGAAAAGAATAGGAAGCAGGTTTTAGAAGAGACTAAAAGTTGCCATCACCTTTAGCAGAAGAGTTGACCTGAATCTACCTCAGACGAGGTCGATTTGTCCTGCAGCCAGCCCAGCCCAGGTGGAACAGGCTGATTCTCAATAAAGATAGCCAAGTAACTCCCAGTGCAGCAGTTAGGTAGAGAATAAGGGAAATCCCTTTGAGGAGGGCAAACTAGCCCTCCATTTACGTTTCGATACAGATTAAGAGCAAACAGTAAGAATAAAACTTGTAAAGATATCCTGGGGGTCAGGCTGTGTTTTTATTTGTGCTTGTTGTCATCTTTTTGTATTTTTGTGAAATAAATATCAGGAGAAGCTTTCCGGAATCTTCATAACTTTTCATTATTTATGGGAAGTTTTTTTTTTGTTTTTAACACCTTTGTAACTAAAAGTCAACTCTGCAAGCAAAAACATGACAGTAGCAGAGGCGGGGAATGTATCTTCTGCTTGTTCTGCTTTTCGGCCAAACCTAAGAGGGAGAATTCCCAGCAGAGACAGGACTTAAGAACCACAAGGAAGATTTGTGTGTACCACACAAATCATTTGGCTAAATGTGTAGACAGGGCTGTTCTCGGATCACTGCAAAGGAGTCTGGGTCTAAAGGCTCCAAGCAACACTCAGCCTAACCACTTTCCCCTTCCTGTTCTCCTCCCCCAAAAGTTTTCATAGGATTCACATCTGAGAAGCAGAGAAGATAGGTAACGAATCCAAGTGCGCTCTTAATTAGCAACATTACAGGTAGCAGAGATGACAACACTGACCCACTGTCTTTTCAGAGTTGTCACGTGAAAGGAATGGTACAGTCCCATTCCCCAGGAAAATCCTGCCACCTCCCATCAGAAAAAATTTTCAAAACCTACATATTTGATATCATTTTCCTGGTGAAATATTGCAATGGTATTACGATATTAAGTATTTAATTTGCTTTCTTTCTTAGATCCCAAGAAACGATCCTAAGACATTTAAACCCTGGTCTATCCCTATAGCATAACACTGCTGTCATTTCCTAAAAGGTAAGATCAATAAGCTGAAAGATTATTACTCAAAATGACAAGATCAGCTAGTCCAGTGGCTTTCAAGCTGTGCTCTGTGGAATCTTAGGATTGCACAAGTGTGTAAATCAAGCTTTCTCTTCAAATCTTATCCAACATTTCAATCCTTCAGCACTAAATGTGAATGGCTTTGGATGCTGACAAAGGAAAGTTCAGGGTGTTTTACCCAACATGCAGTTTTTCTTTTTATTTTAAAATAAAACTTTAAATGGAAATGCTGTGGATTAAGATATTTTAAAGATCCTACTCCCTGATTCTTTCGAGAGTCACTTACAACTTGAGTGCAAAACATCAAATTAAAATCTATTGATTACTGCACTTATAATTAACCAGTGCTATTTGGAAGAGTTGTCTATTTGTATTCGTTGAGTTCAACTGCTACAATTTTGTACTGCTGCTTAGCACAAAATACAAAGCACTGAGGACTTTGGAGAGTGGCCACCAAAACTACCTGGGAGATATATGCTGATAAAAAGGAACAAGTATTTTCGTTGTTAGAAAATTAAACTTCTGCTTTTCTGCACACTTAATGGGCAACATTAGAAAAACTGAAAGCAAAAGAGAATAACATTATAGATTCAAAGAAAACAAAGTTTTTTCATCAAATGCTAATTTTCCAATTAAATGTCTAAAACAACCCACAAGTTGTGGGCTAACATATGCATGTTTAATTCCATTGTGCTTTGTCAGATGAGAACTTGCATTGATAGTTTTGCTAAATCAGACTAAATAAATGAGACTTGTTTCTCCTCTCACAATACCAACCACAAAAATCAAAATAGGCAACATTTAAAATTTTGTTTTAAGTTATTATAAAATAGTAATTTAACAACATACACCCAGGTATGGATGTGATGGCGAGTCCACTCTAATTCCTACATAAAACAAGGTATATAAAGTGCATAGTATTATGCCTGACACTACTACTCAATAAAGGACAGCTACACACACACACACACACACACACACACACACACACTCAGATGTGCTAAATGCCATATTTTAACAAATCGGAGACCACTAATGAATGAACAGGTTGTTGAGTTTTTGTACAGACTTTAAAATAAAGACCATCTTCAAATTGCAAGACAAATATAAAAAAAATGAAATGAAATGAAACAAACCCTCCCAAAAAAACCCTCTTGCCACTTTACCACTTACGACTATTTCTATGTGTCAGAATCTTCTCCGTGCTGTGCAATTAAAACAAAATGCAAATAGAAATTGCATTCTGAGCCTTTAACTGTCATTTGTATTGTTTTGTTTTTACTGTGGAGTAGCTATGGGTCTGTGTATTGCATCTGACAGCAAAGGAGTATTTTCCTCATGGTAGGTCAGCTATACAACTGCTTAACATTGTTTTGGAATTTGGAGGGAAAAAGCAATGTAAAAACATTTTCATAACATGATCACAAAACATTTTATTTTTTTAAATTTGTTTATGAAAAATATGCAATCTGGTATCAGTTTCAGAAATACATAATTGCTCATTTTCCCACATACTGAAGTGGGTAACATGGAGCAAAAGAATTCTAAATTGTAATCACCTTTATGTTGTAGTTAAAACATGCAGGATTGGGACTTCCCTGGTGGCACAGTGGTTAAGAATCTGCCTGCCAATGCAGGGGACATGGGTTTGAGCCCTGGTCCAAGAAGATCCCACGTGCCACAGAGCAACTAAGTCCATGCGCCACAGCTACTGAGCCTGTGCTCTAGAGCCCGTGAGCCACAACTACTGAAGCCCACGTACCACAACTACTGAAGCCTGTTTCGCCTAGAGCCCGTGCTCCGCAACAAGAGAAGCCACCGCAATGAGAAGCCCGTGCACCGCAACCAAGAGTAGCCCGCTTGCCACAACTAGAGAAAGCCCGCGTGCAGCAACAAAGATCCAATGCAGCAAAACAAATTTTTTTTAAATAAATAAAAAACTTAAAAAAATACATATCATTAAAAAAAAAACAAACATGCAGGATCCATCAAATTCAACTAATCTGCATTTTAGAGACCAGCATATGAATTAGGCGTTATTTGACCAGAAAGTAAGAGGGAAAAATGACACCCTGTCAGCCAGAATCCACACTATCGGGCTCACCAAGCCTTCATCTGCAGTGACTCCCGGAATGAATGCACAGAGGAGGTGAGGCTGAGCTGGGAGCTCTGGGTGACTGGGGGGGAAGGCAAAGACTGGGCATGTAGTCAGTCTGGAGGAGGCTGAGGGCTGCTGAAGGCCATGAGTATGTCTGACTGAAGTGACTGGGACACAGCTGTCCACAGGCTGACTGGAGGCCTCACTGGGCCACAGGAGTCCAAGGGAGGAAGTGGGTCAGGAGCACAAAGAGAAAGGAGACAGATGCAGAAGGGTCACAGGCAGGACAAAAAAATTACACAAGATTTTTGCACACATGAGCCGAAGAGCTGGGGAACTTAGTGGGAGTAGCCAAGGTAAAATAAGTTGAAAGTAATAAAGAAAAAATGTTTTGGCTCTTTAAAAAAGAATCCTTGGGCTTCCCGGGTGGCGCAGTGGTTGAGAGTCTGCCTGCCAATGCAGGGGACACGGGTTCATGCCCCGGTCTGGGAAGACCCCACATGCCGCAGAACGGCTGGGCCCGTGAGCCATGGCCGCTGAGCCTGAGCGTCCGGAGCCTGTGCTCCGCAACGGGAGAGGCCACAAGAGTGAGAGGCCCGCGTACCGCAAAAAAAAAAAAGTTTAAAAACAAAAAATCCTTAACTGTGTAATCTAATATGAATGTGAGAAATGTGTGTGTTTTATCATTTGTATCATTTTAAATGATGGTGAATATAAGTTTTATTTTAATTTGGTGTATTAGGGCTAAGGATGGTTACTGGGTATTTATTTAACGTTTGTCACGGTTGAGAACTATAAAGCAGTAAGAACAGAGGGGTCTGAATAAAAATTATTCATGTTCGTTGATGCACTAAAATCTGGGTGGCATGGATATGAATAAAATACTTTTTAAAAGACATATTTGAAGCCACATACTAAAAACCAGTTCTTTGGGCTCTATAAGCCTTGTTAAAGAATAAAACTTACTAAATTTTTTAAATAAGTAACACATTCACACAGTTAAAAAAATATGAAAAGTTATACAGTGTAAAGACTCTCATACCACCATCCCATCCAGCCATTTCTTACACAAGCGCAGAGTATAACCACTTTTATTAGCTACTTTTTACCTTTTTCTTTCCTTCAGGAATAGCTGGTCCCAGAATGCCCAGTTACTGTTGTCAAGATTAGAGCTACTCCCGACTGATCCCACAGATGGATGGGACACAAAGGCCAAATGTCAGCATGTCAGGGGGAGTCTAAGGCAGCAGGACAAGCAGGTGGTTCCTGCCTGTTACCCCTGCTGGACCCACTGAGTGAGATGCTGTTCCCCCTTTCTCTGTCTAGACAATTCCACCCCCTTTTCCATGTCAGCAGTACCTTGGTGCCCATAATAGTGAGAAATTGTAACCCTTGACACTCATCTGAGCTCTATGTTCTTCCCCCTTGGGTGTTGGGTGCACAGGAGGCATTGTACACTTGCCTTCGGAGCCTGGCTTCTCTGGGTGGGTTTTCTCTCACGTAAAGGAAAAACAATCTGCTCTGAGCTCCACCCTGGAACAGTAAAAACACTTGATCGTCTCATATAACTGGGTAGACAAGTAGCAAAAAGTAAGCTTTCTGACTTTCAAGATACCAAAAAGAAGTAAAAAAATAGGCGGAAATAATTGGCGATAGAAAATAAAGGCATCTCTCAGCCTCCCTACACAACATTGAATGAGTCAATGTTAAGAAACCACAGATTGCAAAACGAGAGTGTTCTTTCCTTGGCACAGACATGGCAGCAGGAGACGCCCCCATGCTCCCTTAACTTCACTCTGGCTGACGTCACCAGCTGTCTAGCTACTCTTGCTCCAAACCGCTCTGCACGGAGCTGCCAGGATAATCTTTCTCAACATCTGTAACCACCCACCCTCCTTGGCTAAATGAGTAGCATCCAACAGGACAGTTTCTTCTTCCAAAAAGGATGGTGCTAACATTGGCATAGTGGTCATCTGTCATTTTTATCTGACTGGGGTCTTTTCCTCTGAGAAGTTACCTGTCCTCCACTCCATGTGTTCCAGGAGGGCTGTGGGAAAGGCACAGAATAAGCCAGATCAGAGTTTCTCTGATGAGAGTCAGACTCTTGAGTGAGGTACACAAGGTTAAAAGGCCACTGGAGCAGATTGCCTGGATGGCCGGGCCAGGCATGGAGAGTACATGAGCTCTGCAGCTGAGATGCTCAGAGGTACCCCTGTTCCTACACATCTGAAGCCTGGCTTCTTCAGCTCAGCACTCAGTTCTGTGAGCTACAGAGTATCTTTCCAATTGTATTACTCTCCTTAAAAAAAAAAAAAGAAAAGAAATTCCCTGGCGATCCAGTGGTTAGGACTTGGCGCTTTCCCTGATCAGGTGCTTTCACTGATTGGGTTCAATCCCTGATCAGGGAACTAAGATCCCACAAGTCTCACGGCGCAGCCAAAAAAAAAAAGGTATTACTTTCCTAGGGCTGTTGTAGCAAATGACCACAAACTGAATGGCTTAACTATTTATTTCCTCACAGTTCTGGAAGCTGGAAGTCTGAAGTCAAGGTGTGGGCAAGGCCATGGGTTCTAGGGAAGAATCCCTCCTTGCCTCTTCTGGAGGCTCCTGGTCTTCTTGGCTTGTAGCCGCATCACTCCAATCTCTTCCTCCATCATCATATGGCCTTCTTCCCTGTGTGTCTGTGTCCAGCTCTCTCTCTTTCTCTTATTAAAACAGCAATCATTGGACTTGGGACAACCCTAATCCAGTATTACCTCTAATCTTAACTAATTACATTTGCAAAGACCCTATTTCCAAACAAAGTCACATTCTGAGGTTCCAGGTAGACATGAATTTGGGGTGACACTATTCAACCCACCATGCCAATAAACCTTCTTGCTGAGACTAACAGATACAGTTTGGGGTGGATGTGACCTTTCCTCCTTTATGCCCTATTGTACCTGGTTCTTCTTTTTCTCCCACCAACTATTTGTCTACACGTGTATTCTCCCTTTCTAGATAATGGGTCCACTGTGGTGTCAGGGACTGTATTTTACTCATCCTTTACCACAGGATCTATCTCAAACTGATACTTAACACATGTTTGACTAAGGAAGAGCAAACAATATGCTCTATTCAAACAGAAAGTTTCGATAGTTGTGAAACCTATACTGTGTAACTCAGATATTCATGAGCAAGGAGATCTAAGGAAGGTAAAAATAAAGAAACTAGTTCCTTAACAGAGAAATCAGGCTACATTGTTATTGAATTTTAATCTGTTGGAGTCACTATTTATGTCACTTGCACATGTTGAAATTTTTTCCAAAACTTGGAAATAAGGGGAAAAAATACTGTGGGAGGGTTCAAAGTCATACTCCAGAACTAATAAACCCATTAATGAGTAATTTGATGCTCTAGGGATGCCCTGTCCAATATGGTGGCCGTAAGCCACACGTGGCTTATTTAGATTTTAATTTTAATTAATTAAATTAAAAAATCAGTTCTCTAGTTACCCTAGCCACCTTTCAAGTATTCAAAAGCCATGAGTGGCTGGTGGGTACAATATTGAACAGCATAGAGGAGACCATATTCGTCATCCCAGAAAGTTATATTGGACAGTACTGCTCTAGGGAAATGGAACTTTATGTATCCACTATTTAGTAGGGTTCATCCTCTGAAAAGATATGTCTTGAGGTAGGCAGTCTCTAGAAGCTGGAAAAGGCCATGAAATGGGCTCGACCCTAGAGCCTCCAGAAGGAACACAGCACTGCTGACACTTGATTTTAGCCCAGTGTGACCCATTTTGGACATATGACCTCCAAAACTGTAAGATAATAAATCTGTATTATTTTAAGCCACCAAGTGTGTGGTGATTTGTTACAGCAGCAATAGGAAACTAATACAGGTGTTAACTTGTAGAACATTGACAAACAGCAAATGATTTCTGTAGAGTGGAAAAGATAACGCCAAAGGTTTCAGGAGTTTTTTTGCCCTGTAGGACATTCACCAGTTTTGTTTTGATTTTTGGTTTTGTTTTTTTGGGTTTGGGGTTGTTTTTTGTTTTGTTTTTGTTTGTTTGTTTGTTGTTTTTGTATTGTTTTGTTTTTGTCTAACTGTGTAATCTTATTCTGGCATTCTTTTCTTCCGTACAGTTTCTCATATCTTCCTTTGAACTTGTGTTTTCATCTTGGCTCCCTCATTGACTATATCTTTGATCTTGCTCACTGTACATTATATGAGTCATGGTTTAATATTTTTAAAGTTAGACACTGATACACGGCTAGCAAGGAAAAACAGACACGGGACTCTGAGATTTTTCTGTATGTCAGAAGAGGCTACACAATTTACATAGTGATGAAATTGATGAACACAGTTCATTTACAATTTAACTGAATGAATTTCATATCCTACAACAAATATAATTTATTGACTAAATGTAACCACTAGACAATTACATTCCAGGGAGAAGATGCAAGGAACTTTGTCTTAACTTTGAACAAGCCCGATGTAATTAACATTAAATGTATAACTAAGGAGGAACTTCTTCCTTTTTTAGCAAATATTACAAGAGCAGAGCCTGTACCAATACAAGCAAGACCTTTTTCCACTTGTTCAGTATCTTAGTTCCTTGTGCTTAAGAAATTGCTGGCATATAAATGTTCTCCAAGGCTTATCCAAATCAGTATATTGAAAATGCAAAGTACTTGATTTTTTCCTCCTCAGGCCTGTCAAACACCATTGTGACAATAGTTTATTTATATTTTTAACTAAAGACTAGATGAATCAAAGTTTAGGGGCTTAATATTTCAACATCCTATTCTCAAGTTGCTCACAATGTATACACACTGAGGAGATACGATGTACATACAAACAAAACAACAGCAACAACAGAACCCTGTCCCCTCTCCTGCCCTGAGGCTCTTCTCCCCACTCCCTTAAGCACCTGGAAGAAGCAAGCGTGAACATATCAGAACTACGTAAAGAGCTTTTCTAAAATTCCCCTATCTGGCTGCCCACCCCTACCCTATCCTGATACACCACCCCAAAGTGGTATTGCCAGAATCTAGGTAGCTTAAAAATCTATAGGAGAAAGAAGAGAAGCAATTATACAAAACACATTGTAAGAGGTATATATCACCCTGGTTAAAATAGAATCCTATGGGGTCTCACCTTCTAGCCCACCACACCTCCCTTCCCCCAAAGTGATCTTTCTAAAATGCTAACAGTCTGCTGGTGGCTTACTTTGATAATCTCCAGTGGTCTCCACAGTTGACCAGATTGTCACAAACTGATCTAAAGCAATTGGGCAATTGACAAATACAACAATCGACAGATTCTTTTAATAAATATTGGCTGACTCCACCAGTTAAGGGTTAGGTCAAGCATCTCACATGGCAGGTTCACTTTGAGTGGGCACAACACTCAGATGGCAGAATCATCTAACCTTCCAGTTGGACAAGTGACAGCATCCTCTGGGAAGAAGGCACTCAGAACCAATAGTGCTCCCAGCACTGCCTGCTGGATCCCTACACCTTCTTCAGATAAGGGTCATAGGGCCAGGTTATCTTTCTAGACAACCATGTTATCTTATTTCTATTATCCCCTATACCAGTCAACAAAACCTTAAGATGGAGTTTTAAAAAATTATTTGAAATGTTTTTTTAATATAAATTTATTTATTTATTTAAATTTATTTTTGGCTGCATTGGATCTTCGTTGCTGTGCACGGGCTTTCTCTAGTTGCAGTGAACGGGGGCTACTCTTCATTGCGGTTCGCGGGCTTCTTACTGCGGTGGCTTCTCTTGTAGCGGAGCACAAGCTCTAGGCACGCGGGCTTCGGGGGTTCTAGAGCACAGGCTCAGCAGTTGTGGCACACGGGCTTAGTTGCTCCATGGCATGTGGGTTCTTCCCGGACAAGGGCTCGAACCCGTGTCTCCTGCATTGGCAGGTGGATTCTTAACCACTGGACCACCAGCAAAGTCCCAGGTTATATTCTATTTAAAGTTATCATAAAGGGACTTCCCTGATGGCACAGTGGTTGGCGGTCTGCCTGCCAATGCAGGGGACATGGGTTCAAGCCCTAGTCTGGGAAGATCCCACATGCTACAGAGCGGCTAGGTCCGTGCGCCACAACTGCTGAGCCTGCACTCTAGAGCCCGCGAGCCACAACTACCGAGCCCACGTGCCGCAACTACTGAAGCCCGCATGCCTAGAGCCCGTGCTCCGCAACAAGAGAGGCCACTGCAGTGAGGAGCCCGCACATTGCAGCAAGGGGTGGCCCCCGCTCACCACAACTAGAGAAAGACCTTATGCAGCAATGAAGACCCAACACAGCCTAAATAAATAAATAAATAAAATAAATTTATTTAAAAAATGTTATCACAAAATAATGGCCGTATTTCCCTGTACTGTACAATATATCCTTGTTGCTTATTTATTTTATACATATTTAGTTTGTATCTTCTAGTCCCCTACTCCTATCCTGCCCCTCCCCACCACTTCACTCTTCCAACTGGTAACCACTGCTTTGTTCTCTACATCTGCGAGTTTGTTTCTGTTTTGTTTTTGTTTTGTTTTGTTTTTTGTGGTACACGGGCCTCTCACTGCTGTGGCCTCTCCCGCCATGGAGCACAGGCCCCAGACGCGCAGGCTCAGTGGCCATGGCCCACGGGCCCAGCCGCTCCACGGCACATGGGATCCTCCCGGACCGGGGCACGAACCCGTGTCCCCTGCATCGGCAGGCGGACTCTCAACCACTGTGCCACCAGGGAAGCCCTGTTTCTGTTTTGTTATATTCATTCATTTGTTTTCTTTTTAGATTCCACATATGAGTGATAACATACAGTATTTGTCTTTCTCTGTCTGCCTTATTTCACTAAGCATAATACCCTCTAGTTTCAACCATGTTGTTGCAAATGGCAGTATTTCATTCTTTTTTATGGCTGACTAATATTCCATGTGTGTGTGTGTGTGTGTGTGTGTGTGTGTGTGTGTGTGTGTATATCTCACATCTTCTTTATCCATTCACCTATTGATGGATACTGAGGTTGCAGTGAACATAGGGGTGCATTTGTCTTTCTGAATTAGAAAACACCAAAGTTCTTAATGTTATTTAACCTTTTTACTTGGCTTCTGAAAATTCTTAATGGCATTTTTGTATTTTAAAATGTGAACTGAATGCTAAGAAATAGGTATAGAGAACTGATGGAGAATTTCACTTTTACATTTCCTATAACAAGTCACCTAGTGCTAAGAATCTCTGTTGTGGGTAAGCCTTATTGTATAATGTCCCCTGAGGCTACAGCTCCTGCAACTGGTCAGGTTCTGAAAAAGGAAGCTATGTTTTAAAAGAAAACTATTTTTATCCCAGAAGGACCTGGGAAATCCTCCAAGACAGTTTTAATACTGCATTTTAAGAGTAGAACCTGAAACGCATCTTAAGAAAAAAGGTTCTACTTTTTCCTCACCAGCTAAATTGATATTATATTTACTTAACAGTAGTCCATGGCCTTCTTTCGGAAGACTAACAATCATTGTCAGCTTACTTTGAAAGTAAAGCAGTCCTTCTTACTCAGAAAGTTTCTGTGGAAAGTTATAAAATGCATGTGAGGGATTTCCCTGGTGGTCCAGTGGGTAAGACTCCAAGCTCCCAATACAGGGGGCCTGGGTTCGATCCCTGGTCCAGGAACTAGATCCGCCACAACTAAAAGATCCTGCATGCCACAGCTAAGACCCATCACAGCCAATATAAATAAATAAATCGATAAATATTTTAAAAATAAATTAAAAATAAAATTAAGTGCATGTGAAAATATTTTGTAAACATTAACATCCTCTATGAACATAAGGTCTACTATGACCAGTGTATTCATATTAATAGTAATAGAACACACCAATTAGTAGCAGTAGTAGTAGTGACTACTACTATTAAGAGTAGTAGTACACTGCTGCTGCTGCTAGTAATACTACTTTGAATAATAATAATAATAGTAAAGCAGTTCTATTAGTTTAGTTGCCTTTTTATTTTTGGTAAATAACTTTACATCACACAGAGGGCTCCAAAAAGTAAAATTTGGTTTATAAAAAGACATCAAAGAAAGATGGCCATGTAAATATGTCAAGCAACAGTTCAACATATATTTGAGATAATTTTCTAACACAGAAACATTTAAATCTGGGTTATCAGTAAGATTTCTTGTTTTTAGGAACAAGGAAAAGATTTCCTTTGCATTTTTTTTTTTTTTTTTTTTCTGTGGTACGCGGGCCTCTCACTGCCGCGGCCTCTCCTGTTGTGGAGCACAGGCTCCGGACGCGCAGGCTCAGCGGCCATGGCTCACGGGCCCAGCCGCTCCGCGGCATGTGGGATCTTCCCAGACTGGGGCACGAACCCGTGTCCCCTGCATCGGCAGGCGGACTCTCAACCACTGCGCCACCAGGGAAGCCCTTCCTTTGCATTTTAATATACCAAAGGATATGAATTAATAAGCAATAAAGAGTCCTTCCTAAATAATCCTATAGCTAACAATTATACCATATGCCATCACAGTTAACTCTGTTAGGTTCTTTTTTGTTTTATTAATAAATACCTTGAATGTTATATAATTTAGAATGTAGATATTGTGGTCATCCATAATATTACTTACTTAGCAAGTCACCTCAAACTACTTTCTGAATAAACAGTTTACAAGAACAAAGAGTTTTCACCTTAACCTGTCATCATTCCTATGTGGAGAGATTGAATGCCAGGTTTCTTGAATCCCTAAGCCTCAAAAATCTAAATAATAGAGTGTGTTTGCTGATCCTGAATAAACCCATTTTTGCTGGAGAAATACCTGCCAGTCTATTTGTTTTAGGTCAATATTCTGGTAACCCATATGGGGGCCAGATGGCTCTGGGGCAGATGAGCCAACAGGTGCAGTAACCACAATTAAGCCCAGTGAGCTCACTGCTTTTCTTGCTGACCCTGAAGTTTGAAGGTATGTCTTTCTCTTGGACTCAGGTTTCCAGCCTCTTTGCACTAGAAGCTCTCCAGGACTTATTCAGAATCTATTTTAAGGTTTTGTCCTTTCTGGTTAAGGCCTTGTTCTGTATGTGAGTACTCATTTGGCACTTTATTCTGATTCTGAGATCAGACTGTTTCAACTGAAGCTGGCTGAGAAGCCTTTGGCCCATTACTACTGCAACAGGAGCTGTTTCACTGAAACTGTGTCAATTCAGCTGTCCACCTATTCCATTGGAATAGGGATTGTTCTATGGGAACTGGCTGAGAAGTCTTCAGACAGCCTGTCTCCTTAGAACTGACTGGTATTAGGCCTGAAGGCTGTTTGAGCTATAAGTTGTTTGAGATATTTGACTGTTTAAGCTATTTGAATTGAGTTGTTTGAGCTGTAAGTTGTTGAAAAGTATTCTTTTAGAATGGAAATATATCCCATGCTCTTGGATTGGAAGAATTAATAGTGTTTAAATGGTCATACAACCCAAAGCAATCTACAGATTTAATGCAATCCCTATCAAATTATCCAGGACATTTCTCAGAACTAGAACAAATAATCCCAAAATGTATATGGAATCATAAAAGACCCAGAATTGCCAAAGCAATATTGAAGAAAAAGAACAAAGCAGAAGGCATAACTCTCCCAGACTTCGGACAATACTACAAAGCTTCAGTAATCAAAACAGCATGGTATTGGCACAAAAACAGACATATGGATCAATGGAACAGAATAGAGAGCCCAGAAATAAACCCACACACCTAAAGGCAATTAATCTTTGACAAAGGAGGCAAGAATATACAATGGGGAAAAGACAGTCTCTTTAGCAAGTGGTATTGGGAAAGTTGGACAGCCGCATGTAAATCAATGAAGTTAGAACACACCTTCAACACCATACACAAAAATAAACTCAAGATGGCTTAAAGACTTAAATATAAGACATGACACCATAAAATTCCTAGAAGTAGGCAAAACATTCTCTGACATAAATCGTACCAATGTTTTCTTAGGTCAGTCTCCCAAGGCAATAGAAATAAAAGCAAAACTAAACAAATGGGGAATTCCCTGGTGGCCTAGTGGTTAGGATTCCAGGCTTTCACTGCCATGGCCTGGGTTCAATCCCTGGTCAGGGAACTGAGATCCCACAGCCATGCAGTGTGGTCAAAAAAAACCCAAAAGGGAGCTCATCAAACTTACAAACTTTTGCACGGCAAAGGAAACCATAAACAAAACAAAAAGACAACCTATGGAATAGGAGAAAATATTTGCAAATGATGCAACTGACAAGGGTTTAATTTCCGAAATATACAAACGGTTCATATAACTCAACAACAACAAAAAACAACCCAATCAAAAAATGGGCAGAAGATCTAAATAGACATTACTCCACAGAAGATATACAGATGGCCAATAGGCACATGAAAAGATGCTCAACTTTGCTAATTATTAGAGAAATGCAAATCGAAACTATAATGAGGTACCATCTCACACTGGTCAGAATGGCCATCATTAAAACGTCTACAAATAACAAATGCTGGAGAGGGTATGGGAAATGCTGTTGGTAGGAATGTAAGTTGGTGCAGCCACTATGGAAAACAGTACAGATGTTCATCAAAAAACTAAAAATAGAGTTGCCATATGATCCAGCAATCCCATTTCTGGGCATATATCCAGACAAAACCATAATCAAAAAGATACATACCCTAGTGTTCATAGTAGCACTATTTACAATAGCCAAGACATGGACACAACCTAAATGTCCATCAATAGATGAATGGATAAAGAAGAAGTGATACATATAGACAATGGAATACTAGTCAGCCATAAAAAAGAATGAAATAATGCCATTTGCAGCAACATGGATGGACCTAGAGATTATCATACTAAGTGAAATAAGTCTGAAGGAGAAAGACAAATACCATATGATATCACTTATATGTGGAATCTAAAATATGACACAAAAGAACTTATCTATGAAACAGAAACAGGCTCACAGACATACTGAACAGACTTGTGATTGCCAAAGGGGAGGGGGATGAAGGAGGGATGGAGTGAGAATTTGGGGTTAGCAGATGCAAACTATTATATACAGAATGGATAAACAACAAGGTCCTACTGTATAGCACAGGGAACTATATACAATATCCTGTGATAAACCATAATGGAAAAGAATATAAAAAAGAATATATGTGTATGTATAACTGAATCACTTTGCTGTATAGCAGAAATTAGCACAACGTTGCAAATCAACTATACTTCAATAAATATGTATATATTATTAAATATAATAAATTTTTAAAAAAATTATTCTGTTACTCTGGAGAAAAACCTCTGAGAAATGATACCCCAGTTATCAAATATTTTGAGGATGCCCCACCCTAGAGAGGGACTCTGGCTGATTTCATGTTTAAAATGCATTGTCCTTCCTCATGCACATTTCTGACTAAATGGACGGACTTGACCAAAGGCAATTTAAAATAATGGGAATTCTCTGGCAGTCCAGTGGTCAGGACTCTGCGCTCTCACTGCCAGGGCCCATATTCGATCCCTGGTCAGGGAACTAAGATCCTGAAAGCCACTCGGTGAAGCCAAAAAATAAAAAATAGAATATCAATGGCCATTATGGGGAACTTCTGAAATCCCCAAACTTAATTTTCTTAAAACCAATTTATATTACAATAGCTCTAAAACTTCCAGAACTGAATGGAATGCCTATTTTGATTGTTATTTTGAGGCTTCTGAATGTAAAATTGCCTCTCTGCAAAATAAGATTCTAAGATTAACTGAGGGAAATAAACAAATAATTAAAGGAAAAATGTCTCCCAAAGCCTCAGGCTTCTTTGTCTCAGGCTCCACCTCCAGTGCCATCTTCCTTCCTTCAATGCCCTCAGTTTCTCCATAGTAATTCTCCCTCTGAACTTCCCTTTTTCTCTGAAACTCTCCCCACTCCTTTTCCTCTGAATTTATCAGAACCTGTCCCATTAAAATTGAGCCTGCTGAGGATCCAGAGGCTAAACCCTTAATTTCTTATATTCCCTAGACTAAAGCTGAACTGTGAGCCATAGTCAAATATCTTCCCAAAGTAACCAAAGATTCTCACAGATTTGCTGAGGAATTTACTATAGTCATTCAAACTTATCAATCCGGTTTCTCTGACTTATATCAGCTAGTTCATACACTTGTCAGTGAAGGTCTGCCCACTATTGGATGAAAACTGCTAACTGAAAAAATCCTAAAAGGTTTCTAAAATTACAAACAGGAAACCAGCCCACTACCTTGTTATATTATCAGGCTTGGGCAGTTGCTACCGGACTTCACTGGGCAATTCCTAGGGCTTTTCCAAAGCCTGTTGACTGGAACAAAATTCAGCCTTGCACACAAAAACCTGATGAAACTGTTCGTGACTGTTACAGTTGACTTCAGATAATTTTTAAAGAAAATTCTGGTTTTCCTTCAGATGTTGATTCCACCCAGGTGGGTTTTAGCTCTATGTTTATTAATGGGCTGAACGGGCACCTTTCCCTTCAAGTAAAAAAGGTCAGAATGGAATGCAAAATTATTTCCACTCCAGATTTAGTGAATCTGACAAACCAGTGCTCTCACACTCTAGATGACTCACCTATAAGGAAGACGGCCAAAATTCTTAATCTTCAACTCCAGCAATTGAGGGTCCCTAAATAAGACCAGAACCCTCCTAGTTTCTGCTACTACTACAAAGAGCTAGGACACTGGAAAGGAGATTTTACAGATTCAAGCACTTCAGGTGCCTTCAGCCCTTTAACCAGCCTTTCCAACAGCCTCCCAATTCTCAATGATGGGGTGCCAAAGAACTAAAGGGGCTCTTCCCAACACTCCCTCTTAATTGGTTTAGAGAAATATTTCTCCAGGTTGGGGATGAATCTCTTCCAGTCCTAACAGACATCAGAGCCACACTCAGTGCTCAACCGCACAACTATAAAGCAGCCCCTGCTTCGGAGTACTAAACAGTTCAAATAGTGGGAAGCTCTAATGAGCCAACAGAGATTCCCATCTCTGAACTGATTCCCTTTCATTTAGACCCTTTGAGACATATTCACCCTTTTCTCCTTAGTTCCTCCTCTTCTATCCATTTATTAGGCTGAAACTTCTTAGAGAAGTATCATGGCAGAATTTCTTGCTCCCAAAAGGGGGAATAATTCTAGAATTTGAGTCATCACAGCAGCCAACAAGGTGAATCAAATGACCCTATGATGTCTTTTATTTGCTCCATCTCTCATGGCACTAGAAATGATTGTGGAAACACTGATCATTTGTCCCTATTGAATTAGGAGCTACCATCCTCCTTATGGGCAAACTCTCCAACCGATATTGGCAAAATTCACAGCACACCTCCCATCAAGATTCAAATAGATCCTTCGAAACCTCCTCACAGAATTAATCAATACCCTATAAGTAAAGAAGTCCTTCAATGCACAGAGCCCATAATAAAAGAATACAAGGCTCAAGGCCTCAGTATCCTTTGTACTAGTCCCTGTAATACCCCCATTTTACTGGTGAGAAAACCCAAGGGCCCACGGTGGAGGTTTGTCCAGGACCTCCAAGTAATAAACATTGCTCTCCCTTGACACACTGTTGTCCCTAACCCTTACACATTACTGATACCCATTCCCTCCAGAGTAAATTCTTTACTGTAATTGATTCATGTAGTGAATTCTTTAGTATTCTGATTGATGAAGACAGCCGATACCATTTTGTCTTCACTTGGGAAGAAAAACAATTCACCTGGACACTAATGCCTCAGGGTTTTTACTCGGAATCCTTAGTCTCACAAATCCTGAAGGCTGTTCTGGATGATATAAAGTTCCCTTGAGGTTCTACTTTGTTGCAATATGTGGATGATTTGCTTCTTTGCTCTCCTTCTCAAGCCTCCTCACAGGAAGACAGCATCTACTTGCTAAAGCTTTTAGCCTTAAAGGGACATAAGGTCACCAAGGAAAAATTGCAGTTTGCCCAAATCCAGGTTTGATATTTAGGGCATCAGATATCAGAATAAGGGCTACACCTAGATCCAGACAGACTTCATAATGTCCTAAGTTTCCCAGACCCCCAAACTAAGCACCAACTGTGAGGTTTTTCTCAGGCTCGCTGGTTACTGCTGAAATTAAATTCCAAATTTCTCTTTTATGGCCAAACTTCTGTATGTTTTACTAAAGAACATCAACCCCGACCCAATTTTATGGGAAGAATCAGACAACATAGCTTTTAAGTCCTTAAAGGAGAGTTTGATGAGCCCACCTGCCCTTTGGGCATCCCAATTATCAGATTCCCTTTTGTATATGAAAAGGAAGGGAAGGTCCTTGGGGTACTCACCCCAAAACACAGGGGCCTCTGTTAACACATAGGGTGTTATAACCAGAAACAGAACTGTGTGGCACTGGAATACTCCCTTGCCTTAGAGCTGTTACAGCCTTTTGGTTAAGGTCACCAAGAAAATAACTGTGGGATCCCCTTTATCCATTCTTATACCCCATACAGTAGAAGCTCTCCTCAACTCTCATCACACTCAACATCTTTCAGTGAGCTGCCTCACCTCCTGTGAAATCCTTTTGTTAACTGCTCTTCACGTAATTCTTTTATTTTGTAATAACCTTAACCCTGCTACTCTTCTCCCTTCCATCACTGACAAAGTCCCTCACCACTACTTAATTCTGACAGGTCACCTCCAGACTCCCCATGATGACCTGTAGGAAATACGTTTACGTAACGCTGACATCTCACAGTTCAATGATGGCTCTTATTTAAAAGGTGACAATAGCCAGTTTTTGTAAATGTTCTACATATTTTTGAGGAGATTGTGGATTTTCAGTTTGTTGATTCTGAGAATCCACATATCCATTAAATTTAGATTGTTAATAGTGCTTTTCATAGCTTCTCTATTTTTCCTAATTTTCTATATTTGCTATATTAAACAATGTATAGTGAAAAAAAAAGGTGACAATGGCAAATGTTGTGCTGGGTATGATACTGCAACCCCTTTTGATGTTGTTGAGGCAGTATATTTACCCATGACTACTTCAGCCAAGAGGCTGAATTATACACTCTTACATGGGCTTGCACTTTAGGCCAAGGGCAAAAATGCCAATACTCATACTGATATTAGATATACTTTTGAAGCACTTTCATGATTTTGGAATGCTGTGGAAGCAACATGGCTTCCTTATTTCTGCAAATATGAAATTTAGAATGACCCCTATGTTCAGGAATTATTGGATGCAATACTTTTACCTGCCACTTTACCTATTATTAGGATTCCGAGGCATTCTAAACTTGACTCTCTGGAAGCTAAGGGAAATCATCTTGCTGACATTTCCACAAGGAATGTTGCTCTTAAAGGAACCAACAGCAGCCAAACCTCTGTCATGGTTCAAAGGGATATTTCCCCAAATGATAACTTAGAAAAACTGGCTAGAGAAGTTAGCCAGCCTCAAAAAAAAAAAAGAAAAACAAGATTTAAAATTCAACAATTGTTGGTTTGATAAAGAGAAAGCTCTCATTTGGATGAAACAACACCCCAGGCCTACCGAAGACTAAAATTCCCGCTGCTCACCATTGTACATGCACTAAACCATTAGTCTACTGACAAAGTGATAGCATTCATCAATCAGTATTGGTGGGGAAACACCAAGGCTGCAAAAAGTGCCTATCTCAATTGTCCCATTTGTCTGAAATACAACTCAGGGATTCTTGTCCATATTGCTCCCATTTTTTTTTAAACATCTTTATTGGAGTATAATTGCTTCACAATGTTGTGTTAGTTGCCGCTGTACAACAAAGTGAATCAGCTATACGTGTACATATATCCCCATATCTCCTCCCTCTTGCATCTCCCTCTCACTCTCCCTATCCCACCCCTCTAGGTGGGCACAAAGCACCGAGCTGATCTTCCTGTACTATGCAGCTGCTTCCCACTAGCTATCTATTTTACACTTGGTAGTGTATATATGTGCATGCCACTCTCTCACTTCGTCCCAGCTTACCCTTCCCCCACCTTCGTGTCCTCAAGTCCATTCTCTACATCTGCATCTTTATTCCTGAACCTTTTTTTTTTTTTAGATTCCATATATATGTGTTAGCATACGGTATTTGTTTTTCTCTTTCTGACTTACTTCACTCTGTCTGACAGACTCTAGGTCCAACCACCTCACTACAAATAACTCAATTTCGTTTATTTTTATGGCTAATATTCCATTGTATATGTGTGCCACACCTTCTTTATCCATTCATCTGTCAATGGTCACTTAGGTTGCTTCCATGTCCTGGCTATTGTAAATAGAGCTGCAGTGAACATTGTGGTACATGACTTTTTTTTTTTTTTTAGAAGATGTTGGGGGTAGGAGTTTATTAATTAATTATTTTTGCTCTGTTGGGTCTTCGTTTCTGTGCAAGGGCTTTCTCTAGTTGTGGCAAGTGGGGGCCACTCTTCATCGCGGAGCGTGGACCTCTCACTATTGTGGCCTCTCTTGTTGCGGAGCACAGGCTCCAGACGCGCAGGCTCAGTAGTTGTGGTTCACGGGCCCAGTTGCTCCACGGCATGTGGGAGCTTCCCAGACCAGGACTCAAACCCATGTCCTCTGCATTGGCAGGCAGATTCTCAACCACTGCGCCACCAGGGGAGCCCACATGACTCTTTCTGAATTATGGTTTTCTCAGGGTATATGCCCAGTAGTGAGATTGCTGGGTCATATGGTAGTTCTATTTTTAGTTTTTTAAGGAACCTCCATAGTGTTCTCCATAGTGGCTGTATCAATTTACATTCCCACCAGCAGTGCAAAAGTGTTCCCTTTTCTCCACACTCTCTCCAGCATTTATTGCTTGTAGATTTTTTGATGATGGCCATTCTGGCCGGTGTCAGGTGATACCTCATTGTAGTTTTGATTTGCATTTCACCAATGAAATTAGTGACGTTGAGCATCCTTGCATGTGTTTGTTGGCAACGTGTATATCTTCTTCGGAGAAATGTCGATTTAGGTCTTTGGCCCATTTTTGGATTGGGTCGTTTGTTTTTTTGATATTGGGCTGCATGAGCTGCTTGTATATTTTGGAGATTAATCCTTTGTCAGTTGCTTCACTTGCAAATATTATCTCCCATTCTGAGGGTTGTCTTTTTGTCTTGTTTATGGTTTCCTTTGCTGTGCAAAAGCTTTTAAGTTTCATTAGGTCCCATTTGTTTATTTTTGCTTGTATTTCCATTTCTCTAGGAGGTGGGTCAAAAAGGATCTTGCTGTGATTTACATCATAGAGTGTTCTGCCTATGTTTTCCTCTAAGAGTTTCATAGTGTCTGGATTTACATTTAGGTCTTTAATCTATTTTGAGTCTATTTTTGTGTGTGGTGTTAGGAAGTGTTCAAATTTCATTCTTTTACATGTAGCTGTCTAGTTTTCCCAGCACCACTTATTCAAGAGACCATCTTTTCTCCATTGCATATCCTTGCCTCCTTTGTCATAGATTAAGTGACCATAGGTGCATGAGTTTATCTCTGGGCTTTCTATCCTGTTCCATTGATCTATATTTCTGTTTTTGTGCCAGTACCATACTGTCTTGATTACTGTAGCTTTGTAGTATAGTCTGAAGTCCAGGAGCCTGATTCCTCCAGCTCTGTTTTTCTTTCTCAAGATTGCTTTGGCTATTTGGAGTCTTTTGTGTTTCCACACAAACTGTGAAATTTTTTGTTCTAGTTCTGTGAAAAATGCCATTGGTAGTTTGATAGGGATTGCATTGAATCTGTAGATTGTTTTGGGTGGTATGGTCATCTTCACAGTGTTGATTCTTCCAATCCAAGAACATGGTATATCTCTCCATCTGTTTGTATCGTCTTTAATTTCTTTCATTAGTGTCTTATAGTTTTCTGCATACAGGTCTTTTGTCTCCTTAGGTAGATTTATTCCTAGGTATTTTATTTTTTTGCTGCAATGGTAAATGAGAGTGTTTCCTTAATTTCTCTTTCAGATTTTTCATCATTAGTGTATAGGAATGCAAGAGATTTCTGTGCATTAATTTTGGCTCTTAGACATTTTAAATTGCTTAATGGACCGCTCAAGTTCTGGAAAATGGATTTCATACAACTTCCTTCATCTCATAGATATAAATATGTTTTTGTCACAGTCCATTTGTTTTCACACTGAACTGAAGCCTTCCCTTGAGACAGGCTACTGCCTCTTCTATGGCTAAAGTACTTTTGGAAAAATTTATCCCAACCTGGAGAACTCCTCTTGAACTTCATAGTGACTGAGGAACCATTTTGTTGGTCAGGTACTTCTTTTTTTTTTGCCATGCCACACAGCATGTGGGGTCTTAGTTCTCCAATGAGGGACCAAACCCATGTCCCCTGCAGTGGAAGCTCGGAGTCTTAACCACTGGACTGCCAGGGAAGTCCTGCTGGTCAGATACTTCGACAAGTCAGCACTGTTTGGTTGGTTTTACAACACTTTTACTGTATTTACCACCCTCAATCCTCTAATTTAGTCAGACACACTAATAGCACTATTAAGACTCAATGGGCAAAATTTGTAGAGGCCCTCCAAATACCTTGGCCACAAGCATTGAAGTTGGTCCTTCTAAATCTCAGATCCATGCCTTCTGGAACTCATAAACTTTGAGAGAGTCACAGGACACCCAATACAATTGGCTCTTGCCTCTTTTGATCCACAACTTTTAAAAGGAGAGATACTCCAATATTGCAAAAGCCTAATTGCTTCTATCAAAAATAACCATGTTTTGGTAGGACAATCTTTTCACAGGTACTCTAGGAAGACAAAGACCTTAAGCATCACACCTTGAAACCTGAAGATTTTGTCTTTTGGAAAAGAAACCTCCAGAAGATCTTGCTGGAGAGGGCCCTTTCAAGTACTACTAACCAACCCTTGTGCCACCAAACTCCAGGAAACAGACTCTTAGATTCATATGACACACTAAAGAAGAACCAAACTCTGACTGGAACTGCAAATTACCTGGTGACCTGACAGTAAAGATTTTCCAGAATTGAAGCAGATGACATCTAATGAGACAGTTTTCCCAAGATACAGAGAAGGCATGTTGGAAGTCTGTTGCTGAACCTTTGATGATGACATAATACTTCAGATAATCTCCAATCTCTATAATCTTGATAACATACAGATGTTAAATAAAAAGTGCTTGAGAGTTCTCCCTCAAATGTGACCTCAATAGGTTTCCAATCTGTGCACTTTCCCCCAGTATGAGACACTACACCCAGGAAAGATCCTTCCTGGCATTGACGAACAAAAAGCCATTGAAACTGGAAATCCTGACTCTTGATCAGCAGTGCTTTCAGAGAAAGATCTTGATCAAAAGGGGGAACTGTAAAAAATTAATAAATGGAAACCTCAATTAAATAGAGTTGGGAGACCAGCAGGGGGAGGACTCATGGCCTGGGACAAGAGCAGAGCCCAATAAGAAAACTTTTTTTTCCTGATGACAACTCAGCCAGTGAAAAGCCATGGACTCTTTGTTTTCTATAGCCCTCCCCACTTCCTTTTCCCCTCTATAGAAGAGTTCTCCTGGGCTTCCCTGGTGGCGCAGTGGTTGAGAGTCCGCCTGCCAATGCAGGGGACATGGGTTCATGCCCCTGTCCAGGAGGATCCCACATGCCGCGGAGCGGCTGGGCCCGTGAGCTATGGCCGCTGAGCCTACGCGTCCGGAGCCTGTGCTCCGCAACGGGAGAGGCCACAACAGTGAGAGGCCCGCGTACCGCAAAAAAAAAAAGAGTTCTCCTTTCCTTGCTGTGCCAAGACTTGCATGTGTCTCACCATGGTTGCAGACCACTAATTGCAATTATCTGCTGATCCCAGATAAACCTATTTTTACTGGAGAAATAACTGGCAGTCTGTTTTAGGTCAAGAACACACATACGTATATGCATACATACATATGTATTTATGAGTATGTGTGTATATATGATACAGTATCTAAGCCAGGTTCATCAGGTGTTCTATAATCTTCTATTCAAAGCATAGGAGTATAAATACTTTTCCCAGATCATTTTCCAAGGGAAGCAATGTGCTTGTTGAAACAGGCCCTTGGCATCTTCCTAGCTACGGGAATAAAGACCTATTGTTACTTGTCCTTGAAAAAGAAGCATCTATTTCCACCACCAAAGTTAAAAGCAATATCAAGCTCACATGTTGCAACTAACACCTTTCATCTAAGTAGGGCAAAATTTTTAATCCAAAAGTACTATGGGGATCTCACAGCAAAGGCAGAGTAAAGAGGTCAGCAAATCCTCTCTCTAAAAAAACTAGAAAACTGGGTAAGATTGTCCAAAACTACCATTTCAGAACTCTATAAATCAACCAAAGGGCAACAACAAATTTAGAAGTTTATTCATGAAAAACTGCTAAACCTCAGATAAGAACAGGAATTCTGTGGCATTCTTGTCTGGAAGGAAAGAATAAAGATCAGAGTGGAAATTAATGAAATAAAAAAAAAACTAGAGAAAAATTAATGAAACCAGAAGATTTTTGTTTCTTTGAAAACATCAACAAACTGATAAACCTTTAGCTATACTGACCAAGAAAAAAAGAGAAAACACAAATTTACCAAAATAGGAATGAAACAAGAGACCTCACTGCCAACTTTACAGATATTCAAATGATTATAATAAAATATTATGAACATGGGGCTTCCCTGGTGGCGCAGTGGTTGGGAGTCCGCCTGCCGATGCGGGGTACACGGGTTCGTGCCCAGGTCCGGGAGGGTTCCGCGTGCCGCGGAGCAGCTGGGCCCGTGAGCCATAGCCGCTAGGCCTGCGCGTCCGGAGCCTGTGCTCCGCGGCAGGAGAGGCCACAGCAGTGAGAGGTCCGCGTACTGGAAAAAAAAAAAAAAAATATATATATATATATTATGAACAACTTCATGTCAACAAATTAGACAATTTAGATGAAATGACAAATTCCTAGAAAGACACAAATTACCAAAGTTGACTAATGAAGAAAGAGAAAATCTGAAGAGATCTATAACAAGGATTTGAACTATTAATTTAAAATATTCCCATAAAGGAAAGCCCCAGTCCATATAGCTTCACTGATGAATTCTATCAAATATTTTGAAAAGAAATACCAGTCCTATACAAATATTATAAAGAATGCCAGGAATGATTAATAAAATATGGTCATTCATGAAATAAATCTTAATTGAAAGTAGGGAAGCCAAACTGGCCTATCAATGATAAAAGTTCCAAAATACTTTTAATCATAAGACACTGCCTCAAGGACTTCCCTGGTGGCTCAGGGGTTAAGAATCTGCCTGCCAATGCAGGGGACATGGGTTCGAGCCCTGGTCCGGGAAGATCTCACATGCCACAGAGCAACTAAGCCCGTGTGCCACAACTACTGAGCCCATGAGCCACAACTACTGAAGCCTGCGCACCTAGAGCCCTCGCTCCGCAACACGAGAAGCCAGCGCACCACAAGGAAGAGTAGCCCCCACTCGCCGCGACTAGAGAAAGCCCACATGCAGCAATGAAGACCCAATGTAGCCATAAATAAATAAATAAATTTACTAAAAAAAAAAAGACACTGTCTCGAATGTTGCTAATATTTTAACCAAAACCTTTATTATTTACAGCTGGAGTTTGCAAGTTTAGCCAGTTTAGAATTCTTAACTGAGCATTGAAAGTCTGAATAACAAAGTTTTATACAGCACTAACAAAACAAAAGCCAATCTGAGGCAGCCCTGGACCTTGTCTTATGAGATATTTCCTCAAAGATCTGATTTATCCCTCCTCTCCTTAAGGTCATCAGTTACACTAGTACAGTATTTATCAAGTAGGAGCAGAATATATTGCTAGGAAATCCAATCAGTTCAAGGATACCAATAACGAGGATACAAAGAGATCTGGAACCCCAATTACGAGAGTTAGAAGAGTCTTAACTATCATGTAAAGCTTTGGTACTCACATTTTACAAAGAGCTTAAGTGACTCATGTGAAATCACAAAATAGCCAGGGACTAGATCCTCCTTTAATTGTCTATCTTCCAGCATCCCTGTAAGTAAACCAGCTTGTCACCCTTTCTCCTCCATAGTCAAGTCTATGATTGTGATATAAGTACTGGCTTTATCAAATTCATTCCATACATATTAAAGCATGTTGCTTGCCATACATTGAGGCAGCACTAAAATGAGTGAGAAATTGCCATTGCCATCAACAATTTCAGTTTAAGGGAAAAGATAAGACAATTGCAAATGCAAAAGTTACCAAATATCAGGAAGAAAGTACAAGGTGCAAAGTTCAAAAAAGGAATGTGTTCACATCAGATGCAATGACTAAGAAAGGCTTGCAGGAAAGGGTAGTATTTAAGATACGGCTTGAAACAATAAGTAGGATTTTGACAATAGAAAGTGAGGGAAGGACATCTCAAGAAGAGGGAAGACACAGTGTGTCCAGTCTGACTAAAACATAGAGTTCAGTTGTTTAAGAGCTTTCTCTGCCATGATACCAGTTTATAAACATTTCCCATGCCAGCGCACTGCACCTATTCCTATGGGTGCACCCAAAAGCATAGATAAAATAGGCTGCTTGCCATATACAACTCCTAGTAACCCCACTCCCTCTCTCACTTCCAAGAACATATATCAGAATGCAAATGAATGATAATGATCTTATAATAGATGACTTTCGATCTGCTTTAATTTTTAAAGAAAATAATTTGCTAACTTTAATAAAGTTTTTTGTCAAGAATTGCTTGCTACACACCCCATAATGGATGGTAATAAGTTAAGAACCACCAATGTGATGAGAAATAATGGTGGAAAACATTGGTCAGAGGTATCCTCAGGTGGCCTCAAGTACAAACCAAGGTATTTAAACTGTGAAGAGAAATGATTCTGGCTGCATTTGGGAAAATTACTCTGGAAGTGTGGAGAAAGAGATAGCACAGTTAGGAAGTTATTGCATAAGTCCCAGTTAGTTAGAGGTAATAGAGGCCCAAATCAAGATAGTACCAGGAAAGGAGGATGGAAATAAGAAAGGTGACAAATATAGAAGATAAGCTTTGTGAGTGCACAGGTCTGTTATGACTTCTGTATCTCTAGAAGTCTCTAGTTCAATAAATATTTGTTGAATGGGTAAATAAATAAGATCATGGTGGCAAGGCAGTATATTATAATGGTGGAGTCAGACTGCTTGGGCTCCAGTCAAGCTTTTTACTTACTAGTTCAATAAATTTGGGCAAGTTACTTGACCTCTCTATGCCTCAGTCTTCCCATCTATAAAACGGGGCTAATAATAGTTTCTAGAATATAGTGTAGTTTTGAGGATTAAATGAGGTTAATATGGAAAGTGCTTAGAAGAATGCATGATACATACCTGCTAAATTAAAGTAGCTATTATTTTTATTAGTGAAACATTATATCTTTAACAGAACTTCAGAAGTGAGAAACGCAGTCTTGGGGGAAGAGTAATCAATAGTATTAAGGGTTTAGTTTGGTATTCCAGGAGAGATACCAGGTAGGGTGGATTGGGGGCTTGAGAAAAAGGACGGGGCTAGACTTAGAGGTCTGACTCTTGCCACTTCATTCTGCTATGCACAGTTCTCTCATCTCCCACCAAGCCCCAGTCACACTAGCCCTGTCAGTTCCTCCAGTAGGTCAGGTTTTTTTCTCCTACCTCAGGATCTTTCCACTGCTGTTCCCTCAACCTCAAAGAGCACAGAGCCTGGACTCAACGAATATTTGTTCAATAGATAAATTTGGAACTCTTTTAAATGGAGATAAAAGTTAAATCCCTGAGAATGTATGACACTGCCACGTAAGAAAATCTGAGGAAAGATGATATAAGATGTGACTACAAAAAAGATGAGCCAAGTAGGTCAGAAAGAGAAAAACAAATACCGTATGCTAACATATATAAGAAAAAAAATCTAAGAAAAAATATTGGTTATGAAGAACCTAGGGGCAGGACAGGAATAAAGACGCAGACGTAGAGGATGGACTTGAGGACACGGGGAGGGGGAAGGGTAAGCTGGGACGAAGTGAGAGAGTGGCATGGACTTGTATACACTACCAAATGTAAAACAGATAGCTAGTGGGAAGCAGCCGCATACCACAGGGTATGCTCTGTGACCAGAAGGGTGGGATAGGGAGGGTGGGAGGGAGACGCAAGAGGGAGGAGATATGGGGATATATGTATATGTATAGCTGATTCACTTTGTTATAAAGCAGAAACTAACACGCCATTGTAAAGCAATTATACTCCAATAAAGATGTTTTAAAAAAAAAGATGAGCCAGCAAATACAAAGGACTATGCAGAGGTAACCAGGAGAGTTGGAGTGAAGTTTTAAGGAGATGGGTAACACCCTAAATGCTCAAGATTGAAAGAATCACTGGATTTGGCAATAATTCTGGGAAAGAACTCTGAGAAAGTAATTTTCCATGAAATTGGGAGGAGCATGGGGCAAAGATCAGATTGTTAAGGAAAAATAAATCAACTAAAACAAACTAATTTACCAAATATTTGATAAGGAGGAGAAGCAGGGTCCAAGAAAGGTGATTTTAGGGACAAACCCTGTTTTTAGGGTTCCTCTGGTAGTAGGAGAGTAAGGAAGCAGATGGAGAGGCAAACAACTATGGTACAAACGGAATATAAATATGAGGCTAGATCCTGGAGACACTGTGCATCGTTATTTGTACAGGTTTACAACGTCCACAGTACTTTTCGCACTTTTAGTCCCCCAGCTCTCTGATGATACATCCTCTAATTCAGCGATTCACCCATGAGGTCCCTAGACTGGCAGCATCAAGCATCACAGGGAACTTGTTAGAAATGCACATTCTTGGGTCCCACACCAGATCTACCTAATTCAGGCGAAGCTCAGCAAGGTGTTTTAACAAGTCCTCCACAGGATTCTGATGATCTCCAAGTTCCCACAACCATCATACTCAGGACGGAACTACCAAGACCACTGCAAGGATGGCGGCCACAGTCGGAGGGCCGAACTTCCCTCCGACCCCTATCTGGATTTTCCTCGCTCCTAAGAGGGGCAGTGCCCAACCCCACCCAGCCAGCACCGCAGAGCAATGTTGCCCCGCTTCGGACTTAGCCTGAGCAAGTGCTGCCAAGCCCAGCCGCAGCAGAGACCACGTACAGACCCTTTAGCCAACTCGGTCTCCGCCCACGAAGGGCCCGGGCGCCCCCAGCCCTCGGGCTTCGACTTCCGGCGCTACTGGGGCGTGGGGGGTGGGGGGGCTCGGTGGGGAAGGGACTCAGGCCGGACGTGTCCAACTTCCTCGACACCGGCAGGGGTGGTGGGGGATATTCGTTCTCCTAACCCCTCCATGTGCTAACTAAGAGGCCGGAGGACACGGCGATGGAAGAAAGATGGGCTAGTCTAGGCTAAGTGTCCGGGAAATCTGGAATCCAATAGAGGAATAAAAAATCTTTGAAAATCCTCTTCGCTTCCTTTGCCTCCTTTCCCACCCCACACCCCGAAGCCGCCATCAGGGAGGGGCGGGCAGAGCACCAGAGGAAGAAATCTCGCGATAGGAGACCGGCCGGGGCGGGGGTGGCACCTCTTCCCTCCTCCTCCCCTCCTCTCGTTAGTTCCGGTCGCAGAGGAGACACCGCTGCAGTTGCCGCCGCCTCCGGGATTTCTGGCTCTTTCCTCTTCGCCTTAAATTCGGTGAGGCGCAGGGCCCGCTCGTCTCGGGCCGAGGTTGCGGCCCGTAGTCGCTGGGCAGAGGATGAGGGAGGCGGCAGGTCCTGTGCGGCCCGGTTTGGATGGGCCCGGGCGGAGGCCGCCGCATGAGGCCGGATCAGATCCGGCGCCGGGATTCAGAAGTCGGGGCCGCTGCTTCAGCAGGGAGGCCGAGGGGCGGGTGCCTGGGCCGGAACGTGGGGCCCGAGTGTGCCCCGCGGCGCCACAGGCGGAGGCAGTGGGCTGGGCAGGTCCCCCTGCGGCCCTGCCCGGCCTGGGTAACAAAGCAGCCGTGGCCTCTGTTTGGTGATGTATGCGTGGGGGGTTTCGGCAGGCGGGGCGGAGGAGCCGCCACCACCACTGCGGCCGCCTCCGCTGCTCTCCCGGGAGGGAGGGCGGATGTACGGGGCGGCTGGGCCCCAGGCGCGAAGCGCCTCGGCGCCTGTGGTCCGCTCGCTGCAGCGGCCGCCACCGCCAACGACGGGGTCAGTAGAGAGGGGGCTGAGGGCGAGGAGTCCCCGCCGTGCCCAAGGGGGTCCTGGGCGGGAGGCACGGGAAGGGTTGGATGGGGAGACACGTGCCCAGGGAGGCGGCTTGTATTGTAAGGTATGGGGCGGAGAAGGCTAGGCCGGCTCTCAGCCCCTTTCTCAGGCTGGAGTGGTGCAAGCGCACGCTGCGGTCACGGGCACGGCTTCAGAGTAGGGTAGTGCTCCTCATAACTAGGCCCCTCGATGAAGGGATTCGCCCTCTGATAGCGTCTTTAAATTGACGTGCATATTTGGGGTACCTCCTGACTGTGGTGGTCATCTCTGTTAGTCCTCTGTGGTGCTCAGAGTGGTGGAAGATGTAGGCGAATTTAAAGAGGAAGAGACTAACCTCTGTTTATGGTGGGTGATTTGCCACTAGTCGTTGTGGCGCTGAAGTCATTTAAAAGTGTGCTTCACATTTCATCTTTAAAGGGTTTTGTGTAGGGAGAAATGCAGGTTTTGAACTTAAGTTTAATTCAAGCAAAGGTAATTCTGTGTGCCTGCCCCAGGTCTCTTGCTAGACTTTAAGTGTATGTTCTATATGGTTTACATGTGACTAGGCCAGGGTTTGATACTTTGTTTTTAAAATGGATGTTGGGGCACTGATATTTTTAAGGCCTTATTTTTCCCCCCCAGGGTGTCTTTTATGAATAATCAAAAGCAGCAAAAGCCAACGCTATCAGGCCAGCGTTTTAAAACCAGAAAAAGAGGTAAATATTTATATTTTAATAATATCTCTCTTCAGACCTCCAAAGTAACTTTTATGTCTTGGTTCCTCTGGCAAGCTATTGCTTAGCATTAAAACCTAAAGAGAAAGTACCGAAAAGAACTTGAATTTCTAGTTGACTGCCATTTCAGATACACCCTTAATATTTCTACTACCTTTAAGACTTTTGGTATCAACATATATGTATCTAAGCAGGTTAGTGAATGATGTTTTTGTTGTGCAGATAAAGTGCCTCTAAAAAAAGAGAAAGTATGGGCTGCATTTTCACTCGCTGAATTTCATTTAAGGAAACTTTTGCTTGAGGGAAAAGGTTAATTTATAAAAGGAGAGCTCCTAACGTGACTACTAGTTTCACCCAAACTGTGTGAACATTTGTGGGAGAAAAATCAGACTTTAACCCATGGAAGTTAATTATGGAACAGAGTTCACATTGCAGTGTCTTTTGAAACTATTCCCTCACAAACTTAGTAAGAAAACTACGAGAATTATATTAACTACTTCTGTGTATTATCAGGTACTTCAATGAATATTGAATTCTGTAGCAAGGCACTGCACTAGTGACACACAGTTAAGTGAGATGTGGTCTCAGATATATTTTGTATTGGGTTTAATATTTTACCCCTACACTTTTCAGTGTTGTTGCTCAAAAACACATATTGACCTTATTTTACAGGAAACTTTTAGGAAATAGAGAACTGGATAGGCTGCTCGTTATAAATTGTGTTTTTCTATCCTGAGTGGCAGACACTTTGAAATATATATTACAGAATCTTTTATGATTTCTGATTGTAGCCTGCCCCCTTACAGCAGGGAGACCAAGGAGTAATTGGATTCTAGTCTTTGCAGATTCATTTAGATTTAAGCCAGTTAATTTTCTCAAGAGGAGGCATAGAAGTTGGGAACCAGAGCAATTCTGCAGTAATGGAAAACTCTGTATCCTCAAGTTATGTGGATTACTGATACCGCCTTTGTGTAAATATAGTATCAACTAGTTTTATTATTGTTGTTAGTACCAGGAAGAGATGTCACTTCCCCAGTTCCAGATTGCGATCACTCGTGGCCTCCTAGTCCTTGATGATTGGGTCCTGGGTATGGTGAACAACCATCCCAATTTGCCTGGGACTGAATAGAGTTCCCAGGACACAGATCCTTTCAGTGCTAAAAACAAGAAAGTCCTAGGCAAACAGGGAAGAGTTGGTCACCCTAGTGCTGTGTAGAAATTAAGATATCATCTAACCTAGATAGGGAAATCAAACCCTACCCTGGAGTGTGTGATAGCAGCACAGTAAAGGCTAGGTATGTACCCAAGGCACTTTTCAGAATGCTTTATATTTTATTTATGTCATTTAATATTCACAACAACTTTATGAGATAGGTCCTACTCTTAATCACCATTTTACCATAGGGAAATTCAAACATGAAGAATGGGGCCAATTGCTAAAATTCAGACAGGCAGTGATCTCGATTTGAATCAGGCAGTTTGAATCCAGAGCCCTTACTCATAACTGCTACATGACATGTATTGGATACTCAGTAAATGTACTTTCTAAAGATTACCTTAATAAGTATTAAATGAGTGATTTTTTTTTTTTTAAGTAGAAAGTGTTATGGGCACTTTTAAAGAAAATCAAGAGCTCCCTTTCACTCAGGAATGAAGTTTACCTGAGGTATAGAAGATATCCTAAATTTCAGAAAAGCTCAGAGGCAATGGAAGAGCATTCCAGGTGGAAATGGTAACCTGGCAGTAGGAACACACCAGCTCATTTAGCTCACTTAGGAGACTTGTGTGAAAAAATAGTGGGAGAAAAGCCACACACTTCCTTTTTTTTTTCCCCCTGCGGAGCTCAGGCTCCGGATGCGCGCAGGCCCAGCAGCCATGGCTCACAGGCCCAACCGCTCCGCGGCACGTGGGATCCTCCCGGACTGCTGCACGAACCCGCGTCCCCTGCATCGGCAGGCGGACTCCCAACCACTGCGCCACCAGGGAAGCCCCACACTTCTTATGATAGGCAGTCCTGCCTTGCACTTGTAGAGGTGCAACTTGCAAAGCACGTGTTTTTAGTCTCCTGTTGTGTTTGCTTGTATTGCAGGTCTTGGGTAATCTAGGTAGTGTTTGTTTTTTCCAGCTATTGAAATAAATGAAATTGTGATGAATGTGGTTAACTTATTCAGTAGTTATAGCTTCATAAGGTTATGGTTTCATGGTATTTTAGTAAGCCTTTTAAAACTGAATGTTTTGGGGTTTTCCCCCAGATGAAAAAGAGAGGTTTGACCCTACTCAGTTTCAAGACTGCATTATTCAAGGCTTAACTGAAACTGGTACTGATTTGGAAGCAGTAGCAAAGTTTCTTGATGCTTCTGGAGCAAAACTTGATTACCGCCGATATGCAGAAACACTCTTTGACATTCTGGTGGCCGGTGGAATGCTGGGTAAGTGTCTGGGTCTTGTGGGAGGTGTGTTGTATGAGGATTATGTAGAATCCAGAATATGAACTATTTGACAAACCTATCAAATCAGGGTGGCTTTTTTTTTTTTTTACCCCCTTAGGATTTTCCCATTTTTTTCTTCTCAAATTATAGTAAATTTGCCAGTTGCATTGCTCTGTCTAGCTTTATATTTGAAATCCATTACAGAACCATAACATTTGGGGAAGACTTGTCTGACATATAAGTCCCAACAATATCTTCCATCAGTGATTTTTCCAACTTGTGTTTGTACACTCTCAGTTAATGAAGAAATCCCTATCTCTTGTTCTGTCTTACCAAATACTTTATAAATTTAACCCTCGTATCCGAGGGTTCCGCATCCATGGATTCAGCAAACTATGGATCAGAAATAAAAAATATTCCCTGGAGTGGTGGTGGGAGATTGTCCAGAATGTTCCAAAAAGCAAAACTTGCATTTCCCATACTCCAGTAACTCTGTAGCATTTACATTGTATTCTGTTTTATAAGTAACCTAGAGACTGTTTAAAGTATACATAAGGATATGTGTAGGTTATATGTAAATACTATGCCCTTTCATATAAGGGACTTGAGCATCTGCAGATTCTGGTATCCACAACGGTCCTGGAACCAATTCAGGACAGCTCTGTACCTGAAGACTCTAATCCTGCACTCTTCTATGTATTAGCCACTAGCCACTTGTGGTTATCAATCACTTAGAATGTGGCTAGTACAAATTCAGAGGTACTGAAAATGTAAAATACACATTGGATTTTAAAGACAATGCTAAAAAGAATGTAAGATATCTCTAATATTTTGAATACTGAAATGTTAAAATCAATATTTTTGATGTGTTGGGTTAAAGTATATCAAAATAATTTCACTTTTTTTTAAACTTATTTATTTTTGGTTGCATTGGGTCTTCATTGCTGTGCATGGGCTTTCTCTAGTTGCGGCGAGCAGGGGCTACTCTTCGTTGTGGTGTGCAGGCTTCTTATTGCGGTGGTTTCTCTTGTTGCAGAGCACGGGCTCTAGGCACGTGGGCTTCAGTAGTTGTGACTCGGGGGCTCAGTAGTTGTGGCTTGCGGGCTCTAGAGTGCAGGCTCAGTAGTTGTGGCACATGGTAGTTGGTCCGTGGCATGTGGGATCTTCCCGGCCGAGGGCTTGAACCTATGTCCCCTGCATTGGCAGGCAGATTCTTAACCACTGCGCCACCAGGGAAGCCCCTCACCTTTTATTTTTAATATGGCTACTAGAAGATTCATAGTTACATTATGTGCTCACATTATATTTCTACCCATAGCCCTGCTGATTTACTCCTGCCTCCACCCTCAACAGGCTCAGACTATCTTAATAGAATGTGCTACTTAGTTACATATTTTCAAAGGATACTGGTAATTTCATTTCCATGGCTCTTTAAAGTATTCCAAAATGTTTTCACAGTAACAGTGTATTGAACCTCGGCCAAGCTGATAGAATCAGAACTCTATTTGTATACATGCAGGATGGAGTCTTAGAGAGGCTTCAGTAGCTTGCATGTGATCAAACAATTGCTCAGTGGTGGAACAGGAACTTAAATGTTCATATGTTCTAATGCCTAGTCAGATGAGTATCTCTTTTATTGTAGTATCAGTTGTAGTAAGAAATGGGAAACATACCTATTTTCTATTCATAATACTGCTGTCAGTAAGCCGCTTTTTAAAATGCTTTTTAAAGGATCGTTTTTAATAAGATTTTCAAACATATCCTGGAGAGAATAGTGTAATAAACTAAGGATCTGCTATCCAACTTCAGCAATGTTTAACGATCTTACTTCATCTGTTACCCCACCGACTTCATGTCCCCTCCCCTGTATTTTAAAGTGTACGTCAGACATCATTTTATCTATAAATACTTACAAATGTATCTAAAAGATAAAGTCTCTAACTTGCAGGTTTTTATAGCCCAGCCTCTTTGGAAGTTTATGAAAGGTTTTCTATATGTAAAGTCAGAACCAATTCTGAACATCTCCACTTGAGTGACAGATTTGGCACTGCTGAATTAATGCAGTGAGTGAGTTTCATTGGGTTGCTGAAGAGGGTTATTTTATTTATTCCAGTAAATTGTTTTCACTTTGTTCACACGTATTGAACCAACCAGCCATGTTCCTACTGAGAAATTGACTTCGCCTTCAAATCATCTCAGAATTTTTATCAGTTTATTTTATAATGAGAATCTTTACAGAAAATAAGATTGACTAGTATATACAGAGGTTGAACTATAATGTTGTACACCTGAAACATAAAAATAAAAAGTTAAGTTAAAGTTTAAAAGAAAGTAAGATTGAAATAATTACTAATTTTAAATGAAGGTCATTGTAAATTTTTTGTAAAATATATCTTAGCCCCAGGTGGTACACTGGCAGATGACATGATGCGTACAGATGTCTGTGTGTTCGCAGCACAAGAAGACCTAGA
The DNA here is from genome assembly GCF_949987515.2 of Delphinus delphis. NCBI lineage: Eukaryota > Metazoa > Chordata > Mammalia > Artiodactyla > Delphinidae > Delphinus > Delphinus delphis. Next base: position 34,670,684 of record NC_082689.1, on the reverse strand, counting down.
GACCATGCAAGCATTTGCTCAGGTAAATTAAACTTTACATAATTATTTCAGTTAACTGTTATCCATCTAATGTTTAAGGAATATTCTGCTTTTAAGAGATTGCTGGTAGCAGGTTGAAGGAATCTGAGCTGAAGGTTTAGAGGTGTTCTGGGTGTGCAGTATGATGGTTTAGGAACTTAAAAATGTGCTGAGGAAAACAAAATAGAAAAAAATTGAATCAGCTCTCCTTTTCCTGTTTGTCCCTCTAAAATTAATCCATTGTTTAGGGAAAAAATTCAAGCTGAAAAAGGAAAATCAGTTCCCTGTCGTGATTTTCATCACTAAATTATTCTGCATGTAGCTTTTTAAAGGTGAATGAGGCAGATTAGCTTCTTTACCAGTCAGAATCTCATTTGAAAGTTGCATACATAGTTATGCTTGTGTTACTGTAAGCAAAGAATTAAAATGCATCTAACCTAGGGATTGTTGTCTATGTCATTAGGAAAGTAGAACTATATTTTATGATCCTATTCTGTTAATATCCTACAAATGGGTAAATGACTTGTATTTGAGCAATAATTAGTCCATGCTTTGATATTTGGCAATAAAATCTATTGCAGGGTGGCAGTTAAAGTGTTAACAGTATTGGTATATTGTAGGATTTGGGAATTGACAGACTTCCCAAGCTGGTTTAAACATCTGATGAAAGGTTCACTTCTTTGCTATTCTGGAGATACTGTGGAGAGGTCTTAGTTGCCCTGACTTAGATCTTTTGGGAATCTGACATTTTTACGTATGAGGTTATCATTCAGTTCCTTTACTATTCTTACAGGTTTTTAACAAGTTAATCAGGCGCTACAAATACCTGGAGAAGGGTTTTGAAGATGAAGTTAAAAAGGTATGAGCAGCAATATGCTTTGTGGAAAACAGAAGGTTGGGGTCAAAGAAGGGAATGTTAAATCCTAATTCTGCCACGGATTTGAGATAATTTTAGATATTTAGGTAGGCTGTCTTTGAAATGAAGTTTGGGGGTATATCATTTTGTAATTTGCTGTACACTGTTTCTTAGCTCTATATCCAAACAAGTGGCAAAGGGGTTAAAATCCAAGTGGGGTTTGTTTAGTAGACAGAGAGTAGCAGATCAGAGCTAACAAGGAGAAATTTAACATACTTGCTCTCTGAGTCTTAGATATTCTACATATAAGTGCACAGAAAATTTGGTAAGGTTAATAGTATCATTTAATGAATATGAGACACTGTCTTAATTATTAACTCATTTAATATTCTCAAAAGCCCTGTGAAACAAGTTTTATTATCCACATTCACATATGAGAAGACTGAGACAGAGGTTAAGTATCTTGCTCAAGGTCACTCAGCTAGTGAGTATTATAACCAAGATATAAACTTGGATGGTTAGGCCCCAGAGCCCACAATTTTAACCAGTATAATATGCTTTACTGCTTCTATTTATGTAATGCATTTGCTCTTTTAACCGTTAACTATTTACTTTTATAGCTGCTGCTGTTCTTAAAGGGTTTTTCAGAGTCGGAGAGGAACAAGCTGGCTATGTTGACTGGTGTTCTTCTGGCTAATGGAACACTTAACGCATCCATTCTTAATAGCCTTTATAATGAGAATTTGGTTAAAGAAGGTAATCAACCTTTAGTAAAGGATGATCTTTAGTTGGCTGAGGGTGGAGTAGATAAGAGCCTGAAAGATGAACTGATACGAAAGTTAAGATATAGTTTATGTAGATTTGACTTGTGTGATAGTCTTAGTTTTTTAACTAGTATCCTTAAATTTAATTGGTTCATTTCAGCTCATTAGTTATTTAATGTATACCTTTGGCATTTAGACTTAACAACTGTCTATCCAGGGTCTAGACAAAATGTGATTGATTGTAAAGTAAAAAAAAAATGCTGTGGAAACCCAGAGAGAGATTAATCCCAACTGGGAAACTTGGGAACATCTTGAATAGAGAAAATGGGGAAAATGGCAAGCTGAAAAAAAAAATAAGTTCCCTTTTGTGATTTCCATAGTTAAATTTTTCTGTGCAGTAATTTAAAAGCTAACTTCTTTTTATTGCTTAGAGTACTGAGTTATTTAACATGCCTTATTTTTTATTCTCACAACAACCCTGTCAAGTGTTAAGAATTGTTACTCTCATTTTACACATCAGAAAACAGTTTAACTTGACTGACAGTACACAACTAGCAAATGGTAGAGTAGAGAAATTGGAGTAGAATGGCAAGCAGTGGCAGAGGGAAGTTCAGGGGTAAGCTTGGGGATAAAGTGAATAATCCTGTGTGGTGGAACCTCAGAGGGAGGAAATGGGAGATAGTCATTGAAATCCAGGAAGGTACTTCTGTTAAGTAAGCTCTGTTTTTCTACAGGGGTTTCAGCAGCTTTTGCTGTAAAGCTCTTTAAATCATGGATAAATGAAAAAGATATCAATGCAGTAGCTGCAAGTCTTCGGAAAGTGAGCATGGATAACAGACTGATGGTTTGTAACTTTTCATTCTTCACAGTCTTGAAAGCTTAATAGGCAACTTTCCCATTTTTAATCTGTGAAAAGAGGAAAAGTGTTTTTCTTAATCTGATTTGAAGACCATTTAACCAGATTAAATTCTCCTTTCAGGAACTTTTTCCTGCCAATAAACAAAGCGTTGAACACTTCACAAAGTATTTTACTGAGGCAGGCTTGAAAGAGCTTTCAGAGTATGTTCGGAATCAGCAAACCATAGGAGCTCGTAAGGAACTCCAGAAAGAACTTCAAGAACAGATGTCCCGTGGTGATCCATTTAAGGATGTGAGATATTCTTATTTAAACTATCTTTATATGGCCAAGTTTCTGGCTAAGAAAATTTTTACTCATTTCAGAAACTTCAAAGTATTTCACCAGTGAGTTTTATAATAGCTATAGAATGTTATGCTGGGACTTTGCCTCAGTCTTTTTCATATTCATTGCCTTATGGGTACCCAGAAATCATAACACTTGGGGATTTTTGTAAGGTGCAAGCCAATAGACAGACCTTCTGTTTCCATCTTGGTCTTTTCCTAGGTAGTTCGCCTATGTGTAATACAGGGTTTGAACTAGAAGTCCGTACCTCCTTGTTCTAAAAGTTCTATGATTATATATGGTCTCCTGGTCATTGCTAGTGGCATGGAAAGGTGTTTATGCTTTTGTGAAAGGTCTGAGTTTCATGTGTGTAGTATCTACATATCAAACTTATTTCTGTACTAAATTTGGATTCTTTTGCAGATAATTTTGTATGTCAAGGAGGAGATGAAAAAAAACAACATCCCAGAACCAGTTGTCATCGGAATAATATGGTCCAGTGTAATGAGCACTGTGGAATGGAACAAAAAAGAGGAGCTTGTAGCAGAGCAAGCCATCAAGCACTTGAAGGTATTAGAACTGTGCCTTGGTAAAACATTATTTTTGTAAGTGGGGGTAAGTGAACTGTCAGTGTACTTTTCTAAAAGGATTTATCACATCCTGTGCTTCCTGGGGATAAACCACCAGTAAGTAGACAAATAACATATTAACTATTGATGATAACCTTTTAAAAAGTCTGATTTGGGCTTTCTTTGGCTCACAGGTTAAAAACAAATACATGTTTAAAAGTAGATTGAACCTGTAATATGGTCTTTGCTTTTGAGAGAATATTGGAAAACAGGAGGATTCTTTTTTTTTCCCTTTAAAATGTTAACATTGTATTCACAATTATCTGGAATCCTTGGTGTAGTATTGCTTTTTTGATTTAAATGCTTAATTTTTCTGCTTTACTCTTTTTTTTTAACTTCCACTAAACAGAATATAATTCACAGTGATTATAAAAGATGAGTTATGTCTTAGGAATTTATAATAGACGGCCATCGTACTAAATGACTAAATCTTTTCTCCCTTCCCTTTAAAAGCAATACAGCCCTCTACTTGCTGCCTTTACAACTCAAGGTCAGTCTGAGCTGACTCTGTTACTGAAGATTCAGGAGTATTGCTATGACAACATTCATTTCATGAAAGCCTTCCAGAAAATAGTGGTGCTTTTTTATAAAGGTAATTTAAATTTTGAATTTTGTGAATACATTTGACAAATATCCTAGGAAACTCAAAATAATTCTAATGAGTAGTTCTCTGAACGTCAGCACCCTAAAATATTTTACTCTAATCACAGGACTGAGTTGTCTCTGATTTAATTAGTTACTTTTGAGTGCATTATCTTTAAAAAATCTCTAAAGCTTATTAACAAGTTAAAATTTAAAGCTTTCTTGATGAGGCCTCAAACTTTGCCTCCTATATTCCCCCAGTCCTCTTCCCCAGACAGATGATTTTGTTGGTTCCCATATTTTAAACTTAGAGGTCTACCTGCATCCCTGCATCCCCAGGTTTGGTTTTGTTTTGTTTTTTAAAGGATAGGGTAATGAACTCCAAGTACCCTGTGCTTCAGTGATTATCAACTTGTGGTTAGGTTTCTTTAAAGTATCTATACCTCCACTTCCTCCACTCAGATTGTTTAGAAATAAATCTTAGAAATCTTCATTTAATTCTGGAAAAGTTAGTAATTAACTTTTAATTTTATCTATAAAACACATGGACTTTTAAAAAATCACAGTACCATTTTCACACCTAAAAAAAAAAAAAAAATTAAAGAATTATCTATGAGATATCCCTGATCATTTATCACAAGATTTCTCAACCTTGGTACTACTATTTTGGGCCAGATAACTATTTTGTAGGTGACTGTCCTATGCACTGTAGAGTGTTTAACAGCATCCCTGGCATCAGCCCAATAGGTGCCAGTAGCACCTCTCCCCAGTGTAACAACCAAGAATGTCTGTAAACATTGTCCGGTGTCCCCAAGGGATAAAACTGCCTTCAGTTGAAAGAATCACTGGTTTAATAAGGTTGATTTCCTGTTTGTAGGTTCATACATTGGCCACAAGTTGATAAAAAGTTTCTTAATGTAGTGTTCTCATTTCATCTTTTCTACTTTAAATTTTAATTCATTGAAGAAACCAGTTAAGAGAGTTCTGAACACAGATTTATTTTGTAAGCAACCAAAATATTTGCTTTTCAGTGAGATCTTTTTTGCCTTGAAGGCGTTTGCACCTTAGGGCAGGGGGTCCCCAAACTCCGAGCCACGGGCCGCTACCGGTCTGCGGCCCATCAGGAGCCGGGCCGCACAGCAGGAGGTGAGCAGCGGGCGAGCAAGTGAAGCTTCATCTGCCGCCCCCGTCGCTCACGTGACCACCTGAGCCATATCTCCCACCCCCACACCCCCATGGGAAACCGGTCCCTGGTGCCAGAAAGGTTGAGGACAGCTGCCTTAGGGGGTTTCTAACTCTGCCTTAGTTAGAGAAGTACTGTATGAAAACTCCACAAATGTAAAGGTTGCTCTCTTTATAGCTGAAGTTCTGAGTGAAGAACCCATTCTGAAGTGGTATAAAGATGCACATGTTGCCAAGGGGAAAAGTGTCTTCCTTGAGCAAATGAAAAAGTTTGTAGAGTGGCTCAAAAATGCTGAAGAAGGTAAGTCTTTTCATTTGAGCAGGTTTTTTTTTTTTTTTTGGTAAAGCCTGAGAACTTATTTTAACGTGGCCAAGAGTATGTCCATACATGTTGCCTTCTTTCATTCAGGTACCATTTTGTATGTGAGTACAGATTTTTGTTCATTTATGACAGACCTGCAAAAACTTATTACTTTAAAGTAGGTGAGGAAAACTAGACTTCAGGTATTTTGATGGCTTGGCCATAATACTGTCATTCTTAGGAAATTAGAAAATTTTGAGAATAGTTAATATTTATGAATTTTGAGGTTTACAAATGAATACATTTAATATCCCCCTCATATGAGTAGAGCATTATTAATAAAATTCCTTAAATAAAGTTATAAACAGAAGTTTTGCTTTCTGATACCATGTAATGCTTGACTGCACTTTTCCCCTTTTCTAGAATCTGAGTCTGAAGCTGAAGAAGGTGACTGAATTTAAAACTACACCCTCAGTAAAGCAAACAGGAATTGTAGATAAAATGTCATGTCTCATGTGTCCTGGTTCTTACATCTTCCTACCTCCCTATATCAAGCATGATATAAGGGCTTTCATGGCAAATTTTATTTTAACTGTTTCTATGGTTACTGGAAATGTTGGATTTAGTTTCTAAAACCATGTTTTAAGTAGCTACAGGAGCTATAGATTTGAATCTAATGTTGCATTAGTCTTTTCAGTTATCTTCTACCTCCTGTATTTTCTACTGTAATAATGTAATTTAAGGCCTTCCACAATGAACAGTTCACTTTTTCCCTGGGTTTTCTATATAAACAGTTTTCAAGATATGATTTGGTTAAAAATAATTTGTTATAAAAATTCTGTTTGCAAATTAAACTGTAAAAGTATCCAGAGTCTCAGAAGGCAGTGATTTGTGTGATAATTTGGTATGCCCAAAGCCCTGCTCCTCAATGGAAATCTCATATACAGTAGATTCATTTACATGAATCTTGAGTATTTGGACCACTGCTTGCATGTTGATATTTTCTTGCATTTTTAACCCCAGATGTACTTGAGCTCAATTGTTTGCTCTCTGATTTTCATTCCTTAAAATGAAGCCATGGAGAACAAACTTGAAAGTGAGGTGTTTGGGAAATTGTATGTGGTGGTGGTGGGAAGAAAAAAGTTGAGCTTTTACCCATTGAGAAACCTCTGCATTCAGTTTGCTTCTTTCTAGACAAAACAAATGAATATTCTTTTCATACCGCCATTTTCAAATATACCTTGGAAAAGCATTGTCATTTAAAGTATTTTACAGTTGTCATACACTTAGATTGGTAAGAAAGGACTCATAAAACAGTATAAGTAAAGCAAATGACTGTACTAAACCCAGAAAATTGTTGAAAGAAAAGTGGTTATTAGCATGTTCTGATTGGGATTCTAAATATAACTCAGATTTCCTGTTGGCTTAGAGTATTTGTTGCAAAGAATGAAGTGCAGTGATAATGATTATCCTACTTGGTCATACTGGGCCAGCTTCATTCTCTTCACAGATTCATATATGACTCAAGCATCTGCCTACTAATTTACCCCAGTTGCCAATATTTTAAATTGCCATGAGCCAAATATCTCTTCTGTACAGTTGATCCATTTATTTTAATGGCTGCCTTTTAATTTCCATCTTTTCTTGCTGCTACCCATTTTTATATGTAGTCATTAGAAAAGAAAATGTGGCCACACTTTTTGGTGGAAAGATTTCATGTTAAAAGTGAACATTTTGAAAGCTGTTTTGATTGGTGAAAGAAATGAGCTTGGAATAATGCCGCCAGAGACTGCGTGGGAATTGCCCCTTTCAGAGGTGCCATTCTTAGGAGCTAAAAATTAGGTGTTTAAAAGTTTATCTTGAGGGAATAACATGTAATATAGTTTGAAATAAAGGTATAATAACCTTATGAAGAAGAGCATCATAACTGATACGGTTGTGAAGGGGGTGAAATTGTTAAATGAATGACTTTGATAAAGCTTTCATGCGCAGACAAAATGTATTCACTAGGTTTCTACATAGTGATCTGCTTTTACTTTGTAATTTGTAGTCCTTAAAAGACTTTTTTTTTTTAAATAAAGTCCATCCTTACACTTAGGTTTATATAGGTTAATCTTTTTTTTAATTTTTTTGTAATTTCCATGTTAATGCCTACTGGTAACTGTATGTTATGCATTCAGACATCTCTACTATGTAAGCATTAAATAATTGCTCTTTTCATCCTTATGACCCCCAAACTGTAAACACCTACACAGAATTCTGATGTAGCAGAAACTACATTAACGTTTCTACAACCAAATCATTGCATGTTACTTGCAGTACAGAGTGCACCTTATTATATACTGTGTATAGTGAAAATGTATAGTCTTCCAGAACTACATTATGATCTCTGATCACAGTTTTTTCCTTCATGGCAAAGTAGTGTTTACTTACTACAATATTATAGTAAATGGATAAAGTCACCTGTGACAGTATAGTGTAAAGAAAGGGAATGCTTTCTAAAAAGGATTTGCAGATTTTCATTTTGAATTTTAAGTGGCAATTTTGAATTTCAGCTGCCAGTGCCAACCTCAAACCTGTAATTCTTAATATAGTTGTTAAGATTGTACTTGTAATTATGATCAGATAAATGTTAATTGATTTTCCTAACTTGGTGTCAGTTTCTAAGGATAAGTCTCCTCTTAGATGCCATAATTAAATGTGTTTAGAGCTGATGATAAATTTCTTGATCTTAATTATTCTGGGAGTATTGCCCTAGAGACATTATGTTCTTACGAAAATTCCAAATACCAAAAATGCCACAGGGTATTTTGACATAGCATAGTGATGGTGGGGAGAAGAAATGCCTGTGACAGAGATTGACTTATAATTCAGTGTTTCTTAAAGCTTTTTTTCATCAACCCCAGGCCCAAAGCCTTTTAAACTTTTTTTTTTTAATAGTGCCCCAGTGAATTTTTTTGGCCACGCCACACAGCTTGTGGGATCTCGGTTCCCCAACCAGGGATTGAACCCCAGCCCTTGGCAGTGAAAGTGTGGAGTCCTAACCACTGGACTGCCAGGGAATTCCCCCCATTGAATTTTAATATCATAGATATGCTGTATATATATTATATCTGCTTTATACATGAAAAGAGTAAGGGGGTTTTTTGGTCCTACTTGGGGGTGACACCACCCCCGCTTGAGAATGCGGATCCTAATATATCTTTTTTAAAAGGGGAGGGGACCTAGTGATAGACATTTGCGTTGGCGAATGTATCTTTATGTGTGTCCAGATCTTGAAGCAGTATTTTTTTCTGCCAGGGTCACTAAAAAATAGAAGAACTTTGTTTTCTGCCAGTCACCATCTTATAATAGCTGTGCTTTATACCCTTCCCACCATAGGCATCAGACAAATCATTTCCCATTGGCTTTGGAGGTCTTGCCAGATTCTTACTTGACTTATAAATGTATCATAAATAGAATCATTCAGGTTCCTTCTCATCTATAAAAATCAATTAAAATCCTAGGTGAATGATTTAATTAAAGTTGTTCATTATAACACATTGATAAATGGCATTGAAATTTTACTGATGAGTCGACTGTCATATTCAAGTAGGCTGCTTGCAGGAACTGATAGAACTATTGGTTGATTTAAAGTGTAACATAGATGCCAAAGTTCTAGTGTACATTATTACCTAGACTACTGAATTATCTTTGTAAAAATTTCCTCAGATGCTATTTACAGGTGCCATGTAAAATAGGCTAATGTGCATTTCTATGAGAATTCTGGTAAACTGCCTTGCTATGATTTTTCATGTAAAGTATTAGTCCTCTAGTACTGATATAGGGTATGTCTATTCACCAGCCTACTGAAACCTAGTGGTTTGAAATATTATTAATAAGTTTTTAAGAAGACTTTATTTAAGTGGGATCTAGAAGACGTGATAAGTACTTTTGACTTCGAAATAATGAATTTATAATTGGCCTCTGTCTAAAAACTTGAATTGCAGTGGATTTGTACCTAAACACAATCTTATGCATAATTGTGTGAAATTTGGTATGGATCAGAAAGGCTTCCAAACTCCCTTTCCCACCCCACTTTTCTTCCTTCTGTTTAACTGTGGGCTATATTAGCAGCCATATTATATCCAATCATTTTAATTTTCCAATGCACCTACAATCCTTTTATCCTTATTCTAAGATTATCATTTCACCTCTTAATGAAAAAATGGTGAGGATACTTTACAAATTCACTCTATCACTGTCAATTTAGTAACTCTCAATAACCTTAGTTAAAGTAAAAGCTCAACTGCTTGTGCCTACTACAGTGCCGTAGAGGAAACGTGGCAGCAAATCTGCGCAGTCCTTTGCTTTGTAGACTTCACCTAGAGGGACCAATATCTTATTAAACTATGATATGATTAGAATGGTTATGGTTGTATTACTTACTGCAGGTCTGGGAACTATGCATTAAATGTGTGTAATGAATTTGGGGTGCTACAAAGTTATCAAATATAACTGAGCTGTTTCAGGGAATTTCCAGTCAGTGTAACCATTTTAAAATAGGATGAAAATAGTTTAAACCATATTTTTAAGCTTGAAATCCTGAAGGCTGTGCTTCAAGTTGACTTAGAGGTAAACCTATTGGGGAAATAAGTGACCCACTTACAGACTGAAGCCCCTATTACTTCAGAAAGATGTTCTACATTTTCTGGCATCCTGAGAATGAAATATTATGTCTGTAAGTACACCTCATTTCCATTTTAGTTAGGACTAATGGATCCTCATGTGGCAAAAAGCTGAAGAATGGAGAAAACTGGGTAGCCGATAATCCACATAGTTCTTGGCACTCTGAACAACCTCAAGTACAGCCATCCAAGCCAGTGATTATATTGCTGCGTTATTTCTCTGTGAAATTTGCTTCTTGTCTGTACCCTTGAAATTGAATAAAATTTCATGAGACTCCTTATTAATGTAAAGAGAAAAGCAGTGACTTGCACTGGTTGTTGTATGCTAATAACCTTTGAGTGCTGGGGTTGGTTAACACTCAGTCCTGTCCTGGTCCTTACTGTTTTGACTTCGTGTTTAAAGTACCATCAAAAGGCCTGTGCCCCTCAGAAAAATTTTTTTTCTCCAAACAACGTTTGCTTTTGTTTGGCTCACGTGTACTTCAAACTCCTATCCAAACATGTACATATTCAAAAAATGCCAGTGTTTCACTTCGTAAAATGTAATGGCATCTACCCTCTCCAGAAGGCTTCAAGTCCCTTCCTTCCTTTTCAGCCCTCACATCTAACAGATCAAATCCTGCCTATTCCAATTACTGAAATCACTTCTCTCCAGTGCCATCACCTGAATTCGAGCCATCAGCATCTATCAACAGCCATAGTAGTATTTAAATGCAAGTGTAGTTGTAAGGCGTTTGCCTTTGCCTGGAGGGCCCTGCATAATTCTTTAACTTAATCCGCCTTCCCCTCATTCACCACTATATACCCAGTATCCAATATTTGTCAGGTAGTAAGCATTAACGTTTTATTTGAATAGGTGAAGTAATGAGAACAAATCCAGTGTTTCCTGGATTAGAAGTTGAAGGTATGAAAAAATGCACTGAGGGGGATGTTTACGTGTAGAATGAAGGCTGTTGTGTGAATTACAAATATTTAGAAGCAACTTTCTTTAGAAAAGATGAATCCAAGATTTCTGTTCTGTGGTTAGGGTTGCCATGACTGATGGCGGCCAGGATGGATTAGAGGCTGTCAGTCAACGGATGCATGCTGCTGGGTGCTCCGCTGAGTTCAGGGCTGTGGAGGTGAGCAGGACTGGATGCTTGAATTCAGGCCTAGAGGAGGAGGCAGGTAATGGAGAGTGAGGTGAGTGCAGAGCAAGGATGCTGGAGGTGCTAGCACATTGGAGAGAGTCCACTTCAAGGGCTATCACCTACCACTCACATCCCATGAGGGAAGCTACACTGGACAAAGTACGGTTTGCAAGCCCTCGACATCAAAACAGTGCATGCCTACCTGAAACACAGTCTTGGAGAAAGATGTCTCACTCATCTACGAGCTGTGCGATTGAGGCAAATAATAAAACTCCTGAGCCGCCTTTTCTGCGTCTGTAAAATCAAATGATGCCCATCTCATGGAGTGGTTGAGGCGTTTGCAACGAAATCTATTTAAATAAAAGAGGTGCTTGATGCAGTACTTGTCACATAATCACTCAGTGAATAGTGGCTATTATTTTTATTTGGCAAGGAAAGATGTGTTCATGGGGAACTAAGAGCCCTGGCAGGTTTCTTGTTTGATTTGAACTGGTAAAAGGTAAGGGAAGTTCCAACAACCATCATCATCGTGCCTGCTTTAGCAATGTGTAGAAAGACCCCTGATGACAACTGAAAGCCTCATGGCCTAGTAAGAATGAATGTCATGTTTTCTAAGTGTGGTCAAGCATTCAGAGTAAATGTCCTCCCAAGACTTCATTCTCACCTTTTTAACTTTTACATTTAACAATGTAAAAGTTAAAAAGCTACAAAGACAACAAGAGAGAAGAGTTAATGGCAGATGAAAAATAATCAGCTGTTGGAAGAAGGAAAGCAGATAGATGACCTACTGGCTTGGTTTTAGCTTTCTCTGTTCTAAGCCCCTGTAGCACAGCAGAGAGCTAACAACCATGAGAAGCAGACTGATACTGCAGGGCCCAGGAAAGTCGGATATTGGGACCACTAGTTTTTCTAAGGATGGGAGTAAGGACTGGAGCTGAAAATAGATGCGCTTACTGGGCTCTGTACAGAGGAGTAGCCACCTCCTCTATCCCTTGCCCTTATGCCACCTGCTCACTGCCCTTCCACAAGTTCAGCAGAAAATGGGTTACCATCTGGAGAAACTGGGGAGAAATGACAGGGGTTATGGACTGGTTGATACCAGACACAGATGAGAGTAAGTACCGTATTAAGATTCAGAACCAAAAAAGTTAATAAAGTGGGCAGATCCCTAGCACTATACCCCTGTGTGGCAGACGTATCATGGTCCCCAATATTAATTTTCTGATTTTTTCTTAGAATCCCCAACTTTCAGCTGGACACGTCTGCTCAGAAAACATCTGCCAGCCTCCCTTGTAAGCAAGTGTGGCCATATGATTAAGCTACAGAGGGTGGGATGGGCTCTTTCTAGTACCCTTAGAACAGAGGTCCCCAACCCCCGGGGCCGTGGACCCCTACCGGTCCACGGCCTGTTAGCGACTGGGTCGCACGGCAGGAGGTGAGTGGTGGGTGAGCGAGCGAAGCTTCATCTGCCGCTCCCCATTGGTCCCCACCACTCCCCACTGCTCGCATTGCCGCCTGAACCAGACCCTCCCCACCTCCGCAAAAGTTGTCTTCCACGAAACCAGCTCCTGGTGCCAAAAAGGTTGGGGACCGTTGCCTGAGAGGAAGAGGCTATGTCTTTTTTCCTTCCCTATCTCCTTCCTGCTAGCTGGGAAATGGGCACAATGACTGGAGTTCACACAGGATCCTTGGACCGTAAAGAATTGTGGAGAATTGCAGAGCAACAAAATAGGAAGAGCCTGAGTTCTTGACACAAACAGCATTCCATCCCTGGACAACCTACATCTGGACTTCTTTCAGATAATAAAGAAATAAAATTATCTTATTTAAATCATTTTTATTTTAGGTCCCCTAACACATGCAGATGAATGTAATCCTGAATGGTTATTTTAAAATATAAAGAGGGACTTTCCTGGTGGCACAGTGGTTAAGAATCTACCTGCCAATGCAGGGGACACGGGTTCAAGCCCTGATCCAGCAAAATTCCGCATGCCACGGAACAACTAAGCCTGTGCGCCACAACTACTGAGCCCGCGTGCTGCAACTACTGAAGCCCACGCACCTAGAGCCCGTGCTCTGCAATGAGAAGCCCGCACACCTCAAAGAAGACTAGCCCCCATTTGCTGCAACTAGAGAAAGCCCACGCACAGCAACGAAGACCCAATGCAGCCAAAAAATTTTTAAATATATATATATATATATATATATATATATATATATACATATATATATATAAACATAATAGACTTGAGGAGAAAATCCAAATAGATCAATCATCTCAGGAAAAGAAATCAAGTGGTAGTGTGTGAGAGATGATGAAGCTATCATCTCACAGCTCCGGACCCTTTCTTCCTATGTGATGCTGGGGCTGGGACTCTGCCGACTACCTTTCTTTTATGTCATCTGGTTCCCAGTTAGGCTCTGCCTATAGGGGGTTCTAGAGGGAGACTGGAATGATGAAGAACTTGCTCCTTCCTGTTTGCTTCCTGTTCGTGTCAGTGTCACCGCAGCAATGGCCCTCACCCTGGCAGTGGCACTTGGGTCCATTTTGCAGTAATCCCATACTACCAGAATCAGTCTTCTTATGGTCACTCTCAAAGATACCAGCACCAGCCAGTTGGCATTTTCCTCTCAAAGGTCTGCCCCCAGCTCTGTGAAGTTCATTCTCTGAGTTCAAGGCTCTAGTACCAGCCAGGTAAGGGCACCTCCCCAAGCTAAATCCCAGCTCTTTGGGCTCTCTTCTAAACCTTTAAATTATTTTAATAATCCAAACATCTTTCCTTTTTACCCCCAGCCATAGAGATGATTTCTACTTCCTGTAATTACTACCTCTGTGATACATTAGTATTCCCTCTTTGCCTTTTCAATTCTCTAGTTCTTGCTTTAAAATACTTTATATTAAATCCCTCTGTTAAAACAATTCGATTTTCTCTTGTCTCCTGGCTGGAAAGAATTGGTACCAGGAGTGGTCCTAGAAAATTCTGAAAGAAGGGTATTTGGGATCTGGTTTGTACTTGAATGCACTGCTGAGCTTTTTGTCAGTGGGAAACAGAAGTCGAGGAATCTATGGCATGGAATAGCATCCCAGTTAATCAAATCATCGATGAAGCACTTACAAATGAAGTGTTTGAGGAACCAAGTGCCTGCTGCATTTGGCGATTATTGCAATAGTGATTACTACAAGGACTGTGGCTTGGAATGGCTGCATCTGAATGCATGAGACACCACAGAGGTCTGAAGGCAATGAGATCACAGATTCAAGGTGCTAAAAAAAGGAAACCAGAATGCCAACCAAAAATTCTATATCCAGCAAATTTATCCTTCAAAAATGAAGGAAAATTTGAGACATTCCCAGAAAAACAAAAACTGAGAAAATCTGTTACTAGAAGACCTGCCCTACATGAAATACTAAAGGAGTCAGTCCTTTAGGCTGAAATGAAGACAGTGGGGACTTCCCCGGTGGTTCAGCGGCTAAGACTCTGCGCTCCCAATGCAGGGTGCCCAGATTCGATCCCTGGTCAGGGAACTGGATCCCACATCCGCAACTAAAATTCCCGCATGCCACAACTGAGATCCCGAGTGCCGGAACTAAGACCCAGCGCAGCCATATAGATAGACAGACAGACAGCTAGATAGATATTTTTTAGAAAAAGGACACTGGATAGTAACTCAAACTCACATAAAGAATGTTGGTAAATGTTACTACATAGGTAAATGTAAAAGATAGTATAAATGCATTTTTTGTTTCTAATTCTTTTTTCTCTCCTGATGTATAATGCAAGTACCATAAACCAATGATGATAAAACTGTGTTGATGAACCTCTGATGTCTAATGATGTAATTTGTATGACAGTAATAGCACAAAGAAGACTAGAGAGAGCACAGCTACATAGGAGCAAACTTTTTGCATTCTATTGAGCTGGATTCCAAAAGGTAGTCCCTGACGAGCGAGCTGCCGAGAGCAGGTACTCAAGGAAAACAAGAAGGAAGCTTCATGGGCTTTTACGACCTAGCATGACTTCTGCTATAGTCTATTATTTGAAGCAGTTACCAGTGCCAAAGAACATGTGAAGTGGGAGATACTGTGGTAGATATTTTTGGAAAAGTTCTGCCACACCTATCTTACAGAAATACTTGTGTTTGTTAAGAGGAAAAAAAAGCAAGAGGTGCAATCTCATTTGTAAAGTTTAAAAATGTATACAGGGCTTCCCTGGTGGCACAGTGGTTGAGAGTCCGCCTGCCGATGCAGGGGACACGGGTTCATGCCCCGGTCCGGGGAGATCCCACATGCCGCGGAGCGGCTGGGCCCGTGAGCCATGGCCGCTGAGCCTGTGCGTCCGGAGCCTGTGCTCCACAACGGGAGAGGCCACAACAGAGGCAGGCCCACGTACCGCAAAAAAAAAAAAGTTTGCAGTTCATATGGAAACACAGAAGACCCTGAATAGCCAAAGCAATCTTGAGAAAGAAAAACTGAGTTGGAGGAATCAGGCTCCCTGACTTCAAACTATACCACAAAGCTACAGTAATCAAGACAGTATGGTACTGGCACAAAAACAGAAATACAGGGCTTCCCTGGTGGCACAGTGGTTGAGAGTCTGCCTGCCAATGCAGGGGATGCAGGTTCGTGCCCCAGTCCGGGAAGATCGCACATGCCGCGGAGCGGCTGGGCCCATGAGCCATGGCCGCTGAGCCTGCGCGTCCGGAGCCTGTGCTCCGCAACGGGAGAGGCCACAACGGTGAGAGGCCCGCGTACCGCAAACAAACAAACAGAAATATAGATCACTGGTACAGGAGAGAATGCTCAGAGATAAACCCACGCACTAATGGTCACCTAATTTATGACAAAGGAGGCAAGAACATACAATGCAGAAAAGAAAGCCTCTTCAATAAGTGGTTCTGGGAAAACTGGACAGCTATGTGTAAAAGAATGAAATTAGAACACTCCCTAACATCATACACAAAAATAAACTCCAAATGGATTCAAGAGCTAAATGTAAGACCAGACACTATAAAACTCTTACAGGAAAACATAGGAAAAACACTCTTTGACATAAAACACAGCAAGATCTTTTTTTGACCCACCTCTTAGAGTAACAGAAATAAAAACAAAAATAAACAAATGGGACCTAATGAAACTTAAAAGCTTTTTGCACAGCAAAGGAAACCATAAATAAGACAAAAAGACAACCCTCAGAATGGAAGAAAATATTTGCAAATGAAACAACAGACAAAGGGTTAATCTCCAAAATATACAAACAGCTCATGGAGCTCAGTATCAAAAAGCCAAACAATCCAGTTCAAAAATGGGTGGAAGACCTAAATAGACATTTCACCAAGGAAGACATATAGATGGCCAAGAGGCACATGAAAAGATGCTCAACGTCACCAATTATTAGATAAATGTAAATCAAAACTACAGTGAGGTATCACCTCACGCCGGCAAGAATGGCCATCATCAAAAAATCTACAAACAATAAATGCTGGAAAGGGTGTGGTGAAAAGCGAACCCTCCTGCACTGTTGGTGGGAATGTAAATTGATACAACCATGATAGAAAACAGTATTGAGGTTCCTTTAAAAACTACAAATAGAACTAGCATATGACCCAGCCATCCCACTACTGGGCATATACCCTGAGAAAACCATAATTCAAAAAGAGTCATGTACCACAATGTTCATTGCAGCTCTATTTACAATAGCCAGGACATGGAAGCAACCTAAGTGTCCATCGACAGATGAATGGATAAAGAAGATGTGGCACATATATACAATGGAATATTACTCAGCCATAAAAAGAAACGAAATTGAGTTATTTGTAGTGAGGTGGATGGACCTAGAGTCTGTCATACAGAGTGAAGTAAGTCAGAAAGAGAAAAACAAATACCGTATGCTAACACATATATATGGAACCTAAAAAAAAAAATGGTACTGATGAACCTAGTTGCAGGGCAGGAATAAAGATGGAGACATAGAGAATGGACTTGAGGACACGGGGCAGGAGGGGGAAGCTGGGGCAAAGTGAGAGTAGCATCGACATATATACACTACCGAATGTAAAATAGCTAGTGGGAAGCAGCAGCATAGCACAGGGAGATCATCTCAGTGCTTTGCTATGACCTAGAGGGGTGGGATAGGGAGGATGGGAGGGAGGCTCAAGACGGAGGGGATGTGGGGACATATGTATGCATATGGCTGATTCACTTTGGTGTACAACTTCACAGTACTGTAAGCAATTATACTCCAATAAAGATCTATTAAAAAAAAAGTGCAGGGCTTCCCTGGTGGCACAGTGGTTGAGAGTCCGCCTGCCGATGCAGGGGACACGGGTTTGTGCCCCGGTCCGGGAAGATCCCACATGCCGCGGAGCAGCTGGGCCCGTGAGCCATGGGCCGCTGAGCCTGCGCGTCCGGTGCCTGTGCTCCGCAACGGGAGAGGCCACAACAGTGAGAGGCCCACGTACCGCAAAAAAAAAAAAAGTGCAGCTAAGACATCAATTTAGGGGTAACAATCTGAGATTGGGGCACTATCCTTCAAGATGTGTTATATACTTTGAACCAATGACCATCATGTGCTATTGTTTCCCCACTGGATAGAATGCATGACTCGGGGCCAGCAACCCAGTTGGGAACACTCCTGAACTGGAGGTTTTGTTCCAAGGACAGGAGGAAACTTCTGCAAGGGGACACCCAGTGAGTTCCACTAAACCTAAGGCTTTGACTGCTGCCTGATTATCTGGGCCTTCTTATGTTGGCTGACCATAAGCCAAGTAAAGGTGTTAGTATATCACAGGGAAATGGGCCTGATTATTATGAAAGATAGGGTTGCTGCCACAGGGGCAAGGCAGAATGTCTGGAACTTTAAGGACTTACTCTTGGTATGTCTATGACTTGATAATTCCAAGTGGGCAACTGTAGCAACCACGGCCTTACAAAGGCAAGGTAAGCAGAGACTGAGTCGCCTCAAAAGGGATGAAAGTCTGGGCATCCCATCGATGAGAAGCAAGCATTCTCAACTAGCAGAGTGTGAATCTACAATGTGTGGCAGACGAGAGGGTGATAAATATTAACTGGCCTCAGGACCAATTATAGCAGTGCAGGCTTTATAGCTTATTCTAATCAACCTCCACTTACAAGTGTTTGGGTGTTTTTTTGTTTGTTTGTGTGTGTGTGTGTTTAAATTATGACCAGCCACCACCTGGAGGATGCAGTGTCAGGACAGAGTAAACTTAATGTAGGGCCTGAGGTGGGGCAATGGTTAAGAATCTGCCTGCGGGGCTTCCCTGGTGGCACAGTGGTTGAGAGTCTGCCTGCCGATGCAGGGGACAGGGGTTCGTGCCCTGGTCCGGGAGGATCCCACATGCCGCGGAGGGGCTGGGCCCGTGAGCCATGGCCGTTGAGCCTGTGCGTCCGGAGCCTGTGCTCCGCAACGGGAGAGGCCGCAACAGTGAGAGGCCCGTGTACCGCAAAAAAAAAAAAAAAAAAAAAAAAAAAAAAAAGAATCTGCCTGCCAATGCAGGGGACACGGGTCAAGCTCTGGTCCGGGAAGATCCCACATGTCACAGAGCAACTAAGCCCATGCACCTAGAGCCCGTGCTCCGCAACAAGAGAAGCCACCGCAGTTAAAAGCCCCTGCACTGCAACGAAGAGTAGCCCCTGCTCGCCACAACCAGAGAAAGCCCACAAGCAGCAATTAAGACCCAACGCAGCCAAAATAAATATTTATAAAAAAAAAAGCACAAAATTTAATCTAGAGGCTTAAATCCTTTACAAAAATTAACTCAAGATGGATCATAGACTTAAATATAACACACAAACCTATAAAACTTCAAAATAACATGGGAGAAAACCTAGATGATCTTGGGTACCAATGACTTTTTAGAAACCTACCACCAAAAGCGCAACCTACGGAAGAATGACCAACCAGACTTCTTACAGATCAACTTCTCTGTGAAATACGATGCCAAGAGAACAAGACAAGCTAGACTGGGGGGAAATCACAATTTCTCACAAAACTAAAAATACTCTATTTGATCTAGCAATCGCAGTTCTTGGTATCAATCCAAAGGAATTGGAAACTTAAGTCCACAAAAAAATCCCTGCACACAGATGTTAAAGGCAACTTTTTCTTAACAGTTAAAAACAAACATGTCCTTCAATAGGTGAATAAACTGGCATACCGAAACAATGGACTATTACTCAGCACTTAAAAAAAAAAAGGAATTACAAGCAGATAATGAAGACTAACTACTGGAAAAAGAAAACATGAAGATGAAGAGCTAATATCTGAACAAATGGAGATGGTCTATGAAAATGTTTGAATGTTATTTGTCTAAAAACTCCAGAGACTTCCCCTGGTGGTCCAGTGGTTAAGAAGCTGCCTTCCAATGCTGGGGACTTGGGTCCTCGGGGAACTAAGATCCCACATGCCATGGGGCAACTAAACCCATGCGTGCACTAGAGCCTGCGTGCCACAACTGAGCCCACAGCACAACTAGAGAGAAGCCCATGTGCCACAACGGAGACCATGTGCAGCAACGCAAGAGCCTGCATGCCACAATGAAGACCAGACATGGCCAAATAAATTTTAAAAAATAAGATAAAAAGTCCACATAATCTTAGACAACAGATGTTTATTATTTGCAACCAGAATGCTTTAGTTCTTGATGGCCCTCTCTGGTACACATCTATTTTGTAATAGGTACAAACCACCTTGGAAAATATATGCTCATACAGGTTCTTTTTGTAAAAGGTATTTATGATAGACAATTGTGAACTGCACAGAGACTAAAATGGAATGTTCCAGAAAGAACTAGGATAAAACAGCATTAGGTAGTAATGCTGCTAAGTCTTTATTAGTGTTACCATGTAAATGAGTGAAAGTTTCCATTTTATGTGGTTTTAGGATACTTAAATTCAGATTTTTTATTTTTTTAATTTGATTACGTACGTTTGTAATTTACATTACATTATTAACGAGGATATGCCATGTATAATTTTAAAAATCGCAGTAAAAGTATATCCGTACCACACAACTCTACTGTTGCAATGCTTCCTACAAAGAGGGCTCTTCTACTGGGTTCCTGACCAGGTGTTTGCATGTGGGGAGCACTACCCAAAGTTTAGATCTTGCAGTGTCTTTCAGAATTTAAAAAATTAACTGGGGACTTCCCTGGTGGTCCAGTGGGTAAGATTCCATGCTCCCAACGCAGGGAGGCCCGTGTTCCATCCCTGGCCAGGGAACTATATCCCGCATACATGCAGCAACTAAGAAGCCTACATGCAGCAACTAAGACATTTGCATGCCACAACTAAGAACTGATGCAGCCAAAATAAAACATAATAAATTAAAAAAAATAAATTGTAAGCTAAAAAGAAATGAGCTATTAAGCTATGGAAACACAGAGGAACCTTCAATGCACATTACTCAAAAAGTGAAAGCCAATCTGAAAAGACTACATACTATACGACGCCAACTATGACAGTCTAGGAAAGGCAAAACTAAGGACAGTAAAAATATCAGTGGTTGCCAGAGGTTGGAGGTGAGAAGGATGAATAGAGCAGAGTTTTAGAGCAGTGAAAACACTCTGTATCCTATAATCCTAAATACATGAGGGATGTGGATAATGCGGGAGGCTATACCTGTGTGGAGCAAGTATACTGGAAATCTCTGCACCTTCCTCTCAATTTTGCTGTGAATCTATAACTACTCTAAAAAAGTCTTTAAAAAAAAAAAAAGCCAACTGTGTAGAATCCTAAATTCCCCACTAACTTAAGCCATTTGTGGAATCCCACTGAGGGTGACAAGAAAGCAGCAATATTAAATTTGGGAATAAAGGGAGCAAACAATTCTCTTGGCTCATCTCTCGTTCTTTGTATTCTATAACCTGGTTTCATTGCATTTGGTTTAGAGAAGGAAGGTGTAACTCCCAATGCTGGCAACCCCTAAAATGCAAACAAAGCTAAACATTTCCAAAGACTTAAGGAAAACTCCAGGAAGAGATACACATCCATTCTTACAATAACAGGTAGAACAAAAATGGTGCTAAAAACAAACTATACGGATTCATATAAATTTTGTAAGTACAAAAATTTATTCTGAATAAATCATTTTGTAATTACTGAAAGGTGTTCATTACTTTACTTAGCTAATATTTACTTAAATCGAGTTACCCAAACAAAATAAACATGGCAATACAAAAATGTAAATTTACAAAAGCTGTACAAAATAACTTAAATTTAAAAATTAGACTGATACAGTCCATATGATCTCTTAAGGGAGCTATACAATTATAGATTTATATACTTTTTTTAAGGGGGTAAAAGAAAGGATGCTTTAAGGCTTCTTTAAGAGTAATCCTTTTAGCTGGATCATACTCCAACATTTTCTGAATGAGGTCAAAGAGAAGCTCATGTTCAGCATCTTGAGAAAGCATAAATTCCTGAAAGGAAAATAAATACAATCAACAGCCTTTTCTACTACCACTTATTATAATTTTATTTCCCCACCAAAAAAATAGGGAAAACTCAAGGTTTTGATCACTTAAGCAATGACCCAAGCTTACCTTCAGAGGTTTACAGCGCCTTGAAACATATCTGCCAGCAGAACTATGTTCATCCCAGTCTAATCGATCATGATGGAAATATTTACGTTTCCTAAGAGTAAGTCCATATCCATTCATGTTTATAATGTTGACAATGAAAACTTAAAACATCTAGCAAAGGTGATCGACGGCACTTACTCTTAAACATACCTGGTTTTCTGTATCATATGTTTTGGCAAAGGTCCAAGAATCCTTTCCATCATTGCCAAATGTTCCTTACTATCGTGTGTCTAAAATAGTAACAAAAAGTTATTAACTACCTCTATTTGCACATTGTGCTTTGTTCTTATTTAACACAGCTGCTAAATTTTTAGTCCGTAGGTTACAGGTCACAAAGGAAGGTGATCTCTAAAACAGGCATACTTTTAGCAAGTTACAGCTTAGAAGTAAAAATAATTAAGGCCTACGGAAGTTCACCAACAATTTCCCTAAACAAACAAAGATAACTATTTGTAATATACTTAGAAATGTTTCCAATAAAATGATAAATTATAAAGAAAATACAAATGCCCAACAGCATCAGAATTACACGTGGTTTTATTTCTTTACCTTTACCTACAATTAATAGTCTATAATGAGAGAGAGAAAAAGTGCTACCTAAATGTGTATACTTTGTGTTAAATTCATATAAACAGGCAATTTATTTTTGCAAAGTCATTGAAACAGATCATTGTCACTTACTGGAAATACTGTAAACCCAAGGTAATATTCAATAAGAATACATCCTATACTCCAGACATCACATGGCTGGGACCATCCTAGGGCTGCAAAGTAAAGCAAATTGTTAATGAAAAACTCCTCAATATTTCTTATCAACATTTTAAAAAACAAGGATATAATCTGATGTTTGAGCTGGAAAGATCCGAATGGAATCACTTAATCCAAGCTTAAACATAATACGATAGCATAGCATGTAAGAATTAGTTAGGGCTCTGGAGACATCTAGTTTCAAGCCCCAAATCTGGCTTACTCTTTTGGGACTGATTTGGGGAAAATTTTTTTTCCTAAACCTCCATTTACTAACTTGTAAAATGGGAGCAAGCTACACCATGCAAAGACTAGACATGACATGTATGAAGTATAACAGGCATTGTATGATTATGTTTTAAAATCCCATCACGGGATTTCCCTGGCGGTCCAGTGGTTAAGACTCCATCTTCCACTGCAGGGGGCGCACGTTGGCCGCACAGCCAAAAAATAAATAAAAATAACATCCCATCACATATTACAAATGTGCAAACTGAATTCTAGAAAGATTAAGCAACTTCTCAAAGTCCCAGAGCTGACTACTTGGAATAACAAAGAGCTTAAAACCCTTAATGTGTTTTACTATACTAATCCCTAAAAGGGAAAAAGGTAGTCCTACAAACACCTAGAACTGTAAATAAATTTTAGTTAGCTTCAATAAAGACATACACAGGTCTCAAAGCACAATTAAGAAATTCTTACCTAAAATAACTTCAGGTGCCCTATAGTGTCTTGTAGATACCAATGTACTGTGATGTTCATCATCATATGTTGCACTTCCAAAGTCTACAACTTTAACATCTGGATTTATTAAAGTACGTTCATCACGTTTCTGAAAATCATAAATGTTTAAGGAGGCATTACATTAAGGTGTAAAATATTCACTTAAAACTATGAAAATAAAACATCAAAGACTTACCATTTTGGGATTATATGCCTCTGTGTAGTCAGACTGTACAAATAAGATGTTTTCAGGCTTTAAGTCTGTGTGAGTCAACTTATTACTGTGCAGAACTGAGAATGAAACAGAAAAAGTTCCTGTATTCTAAAAATTGAAAACCAAAACCCTAACCAAACCCCAAAGCCCTGTAACAAAAATCCTCTCTGAATGCCTTTTCATGTCCAAATAAGTGGTCAACATTCAATAGCCTACTACAAAACCACCAGGGACTAAAACCTATTACCCCTCTAAAAAGTTACTTCACTGACAGCTAACTGCTTAGAAGTATCTTTCTCTTATGAAGCTGAGATTTGCCATTCCTTAATTTTAACCCAATGGTTCTAGATTATCATTTTTAGAAATTAGAAAAGTTAAATCAGTCTTATACAATTTATTATTATATGCTGGACAATATTCTCTTTACTGAATGAAATGCAGTAAACTGACCAACCGCTTGTAATCAACCACATCTTTCTCCTACCTACTCTTAAACAATGCTTTTTTAAAAAATATAATTTATTTATTTATTTATCTATTTATTTATTTTTGGCTGTGTTGGGTCTTCATTGTGGTGCGCGGGCTCCTCATTGTGGTGGCTTCTCATTGAGGAGCACAGGCTTCAGTAGTTGCGGCTCGTGGGCTCAGTAGTTGTGGCGCACGGGCTTAGTTGCTCTGCGGCATGTGGGATCCTCCCGGACCAAGGCTCGAACCCGTGTCCCCTGCGTTGGCAGGCGGATTCTTACCCACTGCACCACCAGGGAAGCCCTCTCCTACCTACTCTTAATTAAGTCAGGCCTCCAAATCATATATGTTAGATTGTACTTTTTTCTTTTCAAAGATTCAAATTGGTCTGGCATTAAAACCAGTCTCCATAAACTCAAATTTCTGGAATATATGCCAAACACTTACAATTCACAGACTTGCATATCTGATATGCCATCTTCCTGATATGATCCAGTCGAAAGGGCAGAAAACCATTTTCCTTAATGAAGTCATAAGTACTAAGTCCTAGTAGTTCAAACACAATGCAGACATGACCATGATGTTCAAACCACTCCAACATCTCAACACAGCGGCTATAAACATATGAGAAAAAAACTGAGTACAGCCTCTTACAATTCAAATCTACCCGAGGCCATTTTTCTAAGTTCTATTTTGATACTTACAATGTTCTGCTGGGGTCTGTTGTATTTAAGTGTTCCAGAACTTGTATTTCTGAGCGAGCAGCTTCACAATATCTATCCACATTTTTAACTATTTTTACTGCTACATGTCTACCTCCCCTGTTAATGAAAAGTTAACATTAAAAAAATGATAAAGATGATGTCCAATTCCATTTTTCCATCACTCTTCAAACTGTACTACTTCTATTCTGACCCATTGTATTTGTTTTTTTGAATTTATGGTCTAGCATTCAGTTTTGTCTAATTATATGTAAGTACTCTAACTTCAACTCAGTGTAAGCAACTAGAATGACCTTTGGGCATATGGTAGGGTCGGTAACACATGCTGAATGACAGATTTTTTTCATCAGACCACTTGAATTTTTTTTTTTTGGTCCTTTAACTACATACCAATAGCTCTAATTTAACAATACTGGGACATTATCACCTCAATTTACATTCCAACTAAGAAGTAAAACAAATGTACATAGAGCAGTTTCTTCCTATAATACCAGTCACTGGCTAGTAACTCCAATCTTCTTTTGGTCCAGGTTACCAAAAAAGTTGGGATATAGTGAGGATGAAGAGTTCTAGTTCTCAACACCTTACCAACCAATAGTAGGAAGCCTCCTCTAATAATTCATTTAGAAAAGCTCTGCCATTCCAAAGGGAAAAAAAATCAAACAGGAAACAGAGTAAAGAAAATTTCTTACACTATGTTAAGAAATTTCAATCAGTTGTTTGAAGGGCATAGATAATTAAACTTATGACACCAATCTAGGAGAGTTCTCAGCTCTAGCTGTGTCACCCCTTATCAATTAGGTTACTTTCTAAAAATACAGGTTCCTAGGTAAACTACCCTGAAGACTGGTTCAATGTCTGGGGTAAGCAAAGCTCCACAGACTCCTAATATAAAACCAAGGCTAAAATCTACCGATCCAGGAAAAAAAAAACAACAATGGCCACAACTGTGCCCAGTGGGACAACAAAAGAATACTTTCTGAAACAATAAAATCTATTCTCAGCTTGTAATTAGAGACTTACACATACTATTAATAGCTACTGCTTAAGAACACAAAAGGCTAGTAACTTTATTGGAGTTTCCTATACACAAGTCAAAAATCCAAGCTAAAAGGGTATAATGATGTGTCTAATTCATGGTCAGACTTTATCTTAAAGCTGAATAAATTTTCTATACTGTTCACCTTCCCAAGTGCAATCCCAGGCCAGGAGACTTACGCTTTATGATCAATGCACTCCATGACTTTCCCAAAAGCTCCTTCACCTAAAGTATCTACAATTTCATCTAAAAGAGAGAAATAAAACTCAGTTATACCAAGAAGTGGAAACAGTTTACTTACAATAAAGGCTATCAAATGCAGATTATTCTAGTTGATGCTACAAATTTCCTTAGTCACTAGATATTTTATTGGTCAACACTGCCAAAAAACATATATAATTATTTTTAGGTCTAATTTCATTCTTAAACTAATTTCATTAACTTGATTTACTGTTTTGGAAGTTCTGCATAACAAACATTAAATTTCTAAAGAAAGTAAAAACACAACCCCCCCCACCAAAAGAAATGGAAAAAAACAAAACAAAAACAGAGAAAGAAAAAAAGATTTCCAAATCCCTGAAATCTTAATCTATATATAGATTATGTTATCTGAAAAGTTAATAAGTGTTGAAAAATATTCTATACATCTTGCACTTAGTACGTCTCCACTCTGACAGATCAGGTGACCCTCCTCATCATCCTCTACACTCCTGGTTCTTTTCCTTCGGTGACTCTTCTGGAAACGTCAAGTGGGCGGCACCAAGATCATCCAGCCAATCAATATACCCGAGTGAATTCAGGGCAGAATACGAAATTCATTCAGCGGGGAGATATTCAGGCATTCAGATACACGCCAGGCCACAAACGGTTGGCAGGAGCAATTTCAAATTCAGTCCCCAGAAATTCACAGGGCACATAGTTTATGTTAACAGGAGAAAAACATGGCAAGGAACAGATTTTCAGATAAGATACTCAAAGTGGCAAGGCAACAAAACATAATACAATTGTTTTTCTTTTTTAAAAAATGCGTAGTTGTAGCACTCACTGAAACATAATTTTAAGTTTCTAGTGTCCTAATTTAATGTTGCAAAATTGCAGAATATTTACTTGTCAAAAGTAGACTGTGGCCAAATTATAATTTCCCAGCTAAACTAAGAAAATAACAAAACAGCAAATAAAATTAAAAATCCTAATTTTGGGGAGAAAAAAAATTGGCATACAAGAATAACACTATGGTATTTAAAATGTCATCTGAGCTTGATCTCCAAATTAACCCATAACCCATAACATTCAAATCTGTTTAAGTGGTTTCCTTAGTGAAAAAAGGATTAGAGAATATGCTTTGCCAGAACAAAGAGGCATGCACGGCATAATCCTCAGTCGTACAAATATAAAAATTCTACTTCTATTTGTAGTAAGACTTTAACAAATCACATTTATTGAAGTACTATAAGAAAACTTTCAGAATATCTTGTAATCCCTGCTATAAACTAACCTAAATTACCTCCTGTCACTGGAATGACAATTAGTTGCCAACTACTAATAAAATCTATTACTATATTAACTATACAGATATGGTATTTGAAGAATTCCCTATCCAATGCACAAACACAAAAACTCCTGCAAGTTAAAATCAAGACGACTTTATCTTAAACAGAACTTCCTCAAATGATCAAACACAATTTCAAGTTTTCCTGTTCCACAAGGGAAATAAAATTTCCAAAATATTTTAAAACAGCTCATACCCCATGTGAACGATGATATGAAGTGCTGTGGTGAATCCTGTGTTTGCTTTTATAACTACTTCTTCCACTTCTACCAGAGGACTTGCTACTATGGTTCTGATATCTGCTTTCATGACCTCTATGACGATGTCCAGGTTCACATCCTTGACTGTAGTCATTTCTGTATTCATCAATGTAGCGTCGACTATGATAATCCTTCCCATTTATGGATCTGCTTTCCAGATAATAGCTAGAAAAAGGGAAAATGCATTTTCAATGCTCTATGTTAATCCCAAATATCCTCAAATTCTCAGTAAATCTCTTAAAACAGTACTCTTAATAAGATTTTACGCTTTTCTTACCAAAAAGCAAAAAAAAAAAAAAAAAAAAAAACCTCCCAATTTTACAACCATTACAAGTTGTCACTGGAAACAGAAATGGTAATCAGTTATCGTAAGTCGCCTCTAGTTTTAATCATGAAAATGTATTTTTCCGCCGGTTTTACTGAAATACAACTGATACGTAACACTGTAATGAAAATATTTTTATACTGAGACACTATAAATATCCTCATTACCTATCAGATGTTTTAGAGTAATTGAATCTGCAGCGCTTGTTCTCCCGTGCACTGCTATGTGATCTCCTCCTCCTTTTATGACTGCCGCTGCTGCTCCTCCATTTTCCATAATCCCAATCTTTTTCATCCCAATCAGGACAATAAGTTCTCTTTGAGTGTCTCATCTACATAAAAGACAAGTTTTTCCCAGTTAAATATTACCCCACATGTCAACACTGTTGCAAGTTCACTCTAGTTGTGACGTTTTATTGTTTTTAAATCAAAGTTCAAAAATCATTATCACCCAACCTGAAATCACTGATAAACCCAATGATTTTTTTTCTGCTGCCTCAAAATCTAGAGTCTGAACTTTATTCATAGATATTCTGCATTACTCATGTCACGCTCAGATTTACTAGAAGAGGATTGGAAAAAGAGAGAGGAGGAAATCCCAATTTCTGAACGTTGGGAAAAATCCTCTCCTGCCAGAATCACAAATTCCTAACAACTTGAAAAAGACGTTATACACAAACTTTTCACCAACTATCGTTCATATCGGTACTGACTGCCCGGGCCTCACCTCGTCTCTAAAGGCAACTCGAAATCAAGAAGCTCCAATTGTTCTGGGAAGGGAGGTCTGCAAAAAGTACCTTGGCTAAACGGCCCCACTGCCCGACTTCTCTCACGCGCTCCTTCAAATACGCCATATTATTTTTCTTTCCTCGAGATCCTAAACCTGACTTTTGTTTACACCACTGAAGGCAAAGGCACGCGCCATTTTCCCCGGAATCCTTTAAGACTCAACTGGACATTAAGTGACGCCGCCTTACACCAGGTCAACGTGTTCTTTCTTTTCATTTGTTAAGAACACTTCCTCAGAGGAGCGAGACTTAGGAACATTCCAGAACCCGAGTCAACGCCACCCCCCGCGGGCTGCCTTGCCGTCTCCGCCCCGCCGCCATTTTACAGCCCGGCCGAGGCCTCCGCCGCCGCAGACAACATGGCGCCCGTGAGCTCCGGGGCTCGGCCCTTCCCCCCTCCTTTTGGGGAAGGCAAACGTTCGAGAACCTTCCCCCGCCTGGCAAACCCTACCGCTACCTTCCACCAGTGACTGACTGGAGCGTTGCGGTTCAAACAGAAATTCGCAGCGACGGGCTTGGCAAAGCATGGAAGACGAGCGGGCCACCTTTGTGCAGCCGGGAGGGTAGGGAAAAGGGGGTCACCATGCCGGAGACTGCGGGCGCCCAACAAGCTTGGAGAGGAGCGTCACAAGCGCTCTCGAGGCACAAAAAGAGGCCCTGACACCTGGCCTGCTTCCTCCCGCGTCTTACCGTCCTGGAAAAGAGTCCAAGCCTAAGGAGACAATGCTTGCGACGCGACCACGGAGAAAACGCAGCTGGCTGCTGCGAGCTCCGGCAGCAAAATGGAGCTGACAGTCACCGCGTCAGGACTCTCCTGGAAAACACGATGACGCTGCAAGCGGGCCTCCGCCTCCGGGCGGGGCGCGCAGGCGGGGAGGGCGGAGCGGACTCCGGCTCCGACTTGTGCGCAGGTTCTGGGTCGGGCGCTCAGCGCCCAAGGGTGGAGGGAGGGAAGCTGTTGCTGGCCGCCATGTTGGCCCCGCTCTCCGTTCCGGCTCTGAGAAAACATTGTAAGAGTTGAAGAGAAGAGACTCGCTCATGGTCACTAAAAATTGTGTTTGTGCAGACCTCTTAGAGAACGGACTTGAGGTTATGGGGAGGGGGAAGGGTGAGCTGTGACAGGGCGAGAGAGAGTCATGGGCATATACACACTAACAAACGCAGTAAGGTAGATAGCTAGTGGGAAGCAGCCGCATGGCACAGGGATATTGGCTCGGTGCTTTGTGACAGCCTGGAGGGGTGGGATGGGGAGGGTGGGAGGGAGGGAGACGCAACAGGGAAGACATATGGGAACATATGTTTATGTATGACTGATTCACTTTGTTATAAAGCAGAAACTAACACACCATTGTAAAGCAATTATACCCCAATAAAGATGTTAAAAAAAAATTGTGTTTGTGAACGCTAGAAATGAGGAAAAGTGAGGGAAGCAGGGTACAAAGTAGCCGGCACCCTATTGCAATCGCTTAAACGATGCTTTAAAAAAAAATACACCATCTGCATCAAATAGCCCCAAATTGGGAATTGTCTGGATTTGGGCTTTTGTTAAAGTTCTGAGACCTGTTTAAAACTAGTTAAATCGTCGGTGGCTGGGACCCACACGCACTGAACTTGGATTGTAAAGATTTTTCCCGAGGTTTTAAAAGTCGAAGAAATGTGAGAGCAAAAGCCTGGAGACAGAAAGTGGAACTCCTCACAAGCAACATTTCCGCATTAAGCGAGACCTCTGCGGTGTAAAGATGAAGTAAACTGTAAAAGGGGGAAATGGAAGGTCATTAGAAGAAGACAATTATCAGGAAACAACCTCTGAACAACAAAAATCAAGCTGCAATTTTTTTTTCCAAGCTGCAATTTGATGGAACAAAGTAATTGAAAATCCTGACTCCCGCGCCCCGCCCCTTCTCCATTTGTCACTTGAAGAAAATCACGTACTCATTACAAATTTAGTGGAACGCATAAAATTATCACGTATTACGGTAAAGCGTAATCTTACTGGCTTTATTTAGACAGGAGAGCAGCGTAGATAACTTGCCAGATACGGATGCACAACTGCTGCAGGGTAAAGTGATGAGGAATATGCATCCCCAGAAACCCTATGCTTGTTTGCATTTCTTAAGCCGCTTCTCAAAATGGCTTTCAAGATGCTTTAAAACCATTAATACCTAGATTCTTACATGGGGTCAGGATCACTAAGTACAAGGTAAGTATTTCACTTGTGAGGGAGAAATTTCTCACAGTAACTTGTGAAATTTACAGCTATTCGGTATATGTTTAACAGCACATTTAAATGTTAAGCAAAACCTAGGGAATCCCAGTCCTTGGAGTATAACAGTTAATCGAAGTCGTTGTGCTAAACACGGTACATAAGTTCTCACTTAATCCTAACAGCAATCTAAATATGGGCATTAGCCATGTTCTGCTATTATAGGTCAAAGTTGCAGTTTGTGCAGACAGCAATTTAGAGTATTTAATTTCTTTAGGCGAAATCCTCACAGTAAAATTACAGGGTAAAAGCCAATGAAAAAATCCTGTACATGTTGCCAAAATTGCTTTCCAAAATGGTTTTAAATTTAGCAAAGCCCACATACAGCCGATTACTGGTTCAGGATATATCCAAAGTTTCATTAATGAAGTTAGCCATTTTAGTGCGTCTGTTAGTGCATGCTATGGGCTGTTTGAAGGGCTATGCCCCCCCCCCCCCATATACTCATGTGTTTAAGTCCTAACTTCCACTCCCTCAGAATGTGACTGTATTTGTAGTGTGGACTGAAAAAAATGCACAATGTGAGAGTAGTGAGGTAAGTTTTATTTGGGGCAAAATGCCTGGGGAGATAGCCTCTCAGCTCTGAGGAACTGCTCCCAAGAGGTAGGGGGAGAAGTTAGTGTTATATATGATTTTAGTGAAGGGGGATATGTGCAGTCAAGCACACCTTTTGTCAGAGGGTTGCTGCTAGTCACGAGGAGCAGGTAGGTGTCTCCATTAATGATTTTAGTGCTTTTCTAGATATGAGAAGATGCAAGAAATTGGGCTCATAAAATCTTCTGAAAATATCTATCTGAAGGCCTGTTCTGCCTGTTTTCCCCAAAGCACAGGGTGCCTCATGCCTGATCTCCACTCTGAACTCCTTTCAAGGAGTGTTGAAAGTCAGTGACTGCAGTGGCTAGTGACTTCACTCTTATACACTAGAGCCAGATAGTAAGCGACAATTTTTAGTTGGCAGTAAATAGGGTCTTTACAGAGGTAATATGATTAAATGAGGTCATTAGGGAGGGGCCTAATCCACTTTAGCTGGTGTTTTTATAAAGAGATTGGGAAACACACACCCAGAGGAAAGATGACGTGAAGACAGGAGTTGGTCATCTGCATGCCAAGGAGAAAGGCCTCAGAGTAAACAACCCTGCCCACATCGTGATCTCCCAACTTGTCTCTAGAACCGTGAGAAACTTTTCTGTTGTTTAAACCACCCAGTCTCTGGTACTGTACTTTGTTTTGGCGGCTCTAACTGAGTGCATAACATTAAAAATTTGTTATTTTGGTGGATACTGAACTTGTAACTTTATTTTCTAATTAGTGAAGTTGCACATTTTCTCTTGTGACTTGTCCATTCATACCTTATTGCTTTTCTGTACAGTTCTCTTTTGTCTTATTTTCGTGCAGTTAAACCTATTCCATCTTTACCTCTGTCAAGTTTGTAAACTGAGAAATTCCTTTCTTCTTCAGAGGAATTCTTTGAAATGTTTTAAATTTTTCTTCGGTTTTCTTTAAAAAGGCAACTCTTTTATCCATCTGGAATTTTGATATATCATGTGAGGTGAAATTCTTTTGCTTTTTTTTCTCCATGTCATTTACTGGTTATCCTAACACAATTTATGGAATAACTTTTTTTTTGGCTGCACTGTGCAGCACAGGGGATCTTAGTTCCCTGGCCAGGGTTCAAACTCGTTCAAACTCCTGCAATGGAAGCAGAGTCTTAACCACCACCAGGGAAGTCCCCTCTTCTCTTTTTTAAATGATTTTTGGATACTGCTTTAAATAAACTATGTATACACTACTGTTTACACTCTATTATTCTAGTCTTATCCCTCACACGTCACAGTTTTAATATTGATATTTGCAGCTTTATAAAGATTGGGATTAATTCCTTTTTCATTATATTTAAAAAATTTTCCATTATCATGTATTCTTCTAGATTTGCTTTATAATTATTATATGGAGTATCACTACCTGAACCACAATTGGTACAAATTGAATTTAAAGAACCACCAATCCATTAGTGAAATAGTAACTGATCTATCCACTTTACTAAACTGATTAAAAGTTGAGTCCTTTGTATTAAAACTTATCTATTTACATGTCTCTTAGGTCCTGAGACTGTGCTCCCATGGAGTAGACAGTGTCGGATGTCCTTTGTATCCAAACCTGGAAGAAGCTCAATAAATTACTTACTAGTTTTAGTTGTTCAAACAACAAAAAAACATGTCTTCAGAAATACCCACCATAGAGATTAAGAATGTGTTGCTAAATGGATTTGGAAATTTCCAAGTTCAACCAAGGTATGAATTACAACTATTCAATTTGCCATTAACCAAAAGGTCTGCAAGCCTTCTACTCAAGAGCTCCAAACGAGTATCTAACAGGACTCAAGAATTCTAATGAATTCAGGTACAATTCAAGAATGGTGGCTGCAGCAAAGATAGCCATGAAGTCTTCCCTCCCCTGAGAGCAAGGGAGACAAAGGGAGCAGCGAGCAGGCAGAGAAGCAGCACAGCCGGCCCTGAGAGTTAATCATGTTGCGATGTAAATAGAAGTGAGTTTTCTTTCTCCTTCTCCTGAGAGCAAAGGAAAAAAAGGGAGCATCGAGCAGGCGAAAGAAGCAGCACAGCCA
The DNA here is from genome assembly GCF_949987515.2 of Delphinus delphis. Lineage (NCBI taxonomy): Eukaryota > Metazoa > Chordata > Mammalia > Artiodactyla > Delphinidae > Delphinus > Delphinus delphis. Next base: position 34,637,059 of record NC_082689.1, on the reverse strand, counting down.
GCCCTGAGAGTTAATCACTCCTTGTTTAACTGTCACTAATTTGCAGTAACTGGATTTGTACTTTACAAAGCGAACCTCACTCCCTGACACTACGTAATTTACCTTCGGCACCCATCACCCCTGACTGTGTGTTACATACCCCACCTCTCACTCCAGGCACTTACATTCTACAGGCCCCTTGTAACAAATCACCCCCTATAGTTTTTGAATTTCAGAGACAAGGTCACAGGCCGATAAACGAGAGGCAAATGGACGCAGTTTCCAGACTGCCAGACCCCAATTACCAGGCAGCCTGATGCCAGCTATGACTGTTTTGAAATAATGCAAAGGAAAGGAAGCATGCAAGACCTTCACTACTTTGATCCTTACCATATACCCCGGGCTGTGAGCCCCACATCTAAAATCTCCCGATTCCCAAGGAGGGGGGGCACAGTTGAGGTGCTAGCTTGCTGTCTTCCCTTCTGCCTAGCAGAAAAATAAAGCCATCTCTCTCTTCCTCCAAAATCCCTGTCTCCGTATTTCTGTTCGGCCTTGGTGCACAGGGAAGCCGATTTTTCGGCAACATGGTGAAGCAGATTTCAGGCATAGTTTATACTATCCCTTAAACTCGTATGAGTTTTAACTCCCTTTGCTGTGAAACCATGATTATTTGGCAACTTCTGATAGTCTGGGTCAAGGGTTGGCAAACTTTCTTAAACGGCCAGAGAGTAAATATTCTAGGCTTGCAGGCTATTTGGTCTCTGGCACAGCCAATCATTTCTGCTCTGGTAGCACAAAACAACCAGAGCTACTGCATACACATGGGAATGGCAGAGTTCCAAGAAAATGTTATCTGCAAAAACAGGTGGCCAGCCCGAGGGCTGCAGTTTGCCAACCTCTTGTCTAGCTGGGGAACCACATTACTTTCGTTTTAAAGAGAACTTGGGTTGATCAGCAATATTCTAGTCTTCTGAGTAGTTTATACTTACTGCCAAGTAATACATGGAACAGAATGTCAATTACCCAACTGCTAATGTGATCAGTGAACCAGTCAATTCAGTGTGAGTGGACAGAAATCAACGTTCTGGATTTTGATCCTCATGGTAGTCTATGAGAGGCCCAAAGGGGAGCCAGTATACCTCCCTATCTATGAGATCCTTATGGGTACAACTAAGCAGACATAAGAATAAGACATAAGAATGAGCTCTAAGAACCCAGAAGTCATATCTGTAGCACTAAAAAAATGGCACAGTTTGGAATAAAAATTGAGGCAATGTCAGTCAGTACAAAAACTTCCTGACAATCAGTAAAATACTCTTAAGAGTGGTGACAAAAATTCAATGACATGTTTGGAGAAGAAAGATATCAAGTATAAGAAGTGGCAAACCAAATTCTGGCCTAAAAGAGGCCTTAATACCAATTCTAGAAACTAATGGTTAAATTAAAAAGGTGAAACAAAACATGAGGGCATTAGTGTAACTGGCCCCTCAGTTTAGTGTAAGGTATGGAAGGTACCAATAGTAATAAGAGAATAACTGCAAGCTAACTCCCTAATTGCAGTTAAGAAAGAATCAATTAGATCAGCCATCTGCAGAAATGATACAAACGAAGAAATGTTTGGTATCAGTTTTAGAAATACCCCAAATCTAACCTAGGTGATCTAGACAGTGAGTGGGACATAGTTCTTCAACAAATCAATGGTAGAGCCTGATAAATGGCCTGATAAATGGCCTGATTAGGTGAGAGCCCTGATATGGTTAAGAGCACAGCTTCCATTTACTTGCTACAGAACACTTACTACATGCCAGAAGCTTTATACACACTATTTCATTTAATCCTCACAAGAGTCATGTGAAGGATCATTTATGTATGAGAAAGTTAAAGCTTGGAGATATTAACTTGCCTAAAGTTAATATTAGGGGGCAGAGCTGTGATTCAAACCCAAACCAGAACTCTACAACTAATTGTATTTTTCAAATGGATCATCTGTAGAACTCTATCCTGCATTATATTTCTTTTTTACCCTGCATTTTGAAAAGATATATATATATATATTTTTTAAGAGTTTTATTTATTTATTTATTTATTTTTAACATCTTTATTGGGGTATAATTGCTTTACAAGAAAAGATATATTTTTTAAAAATGTTCCATGGGCACATGAGTTGGGAAATTCTGAGTGTTTACTGTACTTCGAGACTTCTCTGAGCCTTTACTATAAAGACCAGGGAAAATAACAACTGGATTGACCGGCCTTTCCAGGCCATCTCTTTATTTGTCCTTCCTCTTTCTAACTGTATAAAGTAAATAATTAATAGAAAATAATATTTCCAGGATGTGGACTACATATGGTAGGAGCATGTAATTAGGGTGCTCAACAATGCCTGGATTTGAGACTCAGCATTTTAAAATGAATATTTATATGGAAAAACAAAATTAAACATAGGGTTTTTTAAAAAAAATTAAAGAAATGCATTAGGTAATAGTTACAGTAAAGAATACCCTCTAAGAATAGGAGTAAAAGCTGTTTGGCTTCCCTTGGTACCACCAACTCATAGAAGATCTTAGCTGTAAACAAGTAGATCTTAGTTGTAAACAAGCTGTATAATGATGCAATCTCTGACATAATTAAAACTGGGTAAACCATAATAGGTGTGTTCCTTGAATAGTTTGCCAAGTATTTGTCCAGGTCTATTATAGCTACTGAGCAAATGGGTTGGCATGAATAGTTATGTCCTTAATGTGTACATCATTAAGAGGTCGATATGTCTTCTCATTTACTGGTAACTTCTCCAATTCATCTAGAGTCTCCAGACCATCTATTACCCTGAAAGAGAAACAATATAATGTTTGAAAATATCCTGAGATTGAAACATAATATCCAAATACCTATAGCAATTACAGTCTCACCATGTCTCATAGTTCTTTGAATTCCCCAGTTGAGTGTACAATAAAATGTCGCTTTGATTTTCTGCCATAGGTAGGGGCCAAAATTCAGAAACAAAAATTCATTTTTAATGCCTTTAGACAACAATAGCAATGGAAAGGAATATTCCCACCAAAGTATCTAAACATTGCATTCGGCCTCATTCACATGGAATAGCTACAAATGGGGCCAATATAACCAGTCATAAGGTTTTCTTTGCTATAGGAAAAACCTGGAGAAAGTATGTAAGGATGACACTAGTATTATCAGTACTGCCCTACACTGAAGGTCCTGAAGTGGGTGGCCTCTTTGCACTTTATTGTTTAAATACAGTGTTTTTATTTTTTGCTTCTGGACAACAAAAAACAATATTCAGAATAGGAGAAGATAAGTTCAACAGTTATGCCACTTCCAGCAAGCCCACTTCATGTTTCTATCAAGAAAAAATATATATATATTGAGAGCTATCCTTCTAATATGTTCTAGAAAGTTAGTCTAAAACATTTGCTAAGAAAAAGTGGCTTTTTAGATAATACCTCCTAGTGCAATTCAAATCAATTCCTAAGACATACTATGTACTTTAAAAAAAGAACAGATTTCCATTTTATTTTACATTTCCACTAAAGTGATACTATAACCAAAGCCTTTGGATTTTACACCCAAATGTAGGACAATTAAGGTCTTGAAATTATAAGTTTTAAATGCTTTCCCATGGGAAGGAAATCCAAACAAGAGGGGATATAGGTATATGTATAGCTGATTCATTTTGCTGTACAGTAGAAACTAACACAACATTGTAAAGCAACTATACTCCAGTAAAAACTAACTAACTAACTAAAGGCTTTCCTACCTTCTGGGTCAGTAAGAGAGAAAGAGGGTATAAGAAACAGATCTCAGGCAAAAAAGGGCATGTAGAATTGAAGCAAGTAAGCCTAGTTAAGTATCTGGGACATGGGCCCCTTTGAGAACCAGTGGAAAGCTATGTACCCTTTTTCTCAGAAAAATGTATGTGCATATATACAAAACAATTTCAAGGAGGTACTGGACCAAAGATTAAGAATTCTTGTTCTAAACTCTACAGTTTTTTTTTACCAATCCAGTAAGATAAGTCCTAGTAATTACTAATCAATAATTCTGAATGGTGGGTTAAGGGAGAAAAGAAAAAAAAGGGAGTCTGGTGCTCGCTTCGGCAGCACATATACTAAAATTGGAACGATACAGAGAAGGTTAGCATGGCCCCTGCACACGGATGACACGCACATTCGTGAAGCCCACAAAAACTACTAAAGGCTATAATATTCCTTTTCATTGATTATTACTAATCTATAAATTAGACATGTATATGGAATAAAAAAGAAAAGCTGTAGACTCTTCTATTTTTAATTAACCTAGCTTGGCATTCAAACTGTTAAATAAAACAAACCCTAAAACTGTGCCTTGGTTTATTAAGCACAGTAAATATTTGTTGACAAACTGACTTCCTGTTGATTTATAAAAGCAATTCCCAGGTAGAGGGCTTGTAATGGATATTCTTGCAGAGACTGCTAAACACTCCCTAGGATCCAATCTCCCCTTCTTATTCACAGAGGCCTGGTTTTATTGCGAGTGGCAATATGTCTGGCTAAGAAACACTGCCTACCCTCCCTTGTAGGTAAGTTCTGGGCTTTCCAGGAGAGATCTTGAGAAAGGGGCTGACTCAGCTGGCAAGCACCTTTGCCCTTCCTCCTTCTTCCTACTTGGAGTACAACTGTTCCGGCTGGGGCTGTGCTGCCCAAGCTATGGCCATGAAGTGAGCTTCAGAATGATAGCTAAAGACGGTTGAGAAGAAAGACAGAGGCACCTGGAACACTGGTGATACAATAGAACCACTATCACATACCATCTTGTTTAAGCAACTGTTTTTCAGATGTGTTAGTTGATGCAAGATGCTATTCTTAATGAAAACAGATACATACTGTTAACTTGCATAATGATCCTGAAAAAATAGTACTGGCGCTTCTTTTACAAAATAATAAAACTGAGGCTCAGAGAGGTTGTACGTCTCCCAAGGTCACAGGGCTCTTACGTGGTGGACTTAAATTTCAGGTACATTTAGCTCTCATACTGCTCTTTGAGTATTAGTTATGCTATCATCACATCCACTCATATGCATCCTTTGCATTGAAATTCCAAAGAAAACCATAACCAGAATACTCACTTTCCAAATACTGTGTATTTCATGTCCAGATGTGGCTGCTTCCCATAGGTGATGAAGAACTGAGATCCATTGGTGTTTGGGCCATTATTAGCCATAGATACAACACCTCTAACGTTGTGCTGAAAAAGAAAGACCAAAGTATTAGCTGTTTTTACATAAGTATTCCAAATAAAGGACTGAAACAAGACGTGCACTCTACCTTCCCAGTATTTAAGGGATCAAGAAAACATGTAATCATCTTCCATTAGGGCTAATCCAAATGTTCAGTTTCTGTATTATCTGTATCTCTGGAAACTTGTATCTAAGTTGTTTATATATATATATATATATCAAATCACATTCCCCAATTAATTTCACCTTTGGAGAAGCAGAGCCACAAACACTTTTGGCAATACCAATGTATAATAGAAATAATCCTTACATTTATATTAAGGAACAGTGTGCTGGCATGAAATGATCAGGCAGACAACAAAACCAAAATCCCCATAATCTCTTCACATATACACTGGACTCTGGCTAGTTTCCTTATCTGTAAAACAAGGGAGGTTGGACTAATTCAGCGGTTTATTCATAATTCAAATGCTCACAAGGGTTACCAGATAATAAATTGATAATTGGGCAGAATGTAAACGTTAGGGAATGGTGGAGCCTGGCAAAAGGAATAGTGTAGCTCTTGCCTCATGACGTTTACAATCTTTTTAAACCAATGGCCATAGAGAATGAATTTGTGGGTCTTCCATCCATGGGCAGTCAGTTTATAACCCCAGGACTGGATGATCTAAGGAAGGCCTTGTCTAACTCTAATATTCATGATACTGTTTGCTATACAAGGGACTGTGTACAGGAATTAAAAGGACTTTACTGATAAGATTGAAGACAGAGCTGTCTTACAGGGAGATGCCCATATATAAAATATACTAAAGGTAACGCCAATGATTACTCTATCTTTAGCTATTCATCAGGGGACACTAATAAGACAAACTACAGAGATGCAGCTTCATAGAGATATTAATGCATTACCGTTCCCTAAAAGGTGACTACCAATAACATATGTAGTGTTTGATACATACATAAGAATATATGTACCACTTACAACTTAATAAAATCAGCACCCATTAACCTATTTCCAAGTTTTAAGAATTAAAATTTACCAAACTGTTGCATATGCCTATGTGCTCCTCTCAGTTATTACTTCAGCCTCTCCAAGAGGTAACCAGTGTTCTGATATCTTTACATTCAATACATGCCTATACAATATATTGTTTCCTTTTGCTTGTTTCTGAGCTCTATAAAATAGTATCATACTATTTGTAGTCTTCTGGGAAATGATTTCTACACTTAACATTATGTTTCTAAGATTCATACATGTATACATAGCTGTAGTTCTGATTTCTTTCACTGTATAACATTTTATTTTTGAATATACTACGACTTGTCCATTCAAAGATCAATAGACATTGTTTCTAGACTTTTGTTATTACCAATAGTACTCTAGGAACACTCTTGTACATGCTTCCTAGTGCACATGTACATGAATTTCTCTAGGGTAAACATGTGGGAATGGAATTTCTGGGTTAGAGTACATGAATATTCAATACGCATCCTCAACTCTGGTATATAAGAAAATAGTTCTTAACCTTGTCTGTCTAGGAATCACGAGGGAACCTTAAAATACAATCGAGGTCCTAATCAGTTCTACTGACTTTTTCTCTAGACTTAGGGAGGTAAGGCCCTAATCTTTTATAGTTTTAAAACTTCCACAGGTGAATCTGTAACAGCAAAGTTTGAAAACCACTGGCATAGGATGACAGATTAGTACCAAGGAAGCAGTCATTCATTAATGCCTAAAAAATCATTTCATTTCCAATTCAGAAAAAGGATGACTTTTTTTTTTTTTTTTTTTTTTTGCGGTACGCGGGCCTCTCACTGTTGTGGCCTCTCCCGTTGCAGAACACAGGCACCAGATGCGCAGGCTCAGTGGCCACGGCCCACGGGCCCAGCCGCTCCGCGGCATGTGGGATCTTCCCAGACTGGGGCACGAACCCGGGTCCCCTGCATTGGCAGGCAGACTCTCAACCACTGCGCCACCAGGGAAGCCCAATTATTTTAACCTGTATTATTACAACATATGTATCAAAGTTTCCAAGTGTAAACATAGCATGAAAAAATAGATTTTGAAGTATTTTGGATTTACCTTAAGATATTCACTGTATTCATCTTCAAATTTCTTGCCCCAGATACTGCTACCTCCTCTTCCAGTACCTATATTACAAGACGAACAAATGAAAGAAAGTATTTAATTAAAGCTGAAAAAGGGTTCATTTTCTAAACATAAGGGCTAGTTTATATAGCATAACCCTTTAAATACAAATAAAATTTGGTACGTCCTCTCTTACTTACCAAAATTGAACTTTAAAAACCATAAAAATAAAATATCTCTACAAAAACCAAAACCCCTCCTTATCAATATTGTTCATACTTTAGGGCTCGGTGCTAGTACCTTCTGCTTAAAAATTTCTTGCTAAGGTAAGTTATAAAAACCCCACATGCTTTTATTTTTCTCTTCTTTGTCTAGTCTCTTCTTCACACTACATACCCTAGGTATACACCCTAGGTATTACTGGAATAACTTACCTGTTGGATCTCCTGTTTGAACCATGAAACCCTTGATATTTCTATGAAATATACAGCCATTGTAGTAATTACTGGCACAAAGAGCCAAGAAATTCTGAAGAGAATAAAAACAATGATTGAGAAATGATGTAGCAGAAGATAAGAACCATTTAAGATTTAAGAATATTTAAAATAAAGAACCAATTGTAGGGACTTCCCTGGTGGCACAGTGGTTAAGAATCTGCCTGCCAATGCAGGGGACATAGGTTCGAGCCCTGGTCCAGGAAGATCCCACATGCCGCGGAGCAACTAAGCCTGTGTGCCACAACTACTGAGCCTGCGCCCTGGAGCCCGCACACCTAGAGACCATGCTCCACAACAAGAGAAGTCACTGCAATGAGAAGCCCACTCACCACAACTAGAGAAAGCCTGCGCACATTAACAAAGACACAACACAGCCAAACAAACAAACAAAAAAAAGCCAATTGTATTTATTGAAAACACTACAACAACCTATTTAAATGATATCTTTTAGGCATTACTTTGGATAATGTCACTGCCTAAAACTCTTCAATAGCTTCCTTCTGTTCTTGAAATAAAATGCAAAATCCTCAGGAGAGCCTAGCAAGCCCTGCATGACCCAGCCTACTTCTACATCATCATAATGATAATAACCCCTTCCCTGCTGCTTACTGTGTTAACCCCATCAGGCTTCTGAAAATTCATCCAAAAAATACAGGCTTTCCCACCTTAAGGCCCTTGTACCTGCTATTTCTATACCTGGAATGTTCTTTTTATAAGTCCTTCCAGAGAGATGCCTTCATTACCTTTCACACTCAGTTTTTTGTTGTTTTTTTTTTGCGGTACGCGGTCCTCTCACTGTTGTGGCCTTTCCCGTTGCGGAGCACAGGCTCCAGACACGCAGGCTCAGCGGCCATGGCTCACGGCCCCAGCTGCTCCACAGCATGTGGGATCTTCCCCGACAGGGGCACGAACCCGTGTCCCCTGCATCGGCAGGCAGACTCTCAACCACTGCGCCACCAGGGAAGCCTTCGCACTGTTTTTAAAGCATCACTTTCTTGGCTAGGCTTGCCCTCACCTTCTTTTAAATAAATCCTTTCCCATTATTCTCTATCTCACAACTTTATTTCCTTCAAAGCATTATTACCCTCTAGAATTACTTTTTTTCTAGAATGAATCTTCCCCCCTGCCTATCTTCCCGGGTAGAATATTAGCTCCACAATAGCAGGGCATGTCTCTTGTTCATCACTGTAGTTCTAGTTGCTGGCAAGATAGCCTTCCATAAATAAATTACTTAATGAATGAATATATATAGCTGACTCTTTTTCCTTCTTGTATTTCTCTCTCTTTTTTTTTTTTGGCTGAGCCACGAAGCTTGCAGGACCTTAGTTCCCTGACCAGGGACTGAACCTGGGCCATGGCAGTGAAAGCACCAAGTCCTAACCACTGGACCGCCAGGGACCGCCTCTTTTTTCCTTGTTTAAATGACAAGGATAGAACCTTGTCATTTAAACAAGTAAAATAATGTATGGAACAGTTCTCTTACCTAATATCTAATGATTATTTACATTTCTTGAGGAAAATGAGCCAAAGGAAAAAGATACCAGCCACTCTGTGGTTAGAGAAAAATTCTCTATCCTTTCTTTGATCCAACTTTGACATCAGAAAAAGAAGTGTAAATTAGACCAGAAATTATCATTGTGGGTTTTTCTTGACAATAGTTTTATAGAAACTTTTTTTTGGATGTTGTTTAAGTTAGATGACTCAATTTCAAAATGGTTATCCTGTTGCATTAACTCATCTTTTATACATACATTACGCTACTCACTTCACATGTTTTGGGTGTCCTCTCACAGAAGACTTCGATTTTAATATCACCTACATCTGTATGCAGTGTCACCGACTAAAAAGGAGAGAGAATGTGAGAACGAATGAGATTTCTTCAGGTGACTTTGTGCACTGTATCATTTCCCTAACTAGATATTAAAGATAACTACCTGAATAAAAACAGAAAGAAACACCATTTCAGAGATGATCCACCCACACAGTATCTCTAAGAGATAAGTTGTATTTCTTCAAAATTTATTTCAGCAGTAGAAAAAAAATTCCAGAAGAGAAATATAAATGTTAAGGTAAAATGATATCTATGCTAAAATATTTGGGAGCAAATATTGTGATGGAAATAATCATTTTAAGTTTGAATATTTCATCAATAAAAATAAAAAGGTTTTATGTATTACTGACTTAAGTGGCAATTCACTAAGTCATTAATATATATTGAAAAATAGTAAGAAAATGACTTTTACAAACATAGTTTCCACCATCTCCCTTATGTAATTTAATTGCGAGAGACTTAAAAAACAATTTCTTTCTCCACTAAAGACAACAGACATAAAAAGCGTCAGTGTTTTCAGATCGTAAAAGTGCAAAGGTAACCAGAGTACTTCTTCTTGCTTGCTTTTTGTTTAATCTGTTGTTTTGGTAGCTAGAATATTCCTTTTGTTACCCCATTCCAGAGAGGGTGGAAAACTTCTGAGGCTTCCTTTTAAAATTCTCTTCTTACAATAGTTGTCCACCTTAGATCAAGAGCAAAAGGATCCAATCAAAATGACCACACCTGGCTATGCTCTTCTGACCCTGCAACACCACCTTTCCATCTCTATCCATCTTGTATCAATCTTTTTCCATAAAAGGTAAATTCTGTGTTTTAAGTGAAAAACATAAAGAATCTGAAATCACTTTACACTGTATGCTTCTACAGATTATCATTGCTCTGTTTTGTCACTGAAATTTCCATGCAGTTTTATTTCCCTTGACTGAATTTCTAAAAATTACTTATAATGAAAGACATTCATAAGAATTCTGTAAAATTTACCATTTTTCTTCTTGATGCTTTCAGGAAGTACTGTTACTTTCTCAGTTTACTGAGAGAAGTTCAAAAACGAGCCTCTATTTCCAAAAGAAAAAACAATTAAATTCACTTCCCTCTCTTAACTCACACTTGCTCATCTTTACCGCATATTTAAGAGAAAAAGTCTCGATGAGCACCCATCCTGCCCCAAGTAATAAAAACCCGGTTATGAAAGCGATCAGGCGATACTACTCGTCTCAAGCCCCTCAACTCCTACTTCCACTGCTCACTCTTCACCGGCCGGGTACATTCCCGCCTTGGGGTCTAAGCACTGGGTGTTCCCCTTGCCTGGAACACGTACACTCAGACATCTGTACGGCTATTTTCCTCACCTCCAAGTCTCTTCTCGAAAGTCTGGTCTGGACCTGATAACTCTATTTAAACCTGCCTTAACGATTTCCTTTTCCATAGCACTTAGCACTAATATACTCTATGCTTTACTAATTGTCTTATTTCAACAACACCCTTCCCGTACAGAATACTCACTGGAAGCAGTCCAAGAACTAACATACACTGCGCTCTGCGAGCATTTGAATTAAGTGAATGAAAGAATAAGTGACGTTACCCCATACTTACTTAACCACTTCGATTAGCACAGCGGTTGTTAAAAGAGCAAAGGTACAATCGCAGTTGCCCCCACGGGTCTGCAGATTCGAAATTAAGTTTCTTCAGGCCACCGGAGGTCGAGCAAGGGACCTATTAGAGAGAACGCCCCTCACCCGCTCGCCTCCTCCCTCCGCCCCCTACTCCCTGTCTCAAACCAAACGACTAGAACTAGGGAGACACTAATTTCTCCCCACCAGGTACACTTTTGACTATGAAAGGGTCAAAATTATCTTTTAATAATTACACTAGGACAACAAGAGTAACTCTGGTCATTCTCTAGAAGTGCCTTGGGCTCAGTCGCAAAGCCGGAAAGACCACCTCCGACCGGCTCCCCCGCCCCGCCCACTTTCACGAAGCCGGGAACTTCCGCGCAGGACCGGAAATAGCGCTCGCGGAGTTCCCGGGGCTGGTGAGTCTTGGGCGGGTTAAGTTTCAGCGTGAGTAGCTGAGGCCGTGGCGGCGGGCTGTGGTTTACGAACCTGCTACAGCGAAAGGTGGCAGGGGAGGAGATAGGCGCAGAAAACTGGCTTGCCGCGGGAGAGCATAGCGCTCTAGAGGGGCCGGGGACTTAACTTAACGGACTTATCGGCTGTGCCACCTGCGCTCTTCATTGTTCTAGAAAAGGCCTGAAGGGGGACTGAAACAAGAGGGCGCAGTTTGCAGGCTGTAAAGTGGGCCTTGCTAATGAATCTTAATAATAAATAGTGCAGACTCTAGGCCAGGCATTGTTCCCAGCTTCACGGTTAAATCTTGCAACCACGCTGTAAGCTGGGCACTATTATTTGCACCCTTCAGAGGTGGAAACCACAGAGGTAGAGTCCTCAGAGACAGCTGTGGCTTTGGGAGTCAGTCTGGTTTTAGAGTCGGTCGGTGCTCTTCCCACCATGCTCTGCCGCCTCCCATTCTCGTTAATTGTGACTTAAAGCTACTCAGCTTCGTAGGAAATGGGGAGTGTTTTGTTACTTACAATGGCTCCTTCAAATGTAACAGTAGGTAACAGAACCGGCGTGGTGGCCCATTAGAGCTTCACTTTAGGGCTTGCCAGATTTAGAAGAGTCTGGAGAGTGGAGTAGTATCAGGACGTGGAATCTGGAGAGTGGAAGTGGTATAAGGACCCTTAGAAGATCTTCCAAGACCCCAGGTTCGAGTGGTTCCACCTCACTCCAAACTGTATATTGAATAAGTGCATTAAATATTTCTTTTTTTATTATTTTATTTTATTTTTGTCTGCATTGGGTCTTCGTTGCTGCACGCAGGCTTTCTCTACTTGAGGCGAGCGTGGGCTATTCTTGGTTGCGGTGCGCAGGCTTCTCCTTGCGGTGGCTTCTCTTGTTGCGGAGCCCAGGCTCTAGGCATGCGGGCTTCAGTAGTTGTGGCTCACGGGCTCTAGAGCGAGGGCGCAATAGTTGTGGAGCACGGGCTTAGTTGTTCCATGGCCGGTGGGATCTTCCCGGACCAGGTCTGGAACCCGTGTCCCCTGCATTGGCAGGCTGATTCGTAACCACTGTGCCACCAGGGAAGTCCCAATATTAAATATTTCTGCATACAAATATTGAAAAAAATTTGCTTTTGAAATTGAGTTATGAGTATTTCATTAAATTTACAATTGACTATGCTTTCTTGTTAATTATTTTGCATACCATGAAATGCTTTTCTTCAAAAACAAAAGTGTTCATAGATACTACATTTAAGAATGGAGCAGACAGTGTTTTGTATTGGATATAGATGTCTATAAGGCTTACAGACTGTGTGGGCCCTTACATCTTCACCTCTCCCACCTCTTGATTCTGGCCTTTGTGTGGCAGGTAGCTGTTGGCTCAGGGGCAGCAGCTCCTGCCCTTTCCTGCCTTGACCCTACCCATTCACAGAGTGACTCACCTGTGCATCCCATGGTTCTGGCTGCCGATAAAACACTTAACTTTTTTTTTTAAACTAATATATTTTTTTGAATTTTATTTATTTTTTATACAGCAGTTTCTTATTAGTTATCTACTTTATACATATTAGTGTATACATGTCAATCCCAATCTCCCAGTTCATCCTACCACCACCCATACCCCGCCACTTTCCCCCCTTGGTGTCCGTACAAAACACTTAACTTTTTAAATATGTTATTGTTACTCTTTTGATAAAGCACTTTTTAATGTCAGTATGTACCACCCTAACTCCAAATTCTGCTATGATGGGGGAAGCGGGACTGTGTCAGTCTGTATAGTAAGCATTTAGTGCTGGCCTATGTTGGTCATCCTGAGATACAGAAAAGGTAGTTTCTGTCCTCCAGTAGCTTTAGCGTAGTGGGGGAGACAGACAAACAGGAATATAATATTATGAGAATAACTAGTGCAAAAGCAGGTGGGACAGGGAGAGGGACGACACTGAAAAGGAAGGTTTGTCAAGAAAAGCTTTATTTAGGAAGTCGAAAGGGTCTTGGAAGGAAGGGTAATATTTAGAGAAATGGAGAAGGGTGGTTGAAGCACAGGTGGGGAGAGCAAGAACAAGGATGTGGGTTTCCCTGGGGGCGCAGTGGTTGGGTGTCCGCCTGCCGATGCAGGGGACACGGGTTCGTGCCCCGGTCCGGGAAGATCCCACATGCCGCGGAGCGGCTGGGCCCATGAGCCATGGCCGCTGAGCCTGTGCGTCCGGAGCCTGTGCTCTGCAGCGGGAGAGGACACGACAGTGAGAGGCCTGCGTACCGCAAAAAAAAAAAAAAAAAAAAAAGAACAAGGGTGTGTGAGAGGGGGCAGGGAGGAGGAAAGGAACATAATTGTGTGTTGTGCACCAGGTTTGTGCAAGGTGACTTAAGCATATTAATCCATTTACTCCTCCAGACGGCCTGTGAGGTAAGTTATAGTGTCTCCATTTTGTAGATGAGAAAACAAGCTCAGAGAGGTTAAATGACTTACCTATGATACCATGTGCCAGTAAGTGGCAGAGCCAGTATTTGAAGCCAGGCACGTAGGACTACAGCTCTTTTGCTCATATGCTTTGCTGTCTCAAAGGTCCATTTTCTGTGTTTTGACTTCAGATACTCAGTTTTACCTGACTTCTGCATGTTGTCATCTCGTGTACGCCTGGTCCCCACGACAGTCCGCCTAATCCATTCCCTGATCTGCAGTTCTTCCCGTTCCTTCATGGATCTAAAGACTCTCCTTTCCTCCTTGAATGACTTTGCATCCCTCTCATTTGCTGAGAGTTGGGACAATGTTGGATTACTGGTGGAACCAAGCCCACCACACACTGTAAACACGCTCTTCCTAACCAATGATTTGACAGAAGAAGTGATGGAGGAGGCACTGCAGAAGAAGGCAGATCTCATTCTCTCCTACCATCCACCCATTTTCCGACCTATGAAGCGCATCACCTGGAAAACCTGGAAAGAGCGCCTGGTGATCCGGGCACTGGAGAACAGAGTCGGGATCTACTCTCCTCACACGGCCTATGATGCTGCTCCACAGGGAGTCAACAACTGGCTGGCTAAAGGGCTTGGTGAGAAGCCTCTTGTTCTTTCATATTCAGTATTTTCCCTACCAGTGCTTTGAAATTTTAGAATGTATTTCCAGTAGTGTTTTAACTGCTTTAGGGATGGGGACCATTATTCTACTTTCATATATTTTAAAATAATCTTGCTGAAATCTGGCAATTAAATTGCATTTGAAAAATGAAATTTTTATCCTTAGTGAACAAGGACAGCATAGGAAGTCTTCATTTTTGATCGAGCTTTGTGATTCCTTACTCATGTGGCACAGTGCCTGGCACTCAGGCACTCCAGAAACGCTTGTTAAACTGAACTGAAAGCTTCAAGCCTCTCCAAAATATACTTCATATGTCAATCAAATAGAGTTTTATTGAATTAGTCCTTATGCCCAGCACAATGAGGGAATTCAGCATATGTGTTTTAGCAAGTCTTTTTAGTTTACTCATTTTGGGCTGAAGCTTCTGTGATGATATAATCTGGATTACTGTGGTCAAGTAAATTATGAACATCTGCGACTTGAATCATAGTTTACATGAGTAAATTTAGTAAGCAGTCACAATTCTATATGTTATGTAAAAATTCATGAGTCAGTCTTGTCCAACTTTTTGTGATATTTACGAGTCTTCTGGAAAATCTGAAAATAAATTTGATTATGTATGTCTGTACTAAATCCCTAAATTATGGGGATTGTTGAATGTATATATAAGGGATATGTATGTGTGTGTATATTATATAAGCATCTGAGAATGAATCTTTTCAAAAATACTCATTTCTTAGAAGTTTTGCCCATAGTGGTTTATCTTTCTAATTTTTAAATAAACCCACAAAAACTCCAATTTCTGACAATTTTTTCTTTCTAGGAGTTTGCACCTCCAGGCCCATCCATGCTTCCAGAGCTCCTGACTACCCCACGGAGGGAACACACAGAGTAGAATTCAATGTTACCCACACCCAAGACCTGGACAAAGTCATTTCTGCAGTGAAAGGAATTGCAGGTGTATCTGTCACTTCTTTTTCTGCTAGGTACAATATCTTTTCCTCTTTTTGTGTATATTAATTTGTAAGAATCTTTCTTACAGATTCTATAACTCTGTTATTTAAGTTTGCAGCAAATCACTTTCCTAGGGTGGGTTTACAAAGCAGCATAATTCTCATTTGCCTGCAGGTCCCTAAGGAGAACCATGGGATCTTTTCAAAGCAAAAAAATAAAAATTTTCTATGTGGGAGAGACTATATCACACATCCTACAGTATTTCTAATCCTCCTGGCAATGTTGAAAGTTATTTTTACCTTAGGGTATGCAGATATACCCTAGTTATATGCTGATAACATAGGTTTACTTTTATCAGTTCCCAGCAAATGATGATTCCCAAACACTTGAAAAGAAAAATACATTAAAGTGCCTCTTGGAAGGTCAATCATTTATTTAATTAGGGCTGAGATACCAAAAGGTTGCTTCAGGGACATCCCTGGTGGCGTAGGAGTTAAGAATCCGCCTGCCAGTGCAGGGGACAAGGGTTCGAACCCTGGTCCGGGAAGATCCCACATGCCGTGGAGCAACTAAGCCCGCATGCCACAACTACTGAAGCCCGCACACCTAGAGCCCATGCTCCGCAGCAAGAGAAGCCACTGCAATGAGAAGCCTGCATACCGTAACGAAGAGTAGCCCCCGGTTGCTGCACAGCAACAAAGACCCAATGCAGCCAAAAATAAATAAATTAATTAATTAAAAAAAAAATGTTGCTTCATTAGAGATTTTTTTGGGGGCTGATTTACCCTAATACCTACTAAAGCATCGTAAAAGACAAGTTATACAAAGCTAGGACTTAATAATTGTTAAAAAAAAACGATAGGTACAATGACTTTTTTATAAAATGGAAATCTGTTGCACGAACCTGTGTCCCCTGCATCGGCAGGCGGACTCTCAACCACTGTGCCACCAGGGAAGCCCAAAAATGACTCTTTGATGAGTGGTTTTTAAGTGTAGATACATTATAGTAAAATCGTAGTAAATGTCCTCTAATAATATTGGGGAATTCCAAGAATCTTAAGAAAAATTGTTTATAAGATTTTGCATAGGTTCCAGTCATGGTGTCTTTTACCATACTGAAATACTGTGTAAATACTGAAATTAAAATTATACAAATAAAGCATGAAAAATTTAAGCAATACAAAAGTTCTCCTTGTCCCCTCTACTCAATCCCAGTATCTTCAACTCAAGTTGTCTTTTCCTTTGTTTTCAGAGAAGTGGGTATCTTTCCAAACATGTATAGGGACACAAAGAAATGTGTAGTTTTGTCTTATTCATTGCTTTCTTAATTAAATGGTATGCTGTATTTGTCTTTTTAACTTAAGATGTCTTAGAAATCTATCCATGTATGTCTCTCTTTTTAATTGCTACACAGTGTTTATTATGAATGTACTGTAATTTCTTGAAGTATTCCTCTTCCTAACTGATGGACTTTTTAAAACACTGATGCACATTAGTTTGGTTCCAGTTTCTCCATATTACAGGTAATATCGGGGATTTACCATTAGATTGGGGGCCAGGCATTGTTTTTGCTTTTTCTTTTCAAATCTCTACAGATGGTTCCAGTGTTGAAACTACACTTCCACATTATCTTGTAAGGTGTCTTAGTTCTAGAATTCTATGATTATATTTAGAGTATATGGTTAAATACAAAACTTTCTTGGTGCTAGTTGTTTTGGAGAGGCTCTGGGGCATTGGTTTTTTTTTTTTTTTTTTGGGGCTGTGCCCCACGGCTTACAGGATCTTAGTTCCCCAACCAGGGATCCAGGGATTGAAGGGATTGAACCCGGACCCCAGCAGTGAAAGCACCGTGTCCTAACCACAGAACCACCAGGGAATTCCCAAGGGCATTGCTTTTTTTATTTTATTTATTTATTTTTTTTTAAGGGCATTGCTTTTTAAAGGGTGATTCAGGGACCTCTGAATCATTGCTAACGGGTGCTTATGAAAAATGCAGATTTTGGGCTTTATCCTAGATCTGTGTAATTAGAATGGGGTTTGCCTGAGGATCTGTCCAGGAGATTCTTGTATTCAATGATGTTTGAAAATTAACTTTTCTAGGGCTTAAAAAAAATTCAGTTTGCCCCAGCCCCATTCATAGATGTTCTGTTTCACTGGATCTATGGAAGGGTCCAGCAGCTGTTATTTTAAGAAGACAGCAGGAGATTTCTGATGCACAACCAGGACTAAGAACTGTTCTAGAACAGGGGTTTCAGAGTGAGGTCCCTGGACCAGCAACATCAGCATCACCTGGAACTTGTTAGAAAGATAAATTCTTAGCCCCCACTCGGACCTACTGAATTAGAAACTCTGGGGGTAGGGCCCAGCAGTCTGTTTTAATAAGGCCATGAGATGATTTTGATGCATGTGAAAGTTTGAGAAACACTATTCTAGAAAATAGTTTGGCTTGGAATTAAGTCCTAAATTCCATATAAATCTGATCTCCTATTATAGGAGGTTGTAAACTGTGGATTCTTTTAAATACATTGTTTATATTTATCCTAAACCAGGAAGTGACTTTTTTTCTAGGTCTGATGATGAAGAACAAACACGGCTCAGTCTGAATTGTACTCAGCAAGCTTTAATGCAGGTGGTGGCTTTTCTTTCCCAGAACAGACAATATTATCAGAAGACTGAAATTCTGTCACTGGAGAAGGTAATAAAAAACATGTTACTGTGCATTTTTGTTTGACAATTCATATGTAAATTATTAGATATAAAGTGGTGATTGAGGGCATGTCATGCCTGGAAAGTATATTTAAAACTGGAGACGTGGGCTTCCCTGGTGGCGCAGTGGTTGAGAGTCCGCCTGCCGATGTAGGGGACACGGGTTCGTGCCCCGGTCCGGGAAGATCCCACATGCCGCGGAGCGGCTGGACCCGTGAGCCATGGCCGCTGAGCCTGTGCGTCCAGAGCCTGTGCTCTGCAACGAGAGAGACCACAACAGTGAGAGGCCCGCGTACCGCAAAAAAAAAGAAAACAAAAAAAAACGGAGACGTTTCAGGAATAAGAAAATGTTGGAACTTGTCTTAGTCCGTTCGGGCTACTATAACATGTTTGGACTGCTATAACAGAGTGCCACAGACTGGATAGCTTATAAACAACAGAAAGTTACTTCTCACAGTTTTGGACG